>NC_037295.2:3123569-3862736 GCF_000002775.5 Populus trichocarpa
CTCGTCAGCGTCTCTTCATGTCTTCCAACCACCGGACCTCATTGCTTCAAAACTCCTTTCATACAAGAGGTCGACAATGCAGTCTTTACTGGTCACACCAAACATCTATCTATTGTTTAATAGAACGGATGTGCAATATTAGGTTATATATAAAAGAATCTTAGTCTAGCCAAACAAAAGTTAATAACAAAGTCCGTGTTTTTCATCTACACAGAGTAACCTTGGAGTTTTGACATGGATTAGAAGATTCTTTATTTTTTAACAATTACTTCAACACTTAATTAATCATGATATGATATGAGATATTTATCCTATTAATTCTCTGTGGTGTTGGTGTTTATATGCTTGACATTTTAAAATGATCTTAATTACAAGTTGAACTAAGGAAGCAGCTGGCTATATAGAAGGAGACAGTATGGGATAGTCGAAGAAATCCACAACCAAGTCAGCCACGTTTAACTAATGCTGCAAGCATCATACCCTTGCTTCTGCCATGCTAGTCTGATGCTGAGGCCTGAGGGCACTCTAGATTATGAAATGCAATTACTCACACAAATGTTGAGATCTGAAGGATTTATGTTCTTATTAATTTTGATTAGATTAATTTGATCTTATATTTATCTTATTATCCACACACACACACACACACACACACACACACACACACACACACACACACATATATATATAAGGATTATGTAATAAGAATTTAAAAATAAAGAGGTTCGAAATGCTTTGCATGTGACTTAGTTTTTGACAACAAATTAACACCTCAAATTTCTGAAGGCTGTACTCGACAAAAATTTTGTCCCTCGGTTGAATCCATATTTTAGGACAAAAGACGAAAGGCTGAATACACTGGACCCCCAACACATATTTACTCCAGCCCACCCGAAGTTGGTCTTAATTATCTTCTTCTTCTTCTTCTTCTTCTTCTCTTAGATTAAACTTTCTCTTCTTTCAACACTAATCACTGAGACAAAAATGTTCACATCAACCAAGGTGTTGCTACTGAGTCAACAACATAAGATGGGGATGATTATTGGATCAATAGATTTGATTTACGAATTGTTTTTAAAAATTTTTTTATTTAAACCCAATGATTTAATTAATCCATTTCTATATTTTTATATTCGTCGCGTCCATGTCATCGTGAAAGTTGATAAGGGAATTTAATTATTTATTTTGTACTTATCAATGAACTTAAACTTATGCACGAATCAACCGTGTGATACTTGGCTTCTGTTTTGTCTTTATACCGTGTCTCTTCTACACTGTCGGTTTCGTAGTCGTCGAAACAGGAAAATTAATCCTCAATTATTAGAAAAATATAATAGTTAATTAATGATCACCCAATTGGACAAGGTTTTGTAATCATTTATTTTATTTACTAAAACATAACGATAGAAGGCTAATCTTGACCTCGCAGACAGTCTAAAGTCTCTATATCTAACTACGTTCTTATCCGTTTAGAAATCATTAAAATGATTTCTAGAAAAAAGTTTTTTTTTCCCCTAAACCTTCCTTAGAAAAACCTATGTTTTCACTAAACCTTTCTTCACCGTGTACATAGTCATTCAACATCCCAGGACAAATGTAAGTTCAAAATCTGGGTACTATCTATCGTTGTCATCATTTGTTTTTTATATCATGACCCAAAACCATTGTGAAGGGTTTTCAAAAATATAACACTGGCTGATGTTATAAAAACCGTCAAAAGATCAAACAGTATTTAAAATTGATTTTTTTCATGGCCAAATTCGGTGTCAAGTAAGGTTTTCTACATTTACAACGAAAGTTAATTTTAAAATTATCTTTAAAAAGTATATATTACTATTAAATTATCTTTAAATAAATTATTAAAATAATATTTAAAAATCATCAGATTATATCATAATTTAAAAATAAAATTAGAGCTGTTTATCATAATACTTATAATTATTTTATGAATAATTATATATCAATTTAATAGATAATTTTAAAAAAAACTTCGCTCAAGAATTCTCAAAAAGAATAGAATAAAACTATTCTACTATTTTTACTGTCAAAATATATATAGTTTTCTCAAATTATTTTTTATTTTTATTTTTTCATATAGTTATGTAAACCTTTTAAGGGATGTTTTTTTATTAAAACTTTTTTTTTTGGATTAAGATAATTTTTATTTAAAAAGTTTTACTTCTAATAAAAAAAATATATGTTGTTATCAAAATAAAAAGAAATGCATGAATAAGGAATGAGAGTTTTGTTTAGAGAAATATGTTTTCTTTTCCTCCTTGATTTAGATTATTGAGATTTTATGAAAATTTATTTTAAAAGCGTTGTAATGTAGTGTTAAAGAGTTATATAAAAATATTCTTGAGAACTCATATGATAATTTAAATTATTAGATTAAAATGTTTCTTGAAAATGATATTAAAGCCTTGTTTACTAAATGATCACAAGAATAAGTCTTACTATGAATCTTCTTTCTAATTAATAAAAATTAAATACAAGATAGTGTAAATATATACAAGTTTTAAGTTTAAAAAGCTTTTACTCGAGAAGTGTGTTAGAGAATAATATAAAATTATTTTTAAAAATTTACTTAGCAATTTAAATTTTTAAGTTTAGATGATTTTTTACTTAGCACACGGGGTAAATTGACTAATTTTATTTATTAAAACACAATCTTGAATGGCTAATCTTGACCTTGCAGACAGTCTGAAGTTGCTACGCAACTTAATTCATTTAAAAATCATTAAAATAAATTGGGTACTATCTATTAAAACGAAATGAAGTTGAACATGCAATCCTTGAATTTTTCATCACCGTAGTGTTCATTCATTCACCATCCCAAGACAAATGTAAGTCAAAATTTGGGTACTTTTTTTGTTATTTAGTAATGAAGAAAAATCATTTAGATTCCATGACCATTAAGAAAATAACAATCCGGAAAACAAATAAAAAAATTGTTTCGATTAGATGAAAATTAAAAAACCAAAGCAAAACAAATAAAAACATTCTAACCAAAACTGTTCAAAATTTGGGTTCTATCTATCATTTTCATCGTTTGTTTTTCTTTGATCGATGCCTTTTATATATTTCTTATGTGCCATGACAAGCACAAATACGTCCAAATTAAGATGATTTTAACTCAAAATAATGCCTTTGATCATTATTATCAAGTTAGTGAATCAATCTAGAAGTGCATGCATGTAGCATATAATTATATAACCCAGCTTATTCTGTGTTTGTGTGATGGGAGAGTATACTAATTATTTACAAAATACTATTGTTTGTTTGATGGCCAAGTATGGCTTTAGACAAGGATGGTATAACTAATTGCGGCTATATCCTTATATGCGTTGAAGAATTTCCATTTCTTTGTTGTCAAGAATACTAATTATTTATTAAAAAAAAAAAAAAAAACAGTATGGTCTAAAAAAGGCACCCCTCCTCTCCTCCCTAATTCATATTTACATTTGAGAACTTTGTAACTCTACCCGTTCAAGAAAATAGTATGCAATTTATAAATTTACCTGTATATTTGTTTATATATTTGCATCAAAACATTAAAAAAACTAAGAGATGTGGTAAAACTACTATTCAGCTAG
This sequence comes from Populus trichocarpa, assembly GCF_000002775.5. Classification (NCBI taxonomy): domain Eukaryota; kingdom Viridiplantae; phylum Streptophyta; class Magnoliopsida; order Malpighiales; family Salicaceae; genus Populus; species Populus trichocarpa. Next base: position 3,127,166 of record NC_037295.2, read on the forward strand.
AGAGAAAACACTTCAATTGTACTTAATAGTGTTACACTATGTTTTCAGTTTTTTTTTTTTTTTGGTCCTTTGGATTTTTTTAGTCCCTTAATTTTTAATTTTTTGAATTGTTTATTAGATGTAGTGTCTATTTTTTTATTAGACTTGGTGATTTGTTTTAGCTGTCTAAATTAGGGGGTCTTGGGGTGTTGAAAAAAATAATATATGGCTCGATTGATACTTGGTTTGATAAAATTATAGGCAATGGTGTGTCGCCAGCATTCCAATCTTCTTCTTTTTTTCTTTCTCTTCACCTCAAGTTCAATGCATGCTTTGTTAAATTTGTCTTATATCAATTTTTATTCTTATTTTTTTAATTGCTATTTAATTTCTTTTAATTAATTGTTTTAAAAACAATTAATCATTTACCACTGTACTAATTAATTATGGATTGAGCTTCGTAATGTTTTTCAATTTGCATTGTACGGAGTACTCTCAGTTTCACAAACCTAAGTTACGAGTTAGTGGTAATTGAGTTTTGTAATTTTTTTATTTTATTTATATGGTGTTATCCCAGTATCAGGACTTGGTTCATGAATTCTGCATATTAATCTTAATTCACTTGAGTTTTTTTAAAATAATTAATTTTTTCCCAATATCTCCATTCAACATTGTGTTGGTCTAAGAATTGGGTTTTTATAGTCCTTTGCAGTTTGTACTCTTTAAGCGTATCTCATTCTCATAACCTGAATCACGAGTCTGGTAGGTTTAACTGGGTTGACTTGAGTCAGTCTTTTTAGTATTTTTTTTAAATTGAATATTTTTTCATCTCTATTATGGAATGTGTTGTAATTTAGAAAAGATTGTAGTTTCCTTGTATAAAGTTATACTACGTAGTGCACTACACAATAACTATTATATTCTGCCCTACTCATATAAATATAAGAGATGACGACTACATTACGCAAGCCTCCTAAATTAATCATAAACCTTATTTCAACTTGGTATTAGAGCTTGAAACATCTAGAATAGATTCAAGGCTTCCTTCTCCTCTGCAAAATAGATTCTTCCCTGTCTTTTCTCTCTTGACCGACTTTTTGCTATTGTAGGTTTTTGGTGCAGTTTTTGCTACTGCATTGTTGCATCCTCAGTAATTATGGAATGTATTGTAGTTTAGGAAAGATTGTATTTTCCTTATATAGAGTTATATTGCGTAGTGCACTACATAATAACTATTGTATTCTGCCCTACTCATATAAATATAAGAAATGGTTATTGCATTATGCAAGCCTCCTAAATTAATCATAAAATTTGTTTCAACTATTTTCATCTTTCAACATTTAGTTGATTTGAAATTGAGCTTCATATTTTATTTTGATTTGTTTTCTACCGAGTTATCATAATTTCGTAACCTAAATTAGAATTTTGCAGGTTAGACAAGATTTATTCAGATCAATTGATCAATAAGTTATTTTCATACAATTTTAATTTCATATAATTTTATTATTGTCAAACTCGATTGCCAGCTCTAAAGTTGTCCACTATTTTCATTGTACCACTTGAACGATCAGGACAAACCAGCCTGCTTCTGTATAAATCACTTTCTCAAAGCACATTGCTCGGATCGTTTTATCAATTTACAGACAGTATAGAAATATTGCTTTAATTGTTGAATAGATGAAGTCATCAAGCCGTCATCAAGCCGTCACCAACCAGCATCAATGCCCAAAAAAATAAAATATTTTTTAGTTTATGAGTGGCAAAAAAGAATTTTGATAAGAAAATGAGCAGCCACCTTACTCAATACGAACTGTATGATAATAGTAAAAGGAGAAGATATTATTTTATATAGTAACAACAAGGCAAATAAATTGCCGTACTTGTAAAATTGACTAGTGTAGCACCCACCTCACTCGGTCCCATTTTTTTGGTTGAATAGATGAAGTCATATCTCCACCCTTTGGACTACAACAAAGATGTTCCTTTCTTCCTTTTTCTTTCTTCGGATGGTACTGAAATGTGTCCTTCAAAATTGGGTAGTGTGCTAGCATGATTTGAACGCGTGGCAGGGAAGATGTTATTGTGGAAGTGTTCTTGCTTCAACCGCCAACAATCTTGGATTTTTTTTCTTTCAACTCACCGATCTTTAAATTTTTTTTATCAACATTCCTTGGAACTTAAATATAAATTAATGGATTTGACTCGAGGTTTCACATAAGTTTTTGTAAAAATTATTTCTTATGTTTTTTTATTTTTATAGTTGATGTTTTTGGGGTTCGGTGTATGAACCATTTAGACAAAGGTTATGTTCGATTGATATTCATTACATGGTTTTTGTTTTTCTCGATGGGCAAGGTTATTTTGCATGAGGATGTCATAATTAAGGGCGGCTATGTCCTTAAATGCGTTGAATAATCGCCTTTCGATTGTCGCATGAAGAATTGCCTTTTCTTTGTCGTCAAGTATAATAATTAATTATTTACAGAAAAACAGTATGGTCTAAAAAAATCAACCCTCCTCTCCTATCCAGCCATCCTCTCCTCTCCTCCCTCTTTCATTGTGTTCTTGATGTAGAAGAAATGTTTTCGACATATATACATTTGAGGATTTTGGAACCCTACCCCTTCAAGAATATAGCATGCAATTTATAATTTTACTTGTTAATTTATTAATATATTTGAATCAAAACACTAAGAAAAAAACTAGGAGATTTGATAAAATCATTTGCATCAAGAGAGAAAACATCTTCCAAGTGTTCCACGATATTTTTGGTCTTTTTTTAATGAATATCAAAGAATTATATAAAGTTTGACATCTAGTGGATGAAATCAGCAAAACAATAAAAAGATACAATAATAGCTATGATAGCATAACAAGATATAGATACTGATTATTCCTTCTTCTTTTTTTTGTCCTTTGAATTTTTCATATTTTGTTTTTTGAATTGTTTCTTTAATGTTGTATTTATTTAGAATTGAACTTGATAATTTGTTTGAGTTTTCTAGGTAAGGGGGTCTCGCAATTTTGAAAAATAATATGTGGTTCACTTGATGCTCGATTTGAAAAAATTGTATGTAATTTTATTAATTTTTAAAAAATAAAGCTTTGAGGACCGAATTTAAAGATTGAACAAATGTATTTTTGGCCAGCATCAAGAACTAAATTTAATGGGCATTGAAAAATGTGAAGAGAGTCATCGCACCTTAGAGGCATGTGCGACGTCTTTAGACCTCAGAAGATGGTGTTCCACCATCTTAAAAAGGGTTACAAGGTGAGGTGGTGTCTGTTAGAGGATATACAGTTGCATGTCGCCACCATCCCAATCTTATTTTCTTTCTCTTTTTAATTTCTAACTTCATCATGGGTTTCGTTCCATGCTTTGTTAAAATTGTCTTATGTCATTTAATTCTTATTTTTTTTATTGCGAGTTTTTTTATTAAATTATTTTTTAAATTTTATCATTCGATATTGTACTGATTGAGAATCAAACTTTATAATTTTTTTTAATTTGCTCTGTATGGGATAATTTTGATTTCATGACTTGGGTCATTCATGGGTTTAAAAAGATGACATGGGTTGACTTAAGCTATTTGTTTTTGGGGTCCTTTTTAATTTTTTTTTTTATCAATCTCATCCTTGAACATTTGATTAGTTGGTAATTTGGTTTTGAAAGTTTTTTATTTATTTTTTTATGGGGTTATCCTAGTATCAGATCTTGGGACGAGTTTTATAGGATAACCCAAGTTGACTCAAATATTTTTTTCATTGTTTTTTATATTGATTTTTTTTTCATTTTTTTCCTTCAACAATGTGTTGTTTTGGGAATTGGGCTTCACAGTCCTTTTCAATTTACTTTCAATGGTTTTATCATGTTCTCATGATCCGGATTACAAGTTTATCAAGTTTACTAAGTTAACCCGAATCATTTATTTTTTTTGTCATTTTTTAGATCTATTATTTATCAATTTTCCCTTTAACATTGTATTGGTTTGAGAATTAAGATTTGTAGTTTTTTTTTTAGTTTGCTTTCTATTAGTTTATCTCATTCTCATGACTCGGGTAATGGGTTTAGCAGGTTTACTAGGGTTGACTCAAGTCATTCTTTTTTAGTCTGTTTTTGTAAATTGAATATTTATTTTCTCAATTCCATCCTCATATATTAAATTGATTTGGAATTGAACTTTATTATTCGTTTTGATTTGTTTTCTAAGAAGTTATTATAATCTCATAACCTTGGTCTTAATTTTATAGGTCAGTTAAGGCTTTCTCATATTAATCTAATATGTTGTCGTCTCAATAAAAAAAATTATCATTTAATACGTCACCAGCTTGATATTTAAAAAATTATAATCTAATACACATCAAATTTTCAATTAATGATTTTTTTTTTTTTTACTTCTAGAAAACACGTCATGAACTCATTTAAATTTTATTCAATCCACAGTACAATGCATGTCAAGGATTCGGTAGTGTCTATATTTCCTTATCTTTGGTATAACAAAAACACACACATTTAGAAAACAGCATGGAGTTCTACCTAGGGATTGCAATTTCTTGACACGACTTTTCAATCTACGAATGCAAGTATTCTACTATAAAATCTTATATTTTCCCATTTCTAACATTTAATACTCTTATTTTACACTAGTTAGATTATGAAAATTTAATATAGAAAATGACTTGAGCCCATGACTCCCTTTCTCACACATTTCAGCTGCTATGGATTGCAATGCAAGTATATATTCTCCCTTGACTTCATTTTTCATTTTTTCTTTTTTCTGCTGTATTCTTACTTTTGAGTTTGTCAATCTGGTAATCAAACGGTTTAATTTATTTATACGGTTACAATCAAGAATCATGGCCAATAACATTGTATAAGGGAAATTTCCAGGAACGATCCTGAGCGTTGGTGTGTGTGTGTGTGTGTCTATATATATGTGGTATGGAAACTTTTGAGCTTCGAAACTCGTTTTTCCATTAGAACATTTTTTTTAGGGTACTGTACAGAAATGACTGGGGCTGCTGTGTGGTGTTTTAAGGTAGAGGACTTGAAGTCTAGAAATAGATTCTCACGGCCGGAGACGATGAGGAGTATTTCGCAGAAGTATCAGAATTTGTTTTTGAAAAGAGGGACATGGGATCCTGATGAAGATCAAAAGTTGAGAGCTTATATTAAGAGACATAGCATTTGGAATTGGAATGAGATGCCGAGAGCTGCTGGTAACTGCTAATGATTAGTACTTGTATTCTAAATGTTACATATACGTATGGCAAAACGCAGTGAAAATAAAACTGTGATATAATATATTGCTTCTTCTTCTTTGTCTCCATTTGTAGGTTTGTTAAGGTCAGGGAAGAGTTGCAGGCTTCGTTGGATGAACTATCTAAGGCCAGATATTAAGCGTGGAAGCTTCAGCAAGGAAGAGGTGCAAACTATAATCAAGCTGCAAGAAATGTTAGGAAATAGGTATATTTATTCTCAAGTATAGATATTATTAGCTAGCTAACGCATGTATGATTCCATTTGTTTTTAGGAGAGCTCACCTATTCCAGAAGTTCATTGAGTTACAATCAGCTCATTTCTTGAACATATGTCCTGCAATAAAAACACACGCACGCACTCTCCTCTAATAGCTCTACTTGGTATACGAAGACATACAATTCCTAGGTATTTTATGTACATAAATGTTATAAAATCCCCTTTTATGAAGAAATTTCTATGATTTTCGAAGCATTCGATTACTTTTTTCTCTTCTTGTAAAACCACCTAATACTTGAAGCAAGCAATACAACTCTATTTAAGGGATCCATTATTAACTTCTTATGACATCAATAGTCTTACATTAATTGGTTAGGATTCAAGAGACTGAGCCTGCTAGTATCTCATAAAGACTAGTTTCAACCTTTCTCACCAAGAGGTACTATTAATTAAGGTTAAGAGCCCTTCATCTTTGAACAGATGAGACAATAATTAGGCCTCTTTATAGGCGCCAACCATGTTGCAGATTGGTAAGAACATGGTGATGTTCAATATAGCTATTGCAAAACTCTCACTTTACAGTCTAACCAATTAACACTCACTTTACACTGGTAGTCGAATTGTATATAGAGCAAAGTATGCAAACTAGCAGTATTTTACCATCAATTGAAAAAAATAATGACTAAAATCAGCTGCATAAGATCAATAATATTTTCTCCTTTTTTTTCATCCATTTCAGATGGTCTACAATTGCAGCAAAGTTGCCTGGAAGAACCGATAATGATATCAAAAATTTCTGGAACACCCACGTGAGGAACCGCTTCAACAACAATATTAGTAATACTACAGTGCAAGCACCTAAACTTCAAGAAATACAGACATCCGAAGAAGAATTCAAGCAAAGGAAATCATCTGCCATTGATGTTTCACTTCCCACTGCTCCAAAAATATTGAATTCAGAAGAGTACTCCTCCAAGGGGACGCTCCCCATGTTACCAATTCTGTGTTCTGATAATTTCTCATCTTCCAGTTCCAGTCCTGTGAATGACATCAATGAAAACATGCGCATGGAGGAGAATGATGGATCATTTGAATCATTTGCAGAACTAAGTTTGTTGGATCAGCCACTTTCTATGGAAGCTCAAAAGTGCAACGCGGAGGATTATGGAGAAGCATATACAGATGAAATGTGGGTACAAGAATTGTTGAACTATCCAAATGCTTCCCACAATTTTGATGTTGGCCAAGAGTTTTGGATGAATTGCTTGATGCAAGCACAACTGCATGGAAATTAAGTAGAACGTGTGTTTATGCCACTTTTAAAGTGGTCTACTAGTTAATTAATATTAATAAACTACAAGAGTTAAATCTCTTAATGTGCACAGGCACTGTTTAATGAACGATGCTATTTTTTATCTTTTTCATGTAATGATTGTAATATTTTATATGTTGGATTTTTCTTTTTCCTTGAAAATCAATGTATTTAGTAAATTTTCATGTTTGAATTAGAGGCTAATTTCACGAAATATGATTTAAATGTGTAGTACAAAAAAACTAAAAGTATAAGGACTAAAGTCAAAAAAAAAATAACAGGTCTTTTGTATATTTGTGCAAAGAAGTTCATTTTCATCAAAAAATTCTCCATTAACTTATTTTTTTATTCTTTTAGTTTTAGGATTTTATATTTCTGCCATCTACTTCATTTATTTTATGTTTTAGTCTTTAAGTGGAAAATATATAGAAAGTTGTCGAAAAATAAAGACGAGAGAGAAAGTGGTCGTGTGATTATATTTCAAAACTAAAAAAATCGATCTTGGTGTCATTGAATTTCTTTTGATGAGGAAAATATCATTGAGGTGTTTTTAAACTTTCATCTCACTATAAAAAATAGATCAGGCTCAAAAAATAATTTTTAATTCAATTTAATTTTGAACTTTTTGACCTATCTAAGAGTGTTTTGAGGTAAAAAAAAAAAAAAGTTTAATTAAATGTTTAGGGTGTTTCTTAGGCGTTGAAATGGGTTTTTGGATCCCAAAATTTAGACTTCAACTTTTTTTACATCAAATATATATGGTTAAAATCTTTATTAGTAGACGATGCATCATATATTTACTTTTTTGAAAAATAATATGGTGGATAGCATGTCGCCCACTCTATTAAACAAAAAAAAAACCAACAAGACTAGGTGTATGTGTTTGGTCTTGCATTTCAATGATCACGTGGACTTATTTTTTATATAAGCCCTGCACGCTAGTCCAACCATCCAAGCCTATATGCCTAGCTTTTTTTATACAATTATTTTTTTAATTTGAGTTAAAATTCATTATAAATAAAATAATTAAAATTAAAACTCAACCATGTTGAATCTACTCGGCGTGATCTATTTGACTAAGCTAGCACAAACGCAACCCACTCATCCCTTTTAAAACCCATGGCTCCCAAAAGATTTTTTGGTTTAATGTTATTTTAATATTTACCTAACTTGATCAGTCTCAACAATGAAACGATGAATTGGTCTCAGTGTAAAATTTGTGTGTTAATATTGTTTTGGATTGTTATTTTGTGGACGTTGTTTTTCTTTTGTTTTTCTTTTGTTTGGTTTTGGTGAAATTATATTATGTGTTGAAGCTCTTATGTTTTCTTGTCTGTGAATGTTTGTTTGATATTTCCTTCTTGTCATGAGTTTGTGTTACTAAACGTAAAAAATGATTTTTTTTTAATTCATTGTTTTTATTTGTTTTAAGGATGGTGGCTAGAAAGGAAAACTAAATTATTTGTTTTACGATGCTTGTGTACTATATTATTTGTTTTGGAGAAATTTAAGTTCAAATGTCTACGTTAACTGTTTCTCGGCTTCTTCAAATCTACGATCAGTTACAAGTACATGTTAAGGTTGTTGTCCAAGCATCATGGAGCATCTGTACCATGTTGCAGGGACTTCTAGTTGTTACGATTGACCGTCATCGGCCCCTTCTTTCTTCCATAAAGAAAAGTCTATGAATATCCAAAAATATTGTTTTGAAAAGAGGTAGACCTTCTTTAAACAAAAATTATTGAAGATTTTGCATATAAAATTGAGAATTTCTTAGCCTCTCTCTTTTTCAATTCTTGAAACCTCAGTTGAGTTTATATATATATATTGCAAATGGGGGGAACAAAGAAATTAATGTCCAATGTACAGTACCTAATGTGACGTCCTTGTGGATCACCAAATATATAATTTATTACAATAATCTATAAGAGTTGGTAAATTAATTACAAGAAATGCAAGTAGTATTGATCATCCTCAAGAGATTAGGATCTTTGAACTCAATCATACCTCTCCTGAACCATGGGTTTGTTTTTCTCGAAATCATAAAATTCATTAAAAAATCGTAAGAAATCGAGGACAGAATTTTCGGTGGTATTTTTGTCATCAAATTGGTGCATGGAGGTTGATTAATTTCTTATTTTTTTATGGTAGTTCTTCAAGAAGAACACAAACTCAACTCATATGCTATTAAATGAAAAAAAAAACACAAAAGAAAAAAAGATTGGATTGCTATGAAGAATTGGTTTAAATGAAAAAACGATGATTTAGATGTTGTCATATGAAACACTAATGTCTTATGAAGAATTGCTATTTGTTTGGCTTCAAGTATACTAATTATTTTATTAAAAAAAATAAGGTCAAAAAAAGGCACCCCTCTCTCATCGTGTTCTTGACCTAGAGGAAATGTTTTCTGCGTATTTACATTTGAGGGAATTTATTATTATTAATATATTTGAATCAACGCGTAAGATCCAATATTTGATATTCTTTCGCAAGTCAAGAAAAGGAGTTCACACCTTTTGTCGACGGCTTGGATTTCTACCTACGCTGGGTTGCAATTCGTTGGCACGACTTTACAATCTTGGAATGCGAGTAACATTGTGTTCTCCCATTTCTAACCTTTAATACTCTTATTTCGCTCTAGTTAATTCCTAAAGTTTTAATATACAAAATGACTTGAGCCCTTGACTCCCTTTCTCAAACATTTCTAAGATTAATTTCTGAAGTTTTCGTATACAAAATGACTTGAGCCCTTGACTCGCTTTCTCACACATCTCTAAGCTTGATTCAGTCCATTTTCGCCTCCTAGCACTTGCTATGTTTGGGAACGCGGTGAAAACCGCGTTTCTAAAATATTTAAATTTTTTATTTTGTTAAAATTTAATATATTTTATATATTTTAAATTGTTTTGATGTGTTGATATCAAAAATAATTTTTAAAAAATAAAATAAAAATTATTGACATACATTTCGACACGAAAAATTATTTAAAAAGCAACCGCAACCACAATATCAAATAAACTCTTACTTGTGGCATTAGTCTGGCATATAAGAAAGGGTGTTAATCTAGGATGAACTCTAAATGCATGTACTTGTATGTGTCTTGACGAAATGATTGGAAATTCTGAGCTTTGAAACACGTTTTCCCACTAGAAAGTATGGTATAGTATATGGAAATGACTCCTGCTGAATTTGACGTAGAACTTGTAGTCTAGATATAAGTTCTCAAGCAGCATAAGAACATGAAAAAAAATCCAAATAACTATATCAGAATGTGCCTGTGAAATAGCGGCATGAAGTCTTGACAATATCTGAAATCAATACTAGCTTATATTGATATATATATTAAATTAAAAACAAGTAATAACAATCGGTTCAATTCCAAATATTTCAGAGTAGAAGCAAAATAAAATGATGGAAACACTGATGATGACTAACGCAGTGAAATCAATGCCATACAGTTGGTGTGAATTAGACTTTGGAGAGAAAATAATATAAAAAAAACTTAGAACTTTGAATTCAAACATTGAATTCTACAAGCTCAATTTTATAAAAAAAAAATTGATTGGTTGTAACCAAATGAGAGATCTCCAAATTAGATCTTAATTAAAGGTGCTATACCGACTAATTTTGTTATTATTTTTTATTTTTTATTTTCTAACTTGTTTGTGTGTTTTATTGTTTTTATTTTTTTATTTCCTAATTTGTTAATATTTATGTCAATTTTAAGATTTATTTAACGTAAATATTTTAGTAAGACAAATTACTCAAATATAAAATATTCATCATTGAACTTTAAAATTATATATATGTTATTTGTGCCTACTGTTTTTTTTCCTTTTATTTGTGCCTACTATTTTTTATTTTTTATTTTTTATTTTTTTCCTGTCTGCGTCCATTAATTGAAAGGTTGTTTTCACCTAACTTGTCAACCACAACATATGTAGCCCAATATCCTTGAAAATGATAGGTTCTGTTCTTGTAAACAAAGCATCACAATATCCTTGAATTAAATATCCAAACCATTAAAAACATTAAAAAAAAATCAGCATTACCCTATAACCTCGACTTCTATCTATCAAAATAGTGTGATTGTAGAATCCTTAACATTGAGTTTTTGAACGCGAGTTGGGTCAGAAGACTCATGATCGAGAGCAAGTTGATGTTTGGAAAAACATGAGTTTATTTGTTTTAATAAAAAAGAAAAATAAAACAAAGCATTTTTGTATCATATGTGCCTGAGTTAAATTGGTTAGATTTTACAAACCAGCAATACTAAATTGAAAATCTTATATCATTGTAAAATCTTTGGTAAATTATTTTTAATATATTAAAAGACTTTCACCCTTGACCCCTTTGCAAAACTTAGTTTTATATTTTTATTTATTTCATAACTTTTTTTTGCTATATCCTTTCTGTTGAACATGTCAATCAAATAGATTAATCAAATTGATTAATTTATTTATAAGGTCACAATCAAGAACTATGCTTTAACATTGTATCAGGGAGAGTTGTTGGAGCGACCCCCTTTTTATCTGTCGAATAATAATTTAAAAATTTAAGTTATTAGGTAAGTTTATAAAATATAATTTATATAATTTTTTAATATTTTTTTAAGTAAAAGTTATCAGGTCTTAGCCTCAAATATAATTTATATAATTCTCTAACACACCATCTCAAATGAAAGCCTTTTGAGTATGAAACTTGCACAAATTCACATTATCTTGTACTATTAATTAAATTTTAATTAGAAAAGAGAATTAGAATTGTGAGATTTGAACTCATGATTGTTTGGTTATCAAGACTTTGATACGATGTTAAAAAACCAACTCATCCAAAAGTTTATGTTGTTAAATGAGGTCTCAAGATATAATTTATATTTGAGCTTCAAACTTGTATAGGTGCACACTACTTTGTGCTTACTTTTTTTTTTTAATTAGAATAGAAATGATGAAATTTGAACTCATGACCACTTATTCAACAAATCTTTAATATCATGTCAAATAATTATCTCATTTAAAAATTTAAACTGTTAGATAAGGTCCCAAAATATAATTTATATAATTTTCTAATAGTTATATATGTTATGTCAAATAATCATTTTATTTAAAAATTTAAACTATAGTTAAGGTTCCAAATTATATAATTTTTTAATATATGTATATATATGGGAAACTTTGGACCTTAGAAACTCGTTTTTCCATTTCAACATTTTTTAAGATACTGTACGGAAATTACTCATACTGCTGTCTGGTGTTTTAAGGTAAAGGACGTGAAGTCTAGAAATAGATTCTCACGGCCGGAGACGATGAGAAGTATTTCACAGAAGTATCAGAATTTTTGTTTGAAGAGAGGGACATGGAGTGCTGATGAAGACCAAATGTTGAGAGCTTATATTAAGAGATATGGCATATGGAATTGGAATGAGATGCCGAAAGCTGCTGGTAACTGTTAATGATTAGTACTTGATTTCAAAATGTTACATATAGAGGCAAAACGCAGTGAAATTTTCTTCTTATTCTTCTTCTTCTTCGTATTTGCCTCCATTTGTAGGTTTGTCAAGGTCAGGGAAGAGTTGCAGGCTTCGTTGGATGAACTATTTAAGGCCGGGTATTAAGCGTGGAAATTTGAGCAAGGAAGAAGTGCAAACCATAATCAAGCTGCATGAAATGTTAGGAAACAGGTAAATTTATAGATATTTTTAGCCGAGGCATGTAGGCATGTAAGTTTCCTTTTCTTTTTATGGAGCTCACCTTTTCCACAAGTTCATTGAGTACTCACAGCTCATTTCTGATCTCTCCTCTAATATGATGACATACAATTCTTAGGCATTTCATGTCCATAAAAGTTATAAAATCCCATTTTATCATGAATATTCTCATATTGGTTAGGAGTCGAGAAACCAAGACTGCTAGTATCTCATAAGAACTAGTTTCAACCTCTCTCTCTCCAAGAGATACAATTAATTAAGGATAAGAGCCTTTCATCTATGAACAGATGAAACAATAATTAGGCCTCTTGATAGGCGCCAACCATGTTGCAGATTGGTAAGCACATGGTGATGCTCAGTACAGCTATTTCAAAACTCTCACTTTACAGCTTAACAATCACTTTATGGTAGTAGTCAATTGGTATATAGAAACTGTACGCATAGTAGTATTTTATCATCAATTCAAAAGAATAATTACATGGCCCGGCTGCATAAGATCAATAATATTTTCTTCGTCTTTTTTCATCTATTTCAGATGGTCTACAATTGCAGCAAAGTTGCCTGGAAGAACGGATAATGAGATAAAAAATTTCTGGAACACCTACTTGAGGAACCGCTTCAACAACAATATTAGTAATACTGCAGTGCAAGCACCTAAACTGCAAGGAACCAGTCCTGTGAATGACATCAATGAAAACCAGCACATGGAGGAGAATGTTGGATCACTTGAATCCTTTGGAGAGCCAAGTTTCTGGGATCAGCCATTTTCAATGGAAGCTCAAATGTGCAAGGTGGAGGATTATGGTGAAACATACACAGATGAGATGTGGGTCCAAGAATTGTTGTCCTATCCAAATGCCTCCCACAATTTTGAATGCAAGCAAAGGAACTCATCTGACATTGATGTTTCACTTCCCACAAGTCCAAATATATTGAATTCAGATGAGTACTCCTCCAACGGTACACTCCCGATGTCACCAATTATATCTACAGATAATTTCTCATCATCAAGTTCCAATCCTGTGAATGACTTCAATGAAAACCAGCACATGGTGGAGATTGGATCACTTGAATCGTTTGGAGAACTAAGTTTGTGGGATCATCCGTTTTCAATGGAAGCTCAACTGTGCAAGGTGGAGGATTATGGAGAAACATACACAGATCAGATGTGGGTCCAAGAATTGCTGTACTACTAAAATACTTACCAAAATTTTGCTGCTGGCCAAGAGTATTGGATGCATTGTTTGAATCAAGCACATGGAAACTAAGCATAGCGTATGTTTTTGCTACTTTCAAAGTGGCCTACTGGAAAGTCTTAATTTCTCGATGCATATACATAATAGAAAATGTTTGAAAGACAGCGCGCTGTTAGCTACCGTTTAGCTATGGTGCCTAACTGCGCCTTATGCTGTGATACCTGTAGGCTCTTCAGTTTTTAGATTCCGATTGGGTGTCTATAATTTGAGATAACATATGGTTTTTTTTTGTTGGCGTATTTCGATGGTGTGGGATTTAGTTGAAATGTCGTTCTGCTCTTTTCTCTTCTTTTATGCTACTGTTGGTTATCTATATGATGTTTCTGTTCTCAGTTTTTTTAGTATTCAAGTAAGCTGCTAGGTTTTTGATGGTTCATGTTCGACCCTGTAAGTGTTTAAGAAATCGTTGAAATTATGTTTTTTAAAAATTTAATTTTTTTAAAATATTTTTAGATTGTTTTGATATATATACTAATGTAAAAAGTTAATGCAATTCGAAATACAAATCAAAGTTAATACCGCACACCTAAACACTCCTAGATTTTATCCTAAGATGTTCGTGGCCATGTCCTCGGTGCCACTGCATCGGTATTCTTGATTGATGTTAGGACTGGATTCTATATATCTTTGTCAGCTATGTTGTATTTGTTCTTCTTTCAATGTGCTCCATGCTAAAATTATGGCTCTCGTGATGTTCAGACGAAAGGTTTATGATGCTACGTCTTTTCTTTCATAGCCAGGTATTAAGCAACCTTATCATATGTAGATTGATTTGTGAAAATTTTATATTTCATAATGTGTTTATGAAATCGAAATCAACATATATGCGATCGATGGGATGCCGGGGAAGATGGTCTCCGATAACATTAATTTACGTACACACAGATATGTTGTAATTGGTTTATGGATTTAATTTAACTTCAATTTTTTTATACATTGGTATACATAGTAAATTGTGTTAATTTGTTGCTGGACAAAATTCTATAAATATGTGCAGCATATTTTAATTATTACTTTTTTTATCGGATTGATTAATTATTACCACTATAATATCTTAAACATTCATACTGTCTTTTCCATTACTCCTTTCTTTATGAATCCCCATTCCTATTTATGTAGAATATTGAATTTAATGGAGTATTTTTCCATATTAATTCAGTATGCAGTAGCGAAGCCAGAATTTTTTAAATGAGAGGGAAAATTATTAATAAATATTTGATATTATATATTATACAGACATGTATTATATAAAGAAATTAATTTGAAATATATGTACCAACTCAAGTCAAGCAAAATTAATTTAATAATTTTTAAAATAAAACAACTTACATTATAATTGTTCTCTTTAAGATTTTATATTTTAAAACTGCTTTATAATGAGTTTATTTTTAATTTCATTAAAAATATCTTTCTTAATATATATAACAAACTTTTATTTATCTATTTCTAAATCTTCCAAAGATTACGAAAGTTCTTGGCAACAATTCTATGCCGACATATGATACATAACATTTAAAATCATAGCTTAAAAGAATTGTCACAATTTGATGTTGTTCTTGCTGACTTATTGTTTTGTACAAGTAGATTAAACATAAATATTAAATATTTTCTTTTTAATTTATATATTATGTCCCTAATTTTTTAAACTGTCATGTACTTCACTTTTAATCACTAGTAAAGTCATCACCATCATCTTTCATATAAAATTCATAGCAAAATACTTATCAATTCATCAAAATTCATTTCACTTCATATTCATTAGCATATAATATTACTCATACATATATTAATTCAACAAACCCATAAATTATTATAAACTCTAATATTTTTAATAACTAATTAATATAAAAAAAAGAAGCTAATAATTAGTAGCTAACAAAGAAAATTAATCATGTAAAGTTATTATATTAATATTTTAATATAAAAATATTTTAAAAAAAATTAAAGAGACAATTGCCTCCTTTTACACCTATTTGGCTCCGCCACTGTCAGTATGTGTGACCATCTTATTTCAATTTCAATAACCCTTTTCTCCTCTTTCTTTTCCCCTCCTCTTTTTTTTTTCTTCCTCTTCCTTCTCCCTTCTTCCAATGCCACCAAAAACTTAGCCTCTTGATCTGTCTCTCCACCGTAGAAAATCCTCTTTCTCCCATGAAATACATGTACGAATAGTAAACACATTTGTAGTACATGCATGTTTTAATAGGTTACATGATTAGAAAATATTTTTTCAATTATGTTAATTTGAAAAATAATTTTGGTTATTGCGCTAATGTGAGAAAAACTCATTTAATCACAGTTAAAAAAATTTAAATAAAAATAGTGACCAAACTAAAGGTAATGGAAGTAAATAGTCACCGAAATTTATCATTCATGCCACACTAATGACATGTATAAAAAGTAAATGAATTAATCTTGAAGGATATAACTCAACTGGTTAGGTTCTAGATTTGGTCTCTAGAAGTCACCAATTCGAGTCTCACAAACTTCAGGGTCACTGGAGATTTACATGATCGTTAACTTTAGAACCCGTGGGATTAATCGATGTGCACGCAAATTGACTTGGACATTCACGTTAATTAAAAAAAAAGTAAATGAACCTTATTTATCTATAAAATCACCCTATATTTTTCTTAATCATCGAAATTTTCATTGGTTTCAGTTTATATAATAAGAGATAACTCTCACTTGTTGTATAATAATTAAATAATTAACGGTTATTGAAACATAATTGAATAATGTATAAAAAGTAAATGAACCTTATTGATGATGTATATATTGCCCCAACTTGTTTACGAGAAAGCATTAGATGGTAGCGTGGAACTTTCGCTGCCAATACTATGGTTGCTGCTGCGAGAGTCAGAAAGCACTGGACCATCTTTACCTGGTCTTTATTTATTAATTCGATTTGGTCTTTTTAAATTCTCTCCACTTTCTTTCTTTTTTTATTTCCTTTTTTTTAATAACAAATTCTCTCTACTTTCAACGCAAATCACCGGAGAAAAAATCTACTGTGCTAGTCTGCAATGAAAACATGTCCTAAGTTTCCAAGAATTGAACAGATCGTCACCTGATCATGTCATCAAGAAGGCTGACCTTGACTTGTTGGGTATTTAATTAATGACCAGATATAATTAATAATTGTAAAAAAATCATTTAATTTAAATTACGATCACTTCAGCTATGTGTTACGCACTCTTCGTTGTCCTTTTACCATATTCTTCCACTATATGTCAGTTTCCTGTCTCGTTGAACGTAGAAAAATCAATCCTCAATGGTAGGAAAATATAATATATAGTTAACAATCTCATAATTAAATCATAATTTGATGTGGGAAAATTGGTTTTTATATGATATTTACTCATATTTAGAATTAAGATTTCATTTAAAAATATTCTCCAAAATAAAATATTAATTTGTCTAAGATTAATTGTAAATGAATAAAAAATAATCTTAAACAACACTTGGTTGGTAAAATTTTTAAACTCGAAAAGTCTTCATTCCACATTTAAAGATTACAAAATATTTTTTTAATAGCTTATACAAAGGTTTCCTAGAAAGTAAAAATAAAGTTTGTAGGGTATCAATGCTTTTAATTAAAGAAAAACGACCTATTCAATACAGGCTTTGCATTAAAAACACACGAGCACTTGACTTGGCTTGGGTTTGGATTAATTTTAAAATAATTAAGTACAATGATCATATGAATTCCTAGATTCAGTGAGTTTTTCTATCTGACCTATACGGGGATTGACAAAAATATGTTAAGATACATTTTAAATGGGGTAATATATCTTTTTATTTTATAATATACACTGAAAATATTATTATACCATTGAATTCAATTTTTTTTTTTAAAGCTTGTGTTTAAGGGCATTTTAGGTTTTTTAATGAATAGTTAAATAACTCACATGCCCTTACATCCTTTTGTTTTATAATGCATAATTAAAACATAGTTATATCCTTGGATTCAATTTTTTTAAAACTTTCATGAGCGTTTTCATTTTTTTTTCTTTTTTAATAAATAGTTAAATGACTCAAATACCATTAGAAATGGATTTTTCATGCATTACATTCTAGGGTATTTTTATAATTCAAATATTTTTGCAATTATTGGGTTGGTTTAGGAGCAATTGAGTGATATTTAGACCTTCAATCTAATATTATCCATCCTTTTAAAAAAAATTGAACCTTATTTTTTTAATTGTTATTTTTTCTTTTTAATTTTTTTTTCAATTTCATCATTTGATATTTGATTTATTGAAATTTGAGCTTTATGATTTTTCAAGTTTGGTGCTTCCGATCAAATGGTTTAGGCCACAGGTTTTATATGCTAACATGAGTTCATGTGGTTTTCTTTATTTTTCTTTTTATAAGGTTATCCTAAACTCATGATATAGCCTATAGGTTTAGCGGGTTGACCCGAGCAGGCTAGGGCTTTTTTTTTTTTTATAGTTGTTATTTGTTTTTTATTTTGTATTTTTTTTCTTTAATTTCATCATTCAACATTTGATTAGTTAAAGATGAGACTTCGATGTTTTTCTAGATTTTGTATTTCAGGTCATATGCTTAATAGTTTAACATAGGTTAGCATTATTTTTTTAGCATATTTTCTTTTTCATTTGATATTGGTTTTTCTTCTTCGATATTGATTTTTCTCTTTCTTTAAAACACAATTGCGTCACCTGAATATTATTATTTTGCTAAAAAAAAAATTATTCGACCTGCGTAGATGCATATGTCACATAGCTAGTTTTACCTAAACTAGGTTGAGTAAATTGAGATTTGTTTTGAATAACTTGTTCAATCCTAAAACTACACAGTACACTTCATTTAAAGCCATATCATTTCTTCAAAAGAAGAGACTTTTTTAAAAACACAATTGAGTTATTCTCCAATATTATCAACCATTTATTTTGGCAAATGATTTTATTTTAAGAAATTATATTAGATGCAGTGCTTGTTTGTCACTACAGTAGCTTCTACTTTTTAAATTGCTTTTAAGTTATTTTTTATTTAAAAATATATTAAATTAATATTTTTATACATGTTTTTTTATAGTTTTGATATATTGGTATCAAAGATTTTAAAAAAACAAATTCTAAAAAAAAATATTTTAATATATTTTCAATTAAAAAACATCATGATTACCATAGTCTATCAATCATTAAAAAACTATATATTTTTAAAGACAACATACATGGAATAATGTTTGTACTCTCACATGATGAAATATGGTTCTATCGAATTTTATTTATCTAATATAGTTTATGTAGACTAACTTTATAGACTAACTTTATACAATAATAATTCTACTCTCCTTCGAGGATAGATAATTTTGGTAGCCGAAGGAAAATTTGAAGGTAGAGCATATTTCTAAGACAATATTTGGGTGCATTAAAATTAAGTTTTTTTTTTTCTAAAATATTTTAAAAATGTACTTTCTATCGTTTTTATATATTTTATATATTTCTAACTTTAATGTTTAAATTCTAAAAATTAAAAGAATAAAAACAGTAAATATGTTGGACTGCCATATGACAGAGCATTTTTCCGGACCTCTTACTGGTTATTTGGGAATGTGGGCTTCCCCACTCCACGTTATTGCTAGGGTTATTACTCTGTTTGGGCCTTCAGGACCCTCTTCTTTCTGGAACAGAAAAAAGCCTTCCTTCTAAAAAGTAATTCTTACTTTTGTTTTACTCTTTGTTTATTATTCTTTTTAATAATAAAAAAAAAAGGAATTGGAACCAACTTAATTAATGGATGCCTCCCTTCAATTTCTTCATCCATAATAGTTAATTGTTGGGTTTCAAAATTCAAAAATAATAAAATAAAATTATTTAGAAATTTCTAAAATTTTATTACATTTAGAGTTGTATAAAATTTACTTGAATATCTGATATTCTTCGGTTATGATTAAATTTTTAGAGCTCATTTAATTGTCTAACCTTCAACAATAATCCACACGAACCATCAATAAGAATTCTTCTAAATCCTCTATTTAGAAGAGAGAGATTTGCAAAACCTAAAGTGTTAACTCTAATTTTATATTTACGTAATTTTTATGTAAAAATTGTTTGACATAACTTTTTTTTTCTCCCAAAATAATAGGCTTAACTTTATATTTATAGGAAATCTTAAAAATCCTATAAATAAATAAAAATATTAATTTTCCCTTTAAATAATATTCATATATTATTTAAGAATAATTTTAGAAATTTAATCAATCAAGTCTCTCCTTAATTATTCATGAACTAGAATTATAATTCATGAATTAAATATATTATGTGCTTAATTTCTAAAATTATTTTCAATCAGGTCACAATTGATTAATTATTCCAGTTAAATTTTTGACTAATGATTCTTAAAATGTGTGATTCACTATGTTCCTAATATGTTGACCCAAATATAAATTATAATTCTAAATAAATAGAATAAAATAAATTAAATAGTTTAATTTATTATCAATTGAATAGTTGATTAATTTATATTTGAAGATTAAGTGCACCATCTAGCAACGTGTTATGATTCTCTAATTTACCTAGGGTACTGATGAATCCTCTCTTAATCACTTAATCACTCAAATATCTTGATATAGTTTATGTTATATCCAATGTCTGTTAATTTGTTATATTTACTAAGATAATGTGTAATAAGATCAAAACATAATACTTTCTATATAAGATAATTTAATAATCTCAAGTTTAAAAATCACCTACATAACTGTCACATGAATCTTTTCATAAACATAGGTGATATTTCCATATGGAATTCTCATGCAGATCAATTCAGTGTATATGTTATGTAACAAGTATCTAAATATTAGTTTTAGGTATTTTTCATATCTCAACTTATGAGATCATTTGTTTCTTTTCATAAAGAAAAAGAAAAGAACATAATATGTATTAGTCTCAACAATGATAATTAATAAATATCCATTATTAAAACAGTATTGACTAGGAACATTTAAAAACAATATTTTGATTAATTCGTAATCATCTTACTTTTACTAACCATATAATGCATTTTATGGAATATAAGTTCAATATTATGTATCAAATTTTAATGGAAAAATAATATTTAAGTTTTTTATTTATTAAATAATTCCTTATTCTTCATTTAAATATGAATTTCTTGTTCAGCAAAAAAAAAAAAATAGTTTTTTTATTATTCTTCCTACAAAACACCTTTTTATAATTTCTATTCTAAAACTCTAACTAAATACAACCTAAATACATATTTTTATAAAAAGGAAACTTATAAATTATTGATTCAATGGCACACAATGTTGAAAATTAAAGTTCTCCTATTTAATTATTTCAATTTTAAGATTGAAAGTAATAAATTTTTAATCGATCAGGTAATTAGATGTATCTTAATTAAAATTAAAAAAAAAATCAAGAGAGTGAACTCTCTCAACCGTTCTTGGCAATAGTTAATGGTTTGTTGTTTATGGTCTTCGTCAAGTTTCTTGGAGGTTGAAAATGATGACCTAAGCAGAACTTCGTCACTACTACTCCGTCGCTATTAATTTTTTTTTAAAAAAAACCTTAAAAGTACTGGTTCTTACAAAATCTTTAATGTTTTTTTTCTGAGTTTGATGCCTCTAACACGTGGCTTTACTCTTAATGCGTAAACGTACTGGGTTTTCTTTTTTATTGAGAAAAAATCATTTTAAACTTACATTTTCACCCTAATTTTTTTTTAAGAGAATCACAAATTTAACCCACTTTATATTGCTAATATTAGTCTTTTATCATTTTTCAAAGAGTAATTAATTGATTCAAAATTTTTTTTTCTTTATTTAACCGTATTTTTTACCTAAGAATTCATTATTATTATTAAGGTACCGAATTAATAATTACTTGTGTTTGTCATTATATTTTTTTAACTTTATTTTAAGCTTGCATGCCTTAGATTTTAAGATATATGGAGCAAATTATTCAGCTTGATTAATGTTTATTTTATTTTATTTTATTGAAAAAACATTTGGGCAACAGATTAAATAATTTGTTGTTGTTGTTATTAACCCCACATAACGCTGGTTGTAGTAAAGCCAATTATACATGCTCTGATTTTTTTTTTATATATTTTGAGCCCGTTTGTTTTTACGTTTCAAAAGTATTTTTGAAAAAATTTAAATTCTTTTTATTTTTTTAACTTCAAATTAATATGTTTTTAGTGTTTTTAAATTATTTTAATGTGCTGATGTGAAAAATAATTTTTTTTTAAAAAAAATTAATGACATACATTTTAACATAAAAAATTATTTAAAAATAACCCCACCATTAAAAAAAAAAAAGAAACACAGTTCACACAGTTATAAATGTCACATGCTTAGTCGTCAATTCATATAATATTAAATTGTATCCCCTTGACCTTTTGTAGAACTTGAAATTGTTAAAAAGATTCAAGCTCGCAGTACAGCACAGCTGGGAGCCATGCGAGCCAGGAGGTTTTCCAAAAAGAATTGAATAACAGAAATAAATAATTATATTGCAAACAAAAACAAGAAAAGAAAAGAAAAGAAAAGAAAAGCTTGCAAGTGAAGGATTTTGGTTAGAGATTTACAAGCATTTTGATCATAGGATGAATTAAGCGTGCCTTTAAGATTACCTATTTTAGGGCTAGCGATAACAACATTATGCATTATTTATAATTGGCAAAAATTAATTAACAAGTTAATTTCTTTAGGACATTTATTATTTAAATCTATTTAGTTTACTTCATTAATTCTACATTTGTTATTGGATTGTGTTAAAAATATATAAAAATCATATATTTAAAAGAAAGTCAATAATATTAATTACATGCATTAAATAAGTCCTTAATTATTCAAGATTTTGAATTGGAAGATTGAAATATACGGAAATAATCAAAATAGAGAATCTAAAACATATTTAAATCACATCTAAAGCCCAAAATGTCTTTTACTGGTCCTAGGATGTTGAAAATTACACCTTGGTCCACATGTTTTTTATTTTCACATATTTGTTCCCTATAATTTTTAGGTTTTGAATTCAAAATGCCCAAATACTAATTTTTCAGCCACTAAAACTAGTTAGAATTTATTGTTGTGGATGATACGCTGTCGTCCTTTTTATTTATGAAAAGGACTCAAGTAAATGCATGATGTCCGCTTGAGTTAAAAAAATAATAATAAACCAGTGGATCTGGTCTTGTTCTTTTGAATCTTTACCCCTTTTTTTCTTGTTTTATTTATTCTCTTGAAATAAAATGATGTTTGAAAAATAATTCAATTATGCCATTATTTTCATATAAGAATAGAGTTTTTTTTTATGATAATATTAATAATTATTTTATAAATAATTATATTATGTAGAGTTTTTTTAAATAATTTCTCATGAATATTTAATGAGAATAAAATATTTATTTTTATATTTTTATTATAAATTATTTATATATTTTTCTCAATTAATTATTCTTTTTATTTATTTTTATATAGTCATGTTAAAATTGTAAAAACAACTTTTTGTTTTTTATTAAAACATACTCTCATATTATAATATCTGTTTTTTAGTTAAGAAACCATGTTTCTAATAAAAACAGATATTTTTTTAGTTAAATAAAAAGGAAATACATGAATAAGGAAGGAGAGTTTTGATTAGAGAAATATATTTTTTATTTTTTATTTAAATTATTAAAATGCTTATGAATATTTATTTTAAATACTTTAAGCTTTTATTCAAGAAACCATGAATTGATAAAAAAAAGCTATTTTTTATAAAAACAAAAAAAAAACAAAAAAAAATGCATAAATAAAAAAAAGGTTTTTAACTATCGTGATACATTTTTTTTTTATCTAAAATCTAAATAATTTTTTATTTTAATTGTTGCATAATTCAAAAAAAAAAAAAAAACAGCAGCACGTGGACAAACCGACCGACTTGTATATAAATATAGATGGTTGAAAAATACATAGATAGATTACTCACCTTGGCTCATTTTCCACTCGCTCTATTTCTGATCTCTTGACTCTGTTTTTCCTTTATTATAAAAACACATTTCATATACACATAAAACAAGAAGGAAGAAGAAGAAGAAGAAGAACTGAAACGACAAAGGTATAAAGTTTTTAAAAATGAAGTTAGATCTTGAAAACCCGTTGACAAGCTCGGAAGAACACCAATCTGATACGATCACATATCTCTTTGCCTCTGAATTTGATCACATGCCTTCAAGAAATCTACTAAACTTCTTGGAAACATGTGATCACTTCTACGTCTCCTTTCGTCATGAAGCCATTTCCCTCATTTTACAGGTAAGTGCACAGTGCTAAAAGTTATTGCTCTTGTATTTAGTGTTGTAATGATGACTTTCGTTGTTTGGCAGGCACAATATTCCTGCAACTGTGGCCCCTTTATACCCTACCTTGCAGTTAATTTCATGGATCGATTCATTTCCAGGATGGAAATTCCGGTATGAAAAAGAACATCAAAATGATTTGTAATTTGCTATTTTGTTAAAATTCTTGATATGTTAAATTCTGGTTCATATTGCTGGTTCTTGGAAGCAAGGAAAGCCATGGATTCTTAGACTTGTGGTAGTCTCTTGCCTTTCCCTAGCTGCAAAGATGGAGAACACAGACTTCTCCATCTCTAATTTTCAGGTGATAGACCGTCATATCTCCCCATTTATTGGTTCACAGTATGACATGAGGTTGGCCATGGAAACTTATGATCAATTTAAACAACTAAACAGGGAGACGAAGCTGGTTTCATCTTTGACAACAAAACAATTAACCGAATGGAACTTCTCATCCTTGATACCTTGGATTGGAGAATGAGATCGATCACACCTTTCTCTTTTGTGCATTTCTTCATTTCATTATCGCAGCTTAAAGATCCAGCATTGACTCAAACTCTCAAGGACCGAGCTACGGAGATTATTTTTAAAGCTCAAAATGGTAATCGTTAATTTTTCTCAGAATGTTTATTTTAGTTGTATTTAGCTCAGTTCTGATTAGTAACTCCATGTTTGTTATTGCAGAAATTAAGTTACTCAAGTTCAAGCCATCTATTATTGCAGCATCAGCCCTTCTTGTAGCATCCAAAGAACTACTCCCATTGCAGTTCCCTTCTTTCAAGTTCTCAATCTCCGCTTTTGAATGTGTGAAAGAAGTAAGCCCAAAATTCCATTCTTTAGTTTGTTTATTTTTACACGAAAGATTTTCTGCTCAGCCTTATTGGTGGTAATTAATGACTATTCGTGTTTTAGGAGAATCTGCTTAATTGCTTTGATACACTGCAAGAAATGGTGGAGAACGAAAATGGCACGAGGCAATGTTAGATACGAAGTCATGCACAAGAACCCCCATTATTACATGGAACGATTAGTTGAGATTCCATGGATCATGTGAACAAAAACTCAAAGAAAACAGTTTGGAAGGGCAAGCATGTACTATTATTTTGATAGATCATAACTATTGACCAAAGTGTTTGATTGATTCAATTTTTAATCAATTTTAGAGGTTGTTTTCGAGGCCAAAATCCATTTTAAAGACGTGATTTTTAGTCCTTTTCTCAGATTCAGAGATAAGCCTAGATTGCTCATGTTTAAAAATTATAGTTTTTCTATATTTCTATGTTAATTTCAGATTTTGTTTATTTTTCAATTTGTCATTGCTTAACTAAGATATATTATTTAAGTTATTTATTTATTTATTTTTTAGTTTAACGTGGGTGTCCGGGCCAGCTTGCGCGCACCTCGACTAATCCCATGGGCCCTGAAGTTAACGACTATGTAAGCCTCCAGTGGCCATCATATGAGCAACCATATGGTTCAAACCTGAGACCATAAAGAGAACAAACCTCTTGATTCCAAACTCTTTCTATTGGGCCACCACCTTAGCAATTAGTTTGCTGGTTGTTAGTTATCTATTGAATAAAATTTCAGACATTGAGTTTTTCTCAACAACTTTGAAGTTGATGTTTTTTGGAGTTTTAAGGAATTAATAAATCATATTTCTCACCATACATTATGTCACATCAAGTGTGCTTTATGCACCAAGTGAGAAAGGAAGACGAAAGCCACATCACAATCTCCAATGGTGACACATAGCTGGAAAATGACAATATATTGTTCAGTTTTCTCAAATTCATATGAACCACTACTCGTAAATATTGGGACTCCAATTGGTTCATGCATTATCATCATCAATATATGTCTAAACACTTGTATTTAAGAGGTTGTGTTGAAGAACATAATGAAACCATTTCATGATTCCTCGCTGAATAAAAAACCAAAAAAAAAAAAAAACAAAGTGGGCTTTCTGACTTGGATCTAAAATTTAAGCATCCAGGACTTGAGAGCTTGTGTTAGACTTAGAAAGCATTCGGCAACGTGGTAGCGTTCACGTTTCCTGCGATTTCATGCAACAAACTATTTGGTTAATTAACAAACGCGTGTTACTGTTCATGGATCCCATGGTCTGCTGCGTTTGAAACGCAAGAAAAAAGGGAGCTGCTTCCTGCGCGGCCAAAATCCTGATCCGTGCTTTACTGTTCAGTGAACATGGTTTTTTTTTTCAAAAACAGTGGAGGCATGCATCCACTGTTCAGTGAACAGTGGAGCATGCCTCCACTGTTCACTGAACAGTTTTTTTTTTTAAAAAAAACCAATGCAGTTAATTGATTTCACTTGCACTGTTCACGTGAACGTGAACAATAATTTTTTTTTGTTTTTTTTAAAATTAGTTTAAGGTGAATTAAATTTACTCGTACTGTAATCTTAATTTTATTCTTAATAATATTTTACCTAATTTTGTAGTTCTTGTCGGATGAATTTTGTATGTAATGGAATTGTAGATAGTTTTTTGTTAAAGTAATTTTTTTTTATCTAAAGTGTGATTTATTTCATGATGTAATAGCAATAGTTAAATTCACAATATTTAAATTAAAAACTATCAATATTAATATATATTTTTTAAAATTATTTTATAACCTCAATTTCAAAAGCATTCTTAACCAAACATATTAAAACTACTTTTTCTTCGACCTCAATTTCAACCACAGTTTTAACCAAACACCTATTTTTTTAAACCAACCTCAATTAAAAGTACTTTTTATAAAACAATTTTTTTCAAACCATAACTACAACAGCTACCACAATACCATACACACTCTTAATCGTATGATTAAGGTTTTATACTCTACCGTATTATTAAATGAAGAGAATTCAAAATTGAGATCGTGCTCATTCACCTCCTAGTCTGGACCAATGGACATTATGCATGCGCACATCCTTTGATATTAGAGGCCTCGTCTGTAAACAAATTTCAAGACCTATCCAATTAATGAGGGTAGCATATGGAGACTTATTCTTCCATCGATGGTTCATTGAAAGAGAAGAACTCTACAATGAAGCTCGCACCTTTCTGTGCTTTGATGGTTGGTTTGATGTTATAAGCAAAGATTCCTAAGCTTAATGGATTGCTGCATATCTAGATGTATTCGATTGATTTGTGGAGGATCTGTTTGAGTGGATGGACAATTACGACAATGGTTGGCTGCACTGAGGTAAGGCCTAAACCTACAGGCTGTTATTTATATAACAAGGTCTTCTTTATTTTGGTTGGGTGCTGAGTTGGATCCGTGAAAGTTGTGTTTGAAATTAAACTCGTTTTATAAAACCAGCTTTAATACCATGTTAAAATAATTAAAATCAAACACAAAAAGATGCTAGGATTCTCAATAATATGTTTATTATAAGTTCTTATAGAGTTAACCTATATATAATTAATCTAAATATAAAGGAATTATATATAGGTTAAACCGAAAATATAATTCTACTCTTAATAAATAAAACTAAATAAATATTATTTAACAAAATTAACTACATTTTTATGGGGTCTTAAAAAATTAAAGTCGTTATCTGCCAACAGTATTCGCATCCTGTTATTTTAGCAGTAACTATGAAAGTTACCATAAAGTTTCTGCGGATTATTAAAAAGGTTTCAATAAAATTGTTATAAAAAAAACATATTAAATATGTTGGTAACTGGAAAATATTCAACAATAAAGTTTAGCTGAAGATTATTTGAATTAATAAGAACAGTAACTAATATTTATGTTACGGATATGATGAATATAATTTTCATCATAACAAAATATTAAATCAGATGAATAATTTAATTACTTAACCACTCTTTAAGACGAGGAGAATATAAATAAAATGTTACTAACAAATAGTTTTATATTTTTTTTTACTTTTTTAAATAATAAAAATAAATTAAATTCCTAAACTTAAAGAAAGTAAATGAAAACAATTCGGTTAATAATAAAAAAAATGAAATACATTCTTAAGCTACATAAAATTGAGAGAAAAAGAAAGGGTTTTCATTTAAATTGATGACTAGATTAATCTCGTATACTAGTCCTAGAAAAAAATAATTTATTTCGTTTTTATTATTAATAAACTTATTTCTTATGTAGATATAAAAAATTTAATGTAACTCTTATTTCTACTTGTTATGAATGGCATGTTTCACTCCCTTGTTTGGATAAACTAATGGCATAATGGAGAAGAACGAAGGGACGAACACTTATTGCCCTTTAACAATTTCTGCTAATTTACTATAAGATTTTTATGTTTTAAAAATAATTTTTTAAAAATTTAAATATTTTTATTTATTTTAAATTAATATTTTTTGATATTTTTAAATTATTTTAATGTACTGATATTAAAAATAATTTTTTAAAAATAAAAAAAAATAATTTTAATATATTTTTAAATAAACAACAAGCATACTCCTAAAATCACCTAAAACTTCAAATGATTTATTGGGCTTTCCAAGATTGACAATGCACCAAGCCATTCTCGGTGGGTTGTGATATGTAAAATCATTGTATTGATAGTGCTAGTTTTAGGTTGAAAAGTATTATATAATAATATAAATTATATTCTAAAACCTTATTTAATAATTTAAGTTTTTGAATTGAATTAGTTTTTTGATATCTCGAGTTCGAATTTCACCATTCTTATTTATTTAATAAAAAAAATTAAATATAAAATAATATAGGCATATGTAAATTTCAAGTTTAAAGGATTTTCACTTGAGAGAGTATATTAAAAATAATATAAATTATATTTTATGATATTTTATCTAATAGTTTAAATTATTAAATCTACTTTAAATTATTAGATTGAACTAATAAAAAATTATAAATTATTTGTTTAATGATTGATGAGCAAAGCCATTTTCAACTTTTCCCTCTGCTTTCCCATCAACTTTTCCCTTTGCTTTCCCATCGCTTTCCCTTCCTACAAAGACCAAGAAAATAACTTATAGCTACTTTTACAATGTGTTAGTTTTGATGTTTATTTTTATAAGTGTTATTTATTTAAAAATATATTAAAATAATTTTTATTTTTATTTTTTTAAATTTATTTTTTATATCAATATATTAAAATATTCTAAAAATACTAAAAAAATTTAATTTAAAATAAAAAAATAAAAAATTTAATTTTTTTTTTATATTTTTAAAATGTAAAAACCAACTCTAAAATCACTTTCAATACAGATGGCAGATGAGCTGTGGTTAAACTCTTGAAAAAGCTATATATTTTTCCCTCTTTGCATTGCCTTCCTTTTCCCTTTAAACAAAGACCAAGAAAATAACATAGAAGTCTAGTCTTCCTTTCCAGCTAACAAACACTTGTACACACTACACAGACAAGAACTCAGTCGACCAAAGATACTAGCTAATTCATATATTCACAACCTTTCCCACAGCAGAAGAGCAGAGTTTTCAGATCCCATTATATGGGCTCCTCTCTTACAAAATATAAACAGCAAGTTGATCAAAAACTGATGTTTCATTTGCTGGGGGCGGTCTCAACTGAGCAGGTTCATGTTTGATCAGTTTGGTTCCTACTGAACTCAAGCTTAGCTTCAAACTGAAGTTCTTGTCCTGGTTTGGTGAGCTTCCTGTCTTTCACTCTCTAGTTTTCTTGAGTTTTCGGCTTAATCATGTCATCTGTTGATAGCTCTAGAGATGCATTAACCATTCAACAAATTATCGCCTCAATTCCGGCTTTGATTGATCTTGTTTCCGTTGCCAAGTCATCAATTCCTTTGCCCCTAAAATTAAATACCGATAACACAATCACCACCACCACTCTTGAGGCTGCCGCTGTCACCACCACCACCAGCAACGTTAATGACAACAATATTAGCAGTATCACCACCACTTCCATATCCACACCAGGAAACAGTAATAATACTGCAGCTGCCACAGAAACCGCCACCTCCCCCTCCACCTCCACCTCCACCTCTGGCCCGGCTCCTTCTCTGGCCTCTATCCTTGACTCCGGCTCCGGCTCCACCATCACCACCACAACTACTGAAGGCGGCAGCAACAGCGACGGCAACACCACAACCAGCAATTATGCTAATATCGAGGACGTGATCAGTGATGGGAGCTGTTGTATGTTGGGATTTTCCAGCAATAATCCAAGTGATGAGAATAAGAAGAAAGACAAGAACATCACGGCCGATGTTGGCAATGATGGCAGTGTGAATCCTGAAGGTGAAAGCAACCAAAAACTGCATAATCAGTTGGAGAAATTGACCAGAGATTTATATTATGTTCAAAGCGCCTGTGACAAACTCAAACATCTAGAACTACATGTTGGTAACCAATTCAAGAGTCTTCAAAGACAAGGTGTATTCCTACAGAGTGTCTTAAGGAATTTAGAACGAGTACGAAATGGCACCACCAGTAATCATGCCATCCTAACCAAGCAAATGCAACTTAACATTAAGTTAATTGCTGGGATGGTAATGGAGTTGAAGTATCACATACCGTCACCATACAAGCTGAATTTGGCCAATGAAGTACTCAAGTCGCAAAATGTTAGTGGGGGAGATTCCCTGAATTTGATCGATGAGATTCTTAAAATACGCGGTAACAAAGCATTTGAAGGGTGTTCATCTTTTGTAGATTTTAAAGAGAGATATAGCAGTCTTGATTTAAGAGATAAGCTTTGTTTGTTGTGTTTCTCGGTGTTTCCGGAGAATTCTGTTGTCAAGAAGAGATTGCTGATGTATTGGTGGGTTGGAGAGGGTTTCATAGACCCAAAAGTTGATGCTGACAAGCCTGAGGAAGTTGCTGATGGCATTTTGAAGAAATTCTTGGAGAAAGGGTTTGTTGAGCCTGAGATCAAGAAACGTAGACTGGTTGGGTTCAGGATGCACTCATTGATTCGTTATGCGGTTATTTTTGTAGCTGAAAAAGTGGGGTTCTTCCATTTTGATTCAATGGGGAATCCCACGGGGAACTTTTCAACTAGTCAGAGGGCTTGTTTGATCAAAACTGGAGAGAAATATTCTCGGCAGGCGTTGCTTGATTTGGAGTCGAAACCAGAGACACTGCACGCTTTGTTCAATGTCAACGATCCTTATCCAGATTTAAACACAGAATGGTTCTCCAGGATGA
Organism: Populus trichocarpa; assembly: GCF_000002775.5. Classification (NCBI taxonomy): domain Eukaryota; kingdom Viridiplantae; phylum Streptophyta; class Magnoliopsida; order Malpighiales; family Salicaceae; genus Populus; species Populus trichocarpa. Next base: position 3,158,364 of record NC_037295.2, read on the forward strand.
GAAACATTAATGTTCTTTGCTTGGGAAGGTGGGAGAACTCATCTAAGAAGAACAATGAAGCAGAGAACAATGAAGCAGAGGAGACCAGGCATGATGTTGAAGTGGAGAGCACCGAATTCTTGAAGGGGCTGAGGCAGCAGCATCATGTTGAAGTGGAGAGCACCGAATTCTTGAAGGGGTTGAGGAACATGAAGCATCTGAAGTTTCTCAGTCTTCAAGGAATCTCTAGGATCAACGAGCTTCCTGAAACCATCCAGAAGCTTGTCAATCTAAAGATTTTGGATCTTAATTCTTGCCACAATCTGGAGGCAATTCCAGAGAATATTGTGTCACTCCAGAAGCTGACACACTTGGACATTTCTGAGTGCTACATGCTGGATTACATGCCCAAGGGGCTTGGGTCACTTACTGAACTCCAAGTCCTTAAGGGGTTTGTAATTAGTAATCTGAAAATAAAAAATGCAGGAACTCTTGATGATTTAAGAGGATTGCCAAAGTTGAGGAAACTGAGCATCTATACAACTAAGAAAGATTTCCCTAGAGTTAAAGACCTGAAAGCGCTAAGGCATATCACAGCGCTTCAGAAGCTAACAATTGAATGGGGAGGGAAATCCGGAGTCAAAAAAGAGGAAATTAGAAATGACTCAAGAGGACTGACAAGGAGCAATGCCTTTAGACGAGAGAACATCCCTGCAGCGATTCCTGACCTTCCTGAACATTTGGTGAAGCTGGATCTTCAGTGTTACCCTGAGACTAAGGCTCCTGAGTGGCTGTTACCTCTCAGACTGAAAAATCTTCAGAAACTCTACATCAGAGGTGGGCATCTCAGTGCTCTGGGTCAAGCTCAGGGTGGAAATCACAAGTGGAATGTCAAGATACTGCGTCTCAAATTTTTGAAAGAACTAAAGATGGATTGGAGAGTACTGCATGATGCATTTCCGCATTTGATTTACTTGGAGAAATTTAAATGTCCTAAACTGACTTTCTTCCCTTGTGATGGCACCGGAGTGTGGCTGGACAGAGAAAAGCTAGCAAACCAGACGTTGGAAGAATTAGAATTGACATGGTCTTTCCTTTCCAAAAGTTCTACTTGAGTTCAAAGTATGTTCTAGATTTCAGGCAGGTATTTTTAATTTCGATTCTGTTCTTCATTTCATTACATCTGCAGGGTTGTTTTCTGTATGTAAAAGAAAGAGAGTCTGAGTATATTTGAGCTCCAAAAATATCATTTCTGATATGAACTGTCATGGAACTCTGAATGCTTGAATTTTGATGCACTCAATGATCATAGGATTTGATGTTCTACTTATTTACCAGCATTTGGGGGACCAAGTTAGCAGGGAAACTAGAGGGATGATTTATTTTAGCCGTGAGGCCTCCAATTCTCACGAACTGACCATGCCATTGCTAGGAGCTAGCAAGGGGGATGGATTCGGCGGCATTTTCAAATGGGATGTGTATGGATCTAGAAATTCCTTCATGTAAATTACTGCTCCTGAATGCTTATCACTGCTTCATAATTTCATTGTTTATCGATACTGTAGGATATCTAACAGATAGGGTGGTTTCTTATGCCCACAAGACCAGTCCAGAAAAGAATTCGCAGCACCTAACATGTAGAATTAAGCTGTCTCAAAACATGCAGGCCATTAAACATCAGGGTATGAATTGATAATTTGTTTGGAGTTCTGTCTGCACTTGGATGATGAAATTCATGTGAAATATGTACTTAATTCCATCGTGAATGGTAGAAGAACTAATACTTAATTATTCTGTCCCTATCGACTTTGTGCTGGCTTCAATTAAAGAATTTCCACTTGATATTTAACAAGAATTATATCTAGATGTATGAATTTTCTGTGATTATAATGCTGTACTAACTCTTACAGAGACATAATCGACCATAAACTAATGACAAAACTCATAATGCCAGACTGAATTAGTATTATTTGATATTAGGCCTGCCAGGAGGATGCATTGTGGCTAAGCCGGAGCCTTAGGTTGACTTCAGAAAGTCTTGGTCTTTCTATATTCTTGTTTTGAGTTATATTAAACCGAGATTTTAATATCTAAAGATTTGATGGTTTTCATAGTAATGCAGAGCTATTATAGAGAAAATAATTTTGGAAAATTTCTGTAAAAATTTAATTGCAATCCAACAATCAGAATCATAAGTAATGACTCTTTTGATTCATGGTCTGGCGTGACCAGATCTTCTCTTAAACCTAAACTTGTCCCATTAGTCTATAAATATATTTGTAGACCATCCACTTAATTTGTTTGGAGCACATACTTATTTAATTATGTCATATACACAAGTGACTACTAGATTTTTCTCTGTTTAGTTTGGAGCAGATCCTTAAAAATACCAGATTTCTCTCTGTTTTATTTATTTATTTGGAAGGCCTGATTAACAAGAGAGAACTTCGAAGAGAGGATAAACTGCAATAGATGATTATCCCACATCTGATGTTGATTCTGGTAGCTACTGGCTGTTTTACCTTGCTTGTATAAAATTGTTGTAGGATTTTTTATAACGATGATAATATCCCATGTCGGCTAAGAGTTAAGAGCCTTGACAACTTGTATGCTCCAAGTATCACCTCTACTCGAGATGCTTTTCTCAGAACAAAATTCACCTCAAGGCCATCAGCCCTAACATGAGACAATACCTCCGAAGAAGCAGATTTGGGCAACATCTTCACATAACAAAATCATTCAGTGATCCAACTACAAATCAATGTCTTCCGCTATGCGGATTTGGTGCAAGTAGAAAGAAGCCAAACGAGCAGCTAGTAGGAATATTCAGCTAATATTGCAACTGAACACAGAAACAAATGCAGAGAAGAGAGACTTTTCATTCAAAATTCAGAAATAGAAACATGACAATGTAAGATCAAAGACAAAGGAGGTGAAAACCATAGACAACTCTCGAAGGGAAAAAAGTAATAATAGAGCAAAACAAGCATTAAACATTCGAATTGTTGTCAGTTGATAACTGTGGATGAACTGTCACAGTATGACAATTAGGCACAGGTGCCTCTTCCATTTTTTCTTTCATAATTTCCCCAAGCACTCTTGCTGCTAATGGAAGGCCAGAACACTTTCTTATGATCTCCTTTTTTAGATCCTCCAATTCCACATTTGGGGGATTGAATAGTGTCCCATCTTGCTCAACAGCATCTTTGAAAATAAGCCAGCATTTCTCTTTATCTGCAAGAGGCAGAACGGGATGTACATTTTCCTCCCCGACCATCTTCTTTGCCAAGTCCTTATTCCTACTCGTGACAATAACTGTTCCTCCATAGCCTTTCGGCAATCCATACGCAAGGCTTTGCTCCCATTTAACCTTACCAGGTAAAGGAGAATACAGGTTTTCAAACCACGTATCTCCTTCCTGAGCATCATCGAGGACAATCATATACTTCTTGCCCATCAGTTGCACATGAAGTGCACAGATCAGAGCTGAAAGGCCGCTGTTAGAAACGGATTGGATGGTATTTTCTTCAACTCCAAGTGAAAGCAGTATTCTTTCCACAAGAGCTATCTTGGCATCTTTGTTCCCATCAGGCTTTTTCGACATGCTTACCAAAATCCTAGGAACAAAGTGCTTCTTCACTTCTTCTCTCTTTATAATTTCTTGGCATAGTGTGGTTTTTCCGGCACCAGCCATCCCTGTGATTCCGACAGCACTGAACTTTTCTTTACTTCTTTCGTAAACAAGCAGTTTCACCAGTGACGTTATTTCATCATCGAAGCCATGAACCACCAGCGGACTTACAGATTGATGACTCTGGCGGCCAGTGTCTCTAACATTTGATGAGTTCCCCTGATCATCCCGTTGTGGACTAAAGTTTCCATTTGAGGAAATTGTAATAGAGTCTTTCGATTTAAGCTCCTCCTTGATTTCTTTCAAAGTATTCCTGATTCTCCACAGGGAAATTATTCCTTCACGAGATAAGAATGATGCTGCCTGACATTCCACCAAAATGTTGTTGAGGCGGTAGAGCTTTTCCCTGAGTGATGGCTTCTCTTTAGCAGGTGAGTTCTCAATATTTCGTCGAATCAGTTTCTCCAGTTCCTGAAGATCTCTTTTCCAGCTAACTTTGGAAGATTGAAGACCACCACTAAATTGATTCAGCAAATAACTTCCAACTTCATCATCCATATCAGAAATACTCTCTCAATCTTTGCTTGCCAAGATTGCAATAAATTCAAGACTTGGTGCGACGAAAAAGAACTGATGAAATGCCTTGGTTTTTTAATGAGAAGATGATGTCAAAGAAGATACAAGGAAGATGAATTGCAGAGACATTTTTTGGAGTTCATTGACTTAGCGAAGTCTTCCTTGTTGGGTTTATTTTATTTTATTGTCATTTGTTTTTTACCAATAATGCTGTAGAAAAATAATTCAATTAAAAGTTGTGGGTCCTAAACTACTATTTTCGTATGATTTAGAGCATTTGATACTGTATAGTAGTTACTATTTTTTAAAATATTTTTTATTTAAAAATATATTAAAATAATATTTTATTATTATTTTTTAAATTTATTTTTAATATAACATATCAAAACAATTTTAAAATAGTAAAAAATAAATAAACTTTAAATTTGGCCGCAATGAAAACTTCCTCTTGAAGGTAAGCTAACAGGAGAGCATGTATGACCTTTCACAGCTTCACTTGCTTTAAGTTAATTCTATTATAACGATAAACCCACACCAGATGTCACTGAGCTTCAATTAGAGGTTCCATCCAGATTTGATTAATCACAGGAGGTTTGCTTAATATTAAATGGATAATTAATAATTTTTTAAATATTTTTAAATAATTTTGACAATCTCTTTTGACAATTGCAAGCATTCCCTTCTTATTTTTTTATTAGTAATTCTTTAAAATCATTAGCTTTTCTTCAAATTATTCCTTATTATTTTCAAAATATACAATTGTCGAGATTAAATCCATCTCTAAGCAGATCATTTATCTATAAACTAAGATAAGATTTTAAATTAGTTTTTAATGCAACATAAGGAAATGCATGTGTTATGAATGTTTTTTTTAAATATCATGCATTTTTTTTCTTAATTTGGAAACAAAAAAATGTTATCAATGCTTAATAAAATAAATTAAAAGCTAAATGAAATAATAAATAAAAACAAGTTATTAGTGCTAATTAAATAACTAATAAAAGTAAAAGATAGATGCAACCGCAAATATTTTACATGGTTATTCAGTTTATTTTACATGTTTTAATTTATTTTATGTTAGAGATTAATTATCATTGCTAATAACAAATGATTTTCATTTTTATAAGTGTGTCATTATAATAAAACTCATTTATATAAGAAATAAAAAGAAGAAAAAATTAAATAGAAAAAAAAATTTAATATTTAAATAGAAAAAAATAAAAAAATACATAGAGACCGGGTGTTGTTAGGCTTGGCGCACACACTTAGCCAACCATCAAAGAGTTCACGCTCGTGCACCTGACTATATTTTTTAAACAGACAACAAGTCACATACAACAAGTCGTCTTCTGAGTTATTGCTCGGTCACTCTTGATAATTGAAAATTAGAATTCTAAGTTTTGAAAACCTCAAAACTCATTTTTTTTAACTTGTTTTTAACTAAAAACACCTTAAAAAATCAAAGAGAACTCAATAAACTAATTTCCAACCCTTCAATCACTCCAAAAAAAAATAAGAATCAACTAAATAAAGAAACTAAACGAATCTTAATCAACTTTTTTCAAAATGTTTATAAGGAAACATAGCCTCCAGTTAACTTTTCTTGAAAAGACAAATTTATTGACACAAAACTTGTCCTTTTTGGTAGTCAAATATAGTCATCCGAGCATTCAATCTTTCTTTAAATTTTTTTAATGATTTTCTTTCTCCTCTTTCAATATACAAGATTGCAACGTTAAAAAAAATAAAATTTCATTCTAAAACATGAGTTGCAAAGTTCAAAGGTTGGAAAAACTATAACTTCAGAGATTATATTGAAGTTTTCCATGAAAAAATAGTAACAAGGTCCGTTAGAATGAAATTGCGAAGTTCAAAGGTTGGAAGACCAAACAAACTTGATTATGCATATATATAAACATGCCATCCATATCCATGGTGTTCAGGCCATGGAATGAATTGATAATATGCTTGGAGCTCTGTCTACACCTGGAAGATGGCATTCATGTGAAAAATGTACTGATTTTGGCCTGTAGAATCATGATTTAAACCGATGACAATTAAAAATTGACTTCCCATTTAACACGAAGTCTGATGCGAGAGTTCATTAATTCTGTCCATTCACATTGATGAAGGAAGAATATTATAATTCCAAATTGTTTGCTTTTAATATATTTATAAAGTTTTTAAACCATCTACCAGAAAATAATTAATTTAATTATGCTTTTTGACCAAGGTGAACATTTGGTTGGTACTTATCAATGTTGGATACACTGTGGAATACATCAACACAAGGATTCTTAATCTTTAATAAGTAGTGGTCGGGTAGAAGAGTGAAGAGCTCGTTTGTTTTTATATTTTAAAAGTAATTATAACATTATAAAATAAAAAAATATAATTAATTTAATATATTTTTAAATAAAAAATATTTTAAAAAATAATTTTCACCACTCTATCGAGCATCTCCTGAATCTTCACAATTAACCCCTGTCGTTTACCTTTTCATACAGTGGACCAATCCACCTGACGATTTCAAGTTCTAGGGCATTATTTTAATCTACAATAGCTGATCCATGATCTTATTCTAAGCGGCCTTGGCCCATGTTGGAAACAATTGTGACAACTCCAATCATAACATGAATCCTTCATCTGCTTTCTTCAACTCCTGTAGTCTTCTCTGTAAATTCTCCCTTCTCTGAGCTTCAATCACTGGTTTTTATACCAAATTCTGTTGGACTGTCGAACATAACGGTGCATGCTTTCAACTCATTAACAAGCTGCATAGACTTTATTGATGGACCAAGCAGAGGGATAGGTCCAGTCTATTGTAAATACAGGATCAGACCCACGTCTCATGCCATCGCCCTCGTGCTGCCAAACTAATCATGGATAGGACCATTCTACTATAACAACAATTAAGCCTCAAGTCAACCGTTTTTAAAGTGCATTTTTAAAAAAATATATATATAAAATATTTTTTTATTTTTAAAAATTTATTTTTAATATTAATATACATCTTTTCTCTTTTACGTTCACGACGATTTGATCTCGGTTGCTTATACTAGAATTGATAGGCATTATCACAGTTTAACATCAGAGACTCTCTGCTAGTTATCTTAACTTGAAGGCAAACAACCTACCTCTGGTTCTTCTGGCCTAGACTAGATAATTTATAGTATATGCTAGTCCTTGTCCGATTTACAGAAGAAAACATCATTCGAGTCTAACCATTGCACTCAGCCGTATGCCCGAGTAAAACAAGACGACAACTACCTATTAACTATATTAAATTACAGGCAATAAAAGCCTATAACATGCTCCAAATACAAGCAGCTTTCAAGTTCGAAGCACATGAATAGCTTATTTCTTCGACAAAGATACCATAATCTTAAAGAAAGCTACGTGTCTTGTACGTTGTTTCTTCTCTCATATCCCCACAAACACATGCATTTCATCTATACAACAGCTGCTGCTACTTTAATTTATTTCCCTCCAAATTCTTTACTGGCTCTTTGTTTTCTTTTTTAATTATCCATGACAGGCTTTCCCCTATGCGTTGACCAAAAAATATGCAATTCATTTCTTGCTTTTTTCCATGTAATAATTCATTATCTTGGTAAGTCCCTCTCTTTTCCACCAAGCAAGGGACACAACCAAACTCAACCCTACAAACAACAAATACAAACAAATGTGGCAAGCAACATTCAAAGCTCTGTCCTGTCCTTCATGGTCCCATTCCATTAATACCCTTCTCATTCCATCCCAAAATTCTATAGAAAGCAAAAAAAATAAAATTCAGAAGATAGTCTCATTGCAAGTAATGAATTTCTTCTTCTTCTTTTGGTATACAACCAACTGAGCTTGCAATAAATTTCTATAGCTCGAAATCATAGCTCTTTCTTTTCTTTTCTTTTGGCTTTTATCTTTTTTTGGGTTTCTATTATGGTGGTGACATTGATGATGTTAAGATATGGACCAATTGCAGAGTCCCAATAATATTAGAACTGAGAAAAACTGAACAAAATATTGCCATCATTTGCCGCTGTAGCCATTCAATTTTCGCCGCTTGATCTCCGGCACTGTACTGCCATTAGTGATGGTGGTGGTGCTGGTGATGATGCTCGTGGTCTCATTTTCTGATTTTGTAAAATGCCTGTCTAGCACGCTCAATGGGGTTCTTGTCCAGGACATTGTATCTAACATTGACTCGTACCATTCCATCTCCACCATTTCTTGCAGTGCATTAAAGCATTCTAGCAGCTTCTCCTAAACAATGCATGATTAGTCATTAATTAATTGCCATCAATGCTAAGCCAGAGAATATATATATATATATATATATAACAAACAAACCAAAAAAATGAAATTTTGGGGTGTTGGTTAATCCTTGCTTACTTCATTTACAAATTCACATGAGTAGATTGAGCACTTGAAACAAGGGAATTGCAATGGGAATCGTTCATTGGATGCTACAAGAAGGGCTGATGCTGCAATAATAGATGGCTTGAACTCAAGAAACTTAATTTCTGCAACAAAAAACATACATAGAATTGAATGCTAATAAAAAAAAAGTTGAATATGATTAGAGAAAAGTTTTTGAGATAAATGGGTGCTTACCATTTTGAGCTTTAAAAATAATCTCTGTAGCTCTGTCTTTGAGAGGTTGTGAGGATGATGGATCTTTGAGTTCAAATAAAGAAACAAAGAAATGCACAAAAGAGAAAGGTGTAATCGATCTCATTCTCCAGTTCAAGGCATCAAGAACGAGAAGTTCCATGCGATTAATTGTTTGTGTGTCAAAGATGAAACCAGCTTCCGCTTCCTGTTTCATTGTTTAAACTATGCACGTAAGTTTCCATGGCCAACTTTGAATTGCATAGTCGGCTAATATATGGGGAAATATGGGGGCTTATTACCTGAGAATTGGAGATGGAGAAGTGTTTATTCTTCATCTTTGCAGCTAGAGAAAGGCAAGAGATTACTAGAAGTCTAAGAATCCATGGCTTCCCTTGCTTCAAAGAACCAAGAATTTCAGCAAGAATAAATCAAGAATCCGAGCAAAATAGCAAGAGACGTACACTTTATATTTTAATTCGTTTCCATACCGGAATTTCTTGCCTGGAAATGAATCGATCCATGTAATTTACTGCAAGGTAGGGAATGAAGAGGTCATAGTTGCAAGAATATTGTGCCTGCCAAAAGCTAAGACAGCATTATTACAACACAAAACCCAATATCAACAAAGGAGGTTATACACATAAGTTAGTGTTGTGTTTATCACCTGTAAAATGCGAGAAATGGCTTCTTCACGAAAGGAAACGTAGAAGTCAGAGGTTTTCAAGCAGTGTAGGAAATTTCTTGAAGGCATGTGATCAGATTCAGAGACAAAGAGATCTGGGATTGTATCAGATACGTATTCTTTCAAGCTTGTCAAAGGGTTTTCAAGATCAAACTCCATTTTTCACCTTTTGTTTTGTGTCTGTGTGTCTTTGTTTGTATGAAAGTGTGTTTTCGTAAGAAAAAGAGACAGAAAGAGAGTCAATAAGAGAAGAGAGGGAGTGTGAGAAAAGTGAGCCAAAGAAGGTGAGTAGCAATAATGATAGAAAGAGAAGCTTCGCTTTCTGTGTTTGAAATGAAAATAAAAGAAACACTCTTCCACTTCACTTCTCGGTTTACAGCTCCTCTTCCATTAACTTTCTCATTACTCAATTTCATGTTACCCAAAATTATCATTTTTTATATAAAAAAATATAATAAAATACAAAAGTAATAATATAAAAACAAAAAGAGGTTGAAAAATTAAAAAAAAATATAGGTGGACAAACGACTTGGTTGACAAGAACAGACCGAAGAAGGATTTAAATGCATAAATAAGAGACGAAGCGGTCAAATTGGATCTTTAACAATATTAGAAACTCAATTGCACCTTTGAAGTGCTTAAATGTGAAACACAATGCAAATTCAAAGTTAACTTAAGTGGATATTAGAGGAATTTGCATAAAAGTTAAGTCTGAAGACTTAATTAAATTTTTAATAGGCTGATTTAATTTAATCATGAGCCTAATTAAGGATTTAATTAAGTTTAAGAATTAATTTGGGTCAAAATTAAAAGAATTAATTAAGTGTAAGGACTTAATTAGACTTTTAATTGGTCACGTTAATTTTTATTAAGGATTTAATTGGTAAAAAAATTAAGTTTGAAAACCTAATTTAGACTTATCTAAGAAGACTGGAATTTTTAAGTACCAAATTTAACTTTACAAGCTTAATCGAATGATATCATGGGTCAAATTATAAGAAAATCAAAGTTTATAGGTCAATTAAAAGCTAAATTAAAGAAATTAAATATCAAGGATCTTTTTGCAGAAGGCGCGCAACATTGGGGGTTGTATTGAACTTTTTCAGGGAGTAAATTGAAGAAAATCAAATATTAAAGCTTAATCAGGGGCTAAATTGAACAAATTAAAAACCAGTGACGACTTTAAAAAAGGCGTCAGACTTAAAGGGTGTCAATTGATGTTTGATAGGGGCCTAATTGCATAAAATTAATCAATTTTGTCTCAATTAAAGACATTTGAGCTTAAATTGAAAGACCAGGGACTAAATTGGAGATCGCTCGATCCCAATTACTAAAACCCTAATTTAAAGGTTTAAAGATAACAACATCATTTTGGTTAGGGTCCTCCCATTTTAACTGATCGTGAAGCACTTTTTTGGGCAATAATCGTGTCAACTCCAACCACCACCAGACGAATAACGACCACCATTCAAGTATCATTTTAAAATTATTTATAGATCTTTCATACGTCTTTCCCAACCATTTCATTTAATATTTTGGATGTGAACTTACATCGTAAGATAGTAACCCAATATTAAACATACCTACTTTCTTATAAAAATTCAAAAAAATACAAAAAAAATCCAAATTTTCTTATTTAAAAAAATAAAAAGAATACGTTTTTATTTGTGTGCATACGACCAAATGCTAAAAACTTTCATGCATATTTTATAAAAAATAAAATTTGCATTTTTATCATACTTTGAAAAATACAAAAATTAATTTATAGGTATCATAACAAGTTTGTGATTATTCATTAAAATTTGATCAAAATTTCAGAAACACCATAAAAATCAATTTGTTTAATTAATATTTGGGGTATAAATTTTACAATGTAATGCAAATTCTCATAATTAAATTAAATGCATTAACAAAAAAATATTAGGAATTAATTATAGAGTTTAATATTTGAAGGTATAAATTTACGTTGTAAAGTATATCCCCAAGTATTAAAGTTACAAAATAAAAATAAATAAACTATTAAAATTTAGGCTTTAAAATGATTAAGATTTAGCCTAATAAGGCTGAGACCTTTTTACTAAGAGGGATTTGTCTTGAGCCCACTAAGATAGAAACCTCCTTACTGAGGAGGATCTACCTCAAATCCATAAGATAATGACCTCATTACTGAGAATGATTTTTTTTTAACTTTAGATAAACCAACAAATAGAAACATGATTTAGAAAAAAAAAAAACAATAAATCAACAATGCACCTTACCATAGGTATGGTGCACTGAGGATGATGTGTTTGCCCCATGAACAACTAGTTCTTTTATCCAGACTCTTGTAGACTTGTAGGTTTTCTAATAACCGTAATACTAGATGACGACTCCTAAACCCTTCAAATCATAATTTCATGATTAATCCCAACACAACCAAAACTCCTTTTGATCCAGGAGGAAGATCTACCATTTAACATTGTGCACACCACGACAAACTTATATGTGTCCTGGTTGCGCCCCTCTTTGGTGTTGTTGGGAAAGAAAACAATAACATTCATCAAATAGATGTCTATTGAAAATAAACTTTAAAATACTTTATATGTTTATCGCAACCAATTAAAAAATAAAAGAATTTTAGGTGTAATTAAAGAAATTTTTTTTCCAAAAGGTCTGTTAATTTTGTATAAAAAACTTGAAAAGTAATTCCTTGAACCAAAATTACTAATGTTGTAGTATATGGCTCATAGGCATATGTTAAAGCGGAGTAAAAGGAGTACTATTGGAAATTAATAATACCTTTTATACATCTAGAGTTTACTATAAATACATATTATCTAACCTTAATTTGATATATAGAGAAATATAGCTCATCGCTCCTGTGAATGTAGACACATTATCGAACTACATGAAATTTGTGTTTTCTTTCTTATTTTCTCTTTTTTGCAATATTCATCTTCATTATTGCAAGTTTCATAACAATTGGTATCAGAGTCTGGTTACGATATTAAAGATTTCTTTTGCAAAATTTGACATGGTCATGTTTTATGGATCTAGTAATTTCAGATTTTGACAAAGAAGGGTGAAGGATTTGTTTGTGCATAAAGGCATGGTGAAGGCGTTATACAGAAAACAACCAGAACGATTGGTAGGAGCTAGAAGTGAGGGCTGTGGCAACTATTACGATTTTTCTAGATGATGACGTGATGTATCACGTCATGGATGAGGAATCACTGGTGGCAGTTTAGGTAAAACTAGAAAGTCAATATATGTTGAAGTCATTGATGAACAAATTTTATCTTAAGCAGAAATTGTTTGGTCTTAAAATGTCAGAGCGCACAAGTCTGAATTGGCATATCAATGTGTTCAATCAGATTGTCAGTGATTTTAAGCGAATTACTGTGAAGTCCAACGACGAAGACAAGGCATTGATTTTATTACATTCCCTACTTACTTCTCTTACTTAAGAAAATTTAGTTACAACTCTTATGTGGGGGGAAGAAACTCTCATATCAAAAGAGATCACAAGTGCCCTATTAAGCTTTAATATGAGAAAGAAAGTTGGTGATGAAAATTCACTAGGTAAAAGGCTAGTGGTGAGGAGTAATCAGGAGTGTGGGAGAAACAAGTTCCGGAACGAATTGAGAAACAACAAAGCTCTATCTAAATCTAGAAAGAGGAAGGATATACAATGTTATAAGTGTTGAAAAATAGGGTACTTAAATGAAAATTTCTAGAGAAAAAGAAGGGGGATACAAAGAATAAATAGGGTTCATCAAAGTCTGTGAATGTAGTGGAAGAAGACTCACCTGATCAAAAGCAGAAATGTGTGATTGGCTTCGTCCTGACCTTCAATAAATAGTAGTAGAGAACGGTGACAGAGATATACTTTCTATTTCATCCAGTTCAAATCATCTCATAAATTCTTGGATATTGGATTTGGCATGCTCTTATCACATGATACCTAATAAAATTGTTTAAACATTTACAGGTTAATTAATTTTAGCTATGTTCTTATAGGTAATGATGATCCATGCAAAGTTGTTAGAATAGGGAATGTCAAAATTAAAATGTTTGATGGTGCTGTTAGTACATTGTGTAATGTTAAACATATACTAGATTTGAGGAAGAATCTGATTTCATTAGACACTTTAGACTATAATGGATTCAGTTTCAAGTCATCATTACCTATAATAGCTAGCTATTGTGGCTGGTTGGTTGTCATGTCATGTAATGTCATAGTTGTTATATGTTATGCACTCTACTGGTGAGAATGATTGTGATGAGTAGCGTTGCAGAAAAAATTATGTGCATGAAAAGTTTATGTATGGATCATGAAAACTTGAAACAAATACATAAAAGGATGTGTGAGGATAAGATTGTATAAACTAGATCCAATGTTTATGTTTAGTCTGTGCCGAGCTGAAATTCTTGCCTAAATGAGTGGATTTTTTTTCTTAAATTTTTTGTGTATATATATGTTGCTTACAAAGGTGTGATTCAAACCACCTTGAAATTATGCATTTGGTTTGCGAAAGTGCTGCTTTTGTGTTTTCCAGTAAAAAAAACGGTAAAACGACAAAATAATATTGTTGGATGCTTGATAGTTTCGTTGAACATCCAGCTGTTTGCATTATAATCTAATTAAATCAATGCTAATTTAACCAGAAAGGTAAATGATCTGCTGCAGAAGTAAGCGTGGTCCCTAAATAGAAATTGATTGGGCATAGATATTAGAGACTATAAAGACAGTTGTGGTTAATATTATTCCTTTGATCCAGGACAAGCACTGCTAGCTAGCTTTTAGAGGAATTGTCAGCCCTAAATATATTATTGCTACTCTTATGTATCAAATTAATATTATTTATCGAAATTCTTAAACACTTTTTTTCTTACAACGAAAGGGATCTACTCCAGTTTGTGAGTGAATTGAGACACAATTTCTTTTTTAAAGGCATGCCTATATATTAATATAATGCACTAGAAAAAATAAAGAAACTCTCTACGTGTTGGAAATCAGAAAGGAACGAGTTGAGTAGCCATGTATCAGATAAGGATGCAACAGAGACCCATCATATTCGAGATCTTTGGCTAATTAACGTGCTGGGCCATCAGATCACCTGTCTTGCCCGTGTAACATACTTCTGCATGTCACTCACGTGTGTGTGATAAATGTACAAGCTATTTGTTTTTCCTTGGAATTACTTTTCCTTCAAGTAATGGATTAGAAGACAAGTGATGATCTTTCATGAGCAATTTCTCAACACGATATTCCAGGTACATATCATATCTTCAGCAGAGCCCCACCACTACAGCACCGTCGCAGTTTCACAGAAATTTCCTGATTCAAAAGGGAAGCTTTTTATTGTTAGAAGAAACAAAAATCATGGGGTTTGATTTCCTTACCATCCATTCTTTTTAGTTTGGATCATTTGAAGACAAATCAAAGATTAAGGTACTCTTTTTTTCAATGATATAGCAAGGCATAAACCTAAGTACAACCAATAAATGTTACTTCCAGATAACAACACAAATGTAGACGGACATTCATAAATGACAAATCGTGAAAGACAAATAGAATATCATGCAACTGCACAATCAACCACAGAGGTCATTCCAAGAGAAGATGTTAAAAATTTTACAGCAGAATTCTTACATTTAGAAGATAAGATTATTGTTAATAATCTTTCCTTGTCATGGCTGAAAGACAGCTTGGTTTCATGTCATAGTGTTTAATGAGAGGTAAGCTGTACACACAGGCCGAGTTCCTCTTTTCTTTTCTTCATTTTATCATGCAATGAAATCAATCACTAACCTAACTTAAAATTATTAGAAAATAATATAAATTATTTCTTAAAACTTTATTTAATAACTTAACCTTTTACATTAAAATAGTTTTTTTGATATAATATCATAGCATTGATAATCA
This sequence comes from Populus trichocarpa, assembly GCF_000002775.5. Lineage (NCBI taxonomy): Eukaryota > Viridiplantae > Streptophyta > Magnoliopsida > Malpighiales > Salicaceae > Populus > Populus trichocarpa. Next base: position 3,173,754 of record NC_037295.2, read on the forward strand.
AGCAATTTATAGTTCGAATCTCATTATCACTAAAAAGCTTTTACTTAAAAATAATATGTTAGAAAATAATATAAATTATATCTTTAAACTTTATTTAATAATTTAAATTTTTGAATTAAATTAGTTTTTTTTTTTGTTAAAAAATACTTGTGCTATAATGTTTTATCCTTGCATACTAGATTTCTTCAATTCATAGTAAAAGGGAATACTTTGTAACTCAGAAGATGGTATTTGCAAATAAATTCTATAGTAGACTTAAGAGCTATACTTCTCTAATTATTAAATTAAATTACACGGAAAAGAGGTAGACTAACTCTCCATTTAATTAGCATTTTATAGCGATTACCTCCACTTGTTCTTCATTAGAGTAGATCGCAGGGATATATAAGCCAGTCCCTATCAATAGTGATAGGACACTGTCTCAGTAAATTCTGCATTTACTTTTCGTTGATCCAGTGAAGAAATTCAACGTGTGATGGACAGAGGAACAACACACACGAGGTGCCTGATTTATTTGAAATGGTATTAACGCTGTGGTGCAGGCCAGAACAGAGATAAATTCAATCGTAAAAAAAATGTGTGTGATGCGAGATTTTTTTTATGATGATAAAAAATCTAGAATGCGTATTAAAATTTAAGTCATTGTATTTAATAAAATTAATTGATAATAGCATGCACTAATAAATGTTTAAAAAAGATGTCAACCGTTAACAAAAATTAATGTAGAATTTTAAGGGATGGATACAAGTAAAGAAACATGATGTTAGCATCCATCATGTCATTTAATATTTTTATTTAATTATATGTAAATAAGTTTTTTTTTTAAAAATAAGAATTGGATTGATAACCTTATGTCATGGTCCCTTAATTGCCTGGATCTCAAACCCAATTGTGTTAGAGTTGGTTCGGTATGACCAATTTGACTAAGGGATCTAATCACGACCAGGTCGTCTCGTTTAAAATTCAATTTGGCTTTCAAAATTTTGTTTGGATGTTATCTTTTCAACCCTCGCCTAACTCAATCAAGCTCAAGCATGAAATAATAAAATATCCAAGGAAAAAAATTACAAGAAAAAAAAAAGAGTTTAAATAGCGAAATGAAAACAATGCCATATTGGATTAACCCTAACAACCCGGTCTAACCTGCTAAATGTGCAGTCATGGTCATGACATGACCATGATGAGCTTACCCGGTTTAGCCGACCTTCATTTCCTTTCTTCCAATTGGACTTGCATTGGGTTCAATTATGAAAAAGTTTGGGACTAAACTACAAAGCCACAAAAAATTGGACTAAACTAGGACCAAATGAAAAAAAACAAAAAACCTTTAACTTCCCTTCCCTTACTTTCTCCTGTGTTGAGACTTAATTGTTTAAATGGGATGAAGTTTAGGACCAAATTAAAGAGCTATGAAATAATCAGGGGCCAGATTAAAAAAATTAATAATTATCAAAGAATCAGAAACTAAATTAAAAAAATATATATGAGGGATCAAAAACAAAAATGGGCTGGAAAAAAAGTTACCATGATTGTCAATAGTAATGTGTTTTTATTGGTTGCGACAATTATCCGAATTCATTTTTATAAATAAAATAAAATAAATAAAAAAGGATGGAAGAGTGAAAATGATAGGCAAGAAAAAAAAGAAGACTAAGTTGTTGGGAATAAAATAATATAATAAATAAAAAATAATAAAATATGATAGGAATCAATATTTATAGAAAAAAGAGATTTTGAAATCAATAAGAATATTAGATTATGTTTAAAATGGAAATGTTATGCTTTAGCCCCATCTAATAATGAAAGTTTTGACTTTTTAGGATTCTCATAAGAAAGAAAAAATATGGTAGTTATTATAAAAATAAAAATACTATGTGCATTTAAAAAATAATCATTAAATAATAAATAATATAGGATACCAAAAAAATGGGTGAGAAGCATTTTACATGAAGGGAACAGATTGAAAGAGAACTTCTATACTGCTAAGTCCATGATGAAACCTCTCGGTCTAGAATACTAGAAAATTAATATGTGTCCAAACTTTTGCATGTTGTACTACCTTGAAAATGTTGAGCTGACCGAGTGCAAGACATATAACTAGGCATTCTCGTTATAAACCCAGAAGCGATAGGGAAAAAACTCTTGTAACACATAAAAAACTTAGATACTTCTTAATCACACCTACACTGCAAAAGTTATTCATGTCACCAAAAACTGTTGAGTACATGACATGGCACCAATCACATGATGTGATGGATGGAGTGATGGTGCATCCTTCTAATGATTAAGCATGAAAACACTTTAACAGTGTGTATCCTCACTTTTCAACTAAACCAGGGAACATGCGTCTTGGGTTATGTATAGACAGATTTAATTCATTCGGGTCATTTGCTGCTCCTTCGACCCACCTGGATTTCGATCCGAATTTGTGGATGGAGACAGGATTGTCTGGTGGACCCAATAGAAATCGGGTGTACGGACTCTCCAATACTATAACCAAGAACTTGTGGACGACCCATAATGTCTCAACTGTTGGGAGCTCGCAATTCGGATTATGAAAAATATGAGCGACTCTCTAAGGATTATGAACAACTCTGTCAAATGGTCATAGATATGATTACAAATAGGTGGTACATGTGCACCTCCTTTTTAGCCATATGGTCATAGGAACGACCAGTCTCCTCCTCCTCCTCCTCATTCAACGCCACCATAGATTTTTTTAAGTATATATATATATATATATATATATATATATATATATATATATATATATATATATTACGAACGGAGTTACCGACGAATACAATCCGTCGGTATATTTCAAAGAGTTGGAAAACAATTACTGCATATACCACTTCAACTGTTACATCATCGAGGAAATAATTCCGTAGGTATTTTATAGAGGGTTGGAATAAAATTACTTCAAATGTCACTGCCAATCGCCAACAGAATTATTCCTTCGGTATATTTCAATGGATAAATTGTTTTTTTTACGCATATTTTTCATCTGTGAAATTACATCATTGGGTTTTTTTTTACCAATAAAAATAAAATTACTGATAAAAAGTTTACCGATCAATGGTTTTTGTCCGTGAATAGTGAGTAAAATTATCCCCAATAAAATGATAAAATAAATACCAATAAAAAATTTTATTGGTAAAAGTGTTAAATATAATAGTATTTCCTTTTGTAATTTTATCCTTTTTATATTTAGATTTAAGATTACTGAGATGTCCCATCCAACAAATATTATGCCCCCTCTTAAATCATAAGCCGATTATCATTTGGAGTCCTCATGATAAGACATTCATTCATCAATGTGCTCAAGCAAGATTAAACTGTATCGTGTGTGCATGTCAAATGCAAGCTACTTAGCTACAAGGACAGCTATATTTAAGTATTTTGAATCATGATAGATAGAAAATTTAGTTAATTTTTTTTAAAAAAAATGTATTAAAATAATATTTTTTATTTATTTTTTAAAAATTATTTTTAACATTAATATATTAAAACAATATAAAAATAAAAAATAATAATTTTAAACAAAAATAAATTTTAAATATTAATAAAACACAATTTGAATCGTGTCCCATACAAGACCTTAATAGTTAATACATTAATCAAATATAAAGGGAAAATGCTAGCTATAGATGTCCTCTGGTGCACCAATTTTAAGTGTTGCAGGAAATTCCATTGTTAAGGACAAAGACAGCCACGAGACTTAAATTTAATAGCTAAAAGTATACATGGGAGTATTTGATTACTGTTCATATTTTAAAAAAAAAATTAACAAAGGAAATTGACGAAACATATCTTCTTATACTTTCTGTTTTTATCATGCATGAATGCATTTCAAAATTATTTTATATAAATTATGTCCTTGAATTTCATTTAATAATTTAAAATTTAAAATTGAGATAGTTTTTTTTTTAAAATGTAAAAGTTTTAATAATCAAACTATTACAAGTTTAAATCTCATTAATTATTAATTATTGTATATCACTTCTTTAAAGAATTTTCATTTGAATTTATTAATTTTTTTTTGAAATGTATACCAACAAAACTAAAATCAAACCTGAGATAATTTCAAAATGATCTTCATTCATAATGTTTTAAGAAAATTGGTTTATAAATCCTATATGCATATGGTGAGTGATTATCAATTGAGATAATCATTGTAGAATTTGAAAGAACTTTTTTAAAGATAGGATTTGAAGTGAACTTAAAAGAAAAGAAATCATCTCAATCTAATAATTTAAGTTATTAGATGAGGTATTAAGATATGATTTATATTATTATCTAACACACCCTCTCAAGTGAAAACCTTTTGAACTTGAAATTTACATAGACTTACATTACCTTGTACTTAATTTTTATCAAATAAATAAGGATGGTGAAATTCAAATTCGTGACCGCTTGGTCATCAAGGCTCTGATATCATTTTAAAGAATTATTTCAGTCTAATAGCTTAAGTTATTAGATGAGGTATCAAGATATTATTTATATTATTTTTTAATATATAAAATAAAGAAACATTTAAAAAATATTAAAAATATTAAAAAAAAAATTATAATTAGACAGTCTCGGCGCTTCCTTTTTGCTCATTCCCGCTTTGTGGTAAGTGCCTTCAGGCCTCTTTTATCATTGTAGTCTTCAATCATTATTGTACCATGCTCAAAGCAATCGGGTATACGGACTCTCCAATACTATAACCAAGAACTTGCGGACGGCCCGTAATGTCTCAACTGTTGGGAGCTCGCAATTCGGATTATGAAAAATATGAGCGACTCTCTAAGGATTATGAACAACTCTGTCAAATGGTCATAGATATGATTACAAATGGGTGGTACATGTGCACCTCCTTTTTAGCCATATGGTCATAGGAACGACTAGTCTCCTCCTCCTCCTCCTCATTCAACGCCACCATAGATTTTTTTAAGTGTGTCTATATATATATATATATATATTACGAACGGAGTTACCGACGAATACAATCCATCGGTATATTCCAAAGAGTTGGAAAACAATTACTGCATATAGCACTTCAACTGTTACACCATCGAGGAAATAATTCCGTAGGTATTTTATAGAGGGTTAGAATAAAATTACTTCAAATGTCACTGCCAATCGCCAACAGAATTATTCCTTCGGTATATTCCAATGGATAAATTGTTTTTTTTTACGCATATTTTTCATCTGTGAAATTACATCATTAGGTTTTTTTTACCAATAAAAATGAAATTACTGATAAAAAGTTTACCGATTGATGGTTTTTGTCCGTGAATAGTGAGTAAAATTATCCCCAATAAAATGGTAAAATAAATACCAATAAAAAATTTTATTGGTAAAAGTGTTAAATATAATAGTATTTCGTTTTGTAATTTTATCCTTTTTATATTTAGATTTAAGATTACTGAGATGTCCCATCCAACAAATATTATGCCCCCTCTTAAACCATAAGCTGATTATCATTTGTAGTCCTCATGATAAGACATTCATTCATCAATGTACTCAAGCAAGATTAAACTGTATCGTGTGTGCATGTCAAATGCAAGCTACTTAGCTACAAGGACAGCTATATTTAAGTATTTAGAATCATGATAGATAGAAAATTTAGTTAAATTTTTTTTTTTAGAAATGTATTAAAATAATATTTTTTCTTTATTTTTTAAAAATTATTTTTAACATTAATATATTAAAACAATATAAAAATAAAAAATAATAATTTTAAACAAAAATAAATTTTAAATATTAATGAAACACAATTTAAATCGCGTCCCATACAAGACCTTAATAGTTAATACATTAATCAAATATAAAGGGAAAATGCTAGCTATAGATGTCCTCTGGTGCACCAATTTTAAGTGTTGCAGGAAATTCCATTGTTAAGGACAAAGACAGCCACGAGACTTAAATTTAATAGCTAAAAGTATACATGGGAGTATTTGATTACTGTTCATATTTTAAAAAAAAAATTAACAAAGGAAATTGACGAAACATATCTTCTTATACTTTCTGTTTTTATCATGCATGAATGCATTTCAAAATTATTTTATATAAATTATGTCTTTGAATTTCATTTAATAATTTAAAATTGAGATATTTTTTTTTTTAAATGTTAAAGTTTTAATAATCAAACTATTACAAGTTTAAATCTCATTAATTATTAATTATTGTATATCACTTCTTTAAAGAATTTTCATTTGAATTTATTAAATTTTTTTTCAAATGTATACCAACAAAACTAAAATCAAACCTGAGATAATTTCAAAATGATCTTCATTCATAATGTTTTAAGAAAATTGGTTTATAAATCCTATATGCATATGGTGAGTGATTATCAATTGAGATAATCATTGTAGAATTTTAAAGAACTTTTTTAAAGATGGGATTTGAAGTGAACTTAAAAGAAAAGAAATCATCTTAATCTAATAATTTAAGTTATTAAATGAGGTATTAAGATATGATTTATATTATTATCTAACATACCCTCTCAAGTGAAAACCTTTTGGACTTGAAATTTATATAGACTCACATTACTTTATACTTAATTTTTATCAAATAATTAAGAATGGTGAAATTCGAACTCGTGACCGCTTGGTCATCAAGGCTCTGATACCATTTTAAAGAATTATTTCAGTCCAATAGGTTAAGCGATTAGATGAGGTACCAAGATATTATTTATATTATTTTTTAATATATAAAATAAAAAAACATTTAAAAAACATTAAAAATATTAAAAAAAAAAAAACTTTATAATTAGACAGTCTCGGCGCTTCCTTTTTGCTCATTCCCGCTTTGTGGTAAGTGCCTTCAGGCCTCTTTTATCATTGTAGTCTTCAATCATTATTGTACCATGCTCAAAGCAGCTTTGTATTCATCTTTAGGACATGCAGAGCATATAAAATTACAATTACAAATAAAGATGAACAAATTTATTAGTAGCATAGTATTTTAAAAATATATTTTACTTGAATATATATTAAAATATTTTTTTTATTTTTAAAATCAATATATTAAAATCAAACATTAATTTAATATTTTTTTAAAATAAAATATATTTTTAAAACGTATTCAAAAATAAAAATTATGACACTCGAACGTTTAAATTTTGAATCTCCTCTTGCCTTAAAATCAATCCATTTAATACTCAAATCATCTAATTTCTCTTGGCGCACTTGAAATCCATATCATTTACTGAAATTATTGATTGTACTTTCAAATAACGGTGAACCAACAAAAGTTCTAATGATTTAAATGATTGCATATCGTTAAAAAAATGTTATAAATGATCATCATTCGGGATCTATTTTATATTTTAAAATACTAGCATGCTCTTATACGTTATAATAAATTAACATTGAATATAATTTAATATAATTTAAAGATGACATGAGAGAGAAATTAAATATAATTTAAAAAATAACTTTGAATGAAAATTTTATGTGATATATTTAACTTTGAATGAAAATTTATTATTAATTGTTTTTGTTTTGATCAAATGTAAGATGGTATTATAAAATTTAAATTAAGATATATATTGCATATATATTTTTTGTTGAACTCAAAATAAAATAAAAAATAATTATGATATCTAATCGATATATTTTAAGGCCCTTTAAATTATTTAATAGATTATTTTAATATAGAGATTAAATTGTGTTTCATTTGCTTTCTTACTATTTTTCAGTCAATTCCTTTCTAATTAAAAATATCAAATTATGTGATATAGTTTGTAGTTTTTTTTTAAGAAAACAAAAACACTAGCATTATCCAAATAATTGGATAAGTGCAATATAAAAAGAATTTAGTAGAATATTAAATGCATTGAGACGCATACACTAAGAACAACATCGATAGAGTTATTAATTACATTAATTATCATAAGTCATCATGTAATAAATTATATTTATTAGCATAATACACAAAGTTGTATACATTATTGTTCCAAATATTATTATAAGAAAAATTAAAAAAATTACAAACAATGAATGATAAAAAAAAGGGCTATTTTGCGAAGCGGTGTAGATGAAAAGACTAAATCTCCAACAATTATTTTTTTAGTTGTGAAAAAGCAATGAATTTTTTGTTACTGATTCACTCCACAATTCTTTTAGTTTTGAGCAAATCCAGTACAATATTTATAAAAATCTCTGCAAAAATGAATTAGCTTTTTTAAATTATATACAAATATCTCTTTAATATTCAAAATATCATTCTAAAATACGGGCTGGTTCTCTTAAAACAAAGGCATGCACGGGTTGAACAGTAAAGCACATGCTGATATATATCAGCCCCCGTGCTTTGATCACTGGATCAACATTTCAAAACCAAGAGAATGCGCATGAAGACCAAAGAAATGAGCTTTCAACACAATCAATCAATGGCTAAAACACATACAGGTGCTCATACCAGCCATTCCCTGATCATTTTGGCCCAAGATCTTAATCTATTCACTATAGATGAGACCCATAAGATCGTTCAGGAGATTAACATCCTTTATGTTGGAAAGGAAAAATCGCTTAGACGAACATGGCTTCAAAAATACCGTCCACAAACAATGATTTCGCTATTCAAAGGGCCATGCTGACTGATTTACTAGACACCAAGTGATTTAGACCCTAGATGCTCGTATGCGACAATAATACAAGAGATCATCAATTTCTATAAATGTATGATAACCAAGTAAAGTAGGATTTTATGAGCAAAGACATAGAAGATAGGAACAGAGAATAATCCAAAAATAGCTCTGATCTTGACCCAACTTAATTTAGCCCAGAGAATGTACCTTTTGTTACATTTTACCCTTTCTTCCTTCTTTAATTTCCCATGTATATATTGAGTGTCTTTCTTCTTTGTGCCCCCAATGATTCTCTCCTGCTCATTGGTGCAAGAGAAAGCCCTAAAGCTGGTAAAAATCCCCGTTTTTACACTCGTTGGGAAACCAAAAAACTTTTGCTTTTCCTTTTCTGTCTCTCAGGCTTCTCCACCCCTCTCTTTCCATATGCAAAGTTAACTTTCATATATTCTAGTATTTGTGTCCAACAACATGTGCATGTCATTACTTGCCATGATTTTAGAGAAAAGCATAGCTCGTTTGGGTGTTTTATGGTGTTGTTTTCAGAGAAACAGAGAGATTAGGTGAAGCTTAGATGGGAGAGACATTCATGTGAGAGTATGAGTGAATGGTTGCACGCCATTCACCCCATGCAGATAGCAGCATCATTATTAACGTTCTTACAGTCAAAGCAAAGCCCTGTTCATCCGGTCTATATATGTTTGGGACAAAATCATGGAATTGCCACCACTATTTATGCTCTTTTGGCTAGTTATGGATGGCATATAGTGCTTGCTATGTAGGAGAACCGTTGACTTGTATTCTACTAGCTTGTAAATTCATGATTTTGCATACAAAAGCACCTCAAGCACGAGTATAAAAGTCGACGGATATTGTTTTATACGATGCTATAATACCAGATTAATTAACTAGTGAAATCAAGTTATTTTAATCAAATCAATTTATAAGACAAATTACTCAAGGGGAGGAATAGAGGAAGAGTTACAAGTTGATTCAGTGTATTTTGGATTTTGTTGTGGATCACAAAAACAATTTGAAGAGGCGATTCTCTCACGGGAAACTATGCTGCAGGCTCATTTTAAAAATACATAAATTAACTTTAAAATTATCTTATAGATAAATTTATTTTATTCTCCCATATATATTTCTTCAAATAAATGTATTTATATTTTTATTATTTTCGTCTCTTCTGTAATGTAATACAAATCAATCACAATCTTATTTTGAGAAACTATATATGACCATGCATATGTTTTTACAGGATTAGACTAGTGCCGGGATGACTTGGCAGATTTTCATTGGTCAAACCTGACCCTTTCCAACTCTCATCTACAATCGCCAACACAAAGTTCTCGATCAGAAAGTTTTGAACCTTAACATAAGCTTCAAATTTCCTAGCTATCTTTTTGTATCATGAAAATTGCCCAACAGAAGATTCTAAACTAGACCAAACCTTTACTTAGACTGCCGGACTGGGCTTCAGGCCCATCTCAGCATTCAAATGTGGTGCTATAAGGGACCAAAGCAGACCACTTGTCTATGTAGTTCTTTTGTTCTTTTGTTCTTTTTTTTTGTTCATGAGGTGCTAATCATCAGAGATACATGAGCTGAGAAAAGGAAGAAGAAGAAGAAGAAGAAGAAAGGCAAGTTTTTTATGCTACAGGGAATCATAGATGTCTGAAAAGAGACTAAGTTATCAAATTATTATGTCTTTTTATTTTTGATAGTTTTCTTAATTGGATCTGACTCGATGTAGTTTTACAAGGCCAATCCAAGTTATTAAAAACCCGATCAAATCATCGATCATCTAAGTTTTACTACAAATAAGATATAACTCAGAATTTAAATCATGAATTAATCATATGAAATCATGCCAAGATAAATAACTATAAAAGGGAGCGGTCTTTCCATTCATCATGAGGACAATGATTGTTTTGTTCGAATAAAATAAACCTTACAAAAAATAAAAACAGCTAGAACATCCACACCTCAGCTGACAGTTGGATCACTTGATGACTATTCAGGAAAAAAGCCAGCATCAAGCTACCAGAGTAGTGAAATGATAAAAATAAACAGACTACTTCCAAATGATTTTCAATCTTATACTGCACAAGCCAAAAGAAAAGAGTTAGTAGAGGCTGGTGCAAGGAGGAATGCACCGCACCCTCCTCCACTCAGTCAAACATGAATGGGATGGGTGTGCATTCTTCTCTTCTGCACACAAAAATCACAAACAGCAGTAATTTAAGTAGGATGCCGCTCATTCCAAATCATTTACTGTGTTAACAAAAGAAAAGCAACAAAAATGATAATAATTACAAGCCAAATTCTTTATAGCTCTTTATCACCAAATTTACATAACCAGGCGCCATGGCTGGTAAAAAAAAAGGATATGTTTTGATAGCATAGGACGTAAAAACAAAATTTAGATGTTTTCTGTTTTGTAGATTTTGTCAGAATTCATTCTCCTTGGGTATGTGTCGGATGCGGTCCTTTTCAAATCTCCCCCGCCCTGAATTACCATACCCGTATGCCCTTGAACTATACCCGAACTTGCATTACGAACTCCATAATAAACCTGTTGATTCATACCATCTGGAACCACTCTTGTTGTAGCATCATACCGATCCTTTGTTGCAACGGGCCTCATTGCCACGCCACTATACACTTGACCCGTACCTGGAACAGCTTGGTGGTACCCAATCGGCATTTGCTCCGTTGGGATCGGATATTGTTGAGCATATGGAGCCCGCATTTGAATGGGATGAACCGGAACGTTCCGTGGTGAAATCGTACCTGGAACATAATAAACCGGCATTTGCTGTACTGGACTACCCTGATAAAGAGAATCCGGAATATAATGCATGACTGGATTGCTTGGATTGCTTGGATATCCAGGTGATTGGGTGATTGGTGGTGTCTCAATCGGGTCACAATAACCCTCAACTGGATTCCGCTTCACACGTACCGTTACTGGCTCTAGGTCATCGGGTTCGGTCTTAACGGGTGGAAGATCCGGAATTGAAGGCACAGCAGGCATAACTGATGAAGCTGAGCAATATGGGTAAGAAACAACCGGGGCAGGAGAATCTGGATCAGAAGCTGAAACATTATCGTTCATAACGAATCTGGACTTCAGTTTGGGTTCACGAGGAATGTTGCCCTCATCTGAATTCTCCAAACCGAATAGATAATCGGGTACTTCAGAAACAATTGAAGAAGCCTCAGACCTTCCACGTTCAAGCCTGCTAGAGCCCGAATTAAGAGCATCAAAAAACCAGTTTTCCCGGTTTGTTGATCCATCAAGAAGTGAACTAATACTACTTGATCTTGACTCATCTATTGCAGAGAACAGAAATAGCCTAAGCCGAGCCGAACGTGGATTTTGATTATGTAAAATACGATCATATTCATCCATCATGTTCTCAACATCCTCATCAGTAGTAACAGTTATCAAAGCATCAAGATCTTCATTCGGTAGTTGATACTTGACACTCAAGTTACCAATTCCTGAAACAAATAATATTATAAACGAATTGGATCAGTGATATAGAACTGAATATTTATTTCATTAATCCTTTCTAATATAAAAAAAAAAATGAGTACTCAATTTTAATTTGAAGCACCTGACAATTTTGATAATTTAGTGATGAGAGTAGAGAAAGTTGTAGAGCGGTGGACAGCAACTATGCGAGTGTCACCGCCAACATATCGGAGCTGATTGTCATGTGGGCGGGGGAGAATTTTCCCTCCGAAGCTGCACATGAAGCGCACACGTGGATCATGCGACACGTGGTAACCGGGCCGAGGAGAAGAGACTACAGAATCTGGAGCGCCTGAGTCCAGTTCTGATGGATGGAGTGATGACATGCCTGATGAATAATATTACAATGAATTTGCTAGAAAAAACAAGAAGCCTGTGATGTAGTAAATGTAAAAGAAAGACAATGTTGTGCTGCTTTGAATTTATTTAGGATGATTGTAGGATGACATGGACGGGGACCGACTTACTACTTACTTTATATGATCATGATTTGGGATTTATTTTTTCTTTTAATAGTTGAAAACAAACATCTTGATGATGATGTTCCTACCTTGTAAGGAAAGAGGCTTCATCAGTTGATGGGATTTGATCATACATTTGCATTTCTTAATTTTGATGGTCGAGTGGTGGTGGGAGTTTGGGCGGTGAGATTATTTCTCCATTTGTTATTTCTTGCATAAAGTTTTGTCAAACAATAGTGCAAAGGAATCTCTCATATGCGGTGGTTTTTGTCAAGATTCATACATCAGAAGTTGGCATTGCCAAAGTAGGTATTGGTCAATACTACAATCAAGCAATGGACAATTTCCTAATCCAATTCACTTTGATATCATCACAATGATATCATTCATTAATTAGTATTTGATTAATAGCCATTCCTCTTAAGTCCATGATTGGGTTCCAGGTAGGTGATGGCAGTAACATTCGATTTTGGATCGATTCTTGGCTAGGTATTCCAACCCCTCTTCAGAACTTCTTTCCTAAATTATATAATCTCTCTCCAGCAATCAATAAGTCTTGCAGATGTGTATAGCCCGGCTGATAATTTAGTTAGTCTATCTTGAAGGAGAAATCTCTGGTCCCATAAGCTTTGTATGTAGAAAAGTTTAATTGTAGAGGTGGAGTGTGATTTAGTTTTCTATTTAGATGAAGATAGAAAGGTATGCAAATTCGATAATTCTGACATTTATTCAGGTTTCTAATTCCTAGATAGCCTATTTGCCTTTCGGGGCTCCTTCCTTTTTTGTTTTGCTCTAGAAAAGTTTTGCTTCTTCAAAAATTAACGTGTTCATGTGGCTCCTGCTTAATGGCAGTCTCAGCACTAAGGGTTTTATAATTGAGAGGGGGATTATTAAATATAATGATGCTCTTTGTCTTTTTTATTGTAAGGAAATTGAGATTATAAATCATCTATTTCATCATTGTACTTTTACATAGAATTTTTTTAGGTTGATTCATATATTAGTTCAGGTGTTTAAGTTGTTTACGTAGGGATCCTAATTAGAATCTTCAGGAATGGTTCAGGTCAATCAGAGGCAACTTTCAACGTTAGGCTATTACTTTTCTCTGCAAAGACTTTTACTGATTTATCTGAATAACTCGCAATCGACCCATATTCAAGTTCAAGACTCGTAACTGGAATGTAAGTTCTTACCTTACCTTTTACTGCTCGGCTTTTTGGTCTGATCTATTTAAAACTTCTAAATGTATCCTAGACTAATTAGTTTGATCTTTCATTTATTTGCTGCTTTTCATAGTTGCCCTCTTGTAAACTCTTTTTATTCGGTCACTATCTATTTAATGGTGCTATTTTATATATAAATTCTACTCGATTACTATATATTTATATATAAAAAAAAGTATTTGATTATTATAGCAACTCCATCATGAGCTCTAATCAGAAATAAATAATCCAGGAAGTAGTTTGCTTCTCTCCATTAGTATAATAAAAGGGGCCGGGAGTTAGCAGGTCCATGTGGGGGTGATGTACTCAGCATTTTATTCTAAACTGGCATGATCTTAATAAAATTCATTTTCTTATCCTAGCAAGGAATTAACATAAGGTGAAAGGGCTTACTTTACAGGCTTGGCATGCATCCGTTCCAAGGTCTTTGATTCAATTATTTGCTTTAGAGGCTCGTCTCGCATCCACTTATGTGGATGTCTGGACTAGTGCACTTCTACTAATCTCACGGGCCTTGAAGTTGACGACCATGAAAATCTCCAGTGGCCATCATATGAACAACCACAGGGCTCGAACCTGAGACCACAGAGGAAGCAAACCTCTTGATTCCAAGTTCTTACCACTGAGCCACCACCTAGATGGTTATCTCGCATCCATTTCTTGTATAAGGTTTAGGTGTATTTTGGTTGTGTGGTTGTGGTTGTTTTTTAAAGTATTTTTTGGTTGGAAATGTATTAAAATAATATTTTTTTTATTTTTAAAAAATTATTTTTGATGTTAGTGTATTAAAATAATCTAAAAATTAAAAAAATATTAATTTAAAATTAAAAAATATTCAATTTTTTAAAAAATATTTTTAAAATATAAAAATGATTTTGAAGATTCCACCTGAGTTTTCTGCTGTTGAAGAAAGCAGACCTTTTGGCTTTGAGTTGGTGTTAGGTTTGGCACTTTAAAAGGGCGGTCAGATTCAGTAGAGCTCCGCCTAGTCTAGACCAACTCATTTAGGTCCCACACGTGTACAGGTGACCTTGCGTGATTGGGCTTTTTATGACGTGGTGGCTCGTCACCTGGTTTTTTTCTGCTAACCCCACTCGATTTCCTCAACGATTTAACTGCTGTCCTTTCACTTGATGGTATTGAGGAAATTATAAATTAGTTTTTTGCAAAATAAATTAAATAATCATTCTAGTTTAAAAAATAATTCATTCACTTTTTTATTAGTGTTGACCACGCTTAATTCAATATTTTTTGTTTCAACAAATTTCTTTCCTCTTCAATTTTCCATTTATTTTATTTTTATTTTTATTAAATAATTTTGAGAAAAAACCATGAAATGGATGAAAAAGATCAAATTATAAATACATTTAAAATCTTTTGTCTGTCTTTTTTTCAAAGTAATTCCTAATAATTAACTAATAAAATACTACTAATTACTTCCTCACCATAAAATCTTCCTTAAATATACCCTCCATCCTTGGTGAACTCAGCCACAACAATATATATATATAAAATAATTAATCCTTTAAAATAAATCTGTCATTGAAAATTATATTTTGATTATTTATATTTAACTATAGTAAAATCCAATAACATCTAAATGTAAATAATATTTATTTTCTCATTGTGCATTAACAAGTAATATCAATTGTAATTGAAAAAGAAATATTTTTCATTAGTATAGAATCCCAAATTAAATAGAAAAAAAATATTTCTAAAATTCCACCTTGAAATTTTTGGGATACTATACATGGGCTGAGGTCCCCTTTTGACAAGTTTGTGATTGGTGATTAGGGTTGAGAATACGTTAAGTCTCTCTGTTGCCTAAAGTAGTGGAAAACTGCTCGTTAATATCTAATTAACATGCCAAGTATATTGCAAGTGCCTGAATTAGTGAAATGATTATTCACTGAAAAAGGTCTTAATAAATAATATATTCGATTGGGATGCACCCTGTGAGGTGCTGATGCAAAGAAGATAGGGATGCATATTAGCCAACTCCGCCGGTCGTTAGATGCAAGAAATCTATGGTCAGCCTGTGAAAAATGGTCTCCCGGTTTGCTGTCCACTTGTGCATGTAAGTATGTCTTATTTAAGTTCGAGTAGTCTGATTATTAATATAATAATCATTAAAAATTTATATAATTATTAATTTTAAAATTTATGAAATTAATTAAAATACATGTAAGTTAATCCAGACACTCACATTAATAATAATAAAAAATATATATTCTATCGACTATCGTCATGATATCCATACCTTGATTAAAATGGAAGGGGAGAAGAAGTGGGAGAAAAGAAAGTAAGGAAAAGGAAAGGAAAATATTGAAGGAAAGTCGTTCTTTTTTGCCTTTTTACTTTTACGTACGTCTTTTTTTTTTTTTTTTGGAAAAGTTAAATGGAAGGAGAGAAAACATAAGGAAAAAAGGGAAGAAAAATTGTGAAGGATATAATTAATATCGGCCGATTTGGGGATATTACTTTCATACTCTCGACCATAAAAAAATAGTCTCGGGTTCAATAAATTTGGAGAAATTCTTGGTTAAAAAAAATAAAATAGCTTAAACGTGTTTTACTCACTTGCTCACCAAATTTGAGAGATTAGTAAATGTGGGTTTGTGTAGAATTTATTTATTTTTTCCATTTTCTACTGCCCCACCTTTTTGCTAAGTGAAAAATTCTTGTAATTTGTGCTGTCTATCTTTAATAATATCCTCTCTCTTTTTCTAAAGTGAATGCACTACTATTTCCATGTCATTGTCAGGGGAAAACAACAAAAACAAAATCTTTTTGTATTTTGCGTGTTAAATTATGGTTACCAACACCGTAAAGATATCAAATCATTTTGTGGTTAATGTAAAATAATTAATTTAATTTATAAATTTAAGTTGTTAAATAAGATCTTAGAATATGATTTATATTATTTTTAATGTATTTTTTCAAGTAAAAAACCTTCTATTAACTAGATTTTAATTAGAAAAAAAAAGTAGTAACTGGTAAGATTCGTGACCGTTTGGTCATTAAAATATACTATATTTAATAATTAATTTATTTTAAAAGTTTAAATTGTTAGATGATGTTTCATGATATGATTTATATTATTTTATAACAATCAGAATATATACTAATGCAATAAACATTTTAATTCAAGCAGTTATGGATTAATTTCTAAGCATGTTAATTTGTATTATTAGTATTATTATTTTGCAATAAAACCGCATGATTCCTCAAAATCAAATTTAATTTTCAGTTTGATTAAAGTTTATGGAACGCCCCTTGATGTCTTACGTCTCATTTTGATTGATGTTGAAATGCATGAATATATTTTTAGTTTGTTATGGCAAGTGGAGATTGATTGAGGGAATATTGCTAAGGTTGTGACAAAAAAGATAAGAAAAGGGGACTTCCATGGCTTTGTCCATGTTGGCCGGTGACTAGCTGAAATTCCATTGGAGTAAGAAACCAATGCATAAAGCGTACTGGGCCACTGAAAGCAGGGTAAAAAGCTAGCCCTAAAAGGTGAAAAAGAAACGTAGAAAGCAACCTTCTGCTTCTTTCGTCTTAAGAAGATAATCCTATCGTTATCAAGAAGAAGAAGAAGAAGAAGAAGATGAAGAAGATGCTAGCATGATGTGTCTTGGAAGGGATTTTGACATTTTATAGAATTTACCAAACATTACTTCTGTATTTGTTTTCACTTCTCACTTACGTGACGATATTTAAAAGAAAAGGGTAATTTATTTGACTTTGGGTTTGCCCTTTTCTCAATCTTGTTTCTCTCTTCTCTGACCCGTAAATGGAACCAACGTCTTCTATGTTTCAAGAACAAATCACCTTTCTCTTTGTAAGGAGCTAGGCTAAGAAGCTCCGGCCTAGGACAAAGAAAACTCTATGCTCATTTTGGAGATCTCTACAATGGGCTCGTTTTCCAGATAATAACTCGTGAAGTGGTTGTATTTTTGTAGTTTTGGAAATTTTAATTATTCTTTTTAAATCAATACATAGATTTTAAAATAGCGTGCATGTTAAGTGATGATGTAAATGATGACTATAAATCTTTTATTTTTTATAAATATAAAAAACCCAACTTAAAAAATTCTATTCACTTATTAATTATTATTTTTATTGACTAATATAAAAAGTGAATTAAAATCCAACTTGATGATTCATTTTATTAACTCTCTTTTTTATTTTTATCAGCGAGCAACATGGACATTATGGACACTGTATGAATTATTTAATCAAACTAAAACACTCTAGAGGATTCAAATCAAGACAATTCAAAAGTAGAAATATATTAGGGTAAAAAGCAGGTAGCATCTTCCAAATGAACAATCACCATATGGTCCAAGCACGATCGGAGCAAACACCTTGACTCCTCGCCAATAATTGCCGTTTATTTGAAGATATTAGCTGACAAAATACATTCTGCAAGCTTCGGCCAACATCAATGAGACCACACACAAAGAAGGGTGACTTTTCCTGTGTAGATGCTGTGGGCTCTTCCTGACTCGGGCTAGCCTCAATTTTAGAAAGTATTGATAGAAAAAAGCATGTTCTTGACAATTAATTAAAAAGTACAAATAATACCATGTATATTATTTATATTACAAGATATAAATACAAAAATCATAAAATATAGTTAAATATAAATCATATGCAAAAAAAAAATAGTTATCGAGCACATTAAACTCATAAATAAATAAATTATTTTATGTTTATGTACGATGGTTAAACTCAACCTACATGCATCAGACTTAATTTGTCATGAAATTCGTGCAGTGGCATGTCAAATTGAGTGGCAATATTAATTGTTATTATCAAATATATTATTTCTTTGTTACTTGATGATTTTACCCTTGTAACAATATAAAAGTTTAAAAGCTGGTTTTCTTTACATTTTAAACTTCTTAGTTTTAATTTTTTTTAATATTTCATGGTCTTTCTAATTTAATTTTTAAATTATTTTATGTTTTTTATTTTAATATAAACTATTAAAAAATAAATTCTTAATTTTGTATCTTATATTTTTAAATGTCAGTAATGTGTGTGGTATCATTTAAACCTTTTAATTGGTGTATAAGAGTTGATCTCATCAAATTATTTTAAAAGAGTTATATTTAAACAAATTTTAAAAGTTTATATAAGGACTGAAAAACCTTTTTTAGTTAATTTGTTTAACCTTAAGTGGTAAATTCATGTGTGAAAGAATCTTTAGTAGGGGTGATTATTTTCGGTTCGGTTCGGTTTTTATCAAAAAAAAGTAATCAAACCGAAATTTAAAAAAATAACCGAAACCCGTTCAAACCGACCGGTTTTGGCTCGGTTCGGTTTTTTAGGACAAAAACCGGTTCAAACCGGTTTGACTTATTTTTTCCGGTTTGGCTCGGTTTTTTTGATTTGGCTCGGTTTTTTTTTGTTTTTTCGGTTTGGGTTCGGTTCGGTTTTTTCTGTTTTTTGCTTATAAAACCAAAACCAAACCGGCCAGCTTTTTTAAAATTTTAATCAGTTTAATTGGTTTTTTTTACAGTTCGGTTTTTTTGGTTATTTTTTCCGATTTTTTTGATTTAATTGGTTTTTCAGTTTTTTTGCTCACCCCTAATCTTAGAAGTAACATTTACACTATTAAAACTTCAATGAACAAACTGGATTCACTACAAATCTTGGAGTGTAATTTGAAATTAATAAAAAAAATTAATAAATGAACGAAGAAAGATGTGGATATAAACCCATTCAAAAGAATGTCATGCTTTTATGTGCGCGATTATATATATATATATATATATATAATGGCGTTAACAATTAATAATTAATAAAAATAAATAAATGAGGATTGGTTTTTATGGTACCCAATTATATTGCGGATGTTACTATAGAAAAGATGGTGTAGATTTTATTGTTTAGTCCCTATAATTTTCAGTATTTTCATATTTCATCTCTATTATTTTAGGTGTTGGCATTTCAATCCTAAACTTCATTTTTCTTCTATTTTAGTTCCTGAAATTTGGGATAATAGTGAGAAGACTGTCACAAAAAAGGAGGAGAGAAAAAGTTTGGGATCGATGTGAACCGAATGCCCCAAATACCAAAATGAAGTCATGTACATGGAAGTCATGTGGCTCTGACTATAAGTTGCAGCAAGATGAGAACTACCATATACGATATGGCAATTCCTCAGCTTGGAAGTTTGTACTAAGTTGATGAAATTTTCCTTCACACTGACAGCTCGTTTGTCCAAAACTAGTTCACATCTTAAAATAATCTCTTACGTTACTAAATTGTTTCTTAATTTTGTCAATTAATCTTTTCTGTTAACCTTATAGTTTTCCTAGACAACCTTAAACCTGTCTTTCTTTGTGTAGAAATTAAGATTGCTTGATTTCAGCATTTAAACTCAGTGCTCAGAACAAATGATGGGGGCGTTCACGAGTCAAACCAATCAACTTTCCATTGGATACACTGAACTTTGCTCTGGCAACATTAACTCGATCGACCCTGAAAGATTTAAAAGAGATCAAGATTCTTTTGATGCACTTGCCTTTCTTTATCTTTCCTAGCTTTTCTAAGGAATCTTGAAAGGCAAGGCAAAGCAAATGCAACATTCATCTATTAACTTTGCAATCCAACAGGAGATTGTTTCGCAGCCATAATACAAACTCGACTTGAAGACCGACTTAAAAAAAAGTCCTAGATCATTAGGTTGACTCGCAAAAGTAACGATGTTTTTTTTATATTTTTTTGTGTTAACCTAGCTAGATTTAATCAAATCAATTGAATCACTAAAAATCTAGTATGAGTTTATTCATGTTAATATATTATTTAATTTAACTAAAAACCCACCTTGAGTTAAAATGTTTTTAGATAAGCTGCTAGTTGGGCTTGATTTAACAACAATGGATAAAAGAAAAAAAAAGTTGAACCCATCACTTTTTTTATGTGCTAATCTTGATAAGATAACTTTTATTGATACTATAAATTATGTATAGATCCTCCATGCAGCCATGCATTCAAAGTGGTTTCTTGAATTAACTTCGGCTACTAGGATTCCAGATTCAAAATCATCAGTGACACCATTATTTTATTGTTCTTCCGTTAAGGTTCCAAATTGGTAATTTTTGTTTAGTCATGCTTTTATGCTAACAAGAAATATGATATTAACTTTGGCTTATAATCTTGTAGGGGCTAGCCATGACTATTGCTTATGGAAATCATGCTCCAACTCCAACAAGGCCTGGGGTTTGTACTCCAACATGTATATTTTTATTCATGGGATATTGAATTTCTTACAATCAATGAAGTTAAAATGATGCTGACTCTATTTTCTGTCATAACCAGGGAAAACATAAAGGGATTATAGTTTGTTGGTTTCTTGGACTTGGCTCTCTTGTCTCATGGAACAGTATGCTGACAATAGGAGATTACTACTATTGTCTGTTCCCAGTAAGTTGCTCGTAAAGGAAATATACTTTGTTGGTGTTTTGAAAATTATGGTTTTGAATAGTCATTCAGGAAAGTAAAGTAATTAATTTGTTCAACTGGAGTTGCAAAACTATCTGTTTGATGATTCTTTTCTTTCTGTTTGAAGAAATACCACCCTTCAAGGGTACTTACTCTTGTTTATCAACCATTTGCACTTGGAACAATGGCAATACTAGCTTATAATGAGGCAAAGATCAATACTAGAAAGCGGAACATAGCCGGATACATTCTCTTTGCTGCAAGTACTCTTATGCTCATGGTTGTAAGTAACTTGAACAACTCCTAACTATCATTGTTTGATTTCTTTATTATCAGTTTTATACATGACTGATTGCTTCTGATAATTGTGACAGGTGGATTTAGCCACATCAGGAGGAGGAGGAATTGGACCTTTTATTGGCATATGTGCAATTGTTGCTGCTTTCGGAGTTGCAGATGCCCATGTTCAAGGTGGAATGGTTGGAGACATGGCTTTCATGTGTCCTGAATTCATGCAGGTTACACTCCTTGGAATTCCTTTTCAAATGTTCTTCAAAGTCTTTATTTCCTGGCTTTTCGAAAAAAACTTGACATCTCAACACACCTTCGATTTCTTTTCCTGCAGTCTTTCTTTGCTGGGTTGGCTGCATCAGGAGCCCTGACCTATGCTCTGAGATTGATCACAAAAGCACGTTTGATAAATCTAAAGATGGTCCTCGCAAGGGAGTTAGTATGTCACTTTTCTTTAAGAAATAGAGAATTTTGTATCTTATACTGCTAATTCCTTTAATGACCAGTTGGAATTATTGCTGTTTGACACTTAAGTAGGTCATATTGACCGGTTTGAGAAAAAGATTGACCCTTCTCATCATATGATGTTGTGGTTAATAGTCCCATGGTGATTAGTTTGTAATTCATGGACATAGAGCTATGCCTTCAGGCTTTAGCAGAAAAGTAAGAAGAGAATATAGAAGTAGGTCATGGGCTGAATAAAAGTAATTTTGTCACACAACTTCAGATTTTTTCCATGAGGCTTGTCATTTTGTGCTGCAGATTTGATTTATGAGTATTACTTGATTTCCAATGTTTGCAGTGCTATTTCTAGGAATCTCCATTTTCTTGGAATTCCTGTGTGTTCTGCTGTATGCATATCTCTTTCCTAAACTACCAATAGTGAAGTACTACCGCTCAAAGGCAGCCTCAGAAGGATCAAAGACAGTTTCAGCTGATCTTGCTGCTGCTGGCATCCAAACACCAGCAAACCAAGAAGTATTGCTACTTTTCTTTAATCTTTCCTTGTTGGTTTATTTGCATTTCATAGGATGACCATTTATTTCTCATGTTGGATGCTCAAGGAAATGTTATAGTTCTGTACCCTCACTAAAATCTGGATTCTAGCAGGCTGCTGATGTTGCCAAACCTCCGGAGCGATTGAGCAACAAACAACTACTCTTCCAGAATATAGATTATGCACTTGACCTGTATCTGATATACGTGTTGACATTGTCAATTTTCCCAGGATTCGTATTTGAAAATACTGGTAAACACAAGTTGAGCAACAAATGGTATGTGCTCATTCATGATGCAACATTCATTGTACTTGAGGACTGATTAATCTGTAGCATTTGAAGTGAGGCTGCACAAGAAGAGGATGATATTTCTCTTCTCCTCTGCAATTTCAATTTCCTTTCTGAATTTTCTTATTTATCTCGGGCATTGAAAGACCTTTACATGTCCAAGTTTTGATCATGTTATGCTAGAAAATTCGTGATTTGGACTAGAACTTCTTAAGTCCCGTGACTGGTGATGTTTCAGGTACCCTCTTGTTCTGATTGCAATGTACAATGTGTTGGATCTTATATCAAGATACATTCCCCTTGTTCCAAGTTTGAAATTGGAGTCTAGGAACGGCCTCCTGATTGCAGTACTCTCTCGTTTTCTACTCATTCCTGCATTCTACTTCACTGCAAAATACGGTGATCAAGGATGGATGATCTTTCTCGTTTCTTTCTTGGGACTGACCAATGGCTATCTCACTGTCTGTGTTCTTACAATTGCACCAAGAGGTTACACGGTTAGTTACCAATACTATGATGTTACAAATGTAATATTTTGGTGTGGTCACACATGACATTTTTTTCATGGTTTTCGTTTTGTAGGGGCCTGAAGCAAATGCGTTGGGGAATTTGCTTGTGTTATTCTTATTAGGTGGCATATTTTCAGGGGTTGCCCTTGATTGGCTTTGGCTCATAGGCAAAAAGAAGGCCTTCTAGAGTGCCAAATCTGCCTGCAACTGATAAATAAAGTTGGTCCTCTTTTATTAATGCAATGTTGATTATATGTTGGACTTTCCAAAACATATATATAGTGAAAACAAAAAATTTTAACAAAAAATTGGGAGTTTTAAGTATCCTATTAGTTAGATCTAGAGTTTAGGGTTTATGCGACAAAATTGTTTTTTTTTTTTTTGGCCTTGAATATTTGCTACAAACCTAAGTTGTCACAAACCACAAACCATTCAAGTATCTGACATCTAATAATAATCCACATGAACTACCGGTGAGAAATTTTCTAAACCCTTAAGACAATGATTGTTATTGTCGATACACGACGTCGGGCGACGGCTCCCGCTTTTTTTTTTATTTAACAAAAAGGGTATTTTTTCTCAATTGGGGGAAACAAAGATTTTATTGGAGTCGCCATCTAGTAATTTGAAGGAACTAGAAATCTCAAATTAGACACTGGTCCCAGAGATTCGGGTACGGGGTTAGTTATGATTAAGGGAAGGTAGACACCACCCTTAAAACATCCTTTCAATAGAAAGGTTACCCTTACTTGTGTGTTTTTTGTTTGATTCAAATGCGATTATATTTTGGGCTTATTTGTAATTTTTTGTAAATGATTAACGTCGGTCCCTAAAAATAGGAGACACGTTAAAAATGACATCAGTCCCTAAAATTTAGGAGACTCGTCTAAAATACTAACGTTTATCCCTAAAAAGGAGAGTTACGTCTGGGTTACCAAAAGAAATAATGGATATAATCCATTATATTTTGGGTTTATTGGTAACTTTTTTTTTTTAAAATGGTTAACGTCGGTCCCTAAAAATAGAAGACGCGTTAAAAATGACATCAGTCCCTAAAAATTAGGAGACTTGTCTAAAATATGACGTTTTAACCCTAAAAGGAGAGTTACGTCTGGGTTACCAAAAGAAATAATGGACATAATCCATATTTGGTATTTACATTTTTGACATCGATCCTTTTTTAAAAAAGAGACGTGTCGACTTTGGTTTTTGTATTTTTTTACAACATGCAAGAAAATTTACAAGCATTTATATATAAAAAAATATCAAAAATACCAGTAGAAACCCAAAAAATTGCCTGAGTGTCACTGTATAGGTAAAATACTGAAATACCCTCGAATTTCTCCAAAAATTACGAAAATGACGATCGCGACCCTTTTCCGGCCGAATGGGTCGGAGAAAACGCTGAAACCGGCCGGGGTTTTGCTTTTTATGAGGATAGCGACCTTTCTGTGGTGGTTTGGAAGCTTTAGATGGCCGGAGATGGGAGATCGAAAGAGAGAGAGGGAGTCGCCGGCGAGAGAAGAGAGATGCTCTGGGTAATGCTACGGTGAGAACGCAAGCACGGTACACCGGTGTAGCTGAGGCCTGTGATCCGTTGGATCTCTGATGGAAAGATCGTGCGGCTGTGATTGGCCCGATCTGCAGGTTGATCGGATGGTCCGGATGAACAGAGGTGGGATCGGGTGCGACGCGGTGCAGAGAGATCAAAGCTTAGATTATTTCAAGGGCTGAGATGTGTTTGGGGTTTAATCTGGTGTGGTAAGCCCTATTGTATCATATTAAATCAACGGTTCAGATCTAAACACTATTAGATCTAACGGTTAGGATATATTTGGTATTTTCCATATTGTTTTTTTAAAAAATCAATATCCTGCTCTCGTGAAGAAATAGTAAAAAAACCTGAATAGTATGTATGTAATCTCTTTTCTCTTTTTTTTTTCTTCCTTCTTCCCTCCTCCGTCCTCTCTTTTTCTGGCGAACTATCACTCGCTATTTATAGCCAATGACACGGTACATGCAAATCTTAAATTTCCACAAATATTTTTTTTAAATCACCGTTTGCTTTCGGCGCAACTGCCCGTTTGACAAAAAAAATTTATTTTATTTTTTATTATGTATAATAATATATATTTATATAGGTAAAATTAAAAACTTAATTCAGTGTTAGAAAAACCTCGTTTCAACCGCTAAAAATTAATTTTAATGACCGAAAATAATAGTTTTGATCCAAAATAACCTGAAACTCATTTTTTACCCCGGTCGACATGGTTGGACCCGTATTGACTCGGTAGACTCGGTTTTGACCGAAAATGACGGTTTTGACCCGAAAACAGCCTGAAACTCATTTTTTACCCTGGTCGACATGGTTTGACCCGTATTGACTCGGTGGACTTGGTTTTGACCGAAAATGACGGTTTTGACCCGAAACGGCTTGAAACTCATTTTTTACCCTGGTCGACATGTTTTGACCCGTATTGACTCGGTGGACTCGGTTTTGACCGAAAATGACGGTTTTGACCCGAAAACTCATTTTTTACTTGGCTGACATGGTTTGACCTGTATTGACCCGGTGGAATCGGTTCTTATGGAAAGATGCGGTTGACTCGAGAAAAATATATTTTTGAATTTTCCTTTTTCTTAATTTTTTTGGATTTTTATAAATAATAATAGAAATAAAATAACATTTGAGAAAATCTTGGTGGATCCAAAATTAGGTTACAATAGTTATACCTTAGAGTGGATGGTCTTTATTTGTGTGTTTAAGTGTTTATGTATAGTACTCTATTCTTTTTAGAAAATAAAAGGCATGATGGGAAATCTAAAAATTCTATAAATAGTAAAATATCAATCTGCCCTTGAATAATATCACATATATTATCGTAAGACAAGTTTTGAAAATTTATTTAATTAAATCTCAACTTAATTTTTTTAGGTCTAGAATTGTAATTTATTGTATTAATTACATTATAGTCCTGAATTTTTAGAACTTATTTATAATAAAGTCGTACTTGATTAATCATCTCATTTTAATTTTTAACAAATGATTCTTATATGTGTGACCTATTAGGTTCCCTAATAAGTTGGCATAAATATAAATTATAATCCTACATAAAATAGGATTAAATAAATTAAACAATTTAATATCATTTCAACAATTGATTCATTTATATTTGAGAATCAAATACAATATCTAGCAACCTGTCATGATCTCTCAAATATTAAAAAAATCATAAGTGGTTTGACTTAACCTTTCAATAATCAGTTTTTCGGTGTAATTATTATCAATTCTTTAAGAAAGTTTTGATTTAGACATTATAACATTAAATATGTTTGTTTTGTTAAATTATCTTAATTCTCATACTATAACATTGATTCTTTAAATAAGATTTAAAATTCTTTTCAAATATCATTTCATCTTAACCAATGATTTCACAATATAATTTGAGAACAAATGAAACATTTTTTTTCAAATTCACGCAAGGTGATGATCTATTGATTACTCAAATACCTTTATATAGTTTATGTTATACTTAATATATGCTTGTTTGTTACCCTTTATTAAGTCAACATGTAGTCAGAATCAAAGCATAACACTTTTTATATAAGATAACTTAGTGATCTCAAGTTTAATGATCACTTACACAACTATCACGTGAATCTTTTCATAAACATAAGTGATCTCTCCATATGAAATTCTATTGTGGGTCAGTTCGATGTATATTTTATCTGACAATCACCTGCATATTAGTTTTAAGGATATCTCATTCCTCAGATTATAAAAACAACTACTTTCTTTCATAAAAGAAAGAACATAATTTACATTGGTCTCAATAACTCTAATAAATATTTAATTTAATATAATATTGACCATGAACATTTAAGAATAATGTTTTAATATAATAGAAATCTTATAATTATAACAACTTTATAATTTTCTCAACGAAGCATTTTTGTCTCATGAACTTTATCTCCACTTTAAAATATTTATTAATCAAATATAAATAAATATTAAAAATAAATATATTTATTAATAATAAATATATTTTACATGAATAAAATCATCATAACATAGAATGAATCAACGTACATATTCCCTAGTAAATCATTCATTGCTAAGTCATTCCTCAAATTTCACAGCTACAAAGT
The DNA here is from genome assembly GCF_000002775.5 of Populus trichocarpa. Classification (NCBI taxonomy): domain Eukaryota; kingdom Viridiplantae; phylum Streptophyta; class Magnoliopsida; order Malpighiales; family Salicaceae; genus Populus; species Populus trichocarpa. The sequence continues at coordinate 3,201,253 of NC_037295.2, forward strand.
TACCTGCTGAAAATCTTACTCGTGAGAATGATTTTAATTTGTCAAAAGGAATCTAAAGAGCATATTTTAGATCCAAGCAAGCACACTATAATCTAGAAAACATGTATTTTTTTTTCATTATTTAGCAGATATCACACTATAATCTAGAAAATAACATTAGATTTTTTAAATATTATTAATTTCTCATGATTCATTTTGATTCTGATGAATACAACTTTTACAAATTGATTCAAGTTTGTTTTTTTTTACTTAAATAAAAGATTTATTATAAAATTGAATCAAAATTTTTATTTAATTAAAAGTTAAAATTCTCAACTTTTAAATTATATATTACTTATGCAAAATCTTCAAGAAGTTATTTTGAATCACTTTTAACAACACATTTTAGATTAAAAAATCATTTTAACTTTTTTTTATTATAGAAAAACAATTTTTAAACTATAACTCAAAATCAAGAATTATTTTTTAGAATATTTTTAAACTATAACTAGGTCAACTTTAATGTGTCACTTATGGCCTTAGATGATTAATCAACTCAAAAAATCTCCCATTTCCTTCACCAATCCCAAAAAAAAAAAAAAAAAAACCTCCAATTTTCTGGTTTTGGGCCTTTAGGTTTTTTTTGTCACAGGTATAGAATTGAAGTTCGGGCTTCGGTTTAAAGGCTATATGGGTCCTGGGCGCACGCAGTATGGTCTCTCCGTGCATTGTAATGCAGAAAGCATAGACATGCATGGAATGATACTCTCTTCATCAAGACTCCACATATAATCTGGAATCTGTGTTCTAGACAGCATTTGGATGTTGTTCCGAGAAGACAAGACAGAATGATACATAATCATGTACTCATATTCCTTTTGTTTCTCTTCATACACCTGTAAAGTTCCTAATCTGAGACCTTAAAACTGGTTTAAGTTCTTCATTTATTTCATTATTTACTTTTAATTTGTGATTAGAACAGACAGACTATAATTGTCTGGTTGAATTAATTGTTTGATACCAAACAATTGACATGCCTTCAATAGGACCTCTTCAGATGGGTTCCGAAAGAAGAACTGTTAATCGATAACTGCTTGCAAGCAAGACTGACGCTGTAGGAGAATGGACATCGCTACTGTTACTAGCTATACAAGTCAAGCAAAGGCTAATCAAAACAATGGTGGTAGTGGCCAAGCGGAATGGATCATTAATCTAAGCAAATGGTTTTCTTTCTCTAGCATTCCAGGCAGAATTTTGCGTGTTTGTCCAAAATTGATAAATAATTTATTAGGATTTTCGGCATGGTCTAGAATTAAGTTCTCAAGATTGTTGATTTTTCAGGTATTCTCTTGCTCTGTTAAATCAAGATATATTCCCCTTGTGGAGTGCTTGAAATTGGAGTCTAGAAATGGCCTCATGATTGCTAGTCTTTCTAGTTTTTCTCCTCGTTCCTGCTTTCTACTTCGCAGCAAAATATGGTGACCAGAGATGGATGGTTATGCTAACATCTTTCCAGGGATTAACAAATGCTTATCTTTCAGTTTGCGTCCTGACAGAGGAGCCCAGAAGATTATAAGGCTAGCCCATCTGCATGTTACCATGCAACAAATGTTTTCTTATGGCACTTCATGAAAAATGGTTGATTTTTGCAGGGGCCTGAACAGAATGCGTTTGGGCAATTTGCTTGTGCTGTGCTTATTTCTGGCATATTTTCAGGGGTTGTCCTTGATTGGCTGTGGCTTATAGGCAAAAATAATTGTGTTAAGCCTTTTCCTTTATTTGAAACGATGTTGTTATAGTGAGAAAAATTGTTTGAACGAAAACCAGCTCGAACCAGATTCTGAGTCACCAAGTTGACTCATTGTGGCAGGCCTGGTTTTATTATTATGTTTCTGCCAGTACTCTGATGCTCATATCCGATATTTGCATGTTTCTTTGATGTTAATTCAAATCTTAAAGAATCTTTTTGTTGTCAAACAAGTATCTTAACTTGTTGAATGCTCTTTCTTGTTAAGAAGATTCACTAATCACAGCGTTAGCACACATAACGAATTCCTGAAAACACAAGCTAAAAAACCCATCATGATTTATCAATTCCTCTGCTTCGCTGTTCTTCAACCAGGTTTGATGATAATAAGTTTACTGTTAGAGTTGGTCTTCGCAAGGGAGTTAGTATGTGATGATTTCTTTAACCAGTATGATGATAATAAGTTTACTGTTAGAGTTGAAAAACAATCAATTGTTCAAGCTTCTAACTCATTCAAAAGAAGGGAGAGATATGTGGAGTATGGCAATTCTTTTATTCATCAAATTATGTTCACTATTTCAATCTCATTACAGATACTGAGAAAACATTTAGTAATTAAAAACTAATTCATGCATGGTCTAAAACTCTTCATCTTTCGAGGCAAATTCATTCATCTCTCCAACATAGATTCAGTGTTCAGCCAAATTCATTCATCTTTCGGAATTGGTTCAGTGTTCAACCAAATCCATCATCTTTGAAAAAAGTCCGATGTTCAACATTTACGGTTCTCATATGGTGAATATGTAGTTCACCAAAATAAATAGCATACAGAAATACTGATGACTAATATTTGTTAGTCAGTCCTTGCGGTGTTATTTTTGGCGATAGCCACTTTCTTTGAGTTTATGTGCATTCTTCTCTATGCACTTGTCTTCCCTAAACTTCCAGTGGTGCATTGCTACCGCGCAAAGGCAGCCTGAGAAGGATCAAAAACTTTTCATAATTTCTTTGAGTTGTAAACAATGTTGTCATTTACTAACATTTTGAGGTGCCAAAGAAGAATAATAGAAAGCCCAGTTCGTATTTTCATTAGGAATTTGCACAGAGATCGTATTCCAGTGGCATGGGAGAAGCCTCGGATAGGTTAGACTAAATTAAACTTTGATGGCTCTTGCAAAGACTCGGCTGGAAAAGCTAGCATTGGAGGTGTCTTCAGGAACCATGAGCCATTCTTGTGCTTAATCGGTTATGCTGAATCCATAGGCAGAACTACTAGCATGATTGCCGAATTAGCCGCTCTCCGAAAGAGGCCTTGGTGTTAGAGAATGGTTGGAGCAACGTATGGCTTGAAGGAGATTCAAAGTCTTTAGTGGATATTATTGTGAAAAGGAAACTAGTTAGATGCAAGGAAGCACAAAGACAAGTCAGCTACATAAACTTGATTATCCCAGAGCTTAAAAATTGCCTTGTGACTCATGTTTTTAGAGAAGGTAACAGAGCTGCCAATAAATTGGCTCGAATAGCCTATCAGTTGCAGAAGCCTAAAATTTGGAGGCACATTCCTCCTGATACCATTTTGCAAATCTTACATGAAAATGCAGAAGTAAGATTGTTTTTCGAAGAAGATAAGCAGAATGTAAATACTGTTTGTTTTGTGTAATTCTTTGCACAGGACAGGCATTCTTGTTCCTATGATGCTTCATATTTTATCGGCTCACTGTGTTATGTTTATTAACAATTGAACTGGAGATTACTCTAGATGAATTTCAATGTACAAATTAGTGTCTCACCGTATTTTTCATTTTCTTAAACTATGGTAATGATCAATCAAAAAAAGAAATGACATGAAATTCTTTTTCTCTCATTTTCTTACAAGAACCACAAATTTCCTCCCAAAATGGCACATCCATGGGACCATGGTACTGATAGCCTGCCTTCCAAATGCTAGTTTTGGCAGAAAAGTACTTCCCCCTCAAAGAACTCCAAAGAAAGAGAATGCATTTCCTTCAAGAAAGAGATTGGTATGTTCTGCAGAAAATACTTCAATAAGTTTTTAATACAAATCACGATCACAAATGCGGTCATTTATTTTTTATATAATAATATATTATATAGATTCTTCCTAATATATAGTTGAGATGTGGAAATTAGTTGACTTAGAAAAATGACAAACATCATTTGAAAATTAGACATCTAACTTCTGACACACCAATCAAGACATCAACATCAGCTTGTTACAGCATGAAAAGGACGAACAACCCTTTATTTTATATTTTAAAAGCATTTTAAACAAAATTAAACTTTTTTTATTTTTTTTATTTTAAATTAAATTTTTGAATGTTTTCATATCATTTTAATATATTAATATCAAAATTAATTTTTTTTAAATATCTATATATATATATATATATATATTATTTTTAAATATTTTTAAATAAAAAAAATATTTTAAAAAGTAATCATTATATCATTTTTAAACATTCCACAAATCTTGCTGGGCAAAAAAAAACTCCTCCTCACATGGAGGTTGATAGGTGGCCCGTGTAGTACAAGATCCCAGTACAAAAAAAAAAAAAAAAAAAGGGGCAGTAGTACATGACATGAGATACATGTCATGTCATGTTAGATCTTTTTTTTTTTTTACTCCAAGCAGCAAACATGAGAAGACTAATGTAGGATCAAAACTTGGCTGGCATCCATTGTAGTACAAGCATAAATGTGTAAATGTACTGCATTTTGTATGCTTACTATTTATACTAATGCATCAAGATGTGCAGATCTATTGCATTTGAAAGTGAGCTAGCTAGTGGAGGCTTCCTGGATTGGAGAACCATCATTGAGTGCAGCGTTGATGAAATCCTCCATTTTGTGCTATTAAACTGTTACCAACCCTTTATGGGGCATGGCATCATTTCACCAGCGCTGCATTCAATCATGTTTTTCTAACTCTTCCGGGCATGGTTTTGCGTGCATGTATCAAGGGGTACTTGTGAAGAAACTTTTTGTTGGATTTTAAAGGAAAGTGCCGTTGTGGTGCGAAACAGGCATTTGCGTGGTCTGTGGAGCTCACTATTTATGATCCATGTCTACTGTAGCAGTTCTTGTGAAGCCCAACTTTGTTTCATTTTCTTTCGATATATGTAAAAAGGTAAATCATCATGGAAATTAAAGGCATTCCCTTCCCTCTGTTATGAACAAGATTGGATTCCTTGTCTGTGATTACTTTGCTAGTTTCAGGCTAATGAATTCATGCTATTTTTGCAGCACTTTGAGAGTGAAGTGAAGTATATTTACACCAATGACAATGATCCAGAGCCTCCTTCACCATAAAATGCACAGCTATTCTTATATTTCTTTTGTGCAAACCTCATGTTTGTCCCCCAACTATCTATTGATTCTCATCTAGGTCCCCAAACTATCAATTTTCTCAATGTCTATTAATGGTTAAATGTGTAAGTTGCATATATGACACAAAGTGTAGGTGTGGATTGAGGAAAGTTTGGCCTTTGTTTAAGAAAAAGTGGGAGGATTTTAAATGGGGGACCCAATTGAGAAATGTATGATAACTTTGCTGACCTAATTGATAAAATTAATAGTTGGGGACTACATTGAGAGTCAGTTCATAGTTAGACAACTAGTTTGTAGTCTCTCTTTTTTCTGAACACTTCTTTTCTTTGAATGAATCCAGTTCAACTCCCAGGATTCTTGCACCGAACCCAAAACCCAAACCCAGGTCCAGTGAGCCACAAAACCAGTCGCAGGCTTGTTTTCCAGGCTGATCATGCAGTGCTGGCGCACTGATCATCAGAATAAACACAAATTAGATTAACCTTTTTTGCTCTGTCAGCTGCCCTACTGCTCATCAGAATTAACATAAATTAGAGAAACTTTTTCTTTTTTTTTTCTCTGTCCATTCCCATTTAAAAAGTTTCAAGAAGATTGCAACAGTTTTTGAGGCTCACAAAAGAACCACCATGTGCCCTATCCTTGTACTGTCCCATGTATTGTTAGAAACTTGAAAGGCATCTTGAAGCATTGAAATCAGAGATACGAGGGCCCAAGAGTACCAGACAAGTCAAATCTCTACATATTTTTAGTTCAGTTTTTCGATGCGTGGACAAGCTTCAAGCATGGCATAGCAAATGCACCTCTTCCTTTATCCCACCACATCTTTTCATTTCATTCACCCATTTTTAGGTCCCGTGTAAGTTCTAAGCATGATAGAATCTAAAATAACATTTAATTACTGCTTCGAAATAAAAAAAATAAAGATATTCAAGACGAAAAAACACGTCTCTCTTTATTTCTTGCTGTGATGTTTAAAAATTCATTTTAAAACTATCTCGAAGACATATTTATTTTATATAATATAAATACCTACGACACTCTTCCTAGCCCAGGACACTATAAATTGAACTAAATTATGCAGAAAACATCCATCCATCTGAAGCTTGCTGTTAGAACTTGTTTTAGACGATGCATTTTGTGGGATGAGTAGATGAAAGGGTTAATAAGCATCATCAATATCAGAACTGACAGCCTGACACCAAATCATGCATGCTCAATAGTTTTTCATACTCGAGTTGGCTTTCAACCAACCTTTAGACTGAAGAATAACTTGGTCTAAATAAGCTGTGAAATTAATGCAGAAAACAAGAGAAAAATATGCAGATCCGTAGCCCACTTTTATAGCTCTATATTTAGCCAAGACGAGACCACGTAGAAAAATAAATAGGGTTACAAAATTATAAAAAAAAAAACTTGGTGTGCAAGCAAAAACAGGAAATTGCACTGAGAAGAATAGTCTGTCTTAGTCTCGTTTATTTATCACGACTGCTATATATTTGAAAAATGCAGCTAAATTCCTCATGGAAAAAGCCCTGCAGCCACCATATATAAAAGCTGTACTGCTGCTATCTGATTACCAAATAACCCAAAAAATCAAAAATCTTGACTCCAATTAACCAAATTCTGAAATTCTGAAACACAAATTTTCTACAAAATCTAAAAGGGGCAGCATAATCTAAGATCAAACCACAAAATCCAACTTATTATATGTATCATTGCACAATGGACAACAAAAAGAACCTGAATCCTGAAATTGTCAAGTTCTGAAACATTAACGAGTCTCAATTCTTACATCAAACATAAAATCTAGAAAAACAGACAGCACCAACATAGACTAAAATCACATCCCGTGAACCAAAAATCCATGCAAATATAAAGTCAAATACTACTATAAAAGCAGAAATCGAGAAACAGAAACCCAAGTACAGAAACAGAAAGTCACTGCAGAGATATCTATGTCAAAGTGTAAAAAGAGGGGAAAAAAGCAGAGCAAAATCCTGAAAAGATTCCTTTTTTTTTTCATAAATACAATACAATCAGTTCAAAATATAAACACCTGTCTATGAGAGTCCATTACTTGTCAAGCTCTCTCTTTCTCGTGACCATAATTCAAGATTTCCCCTTTTTTTTTATCCCCAAACTCTCCTCCGCTTTTCTTCACAATTAACCTACTTGCCACTCTCACACTTCACAATAAATCCTCTCTTAAAAAACCCTTTTCAGTCTTACTCCCTTCGCTCTCTCTAATAAAAATCCCAACTTTCTGTCACTTTCCCGAGAAACATCAGGACTTTCCGGGAAAATTTCCAAACTTTTCTTTTTTAATGGAGGCACTACCGGACCACCTCCGTTGCAAGAGAACAGACGGCCGGCAATGGCGGTGCAACCGGCGGGTGATGGAGGATAAGAAGCTCTGTGAAATTCACCACCTTCAAGGCCGCCATAGGCAGTATAGAAGGAAAGTTCCAGAGAATTTGAAATTGCAGAGAAAGAAGAGCAAGAAATCAGCAACATCAAGTTCTAATGCTGAAACCCTAATTAGGGTTTCTTCAAAAGAGGGGAAATTAGGGAAATTTAAGAAGAAAGGAAAGAAATTGAAGAGAGGGGATTTACAGTTGGATTTGATTAGGATGGTTTTACAGAAAGAAATGGAGAAGAGGAAGAGTAAGAAAAGGAAAAGTTTTTCAGAGAAAGTAAGTGTTGATAATGGTGATGATAATGATAATGTGAATGACTGCAGTGAGAGTGAAGAAGGAGAAGGAGAAGAGTTAATGAGAAATTTGCCAAATGGGTTCATGGCAATATCACCTGCTAAGAGTTTTGGGAATGGCAATGTGGGTTGTTCTAGTTCACATTGTGATATTAAGATTGGAGGAGATGTTTTTAACGGGGCTAGTACTGCTAGAAGATGTTTTAGGTCTAAAAATGTTGAGCCAATGCCAATTGGGAAATTGCAGGTTGGTTTTGTTGTTTGTTTGGTATTTGAGTTGTGTTTTGAAAGTTTTTGTATTTCAATTTTTGATTGATTGGTTTTTGTAGGTTTTGCCGTATAAGAGGGATGGAGTGAGATTGAGGAAGGGGAAGAGGAAGAAGTGCCACTGGTGTAGGAGTAGTACGAGGACATTGATTAGGTGTTCGAGTTGTCGGAAAGAGTATTATTGTTTGGATTGCATCAAAGAGCAGTATGTTGTTTCTGCATGTTAATTTGTTTAATTTGACTTATATTCTTTGTTCGGTGCCAGATATCCTACCCTGTTGAAGCTTATGTGCAAAAAGTTGTCATTTTTTGTATGGAACAAGCATTGGTTATAATAATGTGGACTGTTTAATAATTATTGTATCCTTTAGGCCAACTGTTTTCTATATATAGCTCCAGCTAGTGCTGAAAACAGTGATTTTGTGATTTCAGCCTAATGCTCTGTCTTTAGGAGTAGCTCTGTCTTTAGGAGTAAAATTTGACTTGTGATTCTTGATTTTGAAATGAATTTAGGTATTTGGAAACACAAGAAGAAGTTAGGAGGGAATGTCCTATGTGTCGTGGAACTTGCAGCTGTAAGGTCTGCTCAGCGATTCAATGTAGGGACATTGCATGTAAGGTCTGACTTCTAATTTTTCTAAGCGAGCTAGACGTAGTGCTTTCATATTTCTTGCTGAATCATGATGTCTAAATATATGCAAAAACTATTATGTTTCAGGACTTGTCCAAGGAGAAAAGTGAAGTAGACAACGTTTTACATTTTCATTATTTGATTTGCATGCTTCTTCCCATACTGAAACAAATAAATCAAGATCAGAGCATTGAGCTAGAAATAGAGGCGAAAATAAAAGGTAGTGATCATAGTTCTACTTCTTGATATTCTGCAATTGATTTCCACTTTTCATAGCTTATTGTAGAATGTCCATAGAAGGTCTTTTTATAATGTCCTTCGGTCTGTGATAGGCCAGAAGCCTTCTGAAGTTCAAATCCAGCAGGCTGAAGTCAGCTGCAATAAGCAATGTTGCTGGTATATAATCTGCCTCTGAAAAAGTTATGATGATCTGCTAATATTTAACATATCTGATTTCAATTTGTTATCTGCTCTCTGGTGCATGGTATGACTTTTGGAGCAGCAATAACTGCAAGACTTCCATAGTGGATTTCCATAGGAGCTGTCCTGAGTGTTCCTATAACCTTTGCTTAAGTTGTTGTCGGGATATTTTTCATGGGGGCGTACATGGAGGTGTTAAAACTCTTTTATGCAAATGTCCAAATGGAAGGAAAGCTTGTATACCTGGCAAACAACTTTCGGAAATGAAATCACTTTGTGCCACAAAGCAGAGTTACGGCAGCAAATATCTTGGTTCGACATTCTCACCTTGTCGGAGTGCTGTGGATCGTAATGGTGGTATACCTTGTCCCTCTAGAAAGTTTGGAGGTTGTGGTGGTAGCCTACTTGATTTGAGTTGCATTTTCCCCTTATGTTGGACAAAAGATCTGGAAGTAAATGCAGAAGAATTAGTTGGCTGCTATGAGTTACCAGAAACCTTGGATGTTCGATCATGTTGCTCATTATGTGTTGGGATGGATTGTGAATCTAACGGGATTGAACAGCTGCAAGAAGCAGCTGCAAGAGAAGATTCTGGTGATAACCTTTTATATTATCCAACCATCATTGATGTTCGCAGTGATAACCTAGAACACTTTCAGAAGCACTGGGGCAGAGGTCAGCCTGTGATAGTTCGTAATGTGCTTCAGAGTACATCTGATTTGAGTTGGGATCCAATAGTCATGTTCTGCAATTATCTTAAGAATAATGCTGCCAGATCTCAAAATGGGCAAGCTACAGATTGCTCGGACTGGTTTGAGGTTAGTGTTTTTCTCAGCCATGTGCTGTGTTAATATGCTGTGTGGCCGTGCACGTGCCTAGTGTGTTTCTTTTTTAAATGTCAAATATCAGATGGTGTCAGTATTTTGTACCAAGAAACCAGCATAGTTCAAAATAATATCAAGGCTTTCTCTTCAATTTCTGGTGAACATACGAGTTATTAGAAGACGAATTAATCTCTTGTACATTACTGAGTTGTTACCTGTTGGTTTTACTGGGGTGGGAATTGAGCGTTGAAAATTGGTTACATTATGAATTTGGAGTGTTTAATGTTTCTGTACATGCAAATATAAAAACAAATCTCTGTGCGATATATTTGTGAGTTGTAAAGCTTTAAATTGTAAGAGGAATAGAAATATGCCGGTACAAAATTCCTTGAAAACAATAATTAATTGTTTGTGGCTGGAAGGTTCCTTTCCAATTTCTCTGATTTTCAAAGAATTTGACGCTCTGGAGGACGTAAATAAATGTAGCTACTAGCCTTGAAAGATTCCTAGAGGATGCTAGAGAATCTAGAATATTTTTCAAAATATCTTATTTTTTCTCGTTAGTTTGGCTGCTAACTGTTAAATCAGCATAATCTAGCTTCCAAACTTTTGGGGCATTTCACTTCTCTTTTCTGCTTTATCCGACTTCAGGACATTTTCTTATTCAAGTTGCAAAATGCCAGGTTCTTCTTCTTAATTTGATTGTGATGGAAAAACTTGTGCTAATGGCTGTCTTTAGGGAAAATGTTCATATACACTATATTTACTTCATGAAAAGAAATTAGACTGATTTGGAATATAAGCTTAGCACTGCTTTATATTCTATGCTCCTGCGAACTGTTTAGTGTTTTCCATTTAACACCTTTTCTTTGAAATCTTTTTTTCCCTTTTTCATGATAATGAACATTTTGCAATTCTGATTTCCTGCTGCTTTTTGCTCCTTTTTTTTCTGGTCAAGAATTTGAGACCAAAACTCTAATTCCCAACAATTTTTCTTTGGTGTGGCAGGTAGAAATTGGTATAAGACAGATGTTTATGGGGTCTTTTAAGGGCCTGACGAATGCCAACATATGGCATGAGAAGCTGAAATTGAAGGGTTTGCTTTCTTCTTATTTATTCCAAGAACATTTTCCAGTTCATTATAGTCACGTCCTTCAGGCTCTACCACTTCCAGAATACATGGACCCCATTTCAGGTGTTCTAAACATTGCTGCAGATTTGGGGCAGGAAACCTCAAAGTCTGATCTGGGTCCTTGTCTTTATATCTCATATGGAAGTGGTGAGAATCTTTCACAGGCTGATTCTGTGACAAAACTGCGTTATAATTCATATGATGTGGTAAGTGTGGCTCTACTTTGTGATTTTCTTTTTCCTATTCTTTTTCTTGATTGGCACCACACACGCAAGATGCATGCTTCGTACACAATTGCTTTCTAAAGCATTTTAGAAAGCATGCAGCATTCTGAGAAGCAAGGATCAGAAATTGTTATGCTTCCAAATATGTAACGAACCATCTCCTTGATTTCTTCCTTATGCTCTGAGCAATATGTGCATGTGACAATGTCCAAGTAATATGTTAGCATGGATTGCTACCTATTTTATAACTTTTTTTCAAAAACAAATCAAAATGTGTGCTTATATATAGTTTCGAAGTAATATCAATTATTGGTCTCGTCATCTAGGTGGGTGAGCCAAGCAAAGACCAAGATTATTGTAATTAGTCTTATTCTGTAATTTCTGTATGCAGTGACTTGCATTCCTTTTTTCTTATATAGCACCTCTTGAATCTTTATTTGTCACAGCTTCCTGCTTACTTGTCCCACAATTTTAGCATATTTTGTAATGGTTTCTGCAAACTTGTTATTCTGTGAAGAGTTTACAAAAAGCACGAATCATTCATTTGTCTTTCTAATTTCAGGTTAATATTTTGGCACATGCTACTGATGTCCCTGTATCTACAAAACAGCTTAATTACATAAGAAAGTTAATGACAAAGCACAAGGACCAGAATAAACAGAGCGGAGAAGCACCTTTAGATGAGGAAAACATTGAAGTGGAATTGCATGATATGTTCAGAGAAGATATGCAAGTAAACAAGAAAGTTGCTAGAGTATCCTGGTTCTCTGCTGCAAGACATGAAACTCATGCTTCAAATCTGAAAGATAGAGACGTGTTCCATGATGGGGATTCTGGTTCTGATTCTGATTCTGATTCTGATTCTCACACTGATACTGATACTGAAGTCTCAAAATTTTTCTTTGGACCTGTTAAAAGTTCAAGGTCATCAGATAATCTTAAGTTTCATGGGAATCACTCGGAGACTTCCAATCATTTCATTTCCGAGTCTTGTGGTGCCCAATGGGATGTCTTTCGTAAACAGGATGTTCCCAAGCTTGTAGAATACCTTAGAAGGCACTCTAATGAGTTCACTCACACATACGGCTTCCAAAAGCATGTAAGTTCTGAATAAGATGTCAGCCTCTATTAGCAGGTCAGAGTGGATTATTTATTAGTCTCTCTCTTGCAGATGGTTCATCCAATACTTGATCAGAATTTCTTTCTTGATGCATATCATAAAATGAGACTGAAGGAGGAGTTCAGTAAGTAAAACTTCTATTTGCCCCTTTTCTTACGATGACAAATTTGAAGTTTTGTTTAAATTTCCACCTTGCCTGATGCTTCCAGAAATTGAACCCTGGAGTTTTGATCAACATGTTGGAGAAGCAGTGATTGTTCCTGCTGGATGCCCATACCAAATTAGAAATCTTAAGGTAACAAGTGCAATAATATTGAATTAGTTTTTTAGAAATCTTGTTGTCATTGCCCTGATTTTCTTAGAATCCTTTTATACTCCATTGTTGGCTATTTTTCAAAAAATCTGCTCTATCTAAAGCTCTTTTACCACGGTTTTAAGTATATTTGTCAAAATTTCCTGATGTTTTCTCTCATAAAAAATCTTACCAGTTCTCCAACATTTTTTAAGCTTGCATCGTTACTTGGAATCTGAAGGAGATAGGAAGATAGAGAGTTTGTAACACACTTGATTTTGTCATGTTCAAATTGATTTATTGTCAAATTTTCTGGTTCTGGTTTCAAGATCTGCATTGATTTCTTTGCAATATTGATTACTATTTTTGTTCATTTGACTTGTCATGCGAATTGCAGTCATGCGTCAGCGTGGTTCTGGACTTCCTCTCGCCAGAAAATGTTACTGAATGCATTCAGTTGATGGATGAATTACGACAACTTCCAGAGAACCATAAGGCCAAAGTTGACAGTTTAGAGGTAAATTATACATGAAGGTGTACACATTTCCTCTCCATCCTTGCCCGTGTGATGAATTCTTTACTTTTTTTCTGTTTTTTTTTTTTTTTTTTTTTTTTTTTTGCAAAAACCAGGTGAAGAAAATGGCATTGCACAGTATCAGTAGAGCAGTCAGAAAAATTCATGAGCTTACAAGGGCAGAGTAAGCGCTCACATTGAAATGCATGAGTTCTGTTCTTTTTCTTCAATCTTTCTCAGTATGTTGGTCATCAAATTATTTAAGATATCCACGTTGTTTCATGATTGTGTGTTACATTGTGCATGAAATTCATCAAGTTTTAATAGTGAAAATCAGATGCAGTGCCAGTGTGTATTTTAAAAACACATCACCTGGATTGGGAAGCATGGCTTGTATATGTTCAGGAGAATGAACTAGATCCTGTTTGTATGAATATCTTTGATGGTTGCTAATTTGTGGAACACTTTTAGAGGGAGATTATATCAAAATCCTTGTGATGGACAAGAATCACGGAATCAAATAAATTTGACGATCCATTCTCAATAAAAAAAAAAAGGGTTGTCCATGTTCCTAGTTTTGTCTTAGGCAATTATTATCCATCCCTTTGCTTGTGCTTTCAGATGAACTGCTGATGCGCATCTTACACCCAAGTCTCCCCAGAAATTGAATGAGGCTTTATCCTCTAGATACTTTTTTAACGACAGGAGTGCCAATCAGGTTTTCCTCATGTTTGTAAGCATGATACTAACACATACTGAACTATATGTGATGCTTCAAATGGATATTAAGAACTTTATTAAGCATGTGTCAGCAAGATTCTTCTGTCCAGGCAATTTATATGTGCTTCTTAATTTAGGACCAGCATGGACCTCAATGGCTAACTGCAAGGACTGAAAACGGAAAGATAATTCATAGAAGGGAAGAACCTGACGTGGAGGCATTGAGCTTCTGCTGCTGTTACAAAATGAATCGTGCAGGGTATTGGTCTCTGCTGCGACTGCTTTTTTTTTTTTTTTTTTTTTGCATGCAGAAATTTTGATAGATCTCCGTCTCCTCAATGATTAAAAGGCTAATTTTCGCAGATCTCTCATTCATGGTGAAAAACACCAACTTTTTGTTATCAAAAATTTGCATTGGTTTCCTCATTTACTGCAACAACTTGTACATGGGTTCATTAAGGTTAGCATTTTCTCCCCTTGCTGCAACAGCACGTATATTTGATCGATCTGTTCGACTGTATATAATGACTAATCAGTTTGGTTGTAATAATGATTGATTCTTTAGTTCTTTTCTTATATATATACAACCTTGTGATAGTTTCTTCATGCTGCAGTCTGATGCTAGACAAATTGCATGAAAAAAGCTTTTGATATTCTTGCAAAAATTGTCGTTGATTGGAGTAACAATGCTTAGTTTTGAAAGGCCTCTTATCCTTGATGTTCCTCGCCTCTATAAAGAATGGTTTGGGGTTTCAGCAACGGATTGTTTGAGATTCAATCACGAATCTAAGAGACCCACTACGTCCAAGAACAGAAAGTGGTGGCATACTCCATCCTCATAAGCATATCCCCCCTTCAAAGAGAAGAGTCCAGTTTTCCTAAAGAGAGTTCAGTTCAAAAAAGAGATGTGAAGCAGAATAGCAAACCCGCTGTGGCAAGGGAACCAGCGAAATGCATGAAATCTTCAAAATACTCTCACATGCTAAATTAAAATTAAAACTTAGCCCACTTAAGACACATTGTGAATTTGAATTAGACACATTGTGAATTGGAATAATGAAATGGGTATTTGCCCCTCCCATCAAAACTCAGTACATGGGAGTATAACATTCTTTTCATAAAGGTTTATTTATTAGTATAAAATAGATTCGGGTAGATTTGGGTCAAAATAGTTTTTTCATAAAATAACTAATTTATTTTTAAAAACTAAAGATTATAAAACTTATGTTTAGAGGTTTTTTTTATCTTCACTTTTTTAAGCAAGGTAAAATAATTGAATTATTTTTAAAAGTAAAAAAAAAAATAAGCTTGTTTCCAAGGGTTTTTTTATATTTTTTTCTCTTGATTGTTTTTGTTATAATTAAGTACAGTTCAGGATAATTTGATATTTTAATAAATATAAAATATTTAATAATAATAATAATAGTATTTTCCTCTAGCCTTCAAGTGCTATCTTTCTCGATGGCATTACAGATAGCGCACTAAGATCTTTAGGCGGTAGGTCACATACGGAGGGAGGCGGTGGGTACATATTGGAGGGATGATTGCCAGTGTGGCTCTATGGATTATTTTTCTTCTCTCCCTTCTCTTCTCTCTCTTGGCCTCGGGTTTTATGTCAATCCTTTCAAAAATCAAATATATCATGTCAATTTATATGTGTCAATTTTGATTTTAATTATTTTGATTACTATTTGTTTTGCTTTTAATGCTTTTTGTAGTTAATTTTGTTTTTCAATTTTCTCCCTCATCATTTGATTTCATTTTATTTTTATATCTAATTTTGTTTTTATTTTTTTATTGCTATTTTTTTATCATTTTTCATGATTTTTTTCAATTTTATCTCGTTATTTTATTTCATTTAATTTGTATATCAGATTTTTAATTTGTATATCAGATTTTATCATTATTTTTATGATTGCTATTTGTTTTATTTTGTAATCCTTTTCTTGATTGATTTTTTTATCTCATCCCTCAATATTTTGATTATTGAAAATCTTGCTTCGTTATTTTTTTATGGTTGCCTTTTATAGAGTAATCTGGTCTCATAACCTAGGTCACAAGTTTCAAAAACCCGATTTGACTTTGGTTTTGTTTTGGGTTTTTTTTAAATTGATTTTTTTTTCAATTTTACCGTTCAATATTAGGTTATTGGGTCTTAATTTCATGATTTTTTTTGCTTTTTTTTCTATGAAATTATTACAGTCTCATAACCTGGATCATGAATTGATCGAGTTAACCCAGGTTGACTTTAGTATATTTTTTATATTTTTTTATTGATTTTTTCAATTTCTCTTTCCATATTTAATTTACGACCAGGCCAAGAATTTAGCATACTAACTCGAGCTATTTTTGTTTTTTATTAAAAAAAAAAAATTTCAGTTCATCTTTCCACCTTGATTCATTGGTAATTAAATTTCAAAATTTACCTCGTACCTTTATATTTTTATGAGATTATCATATTCTCAATTAATTTTTTTATTATCAAATAAAATAATTAAGACATTTTAAAAATATTTAAAATATATATTTCCATAGTATTAGTAAGGGTTTATGTTTTTACGATTAATTTTTATTTTTAAGTTGTTGTCATTGGCTTTTCACATATTCTTTTTATTAAATTAATGACACGTGTCCTCCATGTCCTAGATTTTTCTTACTCTTTCAAGACACTATCATCACCTAAATAGGAAAGTCATCACCTATATATTAAACTTTCCTCCAGACAGGGAAGTTAGTAGTCCCTTCAGACACAGACCACAAGGGGTACATTGGGGCATCTTGAAACTCCGGCGAACCTTTTAAAACAATCCAGCTGAGCCATTAAATAACAAGATTAGCTACAGTGGCATGAAATCATTGAAAGAAAAGAGAGAAGGATAAGAAGCAGAGAGATTGAAAACGAAAAAGGTGCTCACATTGCATTGCAGTATTTAAACATTAAAGCTGCTCAAAGTGAAACTACTAGTGAATCTGTTGGTGGCCATCTGAATAAATCCGAATTTCATCCATCACTAGTTTACACATTCACTCGTATCCTGGGGTTGGAAAATTCAATAAAAGTCATATGAACCATGACGCAAACACTGCGAATCAGGCAGATGGAAACGAGAAGGTAACCTGACAATATGATTAGATGATTATATACTTCAATTTGTGCTACTAACTGAATGCTCAGGCAATCACTGTTTATAATATCAATATGATTGAATGAGCAGGCAACAATGAATTACAATATGGAAATCAACCAGTTCGGTGCCACCGGAAAATCTACAAATCCCATAAATTGCCATTTAGCCAAGATCAAGAGAGGGTAGGTTCTCTGAGAAACAGAAATGATAGCTAACATGCTAATCAACTGAGCTCTTTCAAGCTTCCCACCAATCAGTGAATATGCAGCTTAAAAATAAAAATTGATGTTCTAAGCTTTCAGCTCGCAAAGTCCACAATCTATGTTTTGTTTCTTTCTACCATTACATATTGCACACCTGTTACAAAAGTACTTGCTGTAGTTTATGTTTAGTCATCTGGAAATTCAAATTAACTTCTTGCTATGTATAACTTGTCTCCTGTCATGCCAACATTCACCATCAAAATGTCATGTTGGCTACAAGTTTAAAAACCAGCTCAAGTAGTACGTCCATTGCATACAAACGAAAGAAATAATTGAATTGAAAATGATTTACTTCTTTTTTGTTTTAGTTCCTCAAGAGGGAAGGGAAAAAAGGCTAAATTTACAATGAAATGAAAAACTAAAGTAAAGAATAGAATGTCAAGTCTTTATTACATTCCTTTCTTGCCCCGTCCTCATCATCATTTTGTGTGCTGGGGGAAATGATATGTTAAATTCAGCACAATAAATACAAAAGGACAAAATTTCATGGAAAAAAACGGAAATGCTGGAGATTTCTAGGGAAAACAAATGGCCTACTCTTGTTATTTCTTAAAACTGTAATAATTTCCGAGTCCTTGGACTGTCAAATTTGTTATTTTAGAAACAGCATCGCAAAAAAAGAAAAGAAAAACCTGCTTATGGGGCCATCAACCCATCAATTGTATAGGAAAGAGACTTAGCCCAGTCAGCTTGAAGAAGCAGTGTTTGTAATGTCTGCATCACATTGTATTCTGGATCTAGCTTACGCTGCCATCCCTAAAGAAATTGAAAAACACCAAAAGTAAGATATTAAATTACACCCCTGTTAATGATAACAATCACTAATAAATTGCAGAGGTCCCCCCTTATAGCCAGTAAGCATGATATTACATTACACATCACTATTTGGCTGCCTCTGGGGCTCCTTTGGCCAACACCAAATTTACTTTCATTTTGCAGAAATCAATAAACAAAAACTACAATCTTATATGGTTAAGGAAAGCAGGAAATCGAAAGGTAGAAGAGTGAAGAAGAAACATCAAAAGTTTTGCAGTAGAATTACTAGTATTCCATAATTCCAAGTTTTGAATACCCAATTCAAGTCCATACATTATAACCAAAAAGAGGAAGGGGAAGTTTATTGCCCCATTCTTAGATCTTTTTTTAAAACAAAAGTCTTAGATATATTCAGTTCCGAAATAATCAACATGTATATTCAGTATTTCTTTATACTCTACACCTGCTGTATGCATAAAAAGCACTTTATCCTTTGCCTACCAGTTATTTTCCCTACCCTGTTGCTAACAACATCAAAACAAAAAATTGAATTTTGTAATCCTTTTTAATTTCTAGCATTAGTGTTAGACCTTTCATACTTGTGTGACCATTTAGATATAGTAGTCATAATTAGGAAGTGGCCCATGACTTCTATACACAAACATGCAAATTTTCTAATGTGACGATCAAGTATCCCAAGTATACAACTTAATATGACTAATAAGAATCATCCTCTATATTTAATACGTGGGTAGTTGATAAAATTCTGAGTTGATTCTAATGTAAGACTATTGACTTGATAGAAATATAAAATACCAGTGTCTTGTAAGCTTGAAGTTTTGAAATTAGTGTCTTTTTCTTGCATTTTCAAGGAAAATCATAACTCTTGAATCTACCTAACCAATTCCTTTTCAGTTTGTCCATGTCAATAATATATATTTGCTATTTTGATTAAAATTTGATTTTTTGATTAATAGATTCAAATTCTTTTTTTATAATTAGAAAAGTGAACAAATAATGTAGTCCATGTAAGTGAATTTATAGTTCAGTATTTAGTCCTGGACCTAACTTTTCAAGATCACAGCTATTAAGGACTTGCAGACTTGCAATGAGAATTTGTTAAATTATTCATAATTTAAGAAACCATTGATAAATTTGATGACTTATTCCACTGAATATCAATTGATTCCAATTTGCTGACTTATCCAAATCATAATCACTTTGACACATGCAATACAAGCAAACATGAAAAAATGTTTATAGTCATGGAGAGTGATTCATGCTTGAACCCAATTTTCAAACATTGTAGTCCACAATTCCCAAGTTTCACAAATCTGACCCTGATCTCAACCAAGCAAAGATTTCTCACATAAGTCTTAGATCATTTTTTTAACTGGTCTTAGATATATTCAGTTCTTAGATAATTAACATCATCTTTTGCCTTTCTTCATAAAAAGCACTTTATTGCTTTGCCTACCAGTTCTTTCTCTACCCTGTTGCTAAAAACATCAAAGAAACTTTGCTAGTGTACTTCTAATGAAACATTATGGCAATAGTAAAGAACTAAATTACCTCAAGAACCAAAGTTGTGACCATGACAGTGCAAACATTGCCATCAATATTAACTCTGTGACGCCTGACTTTCTCAAGTAATTGCTGCATGCACTCTGCAGGATGGACTAGATCACCCTGAGCGGTACCCCAGAATGTGAATGCCTCTTCCACCTCCTGTAAGAAAAGGAAGATGGTATCGCAAGTCAAGATACTCCAAAAGAAGAAGGGTGGGAAGGATATCAAAATGCTCATGACTCTGTTGTGAGAGTATTAGGCCATCAATAAATTACTTGCTTGAGAAAAACTTCTCTTCACTAAACATGTTAAATTTAAAATCACTGCAAACTATCCAATAACCTTAATAGACTGTTATTCTCTTATATTCACAATAACTCTTCGCTTAGAGAGATATAACTTTCAAGCCTACCTGTGTTTTACTACCTAATCAAATAAAAATGGAAAAGCAATTAATAGAACCAAAGAAATAACATATCATTTTTCAATTTGTCACCACAGCCTACAACTAACATAAAATTCAATCATCCTCGTAGTGAAGGTACTCATCGCATTCTTAACACAATTATAACCAGTCAAACGAGAAAACAAATCTATGCAACCAATATCCTACCTCTATAAAGGCCTTTGGATTTGGGCAGTTTTGTCGCTTTGACAATCTTAGTGTGCATTCTGCTGCAGTGCGGCCATCCCGGCGGGCAATTGCTTTAAAAAAATCAATCAAATTCACACGATCACCCTGAGAAAGTTCAGCAGTCATGCCTACATCGAGGAAAACAACATGAGGCTTTGATTTAAAGAGCCGTTTCCGAGAACTGTTCGGAGAAACCCGGACGAGGATATTTCCAGGATGCATGTCTGCATGAATAAAGTTGTCCACCTGAAACAAGAAATACCCCATTTTCTAACTGAAAAGCACTTAACAATCCTCGACTCATCATTGGGAACTTAGAGACAACACAAACACACACGAATAAAGTGTGCAAAAATTTACCAGAAGCATTTTGAGAAGTGCATGAGTCCCGATGTGCGCAAGTGCAGTTTTAATCCAATTATGCCCTTCAAGGTCATCTACATAATGCGAGACACTTTCTCCTTGCTCATACGATTCCACCAAAACAGCAGGATGCACAAGTGGATAAACAGGCTTCGGAAAAGAAACATCCTTCCACCTTCGGAAGTTATATATAAAGCGGCTTAAATGTGCAGCTTCCCTTGCAAGGTCAACTTGAGACATCATGAAAACAGCGAACTGTTGCACACTCTCGTCAAGTCTCAACCAATTCAAAGCTGGAAGAAATGTTGATATCTTTGCAACCAAGTTTATTATCATAAAGTCTCTTCTAATTGATTCACCAACACCAGGATGTCTAACCTTTACAGCAACCACCGTAGGCTTTGTCTGTTTTTTCCCAGGGTAGTGACATTTCAAAGAGGCCCGATGCACTTGAGCAATACTTCCAGATGCTACAGGAACCTCTTCAAAACCCTCAAAAATTTCAGAAAGTTTGCGACCAAATGCTCTTTCAATAGTTTTCTTCGTGTACGCAAAACTATGTTCAGGAGCTTTAGAATGTAGCTCTGAAAGCTTGGTGCATAAGTCTCTAGGAAATAGATCCGGTCGGGTAGCTGCCCATTGACCCCATTTTATAAATGCTGGACCTGCTTTCTCCAGTGTCCGATGAACAACATGAAGCCACATTTTCCTAAACTCTGGCCCACAAGAATCAGCAAATGGAGCCATCAACAAGCTGGGTGAGAACAAAATTGCTAAATATATAGCTCTCACTAACAACACAAATGCTTCTACAATAGCAGATACTAACGACGTCACATAAGCATGCCCATCTTGTGCACGCATATACAAAGAACCAGGATAATAATCCGGTTCCACCAATGTTCTTTGTGCCCATGCCACCTGCCCACATGTCAACACTAAAGCACTTGGGACCACCAACTGAGACCGCGTCAAAGCCAAGCTAACTGCTTGAGCTATCCTACTTATCCGAGGAAAACTCCAGCCACTAGCAGAACCTTTCCTAAATAGCCTTTTCCAGGCAAGCTGGGCATTGTGTGTCACCGCATCACTTGTAAATGAATAATTCCTTGTAAAACACCTACGGCCAAACTGCTCTTTAATATTGCACAATGCAAATGACGAATACTCTCTACTTGGAAAGCTATACTGCGAGTAATTTCTAAATTGCGGCAAATGCAAACAAACTGAAACTACTGTCCCATGCTCTTTTACTTCCAATAATTGATCACTACTTTTCTGTTTACCAAAAATCAACACCGTAACTTTTTTTATATTTCCAGTTGTCAAAAACCTGCAATACCAAAATTACATGATCGCATCAAATATTTCAGAAAATGTTTAGAATTTCAAAAATGAACTCCAAAAATACATATACTGTAGAACAACATTATAAGCTCAAAAAAAAAAAAACCTTTTCCATGTATTTATAACAATAAGAAACACAAAAAAAAATGTCATATATCAAGCAGACAGTCATAGCTAAGGTTTAACAAGAACGAGGATTAAATTCAAAAGACAACACCTTTCTTTTGTTTTTGGCTTTAATACAAGGGAAACACAATTGGGTCTCAGTTCTTACACTTTAACCATCAAAATTGCATATGAATTCAAGACCTTTGACTTTGGATTTGTAAATCCAATGCAATCTCTTCTCTAGAAACCCACGCTGAGCAACAATTAAAGTCCATCCATTGTACATGATGACCGACCAAATTTAACTCCTATGCGTGTGGACGATTGTCTAAATTAAACTCCATCAAGCACTGAAAACAGTCTAAAACTGATCACTAAATTTGTTTGAGACACATCCTAGCACACAATATTTGAAGAAAGAATCTCCATGGACTCTTCCTCTTTCACGTGCGATTGGTCTTATCTACAAAAAATTACAATAGATGCGTTGAAAATTGAAATGCTACAAGACCAAGATGAAATGTCACTATGAGCTAGATTTGGCAATGAAGAAGATAACCTCTGCCCCAAAGGTCATCTACTTGTGTATGTGAGCTACTAGCTACAAGCTACTTGTTACTATGTTTTTGGCTATGGATTCTCAGGGTGAGTCTCGTAAGGACACTACTTCAGGTTCATCAAAGAAATTGCAAAAAACAGATGGGATTTTCTGGTATACTAAGCAGACAGCAAAAATCTAATCCAGGTTTCACGTAATTACTTGAATACAATAAATTATATATTGAAATCTATACATCAGCATTGATGCTTGAGTTCTGATTCTTTACATACTGAATTTTACCTCAACATGAAGACTTCTGCAACAGGAACAGAATTAAGGTTAGGTATTGTGATGGATCATCATTCACGGGCAATGTGGAGGACTTGTGACATGGTTTTTAACCCTAGATTGGGAAGGTTTAATCCAATCAGTTCTGGTTATATATAATCTTTTAATAATTCATCTAGGGATCAGCAAAGAAAACTTCCCAATGCTAATATCTTAATCTTTTTCTTTCTTTTTCTTTTCCTCAACTAGTCTGATCGTGTAAGGAAAGAGGCATAAAAGGTGAGGGCCGCAGGAGAAGAGCGAAACAGAGAACGGCAGAACTGCTTCTTATGAATGCTTGGCTGAAAGCTTATGCTTCTAAAACCTATCTATACTGTAAAATACACTCACTGAGCTACTACCCTAACCCTTTAATTATTATTTTTTGCATTACAGTTATAAACGACATTTTTTAAAAATATGATTTTTCCTATAATTTCTAGCCCTAGATAAGGAATTATGAACTCGATTACAGAATTTAAATGCGTGATTAACCAAAATTAATAGCTCAAATTTAAGAAAACAAATAAAATATAAAACCGAATTAACTCAGTGAGAGGAGGATGATTCCATGAACCTGAACATGGCGATCAGAACCAAGAGGATTAACTGATGAAGCTAAAGTGCGCAGGCGGTGGAAAATGGCTGCTCTGTTGATTGTTGTCGTTGATGCATGCATTTTCTCATGGATTTCTCTCCCTAGGGGGGCTTTTTAACGGTGCATTTTTTTATTACTCGCTGACCTTGGAAAAACGCATCGTTTTATGGGATTTTGGAGGCGGAGGCGGAGGCGGAGGAGAGGTTGGGTTGAGGGTGGCCAACGGCGCAAGAAAGAGGGAGAAAAGAGAGGAGCTGGGAGCCTGGGACTGTAATTTTGGAAACTTGCACCCACGGGGTTATGAATGGGCCGTGCTACCTGGTCTTCGTGGGCTTTACGCTATCTGTTATCTTGGGTCCACAGGTTTAAGAATCATTTTCGCAAATGTTTGTTTCTGAAATATTCTAAAAAATTACTAATTGTTTGCTTTTGGTTAGTATTGGATGACTGAAAAGATAGATATACGAGAGATAGAAATCTGTTTGATCGAATATATATAGATATAAATATAAAATAATTTTATATTTATAATAATTTTAAAGTAATTTTTTATATTTTAAAAATAATAAGTGTAGAGAGACTTATCTTATAATTTTTATTATCTTTATTTTTTTATTCTGAAACAATAATCAAATGCTACTAATTATGCTACTAATTTTATTTATAAACTTAAAATTTTATTTTTTACAATAATTTATCTACAAGAACTTTCTATTTTTTTATTAACATGATAAAAAAACCATTTACTAATTTATTATTATGCGCCAAATAATGGAATTTACAAATAATACATATATTTCATGAATAATATATGCAAGTTGTTTCATTTTGTGATCAAGATTTGAATTACATAAGTCAAGGAGAAGATTAGGTAGATAAATGATATAATATTGCACTCATGGGGTTTTTTTTTTTCCCCTCTTAAAAGCACCACTTGGATTCAATTAATATGTTTATGGATAAAAAGTGTTTGGTATTATGGTATATAATATTTTTTAAAAGTGTTTTTTAATTAAAAATATATTAAAATGTTATTGTTTTAGATTTTTATTTATTTTTAACATTAGCACATTAATAAACACCTAAAAAATATTAATTTAATAAATTTTTTGAATGAAAAACACTTTGAAAACCAGGTTGTAAGGCTAAAATAAACACTCATGATGTATTTTTTGTGCTGTAGAAAAAAGTTTTAATTGTGGTATCAAAATAATAAATTTAAGACCAATATTAAATTAACCTGCTATAATATTTTAATATTATTGATTTAAATTATATTATAAAATAATTGTAAAATTTGAATGAGTAGTTTAAAAAATTAAATTTGAAGTTGGATAATTCACTGTTTCAAAATAGATTTTGAAATTTTTAAATCATAAACCACCCAAGAACAACAATTGACTTTCTCACTAAAAAATAAATTAATAATTGGTATTCTGACCATCAAACAGGTTAAAATTAATGTTAACGGGTTTCATTAGGCAAAGAGAGTTTTATGGTGGTTGTTTTAAGTCTCAATGTAACCTAAAAAGCTAGATCTAGGTCAATGATGCAATATTTTTTCTGGTTTGATTTAGTGGTTTGAACTGTTTTTTGGGTTTAATGAGTTGATAGATTGGTTTCCTGGTGTTCTAAGAGTGTTTGTAGGGTTTTTTTGTAGTTAAAATGGGTTGAAAAACTTGTTTTTAGGTAAAAAAACTTGTAGGCTCGATTTTCCGATCACTACAGTAGTGACAAGAATCCGAGTACAAACAGTAACATATCATTTGCCTATTTTTTTTTTTAGAAAATAAAAAAAGAGACAGAAGACTTGTCATATGTCCCTTTAAGCTCAGGCGTGCAAGTCTAGGCTTTGACGCCCACATGTTTGGTCTTTTTTCTTCCTTCTCAATTAATATCATTTTTATATCTTTTTTTAAGTTTTTTTAAGTTTTTTTTTTCTACATCATTTTTTTGGCTTATTTAACATTTTTTAAATAATGATTATTTTTTTTAATTATATTAAATATCTTTAATTTTTTATGAGGTTAATATGATTCATTTGTAATATATATATTAAAAAAAATTTATAAATTAAAAATATTTATTTTTATACTATTTTTAATATGTATAACCTTACAAGATATTTTTTTTCTTTTTATTTTATGTAATAAATTTTATGTGCATGTTAATTTCTATTACAAATTGATTTGAATAAATAAATTTTTTAAACACAACCAGATAAATAATTTGTGTTGTGCTATTAAATATCTTGATTTATATTTATCTTTTATATCTAGATCATAAATTTCACATACTAACTAAACTTTGTCCAGAAAAATATTTTTTTATTTTATTTTTTATTGTTATCTTGTTTTTTATTATATAATCAAATTACTCAAAATTTAACTCTCGAATTTTTGTTACTTCTTTAGAAACATGATGGTTTCCTTTCTTTCTGGTTAAAAGAAAAAATTGACACCACGGGCCACCAATACATACATATATATATATATATATATATATATAGACACACACACATAGATACACACACACACACACACACACACATATATATATATATACATAGACATGCACACACGCCACACTTCATAACTTATCTTGTTCTATCAAAGAATAGCCTTAGACCTCGGCTAGCTAGCCACACCACGTATGGAAGCCATGGCCCAAGTTTGGACATTACACAGCGAACCACAAAAATGTAACCATCCATAAATAGTATTCTTACTACTGGCTAAGTGGCTATGACATAATGGACAGGTATGCCTTGACGTCAATACAAGTTAATCACAAACCTGATTTAATGCCATTTATTTCCTTTAAATTTCTTTGACTCAGATTTTCACTGCGGGGTTGGGATTAAGAAGTTGCCATTTAAGGTTTATAGGGAATCCGGTACACTGGTTTTGTATGAAATTCTAAAATAAAAGATAGGTTTTATATGAAATTTCAAAGTAACAGACTAAATATGGATAAGAAATATAGTAGCACTACATTATCTGAGGTAAACTATATTATATGATCTAAATATGGTTTTAATGTATTGATGGGTTCATAACTGATGGTTCGTCTATGGCTTAAAATAAAGATTTATTCTTATAAATAAATCTAGAGTTTTGAGTTCATTATAGGCTTGTATGTCTAGATAAATTCCTGTGGAAAGAAACCTTGTAGGTGCTCTGACAGGGTTCACCTATTCTGGAAAGTAAAAAATTTTTCCACAACTCGAATGTTGTGGTGAAAATACTCTCAATTAAAATAAATAAATATCCAAAATAAGTTTTGGAATTTTCAAGTCAACTTTTGGAATTTAAAAGCCTTAAGAATGAACAACCAAAGTCTTGTTGCCTAACATGAGGTCTATACCCACATGGACTTGGAATGATGCGAAGCCCAAGGGTGATGGGTTTTGTAGCTTATCAGATCCATGTTTGTTTTGGGTCAGCGCATAGCTGAACCTAAGAACATTAGGTATGGTAGATCACCAGACTCACGTTTGTTTAGGCCCAGCATGTAGTTGAACTCAAAAATATTGGGTCTGACAGATCGTCATACCCACGTCTATTTATGCTCAACATGTAGCTTAATCCGGGAACGTTAGGTCTGACAACTTGTTAAACCCACTCCAGTTTGGGCTCAGCGTGTGGCTAATCTCAAGGACGTTAGGTCTGACAACTTATCAAACCCAAGTCATTTTAAGCTCAGCATGTGACTAATCTCAAAGATTTTGGGTCTTAAAACTTGCTAGCTCCATGTCAATTTCGGTTTAGCATGTGGATGAACATAAGGACGTTGGGTCTGGAAACTTGCCAGATCCATGTCTGTTTAGATTTAGCGCGAACGTTAAGTTTAACGCTTTATCAGACTCGTATGTATTTGAGTTCAATATATAGCTAAACTAAAGAATGTTGGGCTTGAAAGCAAGCCAAATCTTTAACATAAGAGCCTCATATTGTGTCAAGTCTAGATATATAAAATTATTACCTGTCTTTGGCTTTTTAAATATAAACTTAGGCTAAAAAATGATTTTTTAGAAATACATTGATACATCAATTTTTAGTTTGCACTTTTTAGTTAGTCCAGCTAGCTATTTTCTCATCAATACACACAAAAATATTGTTTGTTCATTAGGATTTGAAGTATTTTCAAAAGTCTGGACAATTATTGTTGTATTTAATGGTGAGCTGGGAATTATATTCAACGTAAATAATTTGTTGAATTTGTCACTGATATTAATACTATATTTTGAAAATGGTCACTCGTGGCATATTTAAGATTGTAACGTATGGTATTTTTTAAAATAATTTTTATTTAAAAATATATTAAAATAATTTTTTTATATTTTTGATATCAGCATATCAAAATATATCATTAAAAAATATTAAAAAAAATAGTTTTTTGAAATTAACCATGTATTATTAAAGTTGGGACTCAATCTGAATTCTAAAATCTCTTATTTTGCAAGACATTTATTTAAGCAACAAGCGGCAACCTTAAATGCCATTTACTGTAAAAGTTTAACTTATTAGTGAGCAATTTATCTTTTGGTGTAGATCTAATCTCAACTTTAATTGGATTAATAATAATTAATGAAAATTGACTATGATCACACTAATTTTTTTTATGTTTTAATTTGAGTGTCGTCGGACTTTCTTCACCATGCGTGTTGCTTTTGTGTGAAACAAATTAGTCAATTAGTTCATGCTGGCAATGGAACTTTGGACTTTGGTTGATATTGAAACCGCACTTTAGGTTGTGTAATAACAAATCAAAGTAACCAGTAATAATATTAAACAAATCATTGCAACCTCAAAGATTATCACCTTTTGTCCCAAGTTACACAATTATATATTAAAAAAAGTGTGGTTGAAAGTGGGGGTAAGGTTGTCTTTTAAATTATTTTTTATTTGGAAATGTATTAAAATAATATTTTTTATTTTATAAAATTAATTCTTAATATAAACACATTAAAATAATTAAAAAATACAAAAAAATAATTTTAAACAAACAAGAAATTTCAAAATTTAAATAAACAATGTTTTAACCGCATTGCTAAATATCCGAAATTAAGGATACACTTCAGCTTCTTGCCTACTTTCATCCCATTGTCTCAGCAAAACAAAAATAGAAGGCTGGAACCATTTAGGTGGTAGCCTAGTGGTAAGAGTTTGGGACTAAGAGGTTTGCTTCCTTCTGTGGTCTCAGGTTCGAGCCCTGTGGTTGCTCATATGATGGCCACTGGAGGCTTACATGGTCGATAACTTTAGGACCCGTAGGATTAGTCGAAGTGCACGCAAACTGACCCGGATACCCATGTTAAAAAAAAAAGGCTGGAGTCCACAATTTCTGACCTTAAAATTAATTTTATAGTGTAAAGAATCCCAAAAAAAGACAAATCTTGGTCAATAAGGCAATGGGTCCAAGGAAACAAAATCAATTTATCAAGAGGCCCCCTTTTTCCCATATGGTGCCCATTTTTTCTTTAGTGAAAGCTGCTGCAGTTGTCGTCCTCAGAGCAAGAAAACAAGAGAAACAAAGCAAGCAAAAGCAAAACATGGAAAATAAAGCCAATGGCAAAGACATAAGAAGAACACTTCAAAGAGCTTACTTTATTCAAACCATCGAGGAGGCTTTTTCTTTGGACGGTGGATCAAGAAAGTGAAATCTGTCATTCCTGAGGTCGGCTCGTTGTCAAATCTACACAAGCTACGTCCGTACCGTTACCTTTATACTGCAAAATTGTCTTTATGACTTCGTTTGCAACGCATTCTTTCAAAATTTTAAAAAATAAATTATATGTTTTGGATTATTTTGATATGTTAATTTTAAAAATAATTTTTTAAAAATAAAAAAAATATTATTTTAATATATTTCATCATAAAAAACATTTTAAAAAACAATTACAGTAATATTCCAAAAAAATCTTTTCAAAATTTAATTTAAATATTAATGCCATGGATTTGGATATTTTTCCTTTGGAATAGCAAAAGGTTTTGGTAAATGTAAGAAAATATTAAAAAAAAACAGCATAACTTTAATAAAGATATAAATAAAAATAATGATTTTGACTAAAAAAATCAAACCGTAAACTACTCCTACCTCTAACCCTAAACTAATAGTATAAAGAAGTTTTAAATAGTACCACAACCCTAAATTAAAAAAAAAACATTTATAAATACCGACATTGATTGCTAATTCTAAAAATAACAATAATTAATAACCCTAAAAACAAACCCTGAATAAATATAATAAAATATTTTTTTTTGGTTTTTTGGTTTTTTTAATATTATTATTTAATATGAAGTTTTAATTGAATTTTATTTTTGATATCAAGTTGATAGTAAACCTTAAGCAAACCAGATGATAAATTAAAAAAAAAAACAAAAAAAAAAGATTTTGTTATCTTAGGCGGGGTTTCCAGAATTTTTGTCAAACTTTGCTAATTAAAGAAAAAAAAAACCACGAATTTCATATTTTTCACACGAAAAAGAATTTAGTGTCGGCTCAACGTGTACACCTGGCACCCTAACGTGGGACTTGAGGTGTTGAATGGAGGCAGAAAGGGGAAGCAGAGACAGTAACCAAGCTAGACATGCTAAGCTGAAGTGTTTGCTGATTTGCTCACTTGAAGAAACTATTCATAGGTTACTTACTCATCATCAGATGTGGTTATAAATTGCCTTTTTGCCTGGGCATCTTTGACAAAAAGCATGACCACGATATGTACACGTCGACCATGAAATTAATTAGGCATGTGCATCAAGCTTTTTGTTTTCATGTTTTAATAATGTTTTTTTTAAAAAAACTAATTTTATTTTTATTTTATTTTTTGTTGCATCAAATTAATATTTTTTAATAGTTTAAATTGTTTTAATGTGTTGATATCAAAAATAAATTTTAATGTGCTGATATCAAAAATAAATTATTAGTAGTTGTTGCCTGGCGGTGTCGTGACTCAATGAAATCTGGTTCTTCCGTGCAACATACCGAGTTTTTGTACCAACTTGTACGCAATTTGTGTATCGACCTGAAATCAGGGTTGAATTATTAGGGTATTACGCCTCCGATTAGGATTAGGGGTGGATCAAAATTTATTTTTTTTAAATAATTATTTTTAAAATATTTTTACAATAATTCAATGTGTTAATGTTAATATATTTTAAAAATTCATAAGTATTTTTTGCTTGGAAATGCATCAAAATAATATTTTTTTTATTTTTAAAAAATTATTTCTGATATCATCATATTAAAATGATTTGAAAATATATAAAATAAATAATTTGAAATAAAAAAAATAAAAAATTAATTTTTTTTCATTTTAAAAATAAAAAAATAAACGGGCTCTGGTTTCCGTGCGAAACTTAGTCTTAACATATTCTAATTATAGTGTTGATTAAGTTAACCATACCACGTCACTTTCACTCAGTAGTGCTATTGCCTACTTTCTCTCAATGATTAACTCGCCAAGTTAATTACCTACTAATCTCACTTGATCATGAAATAATCACCGAGGGTAGCTTAGCCAATGTATCTAGAGGCTTGAGACCCCATAATTATCACAAGGTCAACCACTAATCCTAATTAACCACCAAAAAACGAAAATAAAACGGGACCCACTCTCTGCTATTGGATCCACGTGTCATCTAAAAAAATCTAACGTCATTAATAACATCTCTCTGGAGATAATTAATGATGCAAGGGTGGGAGGATACTAAAGAGACAAAAAACAGCACAGGAGCCCCGCCTTGATTTTCAATAAACCAAACTGTGGTCCCTACCTTTCCAAAAATCTTAAGTCACCGCTCAAATGTCGCCACGTACACGCTTTTTTTTTGTCAAAGTTTACCGTAATCCCCATGTAAATTACTCCTACTTGATGGGACAGTTAATCTCACAGGTGGCTGGGACACTTGTAGCCCTGTACGCCTTACATGCTCCGGCTGTCCTCGCCGGAATGGTTGCCGGTATTCGACTACTGTTGTCGGGTTCTTTGGAGCCATATCTTACTTACATATGATTGCTTGCTCCATAAAATTTGTGCCCTTTCCTTTTGCTTTTTTTTTCCAAAAGTTGGTCTCTAGCCATTAGCCAATAATAGCCAGTGCTATCGTTTTTCCTTTTTTTCAATCAAAATTTTAATTTTTTTTTTTAAATATCCATAGAAAATATGTTTTTTTTCTTGAGTTTGAGATAGGTTATTCTCATTTGAATAATTAATTTATTCATGAGAAATTTTTTATAACACAATTTGGTTTGCATTCATCATTGAGTTAATATTAATATGGAAACAAGGTTGCTTCATTATTATTATTATTATTATTATTATTATTTGAGAAAAGTTTTTATTATTATTAGTATGATATCCTGTTTGTTTTTGCATTTCAAAAGCGTTTTTAAATATTTTATTTTTCTTTACTTCAAATTAATATATTTTTGGTGTTTTTAAATCATTTTAATGAGCTGGTATAAAAAATAATTTTAAAAAAATAAAAAATATTATTTTAATAATTTTCTGAGTGAAAAACATTTTGAAAAGTAATCACAATCACACTCTCAAATAGATAAGTAACCTTCTATGAAATGATGTTTTTCTTTTTTATCTGATAAACTAAGTATTAAAAAAATTATTTCCGCACAAGTCCCGTGTGGAAAACTTGAATAAGAGTATATCTTGATTAAAGGAAATTTAAAACTCACGTAATTGAAATTTATAGACGTGATTAAAAAATTACATTTATAATAATAATAATAAAACATAAGAGTCTTATTGACGTAATTTTAGTGGGCCATTGTTGCCATCAAATGATTTTGCTTAACCCTTGAATAAATCTAATTTTAATTTTATGATAATAGTAAATTTGTAAGAAAAAGTCAACATAACCTAAATTAATATTTGTAATAAGTACCTTTTAACTTATCTTTATATTCAACCTTTAACTTATTAATAAGATTAACATTAATTAATGACATTATCGTTCTAATTACTATTATTATTATTATTATTATTAAAATAAACATAATAAACCAATAAAAAATATCAATTCAATCATAAACAATATCACAAAAACCTATATGATACTCATTCTGATCAAGAAATTGTCTTCATTGCTCATGCTTTTAAAACAAGTTATTAAAATTAGTTATGAATTTGTTATCATTTTCTTCACGATCCTCTATTCTTTTTCATTTCCTTCTATTAATATAATGATTCATTAGCTTGCTTTTATAACTTTATTGCCACTAATTACTAATTAATGAGTTAATTTTTCAATCTGTCTTTGTATATTGTTTTATTATCAATTCCTTTTTTAATGTTTTTTTCTCGATAGAGAATCCTACCATTCTCTTTCATTGAGCTCTATTTTTAGTAGTTTTAGATCTAGATTGATCAAGAAAAACATAAAATTTATAAACTGAATAAAAATATTATAAATAAAAATATTTTTCAAAACTAAATAAAAATAATGTCAATGAGTTACACTGTACTTCTCTGCCACCAAATAATTTTGTCAATATTTAAATCAACTTTAAGTCAGATACATTGAAATTGATTTTTATGTTTGTTTGTCTAGCTAGATTCCTAGCCTTCCTCTTATAGTTAAAGACTGGCCGTTTACGGAAAGCTTAAAGTTAATATAATATATGCACGGTCCAAGGAGAAACATTATTAAATATACTTTTTTTTTCCTGAATATTAAATTTAATTCTCAAGATCCTGCTAGCAGCATAAATAATTATTCAAAGTGTTATGCTCTGTAGCGGGTAATAAATAGGTGCACAGACATCTTCTTTGTATAATCATCAATAGAAGTGTAAATTCTTGAAATGATAATGTGATTATAATAAGATGGCATATTTTAATTAATATGATAAAATAATTGAATGACATGATCAATAATGGAAACTTCTTCCTAATATATTAAAAATAAGAAAATATGGGTTTATTGATGAGACTCTGGATTTACTTTTTAAAGAAGAAATTATTAATTTGAGTGTCATAAATTTTATGATTATTAAAAT
Source organism: Populus trichocarpa (assembly GCF_000002775.5). Lineage (NCBI taxonomy): Eukaryota > Viridiplantae > Streptophyta > Magnoliopsida > Malpighiales > Salicaceae > Populus > Populus trichocarpa. The sequence goes on from NC_037295.2 coordinate 3,234,835, forward strand.
CTTATATAGTAATTAATTTTAAAGTTTTGAAAAATTAGTTAAGATACGCTTACCCGGACATCCACGGTAAACAAAAAAGAAAGAAAATTAAAAGAAAACATGAGCTATAAAGCTAGCTTGTTTTCTGATACTGTAATTAATTAATAAGTTAATTACATGAATAAAGTTTAACATCGTATTAAGCCAAGAAATTTGGATGGGAAATCGAAAATTGAGAAAGAAGAAACTGTTTGATCAACCTCATTAATTCCTAATACATTACATGAAGTTACTGACATCTAAAATATCTGGGATTTCGAATTTCAAGATGTTGCTGCAATAGCTATCCCTCTCATCTTCAGTGCTGCTGCAATTGATGTATGTTGAATTGGAGTTCAATGGCGCTGGACTTGAGGAAGGAGTTGATAAAACTGAAGCAAAACCAAAGGTTTGGTTGCTGTTATTGGAAATAAAAGTTGAGGCCTCAGAAGAAGGGTCTACAAGATCAGTCCCATGGCAGTTGTCGGCGCTGTTGTAACTTGATACTGCAGGCAGATAATAATCTTGTGATAAATTCGAGCCCATCCTGTTGCTTTGCCACTGATCATGTGTGCTTAACTGAGAATTTGGAGAGCTAAAGCTGGTAATAGTGCTTAATTGGTATTGGTCTACGTTGGGGTCCATTTGCTGTGCTTCATTAGAAAATGTAACACAAGGGGTGGTAGTCAATGTAGTGCACGTAGGCATTTCTTGACCTGGGATTTGAAACTGGTTAGCTTGATGAATTATCGATTGGTGCTGGCTTTGTTGGACTTGTGGGCTGGAAAGATGGTTTTCTTGATGACCATTTTGGAAAGCAAAATCTTGGGTTTGGTCACGTTGAGAAGATAAGAGAGATGTGGCTAGCCTTAAGAGTTCTGGGTCGCCTAGAGGTTGAACCCCAAGAATTCTTGACATGTTCATCCTGGAGGAGTCGTAAAGAGGCGAGTTGAGGATTGAGGAGAGGTCTAAAAGATCAAGCCTTGGACTATGAGTCACTGGATCAATTCCCATTCTCAGAAGCCTTTTCCTGATGTGTGTGTTCCAGTAGTTCTTGATTTCGTTGTCGGTTCTTCCAGGCAGTCGAGCAGCAATGGCAGACCACCTATACATCAAATATAAAACGAAGAAAAAGAAGTTAAAATCAAATTTTCCACGACTCCTTAACTCCACCTATGCATGTTTGTCAAAAGAAGACTTACTTGTTTCCCAAAATACCATGTAGCTGAATTATTGTCTCTTCTTCCTCGAAAGAAAATCGACCTCTCTTGATATCAGGCCTCAAATAGTTAGTCCAACGAAGACGACAACTCTTTCCACACCTCTGCAACCCTGAACAAAGTAAGAAACTAAACCCATCAACACCATGTCCACAAATTGAAGCCTAAGATAATTGAAGCATCAAAACCGATGTATAGAACAATAACATACCAGCATTCTTTGGAAGTGTTCTCCAGTTGCCATAGCCATGTTTTTGTATGTAATCAATCAGCTTCTGATCCTCATCTGGTGTCCACGGCCCTTTCTTTAGCCCGTTTTTTTCACAGCAAGGTGCCCTCCCCATGTTGCACTATCAAGTACTCCTGGCTATAGCAATTCGGTACTGTGCTTGCTAGAGAGAAAATCCAGAGGTAGATATTTTGCTTCAGTTTCTGAAAGTTGGAGCAAAGAAATGGATGCTGGGTCCGCATGGGCTTGTAGTTGTGTATAAATAGCCCTCCATGGGAAGGTTAGGAAACAAAATGAAGTCAAAGAGGATTCGGTGCCGTCCGCTGCTTAGCAACGTGTCCCTTCTCCTTGGAAAAATTAAAATGTAAAGTCTAATTTCTCTGTCACCATATCGTAAAATACGAAATTAATTTCTCATGCAAACTCTTACAAGTAATGTGTTTTAAATCTCATTTTTTGGTCCTATACCTATCATCCATGCCTTTTGGGTTCATATTAGCTGTCACCAACATGAAATAGCCACGTACTCCTCCCACCTTTAACATGACCTTTGCTGCAGGGTTTCTTCTTGAATTCATGCATGGCTCCATGCCACAAAGTTAAGATGGCTGGCTTGAGCTTGTCGTGTCTCTGCGTGTGTGGAAAACCATGCTGTCCCCTTTTAAATCATTGATGGGCTACTCATGTTGTCGAGGGCCTGTTCAATAATTTTAGCTGGATTTTTATGTAAATGATTAAGCAGTTTTAGTTTTGGGTGTAATAAATGAAGGAAGAGCATTTATGATGCAGATTGTGATAGTTCTCCTCCAATTATCTGTTCTGAGACTAGATTTTATTTGGATTCATAGATTTTCTACTTATCAATATTTTTTTTTGACGAAAACAGATTTTATATATACACGTACGAGGCCTATTTCGTTTCAATCACTCGAAAAAAAATGTCTATATCTTCTTACGGTCATCTGGACTGATATAATAGGCATGAATTATGGATTAATTCAAGAGAAAAGAGAACATTTTCCCTTGCTTTTTTAGCACAGAAAGAAACCAAGGAAAGGAAGTTTGGTTAATGTGAGTACGAAGGATAAAGCATGCAGCCCGACTGACTTAATGGAGTTATACAAAAGCCAATTCTTATCTTTTTGCCGAGAAATTTCTTCTTTTTTTTTCTTCTACTGCTGAGATAGGTTAAGTAATTTTTTTCTACTGATTATCCTTTTACACCAGTGCTTAAACTTTTGAACTGTGATTTAAAATTGATTTTTCTTTTATATACTGTGTGTGTGTGTGTGTTTGATATCACACCTTCCATTAATCCCTTTCTTCCTTGGCCAGAGGTACTTGATTACTTGCTGTCAAGCAAAACGTCAAGACCTCAACTTCATTGACTTTCGACAAATCAACTGGGCAATTATTTTCAGGGATGATAGCTTTTTTCTTGAGTAGACTAAGAACAGTCCCTCAGAAAAATATAAATTAATAAAATTAAAGCATATATATATACGCCCTGCAGGAACACTTCCAGTATATATATAGTTGTTCATAAATCACAATCTGTAACTGCATGAACATATATTTTTCTAGCTTATCTCCACTTGAATTATAGAGTAATCATATGATTAGAGCAAGCACCATTTATTTATGTCACCAAAGCCATCGATTTTCAAGGCTAGTCTAATCATGAATTATATAAAAAAGAAGGTCCAACAAATTGAAATATAATATATTACTTTTGTGGGGAAAACGTTTTTGGTTGCCAAACACGAAACCAATATGAACACAGACTAGAATTGGATCTAAACATATCTATCAACTTGAATCAAAGTGAAAAATAGTATAAAAAGTTAAAGAAAGCCGGAAAGAAAGAAAATTTACCATAAGAAAAGTTCTTATTTGGGACTTATTGGCTACTCTAAGCTAAGACTAATGTTGTCCAACTTTTATGGCCTCGCTATTTTCCACCCTCAAACAGTGATAAACCCCCTTTTTTTTTCTTCAATAAACTCATGATAACTATCAAGACTAATAGCATTAAATATATGGATCAGTTTTTAACCGTAGAGTATGTGGCTAAGTGATAAGAGTTTGAAATCGAAAAATTTATTTTTCTAGTGGTTTCATGTTCGAGTCCTGTGGTTGTTAATATAATGATCACTGGAGATTTAAATGATCGGTAACTTCATGGCTCGTGGGATTAGTCGAGGTGCGCACAAGCTGACTCGGACATTCACGTTATATATATATATATATATATATATATATATATATATATATATATATATATATATATATATTTGAAATTGTGCCAACTTATAATTATGTGATCTGTCTCTCCTTTTCAATCAATATGGATTAGACCTAACACGGTAAGTATGTATAATATAATACAAATTAAGCAAAGTTAATTCGTTTGAAGCTTTTTTACTCATAAGTAGTTGCCTCCAGTTCGAATGATTGGATGAACAAAATTGACATAGACAAAATATTTTTTAATTTTAGTTCAAGTCATCATGGTATCTTTGATAATATTTTTTAAATCAAAATTAAATTAAATTTAATCAGATAAATCATATACATTGACCTGATTTAAAGATTCATAATGATCTTTACTCCTCACAAATCAGATTAAAAATTTGAATAATAATGCTTAATCATAAGAAAATTAATATATTTTTTAACCATTACGCCAACTCATATATATAATATGTAGAAATAATAACAAAATGATTATATATGCAATATATGGTAATAAATCTGCTTAAAGCGGATGCTCTCATCGGTTAATTATTGATATGCTATGCATGCATGCAGCTCCCACACGTCATCAAAATCACTTGTTACTTATTATATCCTGAATCAAACTATAAAAAAAGTGGATGATCATCCAAAATATAATAGAAACTATATATTATATTTGCATGAATGACGACCGCGACAATATAATATTACTAACAGTACATTTTTTTTATTTATAAATGCTTGTGCTTAATTATTTTTTCCTAATCAAGTAATTTGATTAGTCTGATGATCAAACGTGTCACCATGCGAGAAGCTTGATTGGCCTTCAAATTGAAGGATGGAAGCACTCTGTTAAATAATTAAGCATTAATCTCTACTTGTTAATCCTCTAGTATGATGATTAGGCTATTATAATTAGTAATTTGACATGGGGTGTCTCCATGACAACAAGCACGGAGACATTAGGCATGCCTGAGATTACGGACGTGTTAATCTTCATCAATCTAATTAGTCTTTTAAAAGCATTGTTACGAGAAAAAGTATTTTTTATTGCCTTTATTTTTGAACTTTAAGGGGGTGTAACTCAACTAATCAGACTCTAAATTTGTTTTTTAGAGATTATTAATTAAAATATCACAAACTTCAGAATCACTGAAAATTACTTATTTGGTCGTTAACTTTAGAATCTTGAAAGATTATTCGAGGTGCACGTAAACTGATCTGGACACCCGCGGTTAAAAAAAAAATATTTGTCCTAAATTAAATTTTTATGACCTCATTTACCTAATATTTCGCATTGATGGCTAAAGGTGGATAATACAATTTTTCATGATTTTTTAATGGTGATGAATAGTAAAGGTAATTAATTAGCATAATGTAGACTATCATTTATGCTCATTTCGTGTATATATGTGCATAAAAAATACTAGTAAATTAAAGAACAATGTATAATTGTGATGCACAGCAGAGGCATCCAGCTATACGTGGGGCAAATTAGCAGTGAATAATGGTTTCTTGGAAAGGTTTACGTGCCCAAAGCAGATTGATTTGAAACTGAAAAGCACTTGCCACTTCACATGTTTGACCTTACATTGATTGGTACAACACCAGAGAAACGATGTATAAGACACGTTTATTGGACGAACTCATTTTGGACACTGTGGCCTATGATTGCAAAAGTTAAGGAAGAGCTTGGAGGCTACTGGGCCACGAAGCAACTATTAGGTGGTGATCTAGTGCTAAGAATTTAGGATCAAGATGTTTATTTTTTCTGTGGTTTCAGGTTCGAGCATTGTGGTTTTTCATATAATGACCACTGAAGGTTTACATGGTCGTTAACTTCAGGACCCGTGAGATTAGTCGAGGTACGCGCAAACTGGCTCGGACACCCACGTTAAACTAAAAAAAAAACAATGTAATTAATGTCGAGATGCGTATGATTCCAGAAGAACTTAGCCCTATGATTTCCGATGAACATTTAGGCCGGAATTATTCAAAGCCAAATATAGCAAGGTTGACAATTAATTCTTGCATGTTAGAATAGCCTGTGTGAAATAAATTTTCTCTCTCTGGATCTAAGAATAATTTTAAATTTTTTTATTTAAATTTCAGCCGAGATATTTTAGGTTTACTTTGTCGGTCCACATTTAATTTTTTAGAATCATATAACACTGAAGTGGTAACACCACATGCAGTTCATGGCAGCTGAGTTTGTGGAAAATATACTGGTATCAGATTTTTGGTGCAGCTAAGAAAGAAAATTCAAGCTTTAAGATTTTGTCGCATTGTCTCGGGTGGCTAAAGGGAAAAGGCCTTCACTAGTATTTGCTATCACATAAAAAAACTGGTCAAGGTTTGTGCCAACCCATCCCTAACTAGGCAACATCTTAAGAATACCCTTTATCTCTATGTATAATTGAGTCCTGATAATAGAGTTAATCACATCTTGATTTTCTCTGCAAATCCTGATAATGGAGTTTGTGATTTCTTAAATAGGATTACACTTTTGAAGTTAATTTATTTTTAGATTTGAATTAAAATCATATATATACATACAAGATTCCAAAACAAAACATTGAGAAGCTCTGTAATCAAAATTTATCGTTCTAATAAAAAAAATATAAATTAAAATGAAATTGACAACCTAAGAAAGACAATAGCTTGCAATTTAAAGGTCTAATTGTAACTTGAATGTTTAAATTGCGAATTTCTAAAAATGAAGAAGTTATTAGGGTTTTATTATATCCACAAACTCATTACATTATAGTTTAGAACAATATAATGATGATTTTACCTGTAATGCTTAGTAATTTAAACTATATCTATATTCATTTCCAACCAACAATCATGCATGTAAAAATTTAGGTAATTTTTTTAATTTGAAATATTGTTTACTTTGTTTATAAACATAAAAATAAATCAAAATACAATACACAAATATATTTCATCCATACTAACTTACAATTTCTTTTATTCATTATTTCAAATGTTGTATCTTTGTTTTTTCATCACCTATAATGTATAGTCATAATCCTCATCTTTTCTAATTTAATATCCTTTATATTTAATGGCTATTTATTCCAATAGAATTCGTTAGTAATCGAATATGTCTCTAATTTACTTTATTCATAATCATTAGAATTCAATCGAACTCAAGGATTATCCCAAATTCTCTATACAATACTCACGTTTATTTTTTCTCCATTGATGCAAATATTTCCAACAGTAACCATAGATCATACTCTATTCTCATTATAAATTTCTATTATTTTAATCCATTTAATCTTCTCAACATGTTAGGAGACTCCTTGAAAAGCTTTAGCTCGATCCAATAGTTAAATTAAAAATTATGCTTGATAGTGTATAATTAGATAATAAGTAAATTTACATCAAAATTCAAATTTACTTGATCAACCTTTCCTTGAATCGTATCAATTTATATACTATTTATTTACTTGAATTGTCAAGATTTTTAAACTAATTCATCTGAAACTTTCATCCTCTTTTGGTTAAAAACTACACAATTGTACTCGAGGCTTATATCGACAGTTAGTGTTATTTGAGTGTAAAATCATTCGTTGATTTGTTTGGAATTATAAGATATATTTCTAAATATTTTCACCTCAAATTCACAAAAATTCTTCATTTAAAAATACTTATTTTACCCAATCAAGACATTTACTTGATTATCAATAGTTAACATTTCACATCGTATTTTTATTACTTATATTTTATCTGAGACTTCACTAATTTTTTTAGAAATTTTTCACCTTCAATACTAAAAATTTCCATTTTAATTTATTATTTTTAGTTGAGAATTTCCCTATTTAAGATTGATTTACCAATATTTGAGTTTAGGGTTTACATTACCTTTCTAAAAAAAATAAGTGGACTGCCAGTTGGAGGTAATACAGTCTTTTTGCAAGGTCTATTAGTCATTATTATATTGATTGGGAACAACTTGATCTTTTCACATTTTTAAAACATAGTAAAATGAATAAATTACTTTTAACAAAAAATTCTCTTTAACTGGCATCAATGAGTTTTTTTTTTTATATATATATTATGTTTTTAGTTATAATCAAGTTGATTGAGGGAAAATCTTGTGTGTATATATATATATAAGTAATACTCTAAAACGCGTGAGTTTTTCACTGTAGCAGCATGTTTTTTTTTTTTCCGCTTTTGTTTCTTCTGTTTTTTACATATAATGTATCACTGTGCACACAGTGCACACTGAAACACTTGACTTTTTTTTTTTTCCTTTTTGTTTTCCTTTTTTTTTTTCGCCTATGGTTTTTTTTTTCTTTGTGTTTTTTTCTTTTAATGAATTTTTTTTGTTTAATTTAGTTTGTTAATGTGAAATTTTTCACTGTAGCAGCATGTTTTTTTTTTTTTTTGGCTTTTGTTTCTTCTGTTTTTTACATATAATGTATCACTGTGCACATAGTGCACAGTGAAACACCTGATTTTTTTTTTTTCGTTTTTGTTTTCCTTTTTTTTTTCCGCCTATGGTTTTTTTTTCTTTGTGTTTTTTTTTCCTTTAATGAATTTTTTTTGTTTAATTTAGTTTGTTAATGTGAATTTTTTTTATTTAGTTATCATATTTTTATTACACGGATCTCGGGTTTGACGAGTTAACCTGAATTTTTTTTTGTTTTTTTCCTTTTTAATCAATTTTTTCGTTTGACCCATCGATTGTTTTTTTTTCTATTTAGTTATCAAACTTTCATGACGCGAATCCCAGGTTTGATGGGTTAACCTGATTTGACGGGTTAACTCAGTTGATTCAGATTTTTTTTCTTTTTCCTCATTGGTAATATGCTTATGTATTTTGTTTGTTTATGTTTTTTTTAATTAATTTTTTTCGTTTAGTTTAGGTTGTTAATGTTCATATTTTTTTCTATTTCTTTTAATGAATTTTTTTTGTTTAATTTAGTTTGTTAATGTGAATTTTTTTTTATTTAGTTATCATACTTTCATGACACGAATCTCGGGTTTGACGGGTTAACCTGGTTTAACGAGTTAACCTGAATTTTTTTTTGTTTTTTCCTTTTTAATCATTTTTTTTCGTTTAGTTTAGTTTGTTAATTTTTTTTCGTTTGACCCATCGATTTTTTTTCTATTTAGTTATCAAACTTTCATGACGCGAATCCCAGGTTTGACGGGTTAACCTGATTTGACGGGTTAACTCAGTTGATTCAGATTTTTTTTCTTTTTCCTCATTAGTAACAAGCTTATGTCTTTTGTTTGTTTATTATTTTTAATTAATTTTTTTCGTTTAGTTTAGGTTGTTAATGTTCAATTTTTTTTCTATTTAGTTATCAGATTTTCATGACACGGATCCTGGGTTTGACAGGTAACCTGGTTTGACGGGTTAGCCCGGTTAATTCTGGGTTAACCCGTCAATTTTTTTTTCTATTTAGTTATCAAACTTTCACGACACGAATCCAAGGTTTGACGGGTTAACCCAGTTAATTCAGATTTTTTTTCTTTTTCTTCATTAGTTTTTTTCTTTCTATTGGTTTTTTTCTTTTTAATTAATTTATTTAATTATCATACTTTTATGACATGACTTTGCAGCTAGATCCACTTCCAAGGCTATTAGGTTTGGTATTAGAGCTAGACCTAAACCTACTGGGTCATGCAAGTTTAATATTATTATTATTATTATAAATATTACTTTTGGGTCAGACATTATAACCAAACCCAAGATTTTTGGATATAGTTTTGCAGAAAGATCTAACACTTTTAGATTTTAGTTTTTTTTTTGTATTTTTTATATAAAAAATTAACCCACAGCATCGCGCGGGTTATGTGACTAGTTTAAAGCCAAAACATGTTGGCGCATGCATTTCATGTCCATTGCTCCTTTGTGTTCATACAATGCGCATGGTGGATTCTTTTTACCGAGACCACCTTCTTTACATTGTTATAATCTCTACACTCTATAAAACTAACCTTTAATTTCTAGCTTTTATTTCATAAGAGATTTGGCTCCATTATTTGTTTAGTTTTAATTTTTTACTTGGAGATTGGAGAAAATAGTTTCGGTTCAAAATTAAAATTCTATATTTCAGATTTTTTTTTATGTTTTTTAAAAAATATTAGTGTCATTTCAAATATATATATATATATATATATATATATATATATATATATATATATATATATATATATAAAATTGGTTAGACAACAATCTAGGAGGCCTTTATTTTTTGTAGCTCTAATTCCTCACAGCTATAGTTTTAAGACCCGGCTCGGTGGCTGGCTCAGTCCAAGACTTAGATTCCGGGTTTTGGCCGGGTCTTGACCGGGTCGGTCGGGTCCTTTTTTAAAAAAAAAATCAAAACGATATCGTTTTAGTAAAAAAACAAAAAAAAATAAAAGAGACCTGATCAGCCAGGTCACACCGGGTTTTCAAACCACCCATCCCCCAATTATGGCATAGCCAGTGGCCGATCCCCTCCCCTCAGACCCCATAAAGGCCATCACATATACCACCGTATGTGGCAGCATCCAATACCATTGGAAGTACAAAAGCTCAATTCAAATTTTGACAGAGAAGTAGCTGAAATAACTGGCATCAAATTAATTGAAAAAACCGATACAAAGTATCAAGCCGGAAAAAAAAACATTTATAATTTTTTTTAAAAAAATCAGTTTGGTTCAGTTTTAGAGCTCAAAAACCAAATTATACCAAACCATTTTTTATAAAATCAAAAACAAAAAAGAACTCAAAAAAGCCTACGCGTATTATATCAAAACCAATTTAAAAAGGCCAACTATGAGGCCCATGTACACATTTTTTTTTAAATAAAAAACCAAATTGTTGGATTTAAACCGGGTATTCGGTTTGGTTCAATTTAAAATAAATAAAACCCGATTATGCCAGATTTGTTTTTATTCAAACCGAGCCGAACCAACTGCATGCTTACCCCTAGTTATAGCTGTAGCTAGATTTTACTCTTCGAAGGAAACAGTAACTTGGTAGAAATGAAGAAAACTGCAAAATATGATATCGCATCCCCCTCCTTTTTCTTCCCCAGGACCATGAACATATTTGAAAGATTGTGCCAGCTGATTCAAACAGTTCACATGCACAGATTATTCATCCTGGAAAACTCTAGATCAGTTGGCATGATGAATGAATGACGCACACAACATCAATGCATGACAAAAATGGGGTTTTCTTTCTTTGTTAAACCTAGAGCTCAACACTCAATCATCACCTCACGAAATGTCATGCACGGCGTTGTTAATTTGGAAAGAAACAATGCTGTCCACAAATTGCTTCCCACCGAGCCATCGAGTATATGAAGGACTGGTTCCTTAAGTCTGCCTTTCACATGCACGTCAAGATTTCATGCTGCATTTCCACTCTTGGAGGCCTTTCACATCACATGTATTATGTATAGATATTCAATTAATATTGCCTCCTCCGCATAACTATTTGTGAAGGAAATTAAACTAGGAAGCATTGACCGGCAATACTTGGAGAAATCCATGCTCACTCTATGACTTGTTAAGAGCAATTCATCTGGGTATTCGTTTTCTTCAAGAACAGGAGGGGATTGCTGTCAGAGTCTCGAAATGACTCTTCGGATGGGTACATCGAGCCAAGTTGAACTACATGGAGTATCCCCTGCTATTCATGAAGAAGATAAGAAAACACAGCTTCAGAACATCCATGGAAAATATGGAATATCATTCTCAAATTCTAAAATGACAGTAGTGAACAATAAACAGCAGTTTAGCCCCCATATATTTTTGGGTCACCAAGCATGAGTTGATCCCGTAGCTAACATATAATACCCTGTTAAGGAAATAATCAAGATATATACTCTTCATTATTTCATAATCAATAAAATGAAGGAATTGAACAAATCAAGACAATTGAAAAATTGTTTTTATCATTTAATCAAAGGAGATCGTTATCTTTCTCTTCTATTTTAAATTTCCACATGGTTGTAAATATTAGCTTCCACTTCTGCAGCGGACAACTATATGTTATTCATAGATCACTTTAAAATACTTTGTTTTTAATTCTGTTCATTGTCTATAAAATATTTTATTTACTATCCTCTTCAATGATATATCAACTCATAATTTATTGATTCATCTTCATTGATACAACTATCACTGTTATTATTATGAAACCATAACTGTGCCTTTTGTGTCATTTCTATTCGGAGTATTTACTCCTTGTTTATTGTTATATCCAAGTGCAAATATGAAATTTTAACTTCGAATTTGATTCACGGTGCATGATTGTTTCCGCTGATGTTCTTATGGTTATAAATATTTTGTATAATTTGCTTTATTCTATTTTCTTATATGTTTTGTTGTTGTAATACTATATTAATCAAATAATTAAATAATATCCTTTTCTTCTATTCTAAATTTCTACAACGCCCATTAATGCATGTTAGATAAATTGAGATAGCATCACAGGACATTCAGTTCGCCTGAGTCTGTATTGAGAAAAAAAAATGACCAGTAGGATTCATCAGAATGAGAGATGCAACAGTGATTACTTCTGGTTCTCCATTTCAAAAGGTAATGGGAGTTTTACTTCTAATAGCTAACTAACTCATCCTAAGAAACTCTGACGAAAAATAAACTTTGAATGGTGTGGCATGATTCTTCACAAGTTTACTTCTGTGAACTGGGTTAAAAGATTGATAAAAAGTAATTTAAAACCATTTTTGAGCATCACTCAATTGCGTGGTTTTTTGGTTTAAAATTATTCTTGATTCTTTGTTATAATATCAAGAACTTTAATGAATAGTTTCAATTTATTTAGTAAAATGTAGTACAAGATAGAGGTAGTCCTGATAATATAAAGCCATTCTTCGAGCCTCATCAATATATTAAGATTTTGGGTTGAGATAATTCTTTGTCAAAGATATCTAGAAAAATGCAGGTTGCAGATTGAACTAAGGTTTTATATCCAAAATGATTAGCATTTTCCCATCAAGGATTTCATGAAGTATAAGAAATCATCTCCAGAATCTGGTTATGTATATTGCCAGTAGTCACATGAACGCCCCTTGAAGTTTCAAGCTTCATGGACACATTATGCCAACAGCATGATCCGAAGCCTATAGAATACATTTAGTTGAGGAATAGGTCATGCTATAGCAGTTTTGGCATTCATTTCTCTAGAATGAAGACTGACGCTCTACCTAAAGCTACCATTCAACAGTACTTGCATAAACTGCATAGAAACAGAAGAACTCTTATCATGGAAAACAATCCGAAATTGATGTGATGGACTAGAGAAAATAAAAGGATAGAGTTGGAAAAGCAGAAGCATAGAGCTGAAGCACAAACAAAAGGGTAGAGTGTTGAAGCACAGATGATGCTGAAGTAAAAAATTATATGCACAAGAGCAGGGGACAGAAGCACAAAAATCTGGAGATGAAGAACCAAGACATGAACTTAAACATCGATCATATAGCATTTTTGTCAAATCTCACATAGTATTCTAAAAGTGTTTTGACAGATACTTCAAAATTCGCATTTCAAAAGACGAAGTTTAGGCTGAATTGTATTAAATAAACAGTGAAAAACTTCATTTATCACTAGAAATTTCGTGGTGAAAAACTTTTCACGAAACAGAATGTCTAAAAAAGTGCAGAAATCTCATTACCGAAGCATTTTCAGCTCCGGAAAATCAAGGTTAAAGTAGGCACGTATAAGTAGCTAAATGTAGTTAAACAGCAGATGAATCAGACTAAACTTCCACAACATGTCTGCAGAAGGAGAATCTCTTTATATCTCACACTGTCAGTATCGCTTGTTGCGCTGAAAGATTGCTGATGGCGGCAATGATTCCCATGTCTGACTGTCTGAAATGCAAAAACCCGCCTTGGGTACTAAATGCCTTCATCAACATGAGCCACCATTATGATCTCTGATCTGGAGGAGATGCTTTCAGATATTTGAACATCAGTGGTGGATTAGTGGGAAATAGCCTCCTGCCAGTTAGGGCAGCCCATGACACCTAATGCAATCTAGCAAACTTGGGTTCAATTTTTGTTTCTGCTGAAGACTCTATCCAGCAACTATAAATTACAATAGAATATACACACAGAAACTCGGCATTGTTCAATAAAACTGGCCATATAAAGGCTATTCACTTAGCTTAATTGATCGTCCTTGGACGGAAAGCTTTACCTGTGATCTTTGTGGGTAGGAAAGCTAATTTCATTCAAAGCTTTGGGAAACTCGGCATTGCTAGACAGAAAATCCATGTAAGTCACGTAATAAAGAGCTAACACTATATACATAATAATCTATCTCTCCTAAATAAAGATTCATGAGATTTTTCATTAGTAGTTCGTGTAGATTACCAGTGGAGGCGAGACAATTATGCGGTCAGTAGTTTGCGACAACCCAGCCTTTAAAGAATTATTCAAAGTCAAAGAAGATCATATCTTTATGTAATAAATCCCTAAACAACTCTAGATTTATCTAACAGAATCCTAGGGACTCTTGAATAATTTTGTTTTATTATTTTCTCTGCATGTATGATATTCGGGAACCCAACAATGATATTTGAGCTTTCGTTAGATAATTAGGGTTGTTAATTGCATGTTTTATTTCTTATTGGTGTTAATTGTGAATTAATTTTATGTGCAAAAAATAGTTTTTTCAAAAGCAATTTTTTATCTCATGATTTAAAAATTTTTTAAATTTTTTTTTTGGCTATTGTTCTGGCCAGATCAGGCTGAATTTTTAGATCTGATCGAAATCCACCACTGAATTAAAAAAAAATAGATTTTAGATGGTTGCAACAACCACTAGTATAGCTGCTGGCAGAAGGCCACAACAACGCCAAACTGGGGCAGTGCGACAACACTATTGCCACTATTGAGGATTGTGCTGACATTGACAGTCCACGCGAGCAGCAGCAGCAAGAATATATATATACGAGATGACATGCCCGCGCGCTACCGCGGGTTTATAAAATAAATGCACTTGATAATGTTATAATTGTGAACCAGCGCTAGATAAGTAATAGAAATTAAAGGTATGATGGAACAAATATTTCATGACGGAAAAAAAAGTTGTGTTGGTGATAAAAAACTTAGAGACTGAACAAAATGATTTGTAGCAATCTACAGTGTTTTGTGAGAAAAGATACAGTGTTTTCGCCACATGATTTAGCTTTTCAGTTAATAAAAAGCAAAAAAAATTATAAAACTAAATTCTCTACCAACTTACTATTTAAAAAAAAAACCAACAAAGATAATTTTGGAAGGAAAAAAACCCATGAGAAAAAACGTTGCAGCAATTGACAATGTTTTGTGAGGAAAACTATAGCGATTTTCCTAATAAAATAAACTAAAAAACCATTTAGAGAAATATTGTAGCAATCCACAGTGTTTTGTGAGAAAAACTACAATGCTTTCCTCATATGATTTAGCTTTATTGTAATTATAATTCTTAACCAACTCAATATTCAAAAAAAAATCGACAAAGATAATTTTAGAAAAAATCATAAAAAAATCACATGGGAAAACACTGCAACAATTCACAGTGTTTTAAAGAAAAAAATAACAAAGCTAATTCTTAATCAGCTCAATATTAAAAAAAAATCGACGGAGACAATTTTCAAAAAAAAAAAAACAAAACAAACACCAAAAAAAGAAAAAATCATGTTGGAAACACTGTAGCAATTCACAATGTTTTGTGATGAAAGCTACAGTGCTTCCCCGCATGATTTAGCCTTATTTGTAATGACTTGTAATTGTAATTCACAAACAACTCAATATTAAAAAAATAAAATTAAAAAAGATAATTTGAAAAAAATTATAACAAAAAAAAATCATGCGGAGAGACACTGTAGCAATCCACAATGTTTTATGAGCAAAGCTACAATGTTTTCCCCACATGATTAAGCTTTATTACAAAGTTAAATTTTAACCAACTCAATATTAAAAAAAAAAAATCGACGAAGATAATTTTGGAAAAAAATATTACAAAAAAAGAAAACACAAAAGAAACTGGAAAAAAACCATGTGAGGAAAGACTATATCAATCCATAGTGTTTTGTGAGGAAAAAATTGTATTTACTTGTAATTGCAATTCTTAACCAGCTTAATATTTAAAAAATAAAATTGACAAAGATAATTTTAGAAAAAAACATAACAAAAACAGAAAAAAACCATGTGGGAAAAAACACTATAGCAATCAACAGTAATTTTCGAGGAAAGTTACAGTGTTTTCCTCACATATTGTAACTGTAATTTTTAACCAGCTCAATATTAAAAAATAAAATAAAAAAAGATAATTTCGGAGAAAATCATAAAAAAAAACCATGCGGAAAAACACTGTAACAATCAACAATGTTTTAAAGAAAAAAAAATTACAAAACTAAATTCTTAATCAGCTCCATATTAAAAAAAAATCGACAAATATAATTTTGAAAAATAAAGAAATAAAATAGAAAAATTATGTGGAAAAACATCGTAGCAATCCACATTATTTTAAAGAAAAAAATTACAAAGCAAAAATTTTAACCAGGTCAATATTTAAAAAGTAAAATCAACAAAAATAATTTTGAAAAAAACAAAAAATAAATAAATAAAAAATTAGAAAAGTTGAAAAAAAAATAATTTTGAAAAAAAAGAAAAAAAAAGAAAAAGAGAAAATTTAGCAAAAAAAAAAAGGTGGGGGGAAGAATTACTGTGGATTACTGTTGTAATCCACAGTGATTTAGGTGTGGAAGAACAGTGATTCCCAACATTATTTAGAGTATGTTATAATATAAAAGAATTTATTAGTCGTGTTGGTGAAGGCTATTACATGTCGATCATATAAAATAAGTTGGTTATAGGAGTTATTATATGAAAAAAAAAATGTCGACCACAATGGTAGAGGCTTGATTGTGATGATGAAACGATTGAAATGGCAAAAATTAAGCAAGGTTTTGGAAAAACAAGCAAGGTTACCAATTTGGGTTATCAGATACATAAATAATGGGATATAGTCTCTACATTGAAGTAATGGCAGAATAAATATATAATAAAATGAGAGGAGGCTTAACTCTTAATAATTAAGAAGAATAAAATATGTTGTAAATATGGTATAGCTTGTATATGCTCCTACAATAACCATGAGTGAGGTATTTACTTATAGGTCGGAAAAGATACTAGGGCTGTATTTGTTTTCTGGAAACTGATTTTCAGGAAATTAATTTTTAAATTTTTTTGTGTTTGTTTGCCATTAAAAAAGTTAGTCAACAGAAAATACTTTCCAGTCAAAGAAAAATTTGGTTTGGTTTCCAGAAAAGTGTTTTCCTTTTATTTTGGGCAGAAAACACTTTATAGAAGTTGTGAAAAAATTAGAAATGTCATATTATTTTTTAATTATATCAAATTTTATCCTCAAACTTTTGATTGCTATATATATATATATATATATATATATATATATATATATATATATTGTTTTGAATATTTGTTTTTCAATTTCATCTCTTATAATTTAATTTTTATATTAATTTTGGTCTTTATTTTTATAATTATTATTTGCTTTTCCCTTATCATTTTTTAATTGAAATTTTTTATCTATCAAATTTGATCATCATTCTTTTGATTGTTACTTATTTTATTTGAAATAATTTATGAAATGTTAATTATTATTATTTTAATTTCTTTATTTTTTTATTTTTTTATTTTTTAGATTTGATCTCTATTATTTTGATTATTATTTATTTTATTTTAGATAATTTATGAAATTATATTTTTTTTCAATTTCATTCCCACTCAACTTTTTAATTTGTAAGATTTGTTCCTTATTATTTTAATAAACTTGAAAAAAATAAAATATTAATAAGTTATTTTCCAACTCATTTTTCATGACATAACCAAACACTAGAAGATGTTTTCCAATTTTTTTCCATTACATTACCAAACATCGAAATATTATTTATTTTTTCAGAATTTACTTTAAAAAAAAATACTTTCCAGCAAATAAACGAGGCATAGAGTTAATACACATTCTATATGTGATGTGTTTTTGCATGAACATCATATCCTCCACCGCAATTTGACACTGCGTTCCAGTTATTATTATTTTTTTCCATATTAGGTAGGCTTTTTTTAAGATACTAATCCATGTTATGAAGCTAAAAGCACCATATGGTCTGTATGATAGACTAAAAAGGAAGGATGACTTATCTTGTTTTGAGGACAATTGTATGCTTTTAAGAAAATGCGGTGGTTTTGCTATTTTGTATATAAAGATCTTATATATAAAGTGTGTATAAATATATTTATGACGTGATTGATTGATTGTGAGCTTGAGATTATATTTGTGATGGATCTTGAAAGTATTTAGTAATATGATTGTGGTTGTTTTTTAAATAATCTTTTATGCTGAAATGCATACCAATGATATTTTTTTATTTTTTAAAAATTATTTTTGACATCAGTACATCAAAACGATCTAAAACATACAAAACATATTAAATTTTAGCAAAAAAAAAATTAAATTTTTTGGGAACGCGGTTTCAAACATATTCTTCGTTTAAATTGTTTTTTAAAAAACCAATTAGCCTATTTTAGGCTAATATAACTAAATCTATTCCATTTTTTCAATTAGATTATATATCAAACTTGTTAAAAAATATCTATTATTCATTTTTTTTTCTATCTTTATTTTTTATATATATAATTTACCTCAATATCCCATGCAATTAAACATGTGATGGAACCATCTAGTAGGTGACTCAATAGTAAGAGTTTGGGATTAAAAGATTTGTTTTCCCTGTGGTCTTAGGTTCGATCCCTTTGGTTGCTAATATGATGGCCACTGAAGGCTTATATGGTTATTAACTTCAGGTCCGTGGGATTAATCGAGGTGCGCGTAAGCTGACCCGGATACTCACACTAATTAAAAAAAAAAATGTGATGGTTAATTTTACTAGGGATGCTAGTTAATGGTGAGGAGTAAAAAAATATTATGGGTTATTGCTAAAATAAAACTCTTAAAGGTCATGTCTCTTGAGAAAGTATTATAAAATTAAATTATATAAGGTCATTTGAGTAGTTTTTCCTAATAAATTATTTAAATGCTACCAAATAAATATTAAATTAGTCTTTTTATCTCTCCTTTTTTTTAAGCATTTTTCTTGCCTTGTATACAAAACACAAAATCACCACTTTCCTCCAAAACATTAATGTTAAGAAATTTCTTGAAATAAAAGAACCTTTTCTTAGTCTAAAATTAAAAATCATATCCTATTTATGACCAAGTCACTGGTTCATTTTTCCTATTCTTGGAATCTAGAAATTTCTAGTTTTGAAAATTCTATATACAAGAAAAATGTATTGTGAAGAAAAAGGAATTAAATCCACCACCACAAGTCGAAAAAGCAAGGATTGTTAATTTCCTAAGCATGTCCTTTTCAATTAAATCTTACTTTTCTTCGTTCAGAAGCAGAATATTAGTCACCATTCTCAAAATCTAATCACGAAGAAATCCTTCAGAAAATTCAAGCACCTGATTTTTCAACGGTCCTACGTAGACTTTGTCGTGTCCTTATCCAGATCTCCATCTCGTGTAAGCGACACGTGTCACCAACCCACTTCCCTTGCCAACCTCCCCTGAAATAGTGAAATGTACCTCTCATGGCCTGAACCTTGATTAACTCTCTTTAAGTGCATGACAAAGTTTCCTCTAGATCATCGCCAGATCAAGAATCTTGTAGCTTTTTTCAAGAATCTCCAAAGTTAACGACCTTTCAAGAATTTGGGGTGTTGTTTTGTTATTTATACATGAGCAGGGTGTTGTATCAATCAGGAATGAGAGTGGTTCAGGGAATGAAGGAGCAGGCATCAATGTGTGATTCTAGCACCATCAAGTCTTTGAGAGATTCTGCTTGTTCATCTTCTTCTTCTTCAAAGCAGGCAAGGCGTTTCTCTGGTTCTGTTGATTCAAGTGGTTATAAGATTGCCAAGAGCGATAAGTATAAGCAGGCCGAGGAGAATCTTAGGACTGTCATGTTCTTGAGCTTCTGGGGTCCTAACTGAGCGTCGTCAAGAAGCAGCAAGCTAGCTGTTGGGGTTCGTCTGTTTTAGCTCTTTGGAAAATATTTCTGTATCCCTTCGAGGTCTGTTTACCAATCAACTTCTGTACAAGTGTAAATACAAAATGGTGGTCTAGTGTGTATTCAATTATAAAATCTTTATTTGTAGAGTTATTTTTGTTATCTCTGTCAGGCAAAAGATACCATTAACATCAAATTAGAGAAAGGAAGACTTAATTCGGTGATTTGACAAGTATATCATCTTCCCTGCCATTTATCTCTAGATCATGGTAGCCTGGTATCGTTTCCTTCTGTGCTTAATGGCAATCGGCAAGATAGCTAGGACTTACTTGGGCTTGTACAGTTTGTGTGTGAGCCCAAAATGTAATTTGAATACATGCTCTGCAAATGGCCCAATCATGGGAGGAAACAGGACGGAATTTTTTCCCTGGCCATAATCCATCTCCAATCTCCACCACATAAAGAAAACAGAACTGATAAGCTAGCTTGTTCAGTTTCTCTGTGCCTTTAGCTCCAAAACCTTGTAACCTTGCCTCAGAGCTCTCAGCTGAAAACTGAAAGACTATGAATTCACTTAAACTTTACAAGAGTTGTTATCAATCACCATTTCTTCCTAACCTCCACAAAAAGATGGTAAAACAATCCACTTTTGCTCCAAACAAGCTGGTTCACGGAAGAAAGCTAGCAGTGAGGGCATGCGGTGGACTAGAATCTGAAAAGAATTCTGAAAGACGAAGTTTCTTGAGTCTTGAAGAAGCTGGTCTAGTTGAAATGTCCGGTATAAGCACCCATGAAAGGTTCCTATGCCGTTTAACGGTATTTCTTTCTTAAGACCTTGTTCAAAACGTATCAACACATGCATGTATTGAAGAATTACAGAATAGTTTCAATAATTTTGCGTGTGTGTGTGTTACAGATATCATCATTAAACCTTTTAAGGGTTATATCAGAGCAAGAAGGGTGTACAATTGAGGAGCTGAATGCTGGGAGGGTATGCGACTGGTTTTTGAAGGATAAGCTGAAAAGAGAGCAGAATATAGAGTCCGCAGTGCTTCAATGGGATGATTCTGAACTCCAATTTTGAGCCTTTTTACTCTTCTCTTCATTTAATTAACAAAAAGGCTCATTTAGGGATATCGTGGGATTGAGCTATAGTGTTGTTTGTGACTATACATGCTTTGTGCGTAACTGTCTTTTCCATTAGAGCACCATATTGATCCAGTTTCTATGAGTACTGATTTCAAATTGGAAGCTAATGCACACCCATAATCCTGTGATCCCAACTAGAATCACCTGCAATTTTGCCTTCTTCATGGCAGATGGCACGTTGGGAGGCATCAGACTTCACATCCTTCCCGCTTTGCAGAGGCATGTGTTCTTGGTAAACAGTGCCCCCCCCCCCCCCCCCCCCCCCCCCCCCCCCTCATTTTTAAGGGGTGGCGCCCAACACTGAAAATCTCTCAACGGAGGCTTCCTATATTCCTCCTCATCGGGCGTCTCTTCACGTGTCTCGTGAAAACTGCTAAAACACAACACTAAATTTTCAGTGAAAGCAAACAGAATCTGTTTTATTCAACTTTATCCACCCAAAATAGCAACTCAACAATTATGAGTGGAGGTGGTTATTGGTCAAGTTCATGATTGTTTTGTCCAAGTAAGGTGTACTTCCTGGCAGGCCTGTGTCGCAGACAGGATCTCATTCAAGAAGCACGATTCGAATGTTAAACACTTGCGTTCAAAGCAGAGAGGGCACCCCTTTAAGAATTTAACCTCCATCTTGGCTAGAATCCGGCAAGGCTAAACAAGAATCATTAGAAATAAATCCCAGGTAACTTCTTTGACGGGACGAAAGTCCAGAAGAAGATCTTTCATCATGTCCCTCGGGAGTTCATAAATGTCGTCCTGATCAAGATAGTCATCTCCAAGCACTGAAAATTCAATGCCGTAAGCCACAGCTCGAAAATTCAAGCAGAGATTTTTCAAAATCTCGTCTTGGAATTACTTCTAACTGATTAAGCTTGACTTCTAACCATGTTCTTTGCGTTCACACAAAATTATCGTAGATTGTAATACCAAACAATTTCATCAAACAAACAATTGGGATTTCGAAAAGTTAATCACAAAATTAATGGAATGATTAATGAATTCATATTCAAAACTTGGGAGAGCTGCAAATGCTGACTCTGTATTCATTAGGTTTCGAACTTGTCCGATAAAAAAAAAATAAAAAAAATAATCGATCTAATCAAAACCTTGAGTCAAAATCCAGTTTTAAAACATCATTTTTCTTAAAATAAAAAGAATAAAATCACATCATTTTAATATTTTTAGAAAATATTTTTTATGTGAAGCTGGATTAATTTTTTTCTAATGATGATAGAGACATTGTCTTAAATACTGGCCACAGGAAATCTGAAAAAAAAAAAGTTAAAGTTAATTTATTTTAGGTTGACTCCATGTCTCCCTTATCAATTATTGATCCATGAATTTATTGGTAAACAAGGAGAACAACTTTTGTCCATTTATCCCACTTGAAAACAAATTTACACGTGTAAAGGGTAAAAAGGGTCTTTGTCTTGAAATAATTAATAATTAATAATTAATAATCAATAATCAATAATCAATAATCAAAGTGAAAACATGGGTTTAATCAACTAATCCCACCATCTTAAATAAAGTTAAATTAAATTCCAATGAAGCCAAAAACACCAAAAATCCAACCACTTCCTTTTTCCAAAGTCAACTTACCCTGACGTCAACGCCAAGTTTAACAAAAAAAAAAAAAAAAAAAAAAGCAAAATTGTTTCTAGCATCAATCAACGGAGATTGGAGGCTAGCGAGTGGGCCAAAAATCGAAGCTTCCTTCTTCCAAAGTCTCATCGTTCATAACGTTCAAAGGAGGAAAAGAGCTCCCTTGTTGATAGATGTGTGCGTGTATAATTTTAAAATATATTTTGTTTAAAAAATATTAATTTAATTCTTTTAATACTTTCCGATAATTTTATTTTAGTAATATTAAAATTTTAAAAACTAAAAAAAGTATTCTAATATATTTTTAAATAAAAAATATTTTTAAAAAACATATATACTATAATACCAAAATATTCATTAAATGTGTTTGAGAGAATTTTGTAAGGAAAATTATGTGGAACCTCATGTGCGAATTTGAAGTCTTTACTTCTTTTTTTTTTCCTCTTTAACAATTTTTTATTATTTTTTTTAATATTCAACTAAAAGAAAAATCATTTACACTAAATTTTTTTTTTAAAATAAGACATGATTATTCATTTTAGAATGAAGAAAATAGCAAAACTTGATAACTAAAAACTAAAATCTATATTTTTTCTTGTAAAAGATTTAACCGCTGGATTCACATCCAATATCAAGATTATATTTATCACTAATTAAATGACATGATATTTTTTTTAAGAGTGTAACAATCTTATAAAAAGTAAATTAAAATAAATTATGATAACTAATTTAAAATTAATAAAATACTAAAGTAATAAAATTACAATTGAAAATCAATAAAATATTGAAATATAAAATTAAAAAAAATTAAAAAGTAGAATTAAAAAAAAGTTTGAATAAAAAATTACCATCAACTTCTCCAATGCTTCTAGGATAGAGTATATGTGAAGAAAATAAATTCGGAAAAAATGGAATTAAAAAAAAAAAACGGGAGATGCTTCACTGCTTACATATACATAATTAAAAAAATTCATAATATTTTCTTGTTATTTTAGTATTTATATAATAATGAAGCTTAAGCACCATGAAATTTCCCAATCCTTAACATGAACAATAAACACAGCATGGACTTTTCCAATCCTTTTTGTGACATGAACGGTGAAGCACCATGGATTTTTCCTTTTCTTAAGCGCGTCTATATATATATTACTTATTTATTAAGCTATTTTCTTCTTTTTTTAAAAAAAAAGAAGAAGAAGAAGACTTGGACATGAACCCAAATAATCAAACACAATTAAATCCCCTCTCCAAATCCACCATTACTCCTCACCTTCAACTCTCCCTCTCTCTCTCCCCCTCTCTCCCCATGTCTTTCAAAGAAGAAAACACCACCAAAACTGAGTCTCGAAGCCCCGCAAAAATTACCCCGTTCCTGATGATCTAATATGGTCATAGCGGACCAGAGATCACCCGCCGATATTACGAACAACAATAACAATAACAATAACAAAGTTTGGGGACTTTTTAAACTGCCGTTTTTAGGAGGAAGCGACGCGAACACGACACCCTCTTCTTCTTCTACTACCACTGCTACCACTCCAACTATGATGATGCAGCAGCAGCAGCACCAGCACCACCATCACCACCATAACCACCAGCACAACTCGCAAATTGAAGGATCTTCTAATCCTCCTCACCCTTCCAATTCTGTCTCTTCTGTTGCTAGATCGCTTTTGCCTACTCGTCGTCGTCTTAAACTCGATCCAGCTTCTAAGCTTTACTTTCCTTGTAAGTCTCTCTCTCTCTCTCTCTTAATTTTTAGAACGAACTTAAATTGCTAATTTTGAAGAAAAATTGAGATAATTAAGTTTCTCCTTCGTTGTCCTTATTAACAAGGATGAATTTGGTTAAAACTCAAAGTCACCGCACGTAATTGACTTTAATTTCTTCAAATAAAAAAAAAGTAAAAAAAATAATAATTTCCCAGATGCTTTCTTTTCTTTACTTAAATAAAATTGAAATATTAAGAAGAGAAAGCTCGAAAGTTACGATCTTCACTAGCTTGTTACTTCAAAATTCATGCAGTCAAATGATCAATGTAATTTAATGATGATTAATTAGGATGTTGTATTTTAAAGAAATTCCTTATAATCAATGCCCTGACTCATTGAATCACATAGAGAATCAGTAATTTTCAATTGGGGATCATTGTTATATTTACAACTGCATTCGTTTTGGGAACTATTTGCTTTTGTTTGTTTCCAATTGTGTTCCTGATTTTCTGATGCTGTTACTCTGATTAATGTTTTAATTATGTTTGTTTTGCGTGCTCTTTTTTAGATGAACCTGGCAAGCAGGTCCGGAGTGCCATCAGGATTAAAAACACTAGCAAGTCACATGTAGCGTTTAAGGTACATTTAAAATTTTTCTTCCTTGTTTTTGTGGTTCATAGCATAGTTATAAGACTTGATCCGGCAGTCAACCCTGCCCAAGGAGGGCTCGTGTCGGGTGGGTTCACCTGGTCAACCCAGGCTTTTTTTTTATATAAAAAACCAAAACGATGTTATTTTAAGAAAAACGAATGGCCTGGGTCAAGCCTGGGGTCAACAGGTTGATCTGCCAGGCTAGGTCTTATAACTAGGGTTCATAGTCTAGATGTGTAGGTTATAGATGTATGTACGTTATAGATGTATGTACACACACGTTTCGTTCTAGATTACTTTGTTTCTTGTTGTGCTTGATGTTTTTTGTTATTGTATCAGGTGAATGACTGGATTTTGTAACGAGTTGTTTTTGTTTTTTCATGATTTAGTTTCAAACAACTGCACCGAAAAGCTGTTTCATGCGTCCTCCTGGGGCTATTCTTGCACCTGGGGAAAGTATCATTGCTACAGGTAATAATTGTTGCATTCTCTGTTCATATTATTGTGCTTTGAGGAGAGAATGTATCTTAGCTATTTTATGTGTCTTTCCACTCTATTCTTACAAAATTATCTTCTTGATTTTCAATGTCAGTCTTCAAGTTTGTTGAGCTGCCAGAAAATAATGAGAAACCAATGGAACAGAAGAGCAAGGTTAAATTTAAAATCATGAGCCTGAAGGTGAAAGGGGTTATGGACTATGTACCTGAGCTGGTGTGTAGAATGGTTCCTTTATCTTCTTCTTCTTCTTTTTTATTTTTTATTTTTCCCCCATTGATTTTAGTGTTCTAATGTGAATCTACGTTGGTCAACAATAGTCTTAGTGATAAATGATCTTGGTCCCATTCATTTATTTTGATATATTTGGGCCTGAAACATGTTCTGCTTGGGGTGAGCGTTATGTCATATTGCAAATTCTTCATAAAAACAGGCAAGTATCTTGGTTTCTGAGGAGGTCAATAGGCACAATGAGACAGATAGATATCTTAGGCATCGTTGTTACTGCTTGTTTTGATGTTTCCAAGGGCTGCACGTTCATTTCATTTGGTTTCATCTTTCTTAGGGGCTTTT
Source organism: Populus trichocarpa (assembly GCF_000002775.5). NCBI lineage: Eukaryota > Viridiplantae > Streptophyta > Magnoliopsida > Malpighiales > Salicaceae > Populus > Populus trichocarpa. The sequence continues at coordinate 3,260,785 of NC_037295.2, forward strand.
CTGATATAAAGATGTTATCTGGCTTTGGCCAGGCTGCTCACTGTAATGTAATTCTGTGAAGTGCACTGACACAGCTTACAAGTAATGGGATGTGGCATCTTGTGTTGAAAGCCAGATGCCATCATTTTCACTTGTTGATTCTGGAGAATCTGTGCCTGTTTTCCTTGCAGAATAACTATGATAGATTTCAGATTCAATTACATCTTGTGTGGCTGGCTGCTTTTGTTGGATGGACACTTGGAATATCTTTACAAACTGCTTTATGGTCTATTTGAAACTTTATTTTCATGTTTGAATCTCCTGTTGCAACTTTATGAAGTGACTTTAGATGCTTTGTCTCTACAGTTTGATGAGCAGAAAGATCAGGTAGCAATAGAGCAAATATTGCGGGTTATTTTTCTCGATCCGGAGCGTCCTAGTCCTGTAAGTATCAATAACATGTCAATAATCATGGAATCAAATTAATCTGTGCTTTAGGATCCATCGTTTTCTGTTTTCTCATATGTTACCTCCGTTCTCCTATGTTTGGCAAATGACATACAATTCATACAATTACAGGCTTTGGAAAAGTTGAAGCGCCAATTGGCTGATGCTGATGCAGCTGTTGAGGCACGCAAGAAGCCTCCAGAAGATGCAGGCCCAAGGATTATCGGTGAAGGACTAGTTATAGATGAATGGGTGAGTTGTCCGGTGTTGTGCTTTCCAAACTTTCCCTGTGAAATTCCCTAATCTTTGTCCATTCCTTTTGTACAGAAAGAGCGAAGAGAAAGATACCTTGCTCGGCAGCAGGGTGAAGGAGTAGACTCAGTATAGAGTGGCAGTGATCTTCAAGGTGCATTTGTGTATGATGAATGGAATTTATACAATCCACCATTCAGTAAATTCCTCCACCCTTTTCGTGTAATGCAAAGGATATTGTATTCAGAAAATCATGTAGGAAAACTTCAACATGGTGTGTAAAGAGAAACTGGGAAGTGAATTCTGTGATTTGAGGTACTAAAACTTTTTCGTTCTCCATCTGCCTGTATATACTTGTGATTTTGTTTTCCTATTTCAGAAATAACTGATCTTTACCCAAAGTAAAGCGCATTATACTTGTGATTTTGTTGATATGGAGGAAAATCAGATCCCATTTGCTGATTTATTCTGTGTCATTTCATTGGCACTCTTCCATGGTACTCCATTGCTGTTAGTATGTGCTGTGAATACATTGGCCCATGAGCAGCCTGTGACATGACCCGGGAAGGACAGCAAAACCTGATGCCCTAATCTGGGTGTCCAAACTATGAGCTGTTTGCAAGCGTCCTTTGCCCTTTCTGAATTCTAGCTGCTCCACCATCGTCTCGGAATTTTTAAAAATTTCGGTTTTTTAATATTTTAAATTATTTTGATATATTAATATTAAAAATAAATTTTAAAAATGTTTTAATACATTTACTAATAAAAAATACTTAAACAAAAATTACTTTGAAAAGTAATAATTATCACTATCTCAGGTAGTAAATTATTTATCTAGTCCCTGTGGTTTTAGCAAAATAATTAATCAGTCCCTCGGGTTTAAGAAGTCCTATATTGCGTCTCTATGTTTTTATTTCTATTTATAAATCAATCGCTAACTGTCCATTAATAAGGTGCTGCGCTGTTACCAATTTAGTTATTTTCTTTCTAAAATACCATTTTGAATATATATATATATATATATATAACTTGCTCAACCTACACGAGTCTGGCAACTAAGGAGTAATTTACTGTATGACGAGGAACTCAGTAATCAAATTAATCAAATTATTATATGCTTGAACCTCGTTAATCTTCAGCATGAATGACCTGTTTTAAGCAAAGCGGAGAGGTTTACCTGGTGGTGTAAATGATAAAAGTTAATTTCCGTAAAGCCAAAATAATCTGTCCACAGTCCCATAAACAGTGAGTGAAAAATCTCCATGTTCTTGCAGTTTAATCCCCTAAATGCTGGATCACAATATCCAGCTCTAATGGTTCAAGAGCTAGCAGTGAATACTGAGAGCAACGTTTGAACTGAAAGTTAATCGAGCACCATCTGCTGACAAGAAGTTTTGAGTGTATTCGCGTCGCAGAATCATTTTATTTAAAAATTTAAGTTTTTAGATAAAATTTTAAGATATAATTTATATTATTCTTTAATATATTTTTTTAAGTGAAAACCTTTTGAATTTAAAATTTACATAGATTCATATTATTTTATGTTTAATTTTTATCAAATAAATAGAAATAGTAAAACTTAAACTCATAACCTTTTAGTTATCAATATCAAAAAAATTATTTTAACCAAAAAGTTTAAATTTTTAATATGTAATTTATATTATTCTTAAATATTTTCTAGCCGACTTGTTTTCCTTTGTTGTCACATGCAAGAATCGCCACGTTTTTTTGGCGGATAAGATTTTCCCCGGCATTCTTTCGACATCACAAAGGACCCCCCCGCAAATGGAAATTCAATAAAACCATGGCTTCCGCTTCTGGATTTGCTTCCATTGTATCTGCAAAACCGCCTCTTTGGCCATCCCACACCATTCAGTCACTCCTTATATACACAGGCATGCTAATCCTTCACTTTTGTAAAGAGAAAAAACGATTGTCACAGGCGGGAATTAGTACTACTTCATTGAGAGCAAAGAGAGTTCAAGAAAGATGAGTTATTCTAGCAGGAACTGCATGGAAGCTAGTTTGGCAGGGGTTGAAGGCCAGCCTAGTCATGGTTCTAAATCAAACTCAACGTTTCGATCATGGAGTTCCAGGAAGAAAAGCTATTTCTCTGGTGGTAATGGGGGCCGTGATGGAGAGAGCAAGAGAAAACAGGCTGAAGATTCCTTTCAGAGAGTGATGTACTTGAATTGCTGGACACAAGGTTGCTAGTTAGTTGAGTTTTTGCTAGTCTTTGTTGCCAATATTGTAGTCAGTGGCTTCATGGTTCAGGAGAGATTCTTGACTCCTGATGAGTTAGTATATTGTTGCAAAGATTTGTGCTTAAAATCTCTAAAGAAAGGCAACATGAAAGCAAGTCCATCAGTACTAGCATGTAAAAGTTCTGTGAATTTCAATCTTCTGAATAGAGAAAAGCAGAAAAAGTTTCAAATGATTGATCTAATATGAACAAATATGACCAGCGACGGACCAGCAGTACTCTAGATCAAACAGTCCAGAGATACATGAACAGCCCCATATATAGCTGTATTAATTGAAGTAGATTTTTCAGACCATTTATTAATCTAACTTCTTTTCTTTCCTTCCTTTTTTCCCTTAAAATCTTTCTTAAAACTGTGATCTAATCTAGTTAACAGGAGCTAACTATCACGGCTGGTGATAATACCTCTCTTCTTAAGAACAATATTTTTAAAAACAACGGCAACGGCGTGTTATGAGAACAAAGATTGTTGTGAGTAACATGTCTTCGTTCATAAAGCTCCAAAACCTCCATAAATGCCCTATAAAAAGGCCATGCACATTAAACCTTGGTGGTGGGAATGAATAACGTGTAAAGATAAATGAAAAATGATAGAGCCATGGTCTTATTTATTCCGGATCATGAGCAAATAACAGGTAGAATGTGAGCTTCATTACCCCTGGCATGGCACATACAGACATATCCGGTTTAAGCTAAGAGTTATTTGTACGATCAAGATTTCATTTGATAAAAAAAAAAACTCAAAAATAAACTTCACTTGAAGATATATATAAAAAATATTAATAAAAATATTTCTTAAATATTTTAAAATATTCTTGCTGAAGAGTCATTCACCTTAAACCGGCTCTAGAGACCTATACGTTGAATCAAATCTTTATGGCCGGTAAACTTTATCCAAGCATTCAATCATGTATAATTAATAAGAACAAGGCGAATCTTCACTCAGATTTTTATTTTCCTGAGCAAGACAGAAAAATTGGACTCAGCTAGCAACAGTACACAAGATCACATCCATGTATGTATGGGAGACATTATTAATCGCTTTCGAAGGAATGTAAGCTAAGCACGATAGAAAAAAATATCAACACATTATTCCCTCCATGAAATATATAATTAATAAGATAAAGCACATCTGGGTCGCATCCAATGCCAAAATAGGTGCCTGTGTGGGACATCATTCTTGCATACCACAACCAGGGGTGGAAGGCGCAGAAATCTAGAATTGATGGGGGAAAAAAAGTGATTTTGGGGTGAAATTAAAGCATAAAAAATTGAAAGGTATAGAGAAAAAGTTTCAAAGTTTTTAGACTAAAATGTAAGGTTTTTCAAGATTTACAACCACATATCTATTAAAAAAAGAGTTTGAAATAATTATCAACACTAAGATTAAATCCTGCTTGTTTTTGCGGTGCACCGTAATAAAAACATAAAAGTCAATGAAATTCATGTTTATGCTGTGATGGCGCTGCAAAAAATGAGTATAGATCTTGTTCTTTAAAATCCCTTTTTAAATAACAAGATGAAGAACAAATACATTTTTGAGCTGATACGAGGACTAGCATTTGTAAAAAGACATGGCACATGATTCCCAAGTTTGCTTTCTCATCATCTCAAATCGAGGGAGACAGTGAGAAGGACAAGGGAGCACTGGAACTAAATGCACTTATCCATTATCTTCCTATCCAAAAACATATCCGTAGAGGGATATTGGAGAAGAAGAGGCAAAGGTGCCCTAGTACAATAAAAGACCAGCTAGTCATGCGATTCTCCTTTTGTTTCATTGCAAGACCGTGACCAAACCAAATTCATTGTAATGTCTCCCTTTTCCTTGAAAGATGTTATCCATTCGGTACAAATATTGATTCAATTCACCGTTGCGCTTATCACCGAAAGATGTTATTGATGAGAAAAGGAAAAAATGCTACTCATAAGGCATGTGAAACTCGATTCTCCACTTGCAGTAAAGTCGTGAATTTTGGCAATATTTGATCCATTCATTTGAGGTGAAGTGCCACCCATCCTGCCCACCTGCATATATGCTCTCCATTATCTATGTTGTGGCGATCATTAATAATAAATCAATCGTGGCTATAATTAATTAAGAACCCATTTTGGATTGGGTTTCGAGTTTCAAGTTCTTCAAGGCCAATTTATCGAACCCAGATGGGCTTATCAACTGTGAAATCATCATTTATTTTGAAGGTAGGTGAGAGGTTCGATAATGGGCAAACCTCAAATCAATTCAGAACAATAAATCGAATCTCAGTTGAGGGAATCATTGAGAGTTTCAAGGGCTCTTCAAGACTTGAATGAGATAAGAAAAATATATCTGGGGACTCAATTGAGAATCCCTCTACAGTTAGAGGAGTTATTTGAGGTTTGCCCTTCAATTTTTATCAGTGAACAGACGGGGAAATCTATTGAAAAAAACAGGAAAAAAAAAACCTTGGCATCCAGTTTTTAAAGATTGCCCTTGATAAAGTAAGGGGATTTTGGAGTAAAAGTCATCACCACTGCGTTTGGACCCATCTCAGTGGTAGCTTAAAACACTATTTAGAGTCAATATCCATCCATCATGCGATGTGCCCTCTATTTAACTCAACAATGGGCATCAATGGTTTTCATGGCATTGACAAGCAATCAGGAAGAGGACGAGCATAATCATGACTCTGCATTATCCCTTTTGCGCTGGACAATGGGGTTAATCTTGATAAAATTATGGCCAGATTAGAAATAATTATACAAGTTAAGCAAACATAATCTTCCCAAATTTGCTCACGTAATATCCAATAGATTTTGTCAAGGAGATATGGCTTGACTGTAAGAGATTCTCCATGAGCGCGCTGGACAATCATAGGCATCAACAATCGCCACACTCGTTAACTTCTTGTCTAGCTTAGGTAACTATGAAAGGTGCATGGCTTTGCAAAATTCTCGAAGATAGACAAGGACACTCAGAAACATAGTACTTATATATATATATATATATATATATATATATATACACACACACACGCGCGCGCGCGCATCTCAACTAATTTCATGGGTCCTAACGATTATATAAACCTCTAATAACCCTAAGATTTACGAGACTCGAACTGGTGACCTCTAAAAAGCAAAGTCAGAACTTGACCAGTTAAGCTACACCCCTTAAAATTATAGTTCTGATATCTTACTTCAGTCCGACTTGGTTTAAATCTTGAATTGTTGGTTCGCTAAATCAATTCATGAGATTAATATGGATTTATTCCAAATCAATATTTTTTTTTATATTCAAATGATAATTTTGAAAAAATAAAATAAAATGATTAATCAAAATAATAAATTTAACTTTTTTTTAGTTAATTAGCAATGTCAATTAGACTACGAGTTATTAATCATTCGAGTGACTTCAAGTTAGCATATCCTAATCGAAATTAATAAAAACAACAAGTAATATGTATAGAATGTAACATATGAAGCAGAATTTTGTATTGTTTCTTTGTTTTGGTTTTAAATTTTTAATATTCGCTAGTCGTTTCTTTACATATGACCTACCTTCTTTAAAGCCAGGTGAAGCCAAAAAAAATATTCAAAATATTCAAAAAAATCGGCTGAAGATGTATGCATGATATATAGTGTGAATGGATAATCAGCCAAGAACAACACATCATGAGATGTGAATTGTTCCATCTAATTCATTGAGGCAGTGATGAATTAAGCAAACACCATAAAATTAGATGCTAGCTAGGAAAAGGGTTCTTCTTGTTCGCCCTTCGTGCATGCACATCAGTAAATTAAGCAATTATTTGTAAAATAAGAATCACTGCATGAAGGGGAAGAAATTATTTGTGCACTAAACTTGGTCTTAATTAATAATATTTCCACATAATAGATTCTTATCGATGCACTGGAATTTCTGTTGACTACATAAAGCTCTGGACACTCGTCATTTCGGGACAAATCTCAGAGCTATTTCATATAATTTATGACATGAAAGCAGTAGGGCATGCACTGCTACCAAAAACCAAAAGAGACAACTAACTGATCCAGCCCAAGTTTAATTATACTACACACTCTTCGGGCCTTGTCCTCCTTTGGTCATCTCATAGCCTCCTCCCTTGGGATAATCTTCATCAGTAACAAATCTTGACCAGAACCAGTGTGTCGTCCATACTTGTCCCATCTCTTCAATGGGAATGCCCTTAGTCTCAGGCAAGAAGTAGTAGATAAAGATGGACATCAGCACCACAAAGAATGCAAAGAAGAGGAAGATCCCAAACTTCAAGTGGCAAAGCATTGTTAGAAAAACTTGGGCAATTATGAATGTGAAAAGCATGTTGACAGACACGGTGACACTTTGTGCAGCTGATCGGATTTCCAATGGGAAGATTTCACTTGGCACCAACCAACCAAGAGGACCCCAAGACCAGGAAAATCCAGCAACGTAAACGCAGAAGAAAAGCACCACAACAATAGCATACCACTTGGGCAATTCACCAGGGTTCCCATCAATTCCAAACTTGGCACCAATACAAGCTGCTACAGCTATCTGGACATTGACAAAAGTTTTTTTAAAAAAAGGGTGTTAAGAGCTACAAAGTTACAAGACAACAGCACGAAAAAAGTTAATTTCTTGCGTAAACAAGTCAATTACCTGGCATATCAACATCTGACAGCCACCTTCAAGGAAGAGAAACCTTCTTCCCCACTTATCAACACCGTAGATAGAAACCATGGTAGCAACAACATTAACAATACCGGTGATCACAGCGGACATGAGCGCAGCGTCATTACCAAAACCAATCGTGTTGAACAAAACAGGAGCGTAAAACATAATGACATTGATGCCAGTAAGTTGCTGAAAGAATGGAATCATTACAGCCATAGCTACGTGAGGCCTATACTTTCTTTGCAACAAATTTTTCCATGAATGTTCAACTTTCTTTGAAGCTTCACTAGCAGCAACAAGGTCATTAAACTCCTCATCAACATCATCAACACCACGAACTCTTTTCAATTTTTCTCTAGCCTCATCATGCTGGCCACGTTCGATCATAGAGTTTGGAGTGTCAGGAAGGACTAATGATCCAACTGTGATTATGAGTGCAGGAACCATAGCACCACCCAAACTCAATCTCCATCCCCAACCACCATGGATTTTAACAAAGAAATAGTTTAATACATTGGCAATCAGGATACCAGCTGTGATTGATAATTGAAAACCAATGTTGAGTGCACCTCTGTACTTGTACGGAGCCATCTCTGAGAGGTAGAGTGGCACAGACTGTAATCACAAGCAAAAAATCAAAACCATTAAATCTCTGATCACCCTGTTTTCTATTGCTTAGATTAACAATTAAGCCGCTATCAAGTTGCAACTTTTCGGTTCAAAGCTGTAGCGTCAACAAGTTAACTTTTTGTGGAGAAAAGGTGTCAGAGATGTCATGCAAAAGAAAAACAAGGCAACCGTGACTTCCAAAAGATAATAAAATAACAAAGTACCTCACTTTGTCTAATTTCTTATCATTCAGTCGAATTCTTTCACTTGTATTGCTATTTGCTACATTAGCGGAAATTGGAATCACCTTTTTTCTTTTCCTTTTAACTCTTTCCCTACTTTTTTTCTCAGGAACCAAACAAAGCATTGAATCTTGTTTAACTTAAAAAGGACTACAAGCCCATATCCGGATCAGAAACAACTCAACAACATACAAGAAAACAAAGATGACATGCTTCAGCACTCAAAACCCAGAAAGATTCCATTGAAAACAATGAAATCATGTACAGAAAAAATAAAACATGCAGCACCTTCTATTTTTGCTTCTCTAATGCTAAAACACAAAAAGTTAATAAATAATCCCGAACAAAACAACCCCACAATCACTAGCAACTAAAAATCAAAACGAGAATCATAAAAAAGAGAGAGACAAAAAAGACATTAAGAATACCTGATTGGCAAAGCCTATACCAAAACCAAGCAAGATTCTACCAAGAATCAACATCCATACAGCTTGAGCAAAACCATTGATGATGGCGCCAGCACAGAAGAGAAGACCTCCAAACAACATGGAGAGTTTCCTTCCATATTTACGAGTGACTATGGATGCCACAAGTGATGCCAATAAAGCAGCCAAATACAGAGAAGAAGTGAACATGGTTAGTGTTTGACTATCATATTGGCAGTACTTGTTTGTAATGGAGTCTTGCTGTTTACGGTAAACAGATGGAAAAAACTTCCTCAAGAATGATGGCATGGACGTAACTCCACCTGCAAAATCACAAATTCACTTAACAAAATCATCAATATTTATATCAAAAAAGAAACATTCTTGAGAGTAATATTTGTGGACAATACATTCAAGAAAAGCATTCTTCAAAGTTCGTGACTATATTTTGAAAGAAATCCATATGCCAAAATCAAGTTTCAAAGCATTAAACTTGATGTAAAAAGAATTACCAGAAATCCCAATATCGTAACCAAAGATCAAGCCACCCATGGCTGCAACAACACATGTTACAGTGACAAAAGGAGTAAGGTTGCCTGGATATTCCCTTTTGTTGTCACCAACAGCTATCCCTGCTGCAGGCATTTTTGCTTGTTTCAATTGCACCAAGAAAATGATATAAGAAGATCAAAGAAATGGTAGCTATTGTTTAAGAGGAAAAAAAAACAAGAAGAAGAAGACAGGTTTTAGACAAGCTTGGCCAGTCTATTTATAGATAGAAATTGCCAAATTGTTTTCATTAAAGAGAATTATTATTGAACTGTCGAAAACTAATTTCTTATTTATGAATCAAGTTCATTAATATTTTTTTAAAAATGGGTGAACATTGTGAAGATAAGATTATAAGAGATAAATAGAGTAAGGTCTAAAAATATAAGCTAGAGTATTTATTAATTTGTATTTATTATTATAAAATTACTCGTAGGTGGGGACATTCTTGGTGCATATATATAAAAAATTGAAATTGAAATTATTATTATTCCATTAACAAATAAATGATTCATAAAATCTTATTTAATAATGTTGTCAATTCGACTCGTTTGTCTATAATACAAGTGCGACAAGTGGATGCGTGAGTAAAGGCTGCATGGCCTTGTTCCATACAAAAACATAAAATCAAAATTTGAGATTTTTAATTTATTTTTTATTTTTATTTTTTATAGCCTGATTTGATACTTACGTGCCCAAATGTGTAATACTCTCTTAAACAAATAAGTTTCTTTTTATTATATTATTCACTGAAACTATACGGAAGAGAAGAGAAGAATTGGGTGAAGATTGTTTCAGAAAAATTAATTTGCATATCAGAAAATATATATAGTCATCATGCTGAGTCAACAAATATTTGCCTATTCACCTGATTAACCTTATCAATACTTGGATAATGGTGTTCGGCCAGACTTTTTCTGAAATATAAAGTGGAAAAAACGTGAATTTTAAGAACTTTACAGAAAAGTTATATACCATGTGATACCTAGATTTTACACACTCTATCATGGTTTTTTTTTTTAATAATTAAAGGATATAAATTAATATGTAATAAATCTAGTTATAAGATATAATCCGGTCCGACTGGATAAACCTAATATTTTTTTTTTCTAAACGAGACCGTTTCATCATTGAAAAGACCCTATCTCCGGTCTTATACACAAGTATGATAATGGGTCTTGGCTAAAAGTGGTGGCAATTATGTTGTTCGAGGGGATTACAAGGGGTGTTTATGTCTTCAAGTTAATGGAGTGTGATGGGAAATGATGTCTTCCACAAGAGTTATGATGTCAAATTTCCTCAAGTAAAGGAATACAGTGATGACTGAAAGCAGTTCCTGACCACAAAAAAAGAAAGAAAGAAAAGTTCCTGAAATGAAATATTGCTATTTCTGACAACAGGATGATTATCTGACTCCACAGAGCCATAGCAAATCTATCCATCCTTTTCTTTTGCTGCAAAGACCATCCGATGATCTTACCAGAGCCTATTTTTCAATACAATTAAAAGTCATGTTGTTTTCATGGCTATTTTCAACTTTTATATATATATATATATATATATATATGAAATAACACGATTTGAAAAGAAATGAAAATTAACATGGTTTGTACATATTGCGATTAAAAAACATAATATTTATAACTTGTTATTTAAAATAACAACATTTTAAAAAAATTGAAATGAGCAGGAGAAAGGAAAAACAAATAAAAAGTAGACTTTAAAGGCACATTGAAACTTCGATTATAATACCACTAATACCATAAAAAAAATTTAAACAAAACAAATCTAACAACACTAAGAAAGGACATCAATGATGACCTGAGTATGCTACACTTGACGCCTAAAGGTGGCGGTGGCTCACTTGCCTTTGGCAGCAAGTATGGCCTACTCTGGTCACTTTCGAGGGTCTTTTTTGGTGTCGTTGGATTTGTCTTGTCAAGATCTTTTCGATGGTACTAATGATGTCGTAATCGGAGCTTTGATGTGTTTTTTGAATATTTTTTTCCTCTCCTCTCTCCTACCCATTTCATATTTTTTTTTAAGTCGCTATTCTAAATATTGATAATCTATAAACATCATGTTTTTCAATTGTGACATGTATAAACTGTGTTATTTCGCTAATTTTTTTTTAAATTGTGCTATTTGCCAATATTTTTAATTATTGTGCTAATTGTTTTTAAATGTGTTCTTACCATAAATCTATTATTTAATACCCCCACATTAATATGTTCATATCATTGTTCATAACTATATTTTTCTTTTAGATCCCTAAATTTTTTAATTATTAAACTTTATTTCATTTCAATTTTCTCTTTACAAGTTATGTTTGCATGGTTTTATATGTTAAGATATGTTATGATTTGCATGTTCTAGCGTACTTCATATGTGATAAAATAGTCTGATATTAAATTAAAGATTGATTTTATAAAAAAATAATTTAAGGTTCTTACTAAAAAAATTAAAAGACCAGGAATCAAAACTAAAATAAGAAAAAATAAGACCTCTTTCTACTTACACTGTTCAAAAGATAGAAAAGATCAATTTGGTCCCTCAAGTTCAATATTTTGCATAATTGGTGCCTATTCTTTTTAATTTTTACATTTCAATTATAAAATCTTATTTATTTTGCATTTCAATCTCTAGCTATTATGAAAGGAGAAAGAAAGTCAATGAAAGAGAAAGATAATAAGAAAGCTCTTAGATGACTAAATTACGACCATCAATTACTACAATTTTGATATTTATAGATTAATATTTAAGAGGATAAGTCAATAAAAGTGGTCCAAAAACATCGACTTTAATTTTTGGTCATCAGAGCCACCTCCGATTATTGAAAGATGTTTCAAGTAGATGATATATTATCTATTCTAATTTTATTTAAAAAAATATAGGAGCAAACGACATGTTGTTCATCCTTAAAAAAAATAAACAAGCATACTTGGCCTCCCAGGGCCGAGCATACATTACCTTTTAAATTTAGGTGAGGTGTCTAGACTCATCCTTTCAACCTACATGCACTTGGCTTTTTGTTTTTGTTTTTTTTTTCTAAATAACTCTTATTTATTTTATTTGATTTGTTTTCTTACATTTTATAATAAAATTATCTTTAAAAAAAATTAATTAAAATAATATTTAAATAATTAACCAATCAAGCCATAGTTTTCAAATAATATTAGAGTATTTTATTGTAAAATTAACAATTACTTTCTAAATAATTATATATAAACCTAATATGAATATTTTTTTTTAATTTTGCTCATGAACACTCAATGCAAATAAAATATCTATTTTTCTATTTTTTTATTGTATATTTTTTTATATATTTTCTAAAATTTATTATTCTTATATTTTTTTTTATACATTAGCATAAAAATTATCGATTCATGTTTTTTTTTTCAATTTTTATATTTGGCCAAATGTGAAAATTCCCCTCATCTTACATGATAATAACAAAAAATTCATTTTAAAAATACCAAATTACCCTTTGATGCTAGTATTGAATTTTTTTACTTTTAAAGATATTTTGGTCTTTTCAATATGCTTTTGAAATAATAAAAAAATATATTTTCCCTTGATTAATTTGGTAATGACCAATGGGCTATATAAAAAGATATTAATACCCCCATTAGCCCGTTTTAAGTTTTTTAATGAGAAAGACAAATACATTATTACATTATTAAGAATACCTTATCTACATTATTTTTCAACCCAAGTTTAGCTTTGGTTAATTCCTGCATGTTTATTAATAATTCCAATTTCATTTAACCGGAAAGTTGATGCAAAATACCTACAAAGGAATTAAGGTACCTGGTGCCAAACCAGCACTTTCAGCACGAATTTATGGTGATAAGTCTGCTTTCTATGATTGTGCATTTTTTGTGCATTTTTTGGGGTTCAAGATATATTGTGGGATGCCTCCGACCGCCATCACTTCTCCGATTGCTACATTGAAGGTGGAGTAGATCTTATATATGGTGCTAGCCAATTTTTTTACGAGGTAATGAAGATTTGTCATGTATTAATCTTAATTTCTACGCCAAATTGATTAATTATGCATGAAAATCATTTTCTAAGTTATTAATGGTTCCTGATGAAAAAACTCCTGCCTAATAATTTATTTTTTAATGCTTTGATGTGCATATGATGCCACTAAACTATATACTTTGTAGTGGATTGTGCACTAATATATCTTATAGTACCATATATAATGCAAAAAAGCATCTAATCAATTAAAAAGAATCCACAGATCACTTCAATATGTTATAGACATGATTAATTAGCATCTATTTTTCTGTAGTAAAATATATCTTATGATTGATGCAGAAATGTTCAAGAAATGTTACCACTGGAGGATTTATAACAGCTCGAGCCAAGGAGTTTCCTAACGATATACCAGTGGTTTCGTATTTATATAGCCGTTGCACTGTTTCTGGACTTGAGGGTGTTAGAGCTTACCTTGGGAGGGCTTTCAGGCCATATTCAACAGTAGTATATTTATCTCAAGTGGTTGAGCCTGCAGGCTGGAGTCCTTGGCATTATCAGGGACATGAGTAAGTTATGCAGAATTCAAGACCTGTCCATGACTTCCTATTTTGCATGATTTTCTTTATGTTTACTCTGATTTCAATTTTCTGTTTTTCAAGGCGTGATTTTACCTATGCGGAGGTTAATTGTAAAGGACGAGGATCAGACATTTCAAAGCGTGTGCCATGGGAGAAGAAGCTTGATGCGCAACAGATCAATCAATTTTCGAAGTCATCCTTCATTGACCAAGATGGCTGGCTTGCCAATCTCCCTCTTTGATCATTGTTATAGAACTGTTTTCTTTGTAATTCTTATCGCTAGAATGGCATGCAATCATCACTACTTAATTTAATAGTTTTGGTGATAGAAATTTTTTTATCAGCATATTTATAGATATCTAATACCCCTCTACTAGTATTTCTCAAATTAAATAATATATAATTAATAAAAAAATGACAACTTTTAATTTAACTAGTGTGTAATTTTGACCGAATAGAACTAATTTTTTATTTGATCTAGGTTATATTTTCAAGAACTTACGACTTTTAATTTGACTAAATATTTTGACTTGAATCGGACTGTAAACACCTTTATTTCATATCGATATTTTTTTTAACACCCACAGGAAAATTCATTCAATAGCAGAGTGTGGAGCATATGAAATTTATGTTTTGATTCACAATACTAACAATAAGCATCAACCTGCCAAGGATCAAACAAGGTTTCAGTGGTCCACATCTCTTACTATCAAGCAAGCAAAGTTTTGCTATCCCAAAATAAGTACGCATACACTACAACTGTAAAGTCCTTTCCCATTAAGACATGGGACCAACATCATCGTCATGTCTGCCTGATATTTCAGCTAAGCAAATTGATAGAAATCAACAATTCTGTAACCCTAACTGTCTCCAGCAGTCAAGGTGGTGTCATCTGCACAAAAGAGATAACTTGGACCCTTAAACCACATTTAAAACTGAATTGTCTTTTTTTAGCATAAGCTCAAAACATTATAAAATGTTTTTTTAACACGAAAGTGCCATAGCAAGAAAGGGATGGGAAAAGACAGAAGCGAATAAGTCAAGCAATCTGTCCATCATGGTTAGATGGACGAAACTCGATAGGAACTGTTCACATGCCTCTCTGGGTTTCTTGTCATTCCCGTGTCCTTCATCACAAACGCTTACAAAAAAATAAAAATTGCTGGATGAAAAGGATTGTTTCATAGGCCTAGGGGTCACCAAGTAGACCCTAAAGATTTTTTAATTTTAGAAAAATCAAGTGCAAATAAACGAGTAAGCTTATCTCTTCAGTAACACAATTAAAATGCATGTAGAATTAACTAAATCCAATATTATACTATCACTCTTTACTCACACAGCAAAGGTATACAGCAGCCTAACCTTGATGCTCCAGAAGGCCTCCAATGCAATAGAGCACAAGCCACAGAACCCAAACTGAGTTCCAGGATTATGCATCAGAAATACAATTGGGGTATTGATGTCAAGGACGGCAATCCAGTAGCTTTATTCATGCAACTGCTTTGATACAGCTTTAAATCCTAAAGTAAGCGTTGAACAACAAAAAATATTGGACTCATGCACTAAACAGCTAGCATAGGACAAAAGCATGTTACCAGTTTAAGGATAATAGCACATTAAGAACATTATTAGCAAGGAAAATCTTGGAAAGAACATCAATGATGGTGCAGAATATTGTATACCAAAACCAAGAAAAAAATAAGTTTGGCAACTAATGCTATAGAGAATTCGTGGAATGCGGCCATAGACAACTCACTTTCACCTTTCCCTGTTTGTTGTTTTAATTTGACAACCAGTGCTAACTTATTTTAAAATGTTTTTAAAATTATTTTTTATTTAAAAATATTTTAAAAAATATTTTTTTTAATTTTAAAAAATATTTTTTGATATTTGAATATTAAAATGATCTGAAAACATTAAAAAATATTAATTTAAAATAAAAAAAAAATTTCAAACAGAAAAATAAACACAATCTTAATCTATCAGCAACAGCTGATGCGAAGAACAAGATCCTTAGGCAATTGATTGATTAACGTTGGAGGATTACATATTTACCATTAACATTATTATTAACAGACAAACACTAAGATTTTACCTGTAGCTTTTAGACAGAAATACTATGGAGTGACACAATGCTCTGTTTTCTTTTTGTTATTGAATCTTGTTCTCTTCAATTTCATCTTTTTATCATTAAATAATCATCAATTTCTTATCATTTGTTAGAGGAGTACATAATTAAAAGCTATTCACAACAACAATATTATTGTAGCCACACGAACAAAGTATAGTGCTTTGTGTTTTTTTTTTTTTTACATTTTGGTGTGTATTTTTTTTTTTCAATTTCAACCTTAAACAATCTAACTTTTTTTATTTTGTTTTTTTTATTTTATCTTTTAAATTAGGTTGTTTTATTTAATATCATGACCTGAAGCGCGAGTTTTGCGAGCTAACTCATGTTTTTTTTCCTTTTTAATTGGCTTTTTTTTTCTAGTTTCATACTTCAATATTTGGTTGGTTGGGAATTAAGTTTTTTAAAAAAATTTCAATTTACTTTCTATAAAGTTATCATGATCTTATGAAATTGGTTGTGAGTTTGGAGGGTTAATCCGGTTGACTCGGGTTATTTTTTTAGGTCTTTTTTTCAATTGCATCCTACAATATTGGATTGATTAGAGATTAGGCTTCATAATTTGTTTCGGTTTAATTTCTATGAGGTTATCATAGTCTCAAGACCCAGGTTACGGGTTTGTCGAGTTAACCTGAGTTGACTTTAGTTGTTTTTTATGTCCTTATCTTAATTTTTTTTTCAATTTCATCTTTCAACATTAGGTTGATTGGAAATTAGGGTTCATAATTTATTTTAATTTTTTTTATAGGGTTATCATGGTTTCATAACCCAAGTCGTGAATTTAGAAGGTTGACTCAGATCTATCCAATATGTTATTATCTCAATATTGTTTTTAAAAAAATATATAATCTTGAATTTTTTTCGGTCAAACTATGTTTTTGCCAATTATTCAGGTTATTCTTGAAATCACCAAGTCAAACGAGTCACATCAAATTGTTTTCCACATGGTTTTTTTCTGCTAGAAGATATATTAGCAATTTCTAAATATATTTTTTTGTGTTCAGAAAAAAAAGTTGGGCTTGGATTTTGTCTATGAAAAATTATTTCTTCCACCCGAACCCACTATTTTGTCCAACCCATAAAAGAAAAAATCTAATCAGTTTTTCCTGTGTTTTTTCAATAGAACCTTAACAGGTTTTTTCAACTCAAAAGACATTTGTTTTATAACCATAATGTTTAGTTTTTATTATGGATTTACCGTAGTTAATCAAAAGTTGATAATTTAAAAATTAATTATGGTTAATATAAGAATTCATAACTTTTTAGCTTCCAGAATCAACTATAAAAAAGGATAAATGAAGAGTTCAAGAGAGTATTTTTATTATTATTTTACATACTCTTCCTTACCTTAAATTTTGGTGTTTTTCTCCTTATTTTTTTAGCTTTTATATTTCTCTTAAATTTGAAGCTTAGGTTCATTTTGTTGAGAAATTATTGAGTTCATCAACTTCGAGGCAAAGACGTTGTTTATAAGTGCATCCAGACTAAAGAGGTATTGTTAGAATCTTAAGAAGTTTATCGTAAACAACATTTGCACCAAGAGATGAACAATAAAATCTTAAGATGTAACGACTCAAAAATTTAAATACATCTTTAATCATTTATTAACAGCAAAATGTGTAAATAGGATAATTTTTTCCTCATTCAATGACACTCTCATTCATCATACATAATACAAATTTTGCATGCATAAATATCAATCTTGTGAGGGATTTTTTTTTATTATTATTAAAGTAAAGGATTATCCAATTCTAACAAAATTTTAGCAGAGTTTTCCAAAATTTTATCCTGCTTTTAAAATACCTGCAAATAATAACAATAACCCTAAATATAACTACCCATGCAATCCATATTCATAGGTTGACTCAAGCATTCCTCTCACCCCATAAACATTAACTATTCCATTTGAATATACTTGTACACAAAATATATATACAATTCTATATCATTGAATTCTCCACTCATTAATACCATTTTTTACATCAAAATAAAGAAAGGGTCGTCACTCTTTTCTCACTTATCAATTTCTCATAGTATATTTATTTAAACATACTAAATAGATCTAGAACCTTCATCAACTTAAAAAAAATAAAAAATAAACACAACATAACAATACATATACATACATACATACATACATACATACCCATTACCATAATATTAATTTCTATCAACTTTAGAAACAATTGTATCACTTGCGATCCTCTCAAACTATATTCCATCTATACTATATTTTCATTTCATTTAAATACTATGTCTTAATTTCTCTTTACATCATGCATAATATACCATCATAGTATTCATCTTTTCTAGTTCTATATTCTTACAATCTGGCCTTTGTAACTCTTTTCATCATACTGATCGATTGATTATCTACTCAAACAAGAACTTATTAGTAATTGAGCATAACAATAGCTTCATTTATTCTCAATTCTAAGAATTCAATATATCGATCTTGAATTTATAGACAATTCACTAACAATAATCCTCCATACATCTATTATTAAATCTCCAAATTTGAATTTGTATTTCACGTCGATAATGTACTCCTTGGTCCATCTTGGTTATCAAAACTTATGTTTTTTTTATTTGATCTATTTTTTATTATTATTATTATTTATCATCCAATTAAAATAAAATCAACTTAATTATTTTATCCAGTTTAGTCTATAATTTAATCATAAATTTATTTTTCTTCTTTAAAATATGTTTATACTCCCTGACATCATTTTTTTTATAAAAAAAAAAAACTCACAGCATAGTGTTGATACCCAACTAGTCTTTATCTATATACTCATTTATATTTATAAAAAGTAAATAAAGAAGTAAATAAAATCACGAGCACTTGTTTAGTTTGATCCTTATTAATAGAGGTTAAGTATATGTTTGGTATTGTTGTCGTTTTTTAAATTTGAAAAAAAACTAAAAATCTTTCTTAACCATGATTTTATAACTATAATTTAACCACACAGTAATACACACTCCTAAAGGGAGCGGAAGTCTCATCTAAACGATGGAAGGCAGTCAAGACACGAAGTCCTAGGTTTGCTGTCGGACCAGTCCATTTCACTTTCAAAAAGGCCCGACTTAAATCAATCCCATCTGGACCATCTTCCCTAACTTCCTAATTAGACAAAGCCATCAGACATTGCTTCGCTGCCCAGAGAATCATCAAAATTTATGCCTCAACGATGGTTGGGTTGCTTTGAGATGTGGAAGACAAGACTGTTCATGTCTACAAATGATACTTTTTTTCACACCCACAAGAAAATTCATTCCATAGTAGAGTGTGGAGCTTATGAAATTCAATGTTTTGATTCCCAATACTAACGATAAGCAACAACCTGCCATGGATTCAAACAAGGTTTCCGTCGTCCTCATCTTTTACTATCAAACTACAAAGTTTTGTTATCCCAACATTGCGTTCCAAGTAGAGGGTAGGATAGGTTTTGAAATTTTTTTATTTATTTTAAATTAATATCTTTTATATTAGATTATTTTAATATTTGCATATTAAAAATAAAAAAATTATTTTGATGTATTTTCTAATAAAAAAACACTTTGAAAAGCAGCCATTATCACACTTCCAAACATTTTTAGAGTGTGAGAACGCTGTTGAAACCGTGTTCCTTTAAAATTTAATTATTTTTTTGTTAAAATTTATTTATTTATGTTTTCAGATCGTTTTGATGTACTTATCTCAAAAATAATTTTTTAAAAAAATTATTTTAAAATATTTTTAAACAAAAAAAATATTTTAAATTGTAATCACTACCATAATTTGAAACTTGCTCAAACATACGTTTAAACAAATCGATAGAAATCAACATTTTTGTAACTCAAACTGTCTATAGCAGTTAAGGTGGTGTCATTTGTACTAAAGATAACCTAACACTTAAACTACATTTAAGAATATTTGTAAAAGTAATGGAAATTATTTTTTAAAGTATTTTTAGTTTAAAAATATATTAAAATAATTTTTATTTTTTTATTTTTTACATCAAGATAGCAAAACAATTTAAAATTATATATATATATATATATATATATATATATATATAAAATAAAATAAAAATAACAAAATAATAGTTCAATATCTGCGTCGTATGGTCCCTTGAAACTAACTCGCATAAGCTCAAAACATTATAAAATGTCTTTTCATACGAAAGTGCCATAACAAGAAAGGGATGGGAAAAGGCAAACGCAAATAAGTCGAGCAATTCATCCATCACTGTCTTTGGTGTCCATCATGGTTAGATGGACGAAATTTGATAGGAACTGTTCAATGCCTCTCTGGGTTTCCTGCCATTCCCATGTGTGCTTCATCACAAATGCTTACAAAAACAATTATAACGTAGATATCATTTCTATATCTTAAATAACTGTAATTACATCCTGTTTTTAATATTTTATTCAATTAATATCAACTGTGACTGCAAATCAACAATGCCAGAATATTTATAAGCTGCTCTAAAGCTGTTTTTGCAGATAAAAGAAACAGAGATGAAGACTTGTAAATGAGATTAAGAACTAAGAGAAGAAGAAAAAACTTTGAAACCACTCTTTTAGATATACAGTGAAAGAAAGAGAATCACAATCAAGAATGCCAGATTACATTTAATATGCTACGGAATCTATTTGTGGAGAGCTTCCTGACAAGTCTTTTAGCATCAGAAACTTCAGCTTCTGCAAGTTTTTCTATGTTCTTCAAATAACCAGAACTGGCAATCTTTTTTCTTCCACTATTGCAACTTGTTAAGGACAATAATATAGAGATCAGTAACTTTTTGCTACCTGAATTTGCCTCTTCTTGGTCAAGCAATTGAAGAAGAAAGCCCACATTGCGATCGTCCTGCACGAATCTTTTACGGTTTTTAGGCACAGAAACTAAGCTGGAGAGTGCCACAGCTGCCATTTCTCTAACTTCAAATGATTTTGCATCAAGAAACTTAACAAGCTCTGACATAAATCCAGCATCCCCCATTGCCTTTTTAGTTTCCTCTGATTTTCCACAGAGCCTAAATGCTGCTTTCAGTGCCAATTCTTGAACCGAAACATCTCCATTTCGAAGAAAGAAAAGAAGCTGATCCATAAAACCATAATTCATCAACATAATGATATAACCAGCTGAAGAGAAACATAGATTCTCAATTGCCCATAATGCCATCTCTCGAGATTTTGAAGTACATGCGCTTTTCGGATCAAAAACGCGTACTAATGCCCGAATTCCACCTTCTCTGACCACCAATTGCCTCACTGATTCGTCTACAGATGCAATATTTTGAAGGAACTCGATCGAACTTATCTGCACAGCTTCATCTTTTGATCTTGCCAGCTTGATTAATGTGGGCACTGCACCTTCTTCAATCATAAATCTCTTTATCTCATCAACACCAACAAGATTTCTCAATACCCCACAAGCAGGGCAAACAAGTGCTGTTCTAGAATCAGCACTAGTACATATTTTCAATAGAGCTGTCACACCCCCATAAGCTGAAACTGACCAAGCATTATCAGAATTCTCAGTTAATTTTTGCAAGCTTCTTGCAGCACCCTCCTTGCTTATTTCACTGCCACTCTCCAAAACCCTGATCAAAGGCCCTATAATCCCAGCTCCAATCAAAACAGATTTGTAGGAATCAAAGCCCGAAATCACTGACACGACCTTTGCAGCCTCTTGTTGAATTTCCAATTCCACTGAATCAAGAAGACTAACCAGTATATTCACTATGTCACCAACTTCGACAAGTATCTTCACATACTTATCATCTTCAACAACAACATCATACAAATTGAGCAAAGCCTGTCTCTTCATTTCCAAGTCACCAATTTTCATTCTTGTCAACAGATCTCTAAAGTAAAACCTCATATCATCTTTGCGAGCATTGACACCAGGCCTCGACACAACAATGGCAAAACCCTGAGTCAAAATGCCTGCAGTACAAATCCCAAATAGATTCTTTACATGTCTCTCAAACTTTGCAACCATTACATCCAAATCACTCTGCATCAAGAGCTTGCCACTGTACGAAAGATCCACACATCTTCTAGCAAGATCATAGCAGTCACTAGCAGAGGCTAGGATAGCAGATATCATGCCTGAAAGTATCGGATTCTGGATTGAATCACAATTCTCTAGGGCAGTTAGGCTTGAGCATAGCTCTTCTAGCTTGTTTCTAATCAGTTGCCATTTCACGACAAAAACTTTAATTGGATGAGAGTAGGAGATCAAAGAAGAAATAACCTCAATAGCTTGCCTGAGACTGCACATTGGAAAGATCTGGTCTTGTTTTTGAACCTTCTTTTCCCAAGTTTTTTGTTTATCAATGATTTTGCAACAACCCCATTTGGAATCTACCTATCAAGGGAGGAATCTAAGCGGTGAAATCTTTTTTAAGATAGAGATAGATAGAGTGTGAGCCTGCATATCTCTCCATGTAGCAATGCTATCTAGCTGTCTATCTTCCGACTTAAAGTTGTGAAGTTGAAACTGAATTGTGTTGCTAACTAGATGCTTTGGTTGTTCATTAGCAAATTACATGACTGTCATCAAGGTTGGAAGGGCATTTTGTCATTTTAGAGGGGGGAAATGGGGTTTCTGCTGTGTTGACTGTGGAGTCTGTTGGAAGTTGGGGAGAGATATCAGAAATGGGAGATGGTCAGAGGGTGAGTTAGTTACTTCCATTGGTGGGTTATGCCAAGGACAGAGGTGGAGAGGTTTCATCTTTTCTTAATTCTAAAAAAAATTAGGTATATTTATAAAGTTGTTTTATTATGTTTAATTCATTGTAAACCAAATATGATAAAAAAAAAAACTATTTTATCTTGTAACTTATTATTAAATATAATTTTATTTCAACTGTTATTTTAATTGGTGTTTTCGATATATTTGTTAAGAGTTATTTGATGATATTAATATGTTTATTTAAAAAAAATACATTTAAAAACATTACCATATATTTCATTAATACCATTTATTTTTATTTGAACATTTGATTTTTATTCTTTAAAATAATCAACAATAAATTAATGAGATTTAATTCATATACACAGATGATGCTTAGCATGTGTTTCAAGAACACTCGTTAGCTCTTCCCATATTTATTATTTCATCGGTTCTTGATTCTCTTCGCCTATGTGGAGATATATATATAATAAAGTGTGGTAAATGCAAGACAATAATACATCACACGTGTATTTCTTAATTATTCTTTTCTTGCACTTTATAGCATAGGTTATATTAATTATTTAACCGCTGCTTTCCACCCCACCATACAGTATATATTCTAGAGATTTCAATTTGGAGAGTTGGGGTATTAATTCATAAAATTATTTAAAAAAATAATGATGATGGTGAGATTTTCTCACTATTTAGAAAGAAGAAATTAAAGTATTTTCGGTAATATTTTGGCTTGCTTCTCCCAAATTTCATCCATGGAGAGAGTTTCGGTTTATTTATATCCATGATTAGGAGAGGAGCTAATTAAATTTACTCCTAACCCTCCAACTTGCTCTTGATAGCAAAGGGAAGAGACAATGGTGAGAGAAAACAAAAACCTTATGGACCACAGCTCTTAACATGGACATCACCTTCGATATTAGGTGAAAAGAAGAAAAGGAGAAGCTCTCATTTCTCCAAGAATGGAGATAACAAACACCCCACCCCACCATGTGAAGCCCTATGGTGGATGACTTGAGCTAGCAGCCACCTTTCCAAGACGAAATGGAGATGAAGCTACAAATAAAACCATCGAGAGAGAAAGGTGCTAGCTAGTGTTCTTTTCTAATCTTTTGTGTGAGGGATTGATGGTGAGAGGAGCTAAGGAAAAGGGCCAAGAGCTACTCTAGTCCACATCAATATTGCTAAAGAAAACGCAAAGGATATTTCCCTTTACGCAAATTAACTTGAGGGACAAGCTTTAGAGGGATTGATGGGAGTTTTTCAAAGAAAGCTCGAGGATCATGCACATTAAAAAACCAGGAAGATGACAAGTGAACAAATTGACCCATGACATGATTAGGTGTCTAATGTTGTACAGATCCTGTCTTAATGCATGACAAGATTATCCACTGTTTTTCTTGTCACGGATCCATTATTTTACATTTAACTTTCCACAATTGAGTATGATTTATGCGGAGTGTTTTGGATGTATTGGCTCTAGTTTTTAATCTCTCCGAAAAAGTTTTTCACGTGGCAAAAGAAGGCCTTGATCCTTTCTTGACTGTCTTCAGAATTTGACTCTCTGTTTGTAGGCCAATGTGCTGCCTGAGTGACTCCATAAGAAGATGTTCGTTGCCTTCATCAATTCACAGTATAATTTGACCTGCACATGGTGGTGGGTCTTCATTGTATTTACATTAATCTGTATAATTTACACTTTAGTTTTTCAGAATTCAAACAGATCATAGGACGATCATTGACTAGTGCTAGCTGGTCACTTTTTTTGTTAGCTGGAAGATGCTATAAGTTATTGTTGGACATTATAGGGCTCTTGTGAGCCTAGCTAGCGCGAGCCCTCGAAGCAATGGTGTTTTGGTTGATTAATGCACTATTGCTATGTTAGGTGCAAATGGGATTTGTGTGCCAAAGCAAAGAGTGGTATCTTTAGACAGAACTTTGAGTGGAAAAGAAGTGAAATTTAACACACAAGCTAGCATAGCTAGGTACAATTTACCTTGGCTTCGAAGAGAAAGATACACACATCAAATTTTTTTTAAGTTCATCTACATTAGTGATAAAAACAACAAAATGGCCCTAACAATGAGGTTAAAGATCCAAGATTTTAAATTAATCTCTCAAGAACTTCAATAATCAAACAGGACAATTTAGAGACAAAACCCTCTAATTAAGGAGGATGCATTGTATAAAGCATTGCTTAAGTTTCTTGGTTTATGTGGGTGTTGAGTACTTAACCTAAAACTATATTAATATTAAGATTTAAAAATCTGTGTCTGGACCTTGATGTGGTCCGCTAAATCAAGCCATTAGCACTGAAAATGGCCTTCCCAAAATAATACAGTCCTAATCTTTTCCTCGGACGGTCGGACCCCTTCCATTTGACTAAGAAGTTTTAAGCACTACAACCGTGGAGCTAACTCTTTAAAAAGTCTAGTGGTTATGTGGTGGTTTAGCTAACTAGACATTCATGCCAAAGCCATTGACAACTCCTTTTCTTTTCTTTACTTTATGTAAGAATAAATAACGCAACTCAAAGTGAAAGCAAAGCTAACACGTGTACAATGTGATTAGCCTTGTTAATCACCGACTACAAGTAAGTTTTTATGAACATATTGGGATTTACTAAATGTTGCGAACCTTGTGATATAAAGATTTAAAAATCTATAATCAAATCACTCCTCTTTAAAATAACTAAATTCAAGCTTTGATCTTGACATAATAATAAAACTATAAAATTTGATCAATTCTTTAATAAATTAAACTAGTTCAATAAAAAATAAAAAAGTATGAGCAAAAACTCCACATATACACTAATAATTATTAAAATCAAAATCATAAATAATTTCAAAATGAGAATAATTAGTAGTAGTATGGACATTTATATTATATGCATATTCAATAAATAGCAAATAACCTTCTAAATTCTTTAAATTTTTCAAATTCATTTAAATGATAGTTCTTAACAATATAGTTAAAGTAGGGATGATCATTTTCAGTTCGATTCGGTTTTTATAAAAAAAAAGTAACCAAACCGAAAAAAACAAAAAAAAAACTAAAACCGGTTTAAACCGACCGGTTTCGGTTCGGTTCGATTCGGTTTTTTTAGAAAAAAACAGTTGAAACGGGTTTGGCTCGGTTTTTCTGATTTGGCTCGGTTTTGGCTCAGTTTGGTTCGGTTTTTTTCTGTTCGATTTGGTTTTTTTGGTTTCAGGCTTATAAAACCGAACCAGTCAGTTTTTTCAAAATTCTAATCGTTTTTTTTTTCACGGTTCGATTTTTCAGTTATTTTCTTCTAGTTTAATCAGTTTTTTAATTTTTTTACTCGCCCCTGAGATAAAGTCATATTAACTATTCCTTTTATCATCACTTGTTGAATTGAAGATATTGCCTCCTTAAAATTTATCTCAACTCAAATACTCTACATAATTCACTGAATGTATTTTTCAGTTTTTTTATCCTTCATCTTATAATTGATCAATCCAAAACTTCTGAGAGATCCTTCTATGTGTAGATTGTATCGTATCACTGAGTTTCAATTTCTCAGCTCTACACTTTCTCTTTTTCACACACAAATCAGGAATGGTTTCTAACTGCAAAAAGCTTGAGGTTTGTGGTTTGCAAATCTCTCTCATGATGATGAAAATCTTAGAGCTCGATCAGCTAGCTTTCACTATCTGTACTGTTAATTACGAAAAAGACTGATGGAGTGGCTTGTTTCTTACAGCCTGCCCCAGCAAGAAAATGACGTGACCTCATGGCATCAAGCATGGAAATAAATCTTGGCCAGAAGACTGATATGGCTATCATTAGCTTCTTGCTTGAACGAGACAGCTTGCCAGAATGTTAATGGCTGAAAGGAGCTTCATAAGAGCACGAGATCTTAATTAAACACAGTGTGATCAATTTCATAAGAGCACAGTGGCGCGCAAGTTGCATGAATTGGCTCTGTACCAAATTCGCAACAGCAAAGAAATTATAAGACAATTGAGCCATAGAAGTCTTGAATTGCTATCAAAACATTCAAGATTGTGCATGGATTTCTTGTCAGGCCAGTATATAATTGTTTCTAAGAACATTTTTTAAAATTGTTTTCAATGAGAATAAAATATTTATTTTATTATTTTTCTATTATAGTTTTTTTTATAATTTTGTAGATTATTTTTTTTCTTACGATCATGTAAAAATTATCAAGTCATGGGTTTTTTTTTTTCGAAACTTGCTTTACAAATTATAATAATTATTTATTTAAAAAAGATATTTCTAATCAAAAAATATTTTTATCAAAATAAAAAATACATGAATAAAAAAAGGAGTTTCAATCGAAGAGATGCATTTTTTTTTCTCCTTGGTTTTAATTATTGATATTTTTACTAATATTTATTTTAATTTTCTTTAATTTTTATTTAAAGACATGCTACTAATAAAAAAGATGATTCCATCATTACAAAAAATTAAATGTGTTCTAGCAAAATATATTTTTTCTTTAAAATTTAAATCACTATCTTTCTTTTAAATAACTATTTTAGCTGCCATAAAATTAGATTTCAAATACTATCTTATAGCATTGTGCATGCACACTGGCTAGCATATACCAATTGATTGTTTGGTATGCGTAAGTCGAATATTTTAAAAAAAAATTAATTAAAAATATATTTAAAAAATATAATTTTTAAAAAATATTTTTTACATTAAAATCATCCAAATTTTTTTTTGAAAAATCAATTCATAAAAATAAAATAAAAATACAGGTTATAAACGAAAACAAGCTCGCTTGTAAATTAGGGTCCGTGAGACACAATGTTCCCGGGCATTTACCACGAGTATGTTACTTAGCCTGCTAAATCCAGCCCATCTCAGTCCAGTCCTGCCTGAATGAAGCCCAATTTCAGGCTTGAATTACATCCCAAGTATGAACATCATTCAACCATGTTAGAAGGCAAAAGCCATTGTTGGCGACGTGGACATGCTTCAAACCATGCAGCAGGAAGCACTTAGCAAGGGCCCTCGATATATTTGATGTCACCGAGTCTACAGATATTGCCCGCTTCATAAAGGTAACCTCCTGAACATAACTAGATGATATTGGGAATCGAATAATTGAGGAAAGCAAATTTGAAAACGTGATATGTCCTGGTGCTTCCTGTTTTTGCAGGACTTTGACAGGGCCAAGATGGCATTGCATAGTGGGGATGGATTTTGGTTCGTTAGCGACCCATTACAACGGCTGCTTCATCCACTTCTGCATAGGAAACCTAGTAAACTCGCTCTTCAGGATATCAAGTAGATAAAGAGAACTTGCATGCAGCCATGGAGATTATTGATGCATAAGGTTTGTATGTAGTATATTTAGCTTCCAAGTTTCAATGATGTCCATCCTCTTCTTGTTAACCATCCAAGTCATTCAGCTGCATGAACTGCATCCTAATCCCTGCATGCTGTGGCTTGTCATGTTGTCTGAACGAGATCCTGTGATGATACAGAAATGGCCAGTGAGATTATTGACACAACAGAGCTTCAAGAATGCAAAAACTCTAGAAAATTCAGAACCCTGATAAGTTGATGGAAGAAGAATAACAGAAACTTAACACCACGTACACCAGTGACCCTACCGCACAGGATCATTGATATGGGAGGAAAAGGTTTTTACCAACATACATAACAATACCACATTAGTCAAGAATTAAGCAACAATTTCCAGGTAAATAGTTTCACTCAACCAGATTCAGGAGCAAGACATCACTATTTCTGATCAAAATGCAAAAAAAAAGCCATCAAATGGGACCTCAACCTACTGAAAGAAAGGAGGCACATCAGTAGCCAACGGTGCCACTAGCACACTATATAGTTGAATTCCTTCTTCTTTCTTCTTTTTTGTGTGTGTGTGAGAGAGAGAGAGAGAGATTACCTGCATATTTTATAAACCTGAGAGAGTCAGTACACAAGGCGGGGCATCTCTTCTTGGTCCCACAACAGAACGATAAACATAAACTTTATCAGCCTGAGAATCATCACTCCCATCCTCTTTCATTACCTCTACATTCAATCTGGGCATCTCCCTTGCCAATACCCGACAGCCATTCATTGTCACATTGCAGGCTGACATCCAAAGTGACCTCATTGACTCGTATTTCTCCAAACCTGAAAGAAGTGCTGCATTTCCAAATGGGCAGTCCCTTATCTCAAGTTTCCTCAACTTTGGACAACCTTCCAGCATGCACTGCATCCCCCTATCACTACTGCCAGCAAAAGCCACTGACAGAGTTTCCAGATTTTTGGCATACTGCCCAATATACTCGAATGTCAGGTCAGTCAAGAGACCTGAAACAGAAAGCCTCTGTAGTTTAGTGCATGTCCTCACTACCGCCCCAAAAGCTTCATCCATGGGTTCGTTTGTCAAGTAATCTGGTTGGCCTGGATTCATTATGCAGAGACGGAAGTGGGTGAAATCTGGGCAGTTCTGCACAATGGTGGCTACTGCAGCATTAGTCATCTGCCTGCAAAAGTAGAGAACATAGTGGAGTCTCCGACATCCGTAAGACACAGCAAGAAACCCAGCTTCAGTCACCCCATGGATAACTTCCTCATCAAAGGGATCTGCAGGGAAGACACGGAGCTCCTCAAGCAATGGACAGTTAGATCCAACAGCCTCTAAACCTTTGTCCCCCACAGTGTCCAAGACCTGCATTAATGATATGAATAAGTCTCCAAAAGTCAATCATCTAGAGACTAGGACTCCATGTTTTGGTGTGATCAACTGCAATTGACAGTTGAGCTTCTTTTTTTCTTTTTTTTGTTGGGGGCTGCAAATGAAAGGGTGCTACCCTATTTGATTCGAAATGTTGCCCTCTGACTTTCTAACATTTGAAGATTTGCCTCTTAGCACTAGAACCCTGTGTTTAGGCTCCACATGCTATTTTATTGTATGGGGATCAGGTCCTCCCATAACTCTATGACAAGTTCTCTTTATTGCTTAATTTCATGATAGCCTTAGCAGCTCTGTGAATTAATTTAAACAAAGGGAGAAACTCATGCACAGCCACATTTTCTTTTTCTCTATCACAAATTTGTGAAACATTCTTCCTTGTATCAAAGATACTCAAGAATATCCTGATCCAATAATTGAGTGTATGTCATGTTAATGCAAAGAATACAACTATCCATACATATGCAGTCATTATTAAAGTAGATGGTGAATATAAACATAGGCAACTTGATGTATAAAACTGTTCAATATAAATAGTAACATTATACAGGAAAAATACAAAATCAGAATTTTTATACCACACAACACATTTGAAACAAAAGGAGCATCAGATGAATCAATTCTGAGCAAATTAACGAACAAAATATCAGAAATTAAAGGTTGAGAGTTTGATAATATCCATTGTGCAAAAGGAGTCTAAATATATCAGTGTTATTAATTAACCAGAGAAAGTATATCATTTAAGTAAAGTTGAACAATAAAGTCAGAAATCTAAGGCTCTATGCCATGAAAAACTTGTAAGTGAAGATGATTAAATAAATTATTCATGTAAAAGTTAATTGATTGGTTTCCAAGAATGAAACTGATGGGAAAGATTAAGAAAAACAAAGATCCATACCCAGAGGCGTCGAAGACGTGGACATTGACAAAGAAGACTCGCAAGTTCAATACTTTGCAGAAAGGCATAGCTCAAGTTTAAGAAAGTCAAGTTTGTACAGGCAGGATAGAGAACTGGTAAGTATGGTGCTGTTGCCTCCCATAAACCAGAAAGGGTATTTAAATTCTTCAGCTGGTTAAATGAACTTCCAAGCTCAGCGTACTGGCGAGCTGTAAGCTCTGGCATGAATGAACCAGTACCAAGCTCTGTTAACTGTGGAGCACAAACCAGCAGCCTTTGTAGTTGTTCCAAGGAAATACTTTTGTTGGCCTTCAGAACCTTCAGTGATTTGCACCGACTTACAAGCCTCTCAAGTGCATCAAAATTGACATCAGTGTTCAAGTTGGCAAAGTTTAGTACTTCCAATGATGTGAAGTTTTCAGGGAAGCAGCTTAACCAGTTGCCACTCTTGTCATCAATGCCATTCTCTTGTATATCAAGCTGAGTCAAATTCCTGCAACAAGAAAGAAGTCAAAAGTTTTCTTAAGCAAGTGAAAAATAATATAACAACAGATATAACATATAGTCGTCCAAAGCACAATAGAAATCATAAATCACAAAATTAAGGGTTTATTAACCAGCAAAAGAATGCTCAGTAACATCAAGAAAGGGAAAAAAAAATAGCAGTTGCATATACAGTAAAACACTTTTTTCCCATCATTAGACGTACCTTTTTAACCCATGCAAGTACAAGATAAGGTTTCACGTTACAGTAAACTAAGATGAATACGTTGAAGGATAATAGTTGCAGCTATACCTGATGGCCAACTAATCAAATATGCAAAACAGCACAGTGAAACCAGATCGATGAAATAATTTATAAAAATTGGCTAGGAAAAGGATACATCATCACATAATGTGCTAGTTATATCAAGTGCTCACTACAAAAGCATGGTGCATAATTATATATTGTTATAGGGACATAATTTTTTAGGAATTTCAACCTTTGCTATAATCAATATTACTACATCTCCATTTCTCAAGTTAAAGTCGAGTTTCCAGCACATCTCCACTGGACTCCTTTGATATGATTCTCATGAAAGAAACCACTTCCAGGAGCACCATCAATCAAATAACAGGCTAAATCACAGATAGCAAATAAGTGTGGATCAACAGGGCTTAAGGTTCAGTGAATGAAACCCACAAACTCCATAGTTGCATAAAATCCAAAATTCTTTTATGCCAATATTCTGGACACGGCCTTTTCATTTATTCCCCCCTCCTTTCTAATTACAAAGCATCTGAGCCCAAGCAGATATTGACAGACATAATAATTTAACTAGACGATGGGGCAAAACCAAAGATGGATGATGTATCAGTACCACCCAGAAAACATTGTAGTATCTTGACAACCATTCAGCATTTTCCATGGTCATCACTATCTAAACCAACAACCCGTAAAAAAGGTGCATTTGAGCAGGGGGGCTACAAGTTGACAACAATACTATGACATCAAGTAAATGCACATCTAACAGGTAAAATGTCACATCAAGAAAAGAGAAACAAAGCACAGGACAAAAGAGATGAAAAAGCAGAACCAACTTCTATTTACATAAAACTACTTTTCAGGTAAATTCTTCCCATCCAAAGACAAATGCATTTGCCTTGCAGCTTCCCAATATATTTCTGATTAATCATTAGATCTATTAAGAATTTAACGAAATACAAAGAACTCATGGACAGCAAAACCAGTTATGAGACTCGAGAAACCTGAAATGTATCAGTGATAATTGTGGAAAAACATTGAGTTTGTAACAACTATACTTTTCTTCTTATTTCTTTTTTCCCTTTTTTTGTTTAACCAACAGGATAACTCTCCTCCTCCCTTGATCCTCCCAAGTCATGTTGAGTACAATCCGATCTCAGGTTACTTGACACAGCAACAAATAACTTCACCATCTAAGCTAGCAAGCACCCAACCTAGAACACAATGATTAATTGTATCTATTTATCAAACCCCCGCCAGTTAGCAACACTATCGTCCATGAAATATTTGACCGCACAGTCCAGAAAATGTAACACATAAAAAATTACAATTTCCACAGTAGATTAGAAAAAGGGTTTTATTTTTCTTTGCGGAGAATGACATCAATTACATGCCATGATCCATTAAATCATCATTAATAGGTCAGAAGTCACATCAAGAAAAAGAAAACATAAATTAGAAAAAGAAAGTAAACAAACAACAGTAGAACCACTTCTTTTACTGTTTAAACTCTTCAACCAGTCACCAACAAGCATAACCAGAAACAGCCAGGTTAATTCAAAACCCATTAATCAAAAACCAAAAAAACACAGAAAGTTTATTACTTGATCTAAAACTGAATCAATCACTCACTACTTGTTTTAGATCTAACCCAGGACAGGAACGGATAAAACAACAAAAACACAAGATTTTAAGACAAACAAGCAATGTAAGTAACTGACAAAATCCTTACTTGCAATGAGTGGCAATAGCAGCAAGCCCATCAGTACTAAACCCATCACAGCTCAAAAGAGAAAGAACCTTGAAATTAGGAAAATTAAGAGCCAAAAACTCCAAACTTTCATCGCTAACAGCCATTCTCTTAAGCCTTAACTCTTCCAAAAAGGGATACTTTGCAGCAAAAACTACAAACCAAGGATGAACATCAGCTCCCCAGTTTTCAGGGACCAGATTAAAATCAGAAAATCTCGGCTTCCCTTTGAGAGTCACACTCTTAATTCTTGGGAATCTACGTGCGACAATTTCAGGAGAGACTGAATAACAGTTTCCTATAAAAACATGAGTTCTTGACCAGCTTTCTGCGTTGTACCAATCCTTGCATACTAAAGAGACTGCGCTACGATCTTTGTGTGATTTCAAGAGTGAAAGAACTCGTTCCAGTACTTCATCTGGAAATAGAGATGATCTTGTTGAGTCAAGAAATTCCTTTCTCATCTTTGGATTCGAATCCATCAAAGTAAAAAACTCAAACTTTCTCAGTATTTAGGAAGGTGAAAAACTTTTCATGCTTAAGATGAATACTATAGATTATTTTCAGCAAAACCCATTTTAGAATTTGAAAAATAAAGAAAAGTAACGTTTCTGCAAAATCTGAAGTGATTTTTCTTGAGAGAACTTCATAAAAATCCCATTTTGGTTTTCGAAAAATTGGAGATGAGAAGAAAACTAACGTTTCTGCAAAATCTGAAGTGAAATGCAGAAGTTGTGAAGTGGAGAATTTGGAATCACTCTCAGGTTGGTCTCTGCTCTCTTTCTTTCTTCCTTTGGTTAAGGGGTTTCTTCCTTTGGTTAAGGAGAGGAGGAGGAGGTTGAAGGGCCAAGCAAGAAAACAAACAGAGAGGTGTGGTGTAATATAATAGGAAAAGCATACAAAGTACAGGGAGGAGAGAAATATAACATAAAACAATTTATCATTGGAGAGATAAAAGATTATATAATTATTCATTACTTAATACTATTAATTATTATTGTGATTTATTTTAACCACTTGGTATTCTTTTTCTTTGTTTTGTATTTTTCAAGATTTTCTCTTTCTTGTAAATCAAAGTAAGATTTCAACTATTTCAAGTTATCAACTACGTGTTTGGAAGAGTTATAGATATTATTTTTTAAAATATTTTTTATATAAAAATATTTTTAAATAATATTTTTTATATATTTTAAAAATTATTTTAGACATTAACACATCAAAATGATATGAAAACACCAAATAAATATTAATTTGAAACAAAAAAAATAAAAAAAAAATTAATTTTTTTCTAAAACACTTTTTAAAACGCAAAAACAAACAAGCCCTAAGATTTTTCCATTTACATTACAGTTAAATTTCATGTTTGTTCATGTATTATTTGATCCATAAGCCACACACTCATTTGTTACGAGTAAACTTATAGGAAAGGTGGAAAAAAAATCCTTGTAGAATAGATAATGGGTTTGTTATAAACACTCTATTAGGTGAAACTATGAATATTGATTACATGTATAAGAGGTTCGGGTTAACATAAATGAGTGTGAGTTAAGAGTGGATTTATTACCACCAGAGTTACATGACTTTAACGTCATCCTAGGTATGGATTGCCTCAGTATGAATAAGGCTCGGATGGACTTTTTCGTGAAAACAGTAACTCTCCAAGGACTCGATGGTAGGAACATTGTATTATCCCGGCTATGACCATAAAGAAGATGATGAAGAAGTGGTACAAAGCTTACCTTGAGTATGTTTTAGAGATAAAAGGGGGAGAAATTCAATTGTTGAATGTTCCAATAATGAGAGAATTTCCCAATGTATTCTCGGATAAGTTGTCGGGAATACCTCTAGAGAAGG
This sequence comes from Populus trichocarpa, assembly GCF_000002775.5. NCBI lineage: Eukaryota > Viridiplantae > Streptophyta > Magnoliopsida > Malpighiales > Salicaceae > Populus > Populus trichocarpa. Next base: position 3,295,524 of record NC_037295.2, read on the forward strand.
AAGTAGAAGTCATTATTGATGTGTTATTCGGTATGTCTCTGATAGCCCAATCATTGTATCAGATGGTGCCAACCGAGTTAGTAGAGCTGGAGATTCAATTACATGAATTATTAGATAAATGATTCATACGTCCGAGTAATTCACCCCAGGGAGCTCCAATGTTGTTTGTAAACAAAAACGATGAAACACTTAGACTCTGTATAGATTATAAACAGTTGAACAGGGTAACAGTGAAGAACAAATATATGTTTCCGCAGATAGATAATTTGTTTGATCAACTTAAGAGGGCCATAGTGTTTTAAAAAATAAACCTAATATCAGGATACTATCAGTTGAGAATCAATTATATGTATGTAGCTAATACCGCATTCAGAACTCGTTATAGGCATTGCGAGTTCTTGGTAATGTCATTTGGGTTAACAAACACACTGGCAGTGTTTATAGACTTGATGAATTAGGTCTTTCGACCATACTTAGATAAGTTTGTAGTGGTATTCATAGATAACATCTTGGTTTATGTAAACTCGTACTTGAAGCATGAATGACATTTGAGGCAAGTATTATTGACATTGAGGGAGCATCGGTTGCATGCCAAACTTAGCAAATGTGAGTTCTGGTTGAAAGAAGTGATTTTACTTGGACATGTTATATCGACTAAAAGAATATCAGTGAATCCTAGAAAAGTTAAGGCAGTATTGAAATGGAAAAGACCTATAAATGTGACTGAGATTCATAATTTCCTTGGATTAACAGAGAGTTATCAAAATTTTATCTAAGGGTTCTCCACCATAGTTATTCTCATGACCTGACTAACCCAGAATGAGGCAAATTGGAAATGGATAAAAGAGTGTAAAGAAAGCTTTCAGGAGTTAAAAAAAAAAAAAAACTTACTACTACACCTATATTAACACTTCCTTCAAGAACAAATGGATTAATGGTTTAAAGTGATGCATCGAAGAAGAGTTTAGGTTGTGTATTGATGTAATACGATAAAGTGGTTGCTTACGCCTCAAGATAGTTAAAGGCCCATGAGATCAATTACTCGGTGTATGATTTAGAATTAGTTGTTGTAGTGTTTGCTTTGAGAGTTTGGAGGCACTATTTATATGGGTCTCGAGTTTAGATATTTACGGATCATAAGAGCTTGAGATATCTGATAACTTAGAAGGAATTGAATATGCGGCAAAGATGTTAGGTGGAATTATGCAAGGATTATGATTGTGTAATGAAATACCATTCAGGGAAAGAAAAATTTATCGCAAACGCTCTTAGTTGCAAAAATAAAGTAGTAAAAGCTCAGTAAGATAAGTAGGATGAAAGGGAATTATTAAAGTTGAGAAAGATCGATGTTTAAATAGAGGCGGAGCCAAGAGAGTCTTTGATAGATCAGTTAAGAGTATGGACGATGCTCCGGGATAGAGTGCTTGAGGCTCAACAAAAAGATGTCGAGGTTAGTAGGATAAAAGACAAAGTGAAGTTAGGAGTTGAGACGTCATACCACATTCTAAAAGATGGAATGATAGTCCTCAAAAGACGAATATACTTGTTAGGTGATGAAACATTGAAAAAGGAAATTTTACAAGAGGCCCATGAATTGAGGCTCACAACGCACCCTGTGAGTTCTAAAATATACCCAGATTTTTAAGAATTTTATCGGTGGTCGAATATGAAGAAAGAGGTAATTGAATATATGGAAAATTGTAGGATCTATCAACAGGTAAAAGTGAAACACTAGTAACTAGCCAGGGTTTTGCAACCACTACTGATACCCGAGTGAAAATGGGAAAACATCACGATAGACTTTATATCGAGATTACCTAAAGGAAAAAGGTGATGTTGTTTGGGTCATCGTCGACCGATTGACCAAATCTACACTTTTTTTTGCCAATAAGAATGACAAACTCAATGGAAAAATTATATACGAATGAAGTTGTGAGGTTACACAGAATGCATGTGTCAATAGTTTCAGACCGATACCATAGTTTTACCTCCTGTTTGTGGCCAAGTGTTCAGTAAGCTTTAGGAACAAGATTGAATCTAAGCACAACTTTTCATTATTAGATTAATGGTCAATCTGAGAGAACCATTCATATATTATAAGACTTGTTAAGAGTTTGTATATTGGAGTTCGGAGGAAGTTGGGAAGATCATCTGTTGTTAGTGGAGTTCACCTACAACAATAGCTACCAAACCAGAATGACTCCCTATAAAGTCTTATATGGTAAAAGATATCGAATGCTAGTGTGCTAGGAAGAGGTGGGGGATAGGCAGCTAATTGGGCCAAAACTGGTACAGGTTACCTCAGAAAAGATAAAAATCATAAAAGATAGGATGAAAATGATTCAAGATAGGCAAAAGAGTTATGCAGATAACATGAGGAGACCTTTAGAATTTGCTATTAGTGATAAAGTATTTTTGAAGGTTACCCCGTGGAAACAAATGTTAAAATTTGGTATGAAAGGAAAATTAGCGCCAAGATATATTCAGCCTTTTAAAGTCACCGAAAGGATTGGTCTTGTCTTCATATCTGGCCAAGATCCATGACATGTTCCATGCCTCTCTCTGTTAAGAAGGGTTGAAGTGGATCCATCTCGAGTCCTACCTCAAGTTCCTCTAAAAATTAATGAAGATTTAATACTAGAAATGAAACTGGGAATGTGTTAGATTATAGTGAAAATGAAATAAGGAATAAGAAAATTTCGATGATCAAAGTGTTATGGAGAAACTAGATAATTACTTAATCATAATTCATAGTTTTAAACATGGTTCAATCATAATTTGCATCATTTAAGTGATTAATACTACAAATCCCAAATTTTGCATAATAACAACAATTGAATTTCTTCTTTAAAACACATAATAATAACAATTAATCACTTTGAAACTTATTATATGAGTTGAATAATGATTTAAGGAATGGTTGCAAGAAAAACCTGATTTCTCTTTTCCTTCTCTTTTAAACCCTAGCTCATAATTTTCTTCAAAACAACCCTCCAACACTAAAATCATCTCTCTTGATTAACTAACTAGGTTTAATCACCTTTAGGACAACTCTTTAAATGTATTTTACAATCAATTAAGTAGAAAAATCAATTAAAACCTCTCTCTCTCTATTCAAACCGTTAGCAAAGAAAAGAAGAAATGGGTTATTTATAGTTCAATTTGTGTTCTATTTGTATGCTGACCCTTTATATTTTTTTATATTTTTCTTTTTACCCTACTAATCATATTTTTTATAATTTTATAACATAACACCTTTTCTTTTATTCAATTTCATCCTCCTCACATTTCTTAGAATTATTTTATTTACTCTATCTTGTATTTATTTTTGGATTAATAAAATAAATTTATTTTTATTTTCACTCAAGTTATATTTTAACCAGGTTTTTATATTTTCCCTCCTAAAAAAAAATCATCGTCAAAATTTAAATCTCGTACCTGAATCTAAAAACAACTTGGGGTATTTTTTTCACTTTATATTCTCTTTCCCAAGTCTTAGGTCTCCTTTTTCTTAAGTAAATGATATATTTGGAAGAATTAATATCTTGTTATTATATACTTTTGTGTTTAAAAATTGAAATATCTAAATTATCTTTCATTAAAGATGTAATTTTAGAAAATTTTCCTTATTAAGTTAGTTTATAGTTTTGTTGTATATTTATTTAAACATATTTATTTTCAAAAGAAAATTATGTAAGTGGTGAACTAATTAGTTTTAAATATTTATTCTATAGAAATATTATAATGCTAAACACTACAAAAAATAAGAAGTTAATATTATTGTTGAGTGATGAAAATTAGAATGATGAGACGAGTATTGTGATTGTTGTTTGTAGAAGACTCTAGAAATTTCGGTTATATATATATATATATATATGCCCCATGTATTAAATGATACGGTACATAATATGCCCCATGTCTACGTGGCTTAGCTGAAGCTGACACGGACATGGCAGAGAAGAAAATGAGAGAACCCCACAGCACCTAACCCGTGGCATGGCATGAAATGGGCATATCCACTGAGATCCCGACACGTAAACACAATGGATGTTTAGGGTGCGTATTACGCATGCGGTGTAGAATAGAGTGGGGTCGGAGGCTTGCGGGCGGTTGGTAAAAATGTTGAAACCGTACTGATCATATGGTGAGGACCACTTTTACTGCCTCGTGCATCTAATCATTCCGGGGAATTCTTATCAGCTTCCTTTTATTCTCACTTCTACCCATTATTATTATTATTATTATTATTATTATTATTACAACCACTAACAAAGGACGGTGTTGTTCACTTCCTACCACAACAATGTTTACTGAAACCGTGTCTTAAAAAAAAACAACTTTTCTTTAATTTTATTATCTAATATTAAATCTGTAAATGATTGAATTTTATAGTTATATTTTATTATTTTTTATGGGATTATTCTAATGACATGATTCAGCTGATATGTTTGACAAGTTAATCCATTTAACTTTGATTTTTTTTGGTTATTTTTAGTTAAATTTTTTTTTATTTCATACTTTAATATTGGGTTGATTGGAAATTATATTTTATAATTTATTTCAATCTGCTTTCTATAAGATTATTATGGTCTCATAATCTACACCGTGGTTTTGGTGAGTTAACCTGATTGACTTGTGTTATTTTTCTGCTTCCCTTTTTAATTATTATTTTTAATTTCATCATACAACATTAGATTAATTGAGAATTAGATTTTATAATTTGTTTCAATTTGCTTTTTATGAGGTTATCTCAGTCATAACCCTGGTCACGAGTTTGGTTAATTAATCCGAGTTGACTTGAATCATTTTTTTTTGTTCTTGTTTTAATTATTTTTTTTTAATTTTATCATTCAATATTAGATTAATAATTTGTTTCAATTTACTTTATATGAAGTTATTGCGATTTCATGATCCAGGTTGATCCATGCTGATCTAATATGTTATCATTTCAATATTTTTTTAAAAAAAATATTATCTTGATTTTTTTTGTCAAACCATATTTTTAATAGTCATTCAAGTTATCTTTAGACTCATAAGTCGACCAAGTCACATCAAATTATTTTTACATGTTTTAAATTTTTTTCTATTATAAAATACATTATTCATTCATAAATATTTTTTAAGTTAAAAAAAAGCGTAACGTGGACCAATAATTTAAAATAAAGTTTTTTTTAAAAAAATATTGATGTTGACCTCATGGCAGCATTTATCCTAGTTAAAATAAATAAAATTGTTTATTGGATCATTAGATTTGAACTTAGCGAATTGTTTTTATTATTTGTTTCGGCGTTTTAATTACTAATTATGAAAAAATTTATAGATGAAATTGTTTAAAAATTCTTATAGATGGAGATTTTTCAGTGGATTTTCTTTCTCAATTCACTATGCCGTCTCTCTTTTTGTATTTTTTATTGATCAACTCACACATATTTAATTCAAAGAAATTTATAAAATATAGTGAGTTTTGTTTTCTTTTTTTCTTCAATCCGTGCCTGTTTGAGAGTATGGTTGCAGTTATTTTTTAAAATATTTTTCATACCCAAATGTATCAAAATAATATTTGTTTATTTTTAAAAAATTATTTTTTAGATCATTGCGTTCCCAAACAATGCCTAATGTTGCGAGAGAAATAACCCTATACAAACAGGTAAAACCAAACAAGTAGAAATAAATATGTAGCTTTTTTGCATTCAAAAGCACTTATCACACAAGGAATTTTATCAGCTACAACTTTCGTTTTCATTCATCACCAATCCAACCTTCCCCTCCAAAAGTCCAAGCTAAAATAGGTCATTAGGTATTCCAAAAATGGCTCAACAACACTGTGTTCGTACTGCTAAAGCTTGGTAGTTATGTCCTAACTTGTTTGTCTGTGATTAGATGCTGAAGATCTCACCTTGAACCATGGTTTGTCATGCTAGAGTTGGGGAATGATTTGAAAAAGAATATAGATCGCCGACTTATTAACTTTTTGATGTTGTGGTTAGTTTTCGAATAACTTTTCGTACCGAAATGCATGTCAATGATTTTTTTTATTTTTTAAAAATTATTTTTGACATTAACACATCAAAACGATCTAAAATATACAAAACATATTAAATTTTAGCAAAAAAAAATATAAAAAATTTTAAATTTTTTAAGAACATGATTTGCACCGCGTTCCCAATCATATTCTAAGTCATCTTGTAAATTATCGGGTCAGCTATTTTTATTAACAATACGCTCCTTTTTTATTTTCTCATAGATTTGTCTAAATCAATTAGATTACTAATATTTTGAAGGGATCAACAGAATTTCATCATATGTTTAATGTAATTCAACTAAAAATCTTGACTTTAGTTGGATTCAAGATTTCTAGATTTTGATGAGCTAGTTTGGTATTACGGTGATGATTATTTTTTAAAATAATTTTTATTAAAAGTATTTTAAAATAATATTTTTATTATTTTTTAAAAAATTATTTTTAATATCAACTTTTCAAAAAAAATTTAAAACATAATTTTTTTATAAAAATTTAAAGGTTTTCCAAACCAGCTAAAATCAACCTATGCATTAAATACCAGTTTTCTACCCAAATTTCAATTTGTTAAGGTAAAATTTGAGGGGGAAAAAACCTTTAAAGATTAAAAAAAAAACCACCTGATCATATCTTTAAAGGACATGACATGTCATCTCGCTGCCATTAATGATTTCGTTGACAATTCACTTTTCTTGGAAAACCACATCACAATTATCCAATGACCAAATTGCCCATCTTCATCCCCTAAAAAGGTGGGTAAAATGTCATTTTAAAGTAGAAGCAAATGTAGATGTCTGGCAGTTATATTCCGTTACCCATGATGAACTAGGAGTACAAAAGAGGATCCCACAACTGGGTCTGCAGTTGGGTTTATTTACTTCAGTGCCACTAGTCTTGTCAGCTCTCACTTTGTAAAAGATCACTGGTAAAAAGAGCTCACTATCTCAATCAGCCAAAAAGGACAGGTGGAGCCGCTGCTGCTGCTGCTCTGCCGCCAGGTGAAAGCTTCAGCTTTTGTCAGCGTAGAAGAAGGGAAGGCAACCACCTTGAATACGGTGAGCTTTTTTGCATGCTGGGGGTCCAGGTACTTTCGCAATATTTGAGAAGAATAAGGGCCTTGATTTTTTGTTTTGCATGGACAGATTTGACCCTCTACCTTTGATTCATGATTGGACACATGTGAAGAAGAAAGGGTAAGGATAGTATCATGATGTATGGTTTCAGTACCCAAGAAAGAACTAATGGTAAAAATATATTAAATCTATTGATAAAATTTACACTTTTCTGAGAGCTAAAATTAAAATAAAAAAAATTTAAACAGTATATCTTAACTGGTTAGGTTTTAAATTTGTTCTTTAGAAATAACCAGTTAGAGTCTCATAAATCTTAGGACCACTAAAGATTTACATGGTTGTTAACTTCAGGGCCAGTGAGATTAATCGAGGTGTATGCAAGTTGACCTAAATACCCATGTTAATCTAAAAATAAAATTAATAAAAAAAACACGAGATGATTGACATGGTGATGTTCTTAAAGTATAGGAAAAAAACAAATAAAAATATTAATCAAGTATAAGGACATGCCATTTGCACTATAATTAGTAGGATTAAAAAATAATAAAAAAGATTTATATTTTTATTAATTCCAGAGGATGTAGAATTAGTCGATGCGTATGCAAGCTGACTCGAATACCCATATTAATAAAAAAAATATAATAGATCACAAATAAATATAAAAAATAAATGATCTTGAAGTTTGATAGTAAAAGAAAATTCTCAAGTTTCTCAAGTATGGTATGATTTGATAATAAAGGGTATTTTTATATATTTTATATATTAATTAAAATTAATTTTTTTTCACAAATAATTTTAAGAATGCATTTCCATCATTATCTTGGTGTATTTTAAGAAGCTCAATAAAAAAAATTTAAATATCATTTCCAAGAATCAAAGCTAGAAAGTCAAGAAAATTAATATACCTTTTTAAATCTTTAACCATCAAACCAACCCTAAATATATTTTAAAACTTGATTGTGACAATAATTTAGCATAATGGTGTAAAATACCTACAACTTCTTGTGATCTTAGCCTCTCTGTGCATCCAATTTTAGACAAAAAGAAAAAGAAAAATTGTTGTCTTAATAGACGTCTTGGGCTTGGAAAGCAAATTAATGATGTTGTTCATTGACATTGAATTAGGGGTATTTATGATATTAATAATAATTATTTTTTAAAATATATTTTTTATTTTTAAAAATATATTTTTCACATCAGCACATTAAAATGATAAAAAAATAAAAAAATTAATTTTAAATAAAAAAATATAATTTTTCAAAAAACTCTAGTTAAATCGAGAATCCAAACACCTTCTTAGCAAGTTTATCAAAACACGGTATTATAAGATTAATCTAACACAAATCATAATCACGTGGGTTTGTGGCAAGGAAAAATAAAGCATTTATCTATATGTCATAAAATTATATAAATCATATATTATGATTTCATTTAAAATTTTAAACTTTTAAATAAAAATAAGTTTTTAACATGGTATCAGAGCTTTATTAATCAAGCGATCACGAGCTTAAATCTCACTATCTTTATTTTATTTGATAAAAATAAACGCAAAATAGTATAAATTTATATAAATTTCAAGTTTAAAAGGATTTTGAGATTTTTTCTTTACATCACAACTAATCTAATGTTATGGAATCTCTACAATTAAAGATAATCATGGAATAATTAACATGTTAATAACATCTTACCGTTTAAAAATGAATGAAACCAGCTTCTTCTGCTAAGAAACAGCTGGCAAGTCAATCTCTCATCCAGTTCAGCTGGAGACACGTGGGCCTCCTGTTTTTGTATAGTTTTTTTTAATGTGAATTTATTCGTTGGAGGTAATTTAAGCTTGATCTGTTCTGGAAAAAGAATATTACTTACTGTCTTAGTTCTGTATATAAATGCCATTGGTTGACCTTCTATGCTGATAAATGCCACGTGTTCGGGTGAAGGAAGAAATAATATATATATATATATAACATTAATTTTGGTGCTTTTTAAATTATTTTTTCTCTTAAAAAATATTAAATTAATTTTTTAAAATATTTTTTCAAATAAAAATTATTTTAAAAAATAACCGCTAACACACTTAAAATCCACCATGTAATACACCATACATTCAATGTTAGACTTGAGTCCAATCATAAAATGGACGTATACCATGTATTAATAATATCTATGCATATTCTTTTACCAACCATCTTCCTTTCAACAAGAGTGGCCTGTGGGTCATCGAGCTTACAGAGGTGAAGCTTCCACGTCGGTTTTTGAATAAATTAATTATCAGGGGACAGAGCTTCAAATAAATGCAACAATGGCAGATCAACTGTGTGCTCATGTGGAGGAGAGGCTTGTGGGCCATGACGCCCATTTCCCTGATTAGTGGGTCCCTTGTTCATGGTGGGTATGGTGATGGTGATTCAAGAATATTATACAAAAGTATGGGGGAATGGTGATGGTTAGGTCACAGAAAACACAAGCTCCCAACTTGTATTTTGCCCTTAATCCTCAATTTAAAATGGAAAGTGCTGAGATAGTTGTGGAGTTGATCATGCTCTACGGCCACCTGATTGGTGGTTCTGAGCCTGAAAGATCTACAGCCACCAGCACCACCATGGGATGCATGTGCAAGGCACCATTACTGACTCTTGAAAAGGTCATTTGCATATATTTTAGCATTAATAATAAAGTGTCATTAACTTAATTGCCTTTATTAGACGACTTTGTAAGCCCTTTAACATTCTGCCTATATTTTCTCAAAAGGAGAATCATAACTCACAACCCACTTTGAGAGGATTTTCCTTTTTAGCAAAAAAAAAACAAATTGGAGGTTGGGATTGCAATAAAAGAAAGTATTTTGGGTGAGGTTTTTGAGGAGCCAAGGAAGGATGGTTTTGTTAAATTAGGTTGTGCTTGCTTGCAAGCAAAATATACTTCAATGGAAAATAGTTGTCAACTAGGTGTTATTGGATATATTCCAAAGGAAAATAGTTTTTATTTTTAGAACTTTTTTTAAAATATATCTACTTTTAAAAAAATATTAAATTAATATTTTTTTATGATTTTGATGTGTTGATTTAAAAACATTAAACACACGGTAAGATAACATTTCATCCTCTATGGTTTTATTATTATTATTGTTGTTGTTGTTGTTGTTGTTATTACCATTACTCCTACAATAACATTGAAGTTAATTTAGACCATGTTTATTTTTGTGTTTCAAAAATATTTTTGAAAAAAATTAATTTTTTTTATTTACTTCAAATTAGTTTTTTTTTTGTGCTTTCAAATTGTTTTGATGTGCTGATATTAAAATTAATTTTTAAAATTAAAAAATATTATTTTAATATATTTCAGAGTAATAATACTTTAGAAAATAATTACTATGATAATCTCAAATTCCTGAAATCGTAACTATAATTGAGAGTTAAAATGGACAGCCAAAATTTATCTTTTTGATAAAATTAAATGATAGTAAAAAAGATATTAATTTACTAAAGGACCCTTAGATCATAGAACTATCAAGAAAATAAATTAAGTGAAGTATAATATTACTTTGATTAAACTCGTAATATTCACCGAACAACGCAATCAATCTTGACTCAAAACAAGGCTCTTTAACCATCTAGGTGGTGATTTAGTGGTAAGAGTTTGAGACAAAGAGGTTTGCTCCTTCTGTAGTCTCAGGTTCAAGCCTTGTGGTTACTCATATGATGGCCATTGGAGGCTTACATGGTCGTTAACTTCAGGGCCCGTGAGATTAGTCGAGGTGCGTATAAACTGGCCCGAACACCCACGTTAAACTAAAAAAAAAAAATACCCCTCTCTTACCCTCATCGCCTTCCACTCTCGAGGACGGGAGATGAGAAGAAAGGCCAGTCCTGTCAACCAAAAAGCTAGAGGCTATGCACAATTATAGGAAAGCTAATCCTATTCCTCCCTTCCTTCTCTATAAGAACAAAGGGTCTTTAATTATCTTCTAGTAACAGAATAGACCCCTACCCTTTTTGTCTCCCTGAGATTAAGAACCCCATGTTATACCAATCATCTCCTTTTTTCAATGTCCACATCATTGTCCAATCTATGTACATTGTCTACTACAGCAGTACAAGACAACCAGTTGGGGATTCTACACGTGGCGGTTTAGCTGTAGGCTAAAATGGGGCCAATTTGTTAGATAATCTTGTTCTTCTCAGACTCCTCCCGTCTAATCTCTCTTAATCACTGCCGATAATGATTTTGTAACGAATGTGAAACCTTAATGGCGTTTGCCACAGTTTTGCCCAGTTTCTTCTAGGTCTGCGATCGGTGCATCTGGGGCGGGGAAGGTAGGATCAACCCAGATTTTGTGTAAGAAACGAAATGGTGATGCAGTTTTGTGAGTGACGAATAGTGGGCAAAAAAACACACTCCTGAAAAGGGAAAAGAAAGAAGATTTTGCAAGAATTGTCTTGCCGTGAAAAATATTTTGTAAGACCTTAACTGACTCTGATGAAAAAAAGAAAAATAAAAAAGAGTGGGGGTATGCCACTGCTTTATAGTGAATTAAAAAGGTTAAGGGATGTTTCAGATTGTGTCAGTGGTTATTTTTTAAAGTGTTTTTCTCTTGAAAATATATTAAAATAAAATTATTTTATTTTAAAAAAATTATTTTTGATATCAGTACCTCAAAAAGATCTGAAAATATTAAAAAATATTAATTTGAAGCAAAGAAAAAAATAAAAAAAATTTAAAATTTTTAAAAATAAAAGAATAAACAGGATTAAGCAGAGAGTTTATCGAATTGCTCCCACTACTTTATGTTTTTCTTTTGAAACAGAGTTACACCACAGGAATTTGGAGTAGATCCTACGCAAGAGTACAGTCACACCGCCTAGGTAAGAATTGAAACCCAAAACGTGTTCCGCTAGATTTCCTTGAGGTTGAGATGCTCCACCAAATGAGAGATGACGAGTGGGATACTTCATGTCCGAAATGACCACCAAGAAAGGAAAAGGGCCATTCAAAGCTTCACAGCCCAAGATTCCTAATGTCATTTATAACATTGTGTCGGCCCAGCTCTAACCAGCCAGTTTCCTAGATTGAAGTAAGGTAATCCAATCAAACGACAAGATACTAAATTTAAGGTGGTTCTACTCTGGAGGGGTTTGGATCATTTTTTTTCCTCTTCCTTATAATTTGTGAAGAAAGAGAAGAGCGACAAAAAAAAAAAAAAAAACCTTGGAAGCACAATAAAGCTCTGATGATGACATTACCAGTAACGTTGGAAAGATCTCGATGAAACAAGTCTAACAACACCACAAAAGGTCACAAACCATGAACGGAGTGGACCATACGAGCTTTCCAAAAGTGTCGAGGCTCACTTGTCTTTGAACCGTTTGTATGGCCTATTTTGGTCACTGTTGGTGACCTTTCTTGGTGTTGCTGTATTCGTCTTATTGATATCTTTCCAACCATACCGATAGTGTCATCATCGGAGTTTTAATGCGTCTTCGAAATTTTTTCTTCTCTCTCTCTCATCTCTCCTTATTAAATCCTGTGCCTTTTAAATTTTTGCAATTTGAAAAAATCATAGATGATACTTGGAGCTCACAACTCGCAAATATCATCTCGTGACTCTCTAAACTATGTTATTTTTTCAAATATTTTTTATACTATGTTATTTTATCACTTTTTTTTAGCAATGTACTTCATTGCGAAAGTATAAAAATTTATTTCAAAACAATCATTTACTTACTGGATTAAATGGTAAATTCACAGCCCAAGGCCACACTGTATCACTTGCGGGTGCCTCTTCTGGTACGTAGCTCACCAAGATTTTACCTTTTTTTTAAAAAATAAAAGAGTATTTTTTCACCTACCAAATTCTGAAAAAAAAAATAATCAAATAAACACCAATCGTTTGTAATATGCAAACATCTATAAGATCAAGAGTAATTTAAACTTGCACTGAGGGTCTTGGCCTGGCGGTGGGAAGGGCTTGTCTCCTTCCGCTGCTCCTGGGTTCGAGCCCTTATGTGCACGCCTTTCACCCCCGCGGTGTCTTACATGCCCTCTGGGTTTGCATGGTGTTCAGTGGGCCATGGGATTAGTCGTGTTGCGCGCAAGTTGACCCGAACACCCACGTAAATCAAAAAAAAAAAAAGAAAAAAAAAGAGCAATTTAAACTTGTGCCTGTTGACGACTTTTAGGGGAATTTAATGGGTGAAGATATCATTAAACTTTATTAATTTCTAATATTATGCGGATCAGGGATTGAACGCTTATTCACTAAACAAAGATTTCCTAAACCCTCAAAACTTTAGAATAAGTTGCTTGATAAAATTTCAGGCCCATCTAGCTCTATGTTGAGAAACTAAAAATATGCAAAACCCAGATGACTTATTGAGGTAGCCCTATTTTGATCAAACTAAATTAAACTAGACCATGGTGGGCCATGGCTGGCCTACTTTGTTACCATTTTCTTCCTAGTAAAATGCCTGGAAGATGGTGTTGCATGCCAGCACACAGCACACAGCACACAGCACGTACAAAAAATTTCACTAAAAGGCTGGATAAAGTGGTTTCTGAGCTTGAAAAAACAAGGGCTAACAGTACAGTGTAACTATAAACAAAGAACATAAAAAGAAGAGCAGAGAATTTGGTATCAGCCAAAAAAAAATTCGTGCATCTCTATCTCCAAGTGATGTTTAGCTGCAAAAAGCGGCACAAGGTCCTAATGCGAAAACTGTGCACCACGAAGGGTAATTATCCTGACCATTAGCACGTAAAATATACAAATTCACCTTTCCAGATTTAATATATGGTAAACTACCGTGATTTGTGGGTTTGTTTATTCAACAAAACTGGTTAATGAAAGATGATATGAAAGCAAATTTTCCAGCACTGCCAAAGTGGGGTTAACAAAGTATGCACTATAATTCTGCCAAATGGATACCTTGCGACCTGCTGATAGCTGCTCAAATGCCACTGGAATCCCTTCCAAAGACGAAACGCCTTGTCCAATCTGAAATCACCAACACCCTGGTGCGCCAACTGACTAGCTTGCTGAATGAGACACAGACCGAAAACATATTAGTATATAGCTAGTCAATTTGAAATCTCTAAGAGAGTTTGAAGCCAAGGAGAAGGTCAGTACCTTGCATAAACAGAATACCAAAGCCATTGAGAGCTTTGACCGATTGAAACCCAATCACCAGGAAGCTGTGCTGCTGTTTGTTCTCCTCCCAATGGAGCAAATTGCCCTAAATGCTTGTATCTAAATCAATATACACCATAAAGAAAATGATTGAGATCCTAACTGCTTGCAAGTCTCAAAGTAGAGATCTACATGCTTCAAGTCTGGCATTCAAAAAGTGGTCTGTAACTTGACTCCATAGATGTCCAAGTTAAACAGCTAACTCTGAAGAAGATATGCAGGGAGGAAACTATATGTTTTGATTGAGAAAAGATGCATCATGGATGGTGGAGGAATGCTAAGCATCAGTAAAAAGATCGTGGGAGAAATAGCTGTCATAACATAATCCTACTATATCAAATTCAAACAAGATTTAAGATGTACCTAAAGGGATGGAAGCGATGGCGCCCTTCTTCCCTGAACCTGATAGGACCTTCAGGGTTTTTTTCAGCCTCTTCCATACGGTTGAAGCAATTAGCAAGATAAGTGCCTTGCTGAGCCGCAACCTGAATCCAGACAAATGAAAATAGATAATTAGGAGATATCTCTTAGAGAATGAAAATTCACAGAAAGTAGAACCACAAATCAACACAAGACCTGAGCTGTTGCTGGAAGATTCTTCATCTGGGAATCAACTTCTGAAAGGGCTTTCTTAAATTCTTCAATATTCAGTTCAATTGCTTCTTTTGCAACATCCCCTTTAGCCATCTTCAAGAGATCAACAAGGTCACGCATCTTCTTGTTCTTCAAATATAGCTCCACCTGAGGATATCTTTCACAAATGTCTTTAATGACTTCTCGAAATTCTTTTACTGTGAGAGTTCCAGAATTGTCCTTGTCTGCCTTCTTAAATATTGCTGCAATATCTTCCTACAAGCATGGAAGTACAAGAAAGAGAACATACATCAACAGACTAGGTGATTAAATTCTCGATGTAATATTGACATCAAATATTATTTTCACATCAATCAACACTCTTTGTATATCTGGTGTATGTCATACATCATCATGCATGGATTATTCATTTAGAAGCTATTAACAGTAGCCATAACAACAAATATATACCAATAGTTTTCAGCTACGCCATTATGAGTTTACAGATATGATTTCAATGTGCAATGTGTGTTTGATGACATGAAGAATTTCAAGTGCATACTTGTGCTACGTGCACGGAAAAAAAAAATACATGAGGTTCGACAATATGCTTATATTTACACGAGCGAGGAACTAGATTGTCACCATGCATGAAGTTAAGGTTACAACATATGAATTTATAGCAAACCCTAGCCGAACAAAAGGTATTAGAAAATCTCAATAATACTTCTTTATCGTATCTTGAGGGTGTTACCACCACACCCCCTAACCTATTAATCATCCTTGGCAATGAATTACATCCCAACGCATCAAACAACATTCTCTATATATGTATTCCATTCAATATGAGCTATATACTACAACAATCTCCACCTTTCGGGAGAGAAGAGAGAACATAACTTGGAACTCCACGTTGAGGCATCTCCTATCTAGCACCTGGAGATATTAATCAAGTCCAAACAATGCTTAGACTTAACTGTGCTAACAAGCTTTATCGACATGTTTGCTACATTCTTAGAATTATGAACTTTCTCAATCAATAGTTCACCAAAAGAAACCAATTCCATGATTATATGAAACCTGCTTGGTTCTTACACGATACACTTTGTTCTTTGTCAAGTTAATAACATTTTGATTGTCACAACATAAATAAACCCCACATTTCTAAATACGCAGCTCCTTAACTAACACTATAAGCCATAAGGCTTCCTTGGTAGCCTCGACCACTACCACATATTCTGACTTAGTAGTAGTAATGCAATTAGAAACTGAACCATGGACCTCCAACAAATAGCCCCCCCACAATAGTGAATACATAACATTTGGTAAATTTCCTGTTATTTAAGTCCTCTACATAGTTTGCATCCATATATCCCACAACTAAAGGATCACTCTACTATTTGCTAAAATGATACCATAGTCTGTAGTGCCCCTAAAGTATCTGAAGCTCCACTTGACTACATCTTAATGTTGTTGTCCTGGATTTGATAGAAACTTGCTTACCACATTAATTGCTTATGCCAAATCTGGTCTTGTACAAACCATAACAAACATCAATCACCTCACTACACTGACACATGTGACCTTTGGCATGTCTTGCTCCACATCATCTGTCTTCAAGCGCTGATCAATAGATAATCTAAAATGATTCGTCAAAGTTATACTCATTGGTTTTGCATTATCCATGTTAAACCTTTCCAACACTTTCTCAACATAGTTACGCTGAGATAACCATAATCTCTAGGAAACTCTGTCCTGATTTACACGAGTAAATCCAGATTATACTCACATCTTTTGTAGTCAATCCAGATTATGTAGGAGATTGCTTCAGTCCATAAAGTGATTTCACTAATTTACAGACCAAGTGTTCTTGTCCAAATGCAAAACTCCTCTGGCTGTACCATGTAAATTTGCTCCTTTAAATCACCACAGACAAAAGTTGTCTTGACATCCATCTACTCCAATTGCATATCAAAATGTGCTACCAAACCCAACACTATCTTGATGGAAGTGTATTTGATCATAAGCAAATATATCTTATCATAGTCAAGCACTTTTCTTTGTGAGTAATCCTGACGAGCTCTAAACTTCTCACCCTCATTTTCTGATGCTGCTTCTTTCTTTTTATACACTCATATACATTCCATCGCCCTCTTCCTCTTTAGAAGCTCCACTAACTTCCATGACTACCATATTGTTTCCTCTATAACACCCATCCATCTACTTTTCTCTTAGTTATGTCATGCCTCCTGAAACATAGTAGGATCTCCGCTACTAGTAATGAGTGCATAAGAAACCAAATCTTCAAAACCATACCTAGTAGGTGGCCTAATAATGCGTCTAGGCTTGTTTGTAGTTATACTATCATGCTTCTGATCTTCTAAACTAGAACTTCCTGCATTCTGAGCACTGAATTCTCTATCATGAGTCTCTAGCTCCATTTGCACCTCATGTTTATTGGTGTCGCAATTTTCTAGCACCTGTTTCTTCTCTTCCTAAGTTTGTTGCAACAAGGTTTTTTCATAAAAAATTGCATCTTTACTAATCACTATCTTGTTTTCCTTTAGATCCCAGAGCTTGAAGCCTTTCACTCCTTTTTTATATATATAAAAAAACACGTTGTCTAGACTTTGGATCAAGCTTCAACCTCTTATCACTAGAAACATGCACATAGACTAGACATCCAAACACTCTCAAACCAGAATAGTCAATTTTATTGTTTGTCAATACCTCTTCTGCTACTTTTCCATCTAGTGATGCCCTAGGTGATCTGTTAATCAAGAAATATGTCATATCCAGTGTTTTTGTCTAAAAGTTCTTTACAAACCTACATTCAGTCTAAGACACCTTACTTTTTTAGTTATTATTCCGTTCATCCTTTCCGCTACATCGTTTTGTTGTGCTGTTTTGCGTACTGTGAAATGTTTCTTGATCCAATGTTGCTCACACAACTCCATAAACTTTGAATCTGTGTACTCAATACCATTTTCTGACCCGAGGCATTTGATCTTCCTTCTTGTCTGGTTTTCTACTTCAACTTTTCACACCTTGAACTTGAAAAACATTTCTGACTTGTGTTGTGTGAAGTACACCTAAACCTTTCGTGAGTCATCAATAAAAATCACAAAATACATGTCCTTCCCATGATGCTACCCTTATTATACCCTAAATATCTGTATGAATATAATCAAGAGTCCCCTTTGTCTTGTGTGTGGTTGTCTTAAACTGCACCTTATTCTATTTTCCAAAAACATAATACTTGCAAAAACCAAGCTTGCATGTTTTGACATTCTTCAATAGATTTTTCTTATAAAGCTTCATCATCCCACACTCACCCATATGACCTAACCGTACATGCCACAAGACTGTGCTATCTGACTCAGATTATGCGGCTACAGCACCACCTACAACTATGATACCTATCAGTCTATAAATTTTCCTACTAATTTCTTCCTTTTCATCATTGTCATAACACCTTTATTCACCTTCATTACTCCACTTTCAGACTTGAAACTAAAACCATTACGATCTAAAATGTCCAATGAAATCAAATTCTTCCTCAAATATAGTATATATCTAACATCACACAATATTCTAATAACACCATCAAACATTTTAATTTTTATATTCCCCATTCCAGCAACTTTGCATGAAGCATCGTTACCTCTCAGAATAGAACCAAAATTAACTAACCTGTAGGTGTCAAACCAATTTTTATTGGGTGTCATGTGATAAGAGCATGTTGAATCTAGTATCCATGAGTCTGTAAGATGATCTGAACTGGATGAAACATAAAACATATCCTTGTCACCACTCTTTAAGTCTTCTTCTTCCACTACATTCACAGACTTTGATAAACCCTCTTTATTCTTTGTATCTCTCTTATTTTTCTTTGGACATTTTTGTTTTATATGCCTGTTTTTCCAGCACTTATAACACTTTATGTCCTTCCTTTTCCTGGATTTAGACCGAGTTTTGTTGCTACTCAATCCGTTCTGGGACTTGTTTCTCTCACGTTCTTGATTACTCCTCACCATAAGCCCTTCACCTTATAAATTCTCATCACCAGCTTTCTTTCTCATATTAAAACCTAATAAGGCACTTGTGATTTCCTTAAATTCGAGAGTTTCTCCCCCACCCCCCACACATCAAAGTTGTAACCAAATTTTCATATGTAGGAGAAACAAGTAAAGAATTCAGTAAAATCAACGCCTTATCTTCGTCGTCGAACTTCACATCAACTCACCTCAAATCACTAACGATATGGTTGAACAAGTTGATATGTTGATTCAAATTTGTGACCTCTGACATCTTAAGACCATATAATTTCTGCTTAAGATAAAGCTTGTTCGTCAACGATTTAGACATATACCGCCTTTCTAATTTCAACCAAACTGTTGTTGGTGATTCCTCATCCATAACATGATACATCACATCATCGACAGACAAAGCCTGATAGTTGCCACAACCCTCATTTCCAATTCCTTCCAATCTATGCATACATGCCTTCTAGTTGCTTTCCGTATAACCTTCACCATGCCCTGTTACACTAACAAATCCTTCACCTCTTTTTCCATAATATGAAATTACCAGATCCATCGAACTTGACCATGTTGAATTTTGCAGAAGAAATCCCTGACATCGTGAACCAAACTCCGATACCAATTATTGTGATACAAGACAATAATGATGAATAGTACAAATAATAAAAAAAAGAAAAACGCATATATACCAAACTCGGTAATGTGGCTACATCCACATAAGCGAGGACCTGAATTTTCACTATGCATGAAGTTAGGGTTACATCATATGAATTTATAGTAAACTCTAGTCGTACAAGAGGTAATAGATCCAACAATACTCCTTTACAGTGTCGTGGGGTATTGTCCCTACACCTCTAACCTATCAACCGTCCCTAGCAGGCAATAACTAGCTTTCTCTATATACGCGTTTCACTCAATATGAGCCACATACCATAACAATATTAGTTAAAAAAGAACATTTTTGTTGTTCACTGTAAGAATGAACAGTTTTGTATGTTTATCGGTATAAAAGTTATCTACTTAATGTGCGAGAGAGTCTAATAGAGAGGTAAAAACTTCCTTTTTAGTCTCAATAAAGAGGAACATATAAACTCGACAAAAATATAATAAAACAGGTGATGTCATGCGTGCAATTATAACAGAAAAGTAATGAGAACAATACCATGACTTTGCGCTGGTTAACTGTTGCACAATCACCAAGTGCATATATAGTACTACATCCCTCAACTCGCAACCATTCGTCAGTTGCTAAAGCACGCCTATTACTCTGTGTTCACAGGAACAAATTTTTTTTTCAATTAAGAGTGCTCATTTTGAATGAAATCTCACAGAAGATATGTTGGAGACCCTGAAATAAATAAATCTATTTTTATAAGCCAGAAACACACCTGACCAATTTGCTGCATAAAATCCTTTATGACAGGATGAGTTCCATTTCCAGTTGACCAGACGACCATTCCATATGGTATAGTAGTAATTTCACCATCATTCCCTCTTACTTTAGTAGAGATTTCTTTATCAGATACTTTCACAACCATCGACCCTAACTTCACATCAATGCCATCTCTTTGGAACTTCTCTTCCGCAAAACCTGTGATTCTTTTGTCAAACCTGCATACAAGAACCCCCAACAGCATGAGTTCATCTATTAGAACTCTTCAAGTATATGCAACTGTACGTGATTATGCATTAAGTATTGAACCCAATTAACAAGCTTAACATATTAAGTCTTGCCTGCATATGTTAAACAGTTCCTAAAGTCTGGTTTAGATTGCTACTGTAATATTTCTGAACTATTTGCAAATCAAAAATCAACTTAATCAAAGTGAACTGCAGGACATCTTAATTATATTTAACAAATACTAGCGTTCATTCCATTTAAAGTTAATACCAGAAACCAAACCAGTGAGGTATCAATCATCATGAGCAGAAGGCAGGTACTTACATGTTCAAAATATGATCTGATGCTTCAAGTAGTGTTATTTTTACAAAATCTTTGGCTGCTGGATACAGTTTGACTAAATCCTCATTGACAAAATCATGAAGCTCTGCAGCAAACTCCACTCCTGTTGGTCCACCACCAACAACTACAAAATGAAGTATTCTCTTCCTTTCTTCATCACTAAAAGTCGGCAAGCTTGCCTTCTCAAATGAGTTGATAACAGATTGACGGATCTGCTGAGCATCTTCAACTTCCTGCAGAAGAAATCCATTTCCTTGTACAATTTAACCGTGCATGTGCATCAAGCAACTCAATTCCCGATTTCCTATCTCTTCAAAATTTTCCAGACAATGAAATTGATAAGGATAGCATGCACTGAAATTCTGAGGAGGTTACCTTTAGGAAATTGCAGTTCTCAACTACACCAGGTGTGTTGAATGTGTTCGGACGAGCTCCCATGGCTATAATAAGATAGTCATAATCCACAACAAATTCTTCTTTTCCATTCTTACTGGATTCTGAATTAGGTCGACAATGAACTTTCTTATTTTCTGCTTCAATCTTGAAACATTCAGCTTCCCAGTACCTAATGTCAATACTTTTCTGCGAGAGGAAGAAACAAACAAGGGCTGGTTACTGCATTACCTCATATCCAAAATCTATTCTTTCTAAAGTGAAGTTCTATGCACAATCACCTACATAAATCCTATACATCATATGACCCACACATGATGAACAGACAAGATTTATTTATTCACAAGACTGCCCAAAGTCAAAGCTCATGATTCTGAACACTCCATTTCTCATTACCTTCCTGACAATGCTACGAATTGGTTCGACAATGCTGCGAGCCTCCACCGTACCACATGTAACACTTGGTAACAAAGGAGTGAATGCAAAGTAGTTGCGAGGCGATATCACCTGAACATCATATGAGGGATTGTTAAGTTTCTTCAAGAAACTGGTTCCTGCCCAACCAGTTCCAAGCACCACCACCTTCTTTTTCTTGATCTCCTCCAAAACTGGCGGTGCACTACCTGTTCCATTTGCATCTGCGTAAGCTACATAGCATCCACCACTGCAATTCAATCAATCACATGATAAATAACAATCACCAAGAAACTCTGATTAAATAAATAAATATTAACTGAAATACTAAAATCTAAAATTAAAAAAAAACCCGATAATTCTAACAACAACAAACAAGAACATGATCAAATACCATTAACGAGCACTATTTTTAATGGAAAAAAATATTAAGATATTACTATTTATACTGTTTCATTATTAGAACAGAGGAAAACAGAGTCGATCTCTATTGTAGCTAGCAGCAATAATAGAGTTAAACTGAATTATCTAATCCTAGAAACATCCAACAAAATTGGAAGCAAAAAAAGAACACATCTAACCGCAACAAAAACGTGATCTAATAATGCTAATCGCAGAATTACCAAACTACTAATCACCTAATTAACACACACAAACAACCAACCGTAAAAGCAAAACTGCATCTCCTCCATTCACACACTCAGCAATCAATCAAGAAAAAAATAAATTTAAAAAATAAAAAAATTCCAAAAATAGGAAGAAAAAAGTATCGTTCAAACATAATTAATCGAACTGAAGAAGAGAAATTTGGAGCGAGAAATATTACCTGATGGTGCAAATGACAACGAGTTTAGCGAGAGAAGGATAGTCATCGAAACATCTAGAAGCTCTCTTAAACAAACTCAAACTGTTCATTTTCACCGACTATAGGTTCTCTAAATTTGTGAAGACCAAACAGTGTCGGCGCTTTTTAATTACAGGTAAACAGAGAAAGTCTTTCAAAAGGATTTAGAGAGAGTGTGAGAGAGAGATGCAGTGTTGGTAGCTTGAAGAGGAAGAAATGTAAAGAGCCCGAGAAGGTAGTAGAGGACAGGAGAGGAGATGGAAGCGTTACTGTTTGCGTTGTCTGTAAGTTGGTGGCGAGATGTTTCTTTTCGGGGTTTTTTTTTCGGTTGATTGTCATGGAGGGGAAGGAAAAGGCGGCAGGCACGTGCTTAGCGGTAGCGAATAACTTGAAATTTGTTGTTTTTAGTTAAGCAGCTGGACACGTTGCAATTTGGTGGAGCGGCGGCTGTGTTCTTTTAAGGGTTTGTTTGGATTTCGATAATGATTAATTTTTAAAGTGATTTTTAAAGTGATTTTGTTTGAAAATATATCAAAATAATATATATTTTTATTTTTTAAAAAATAATTTTTAATATTATTGCATCAAAATAATTTAAAAATATCAAAAAATATTAATTTGAAACAAATAAAAAAAATTAAATTTTAAATTTTTTCAAAAACACTTTTGAAACGCAAAAACAAATAGGCCCTAAAAAACATTTTAAAATAATATTTTTTTAAAAAAAACTATTTTTAACATCAAACATATCAAAATAATCTAAAAAATATATAAAAAATTAATTTTAAGCAAATAAATAAATAAATTTTTGTGAAACATTGTGTTCTCATCTTTGATAATGTTTGTGATTATGATAACTGATGTTTTTTAAAGTAATTATCTTTTAAAAATATATTAAAATAATATATTTTTTTATTTTTTAAATTTTATTTTTGATATTAACATATCAAAATTATTTAAAAATTTTAAAAAAACTCAAAAATCTTTTAAAAAACACTTTTATTATTGTGTTTCGCTTGGTTTGACCAGCTAGCGTAGTGGTTTGACCATGATGTACTATGAAACATTAATTTAACTGTATATTTTTTTTTAATTTATATAACATACATGTATGAGGGAAATTTTATTTTATTTATTTTATTTTATTAGGAAACATTTATCTGGTGAATAATTTAGCAATGGTTAAGTATTATTTGTAGGTTTTTATTTTACTTATTAAAAATATAAACTAAAAACTTTTTTATTTGATTTTTTTTTTATTGAAAAGAAGCAAAGCCAAAAATCACTCACACCATTTTAAAAACCATTTTTCTTGGTTTTTAAAGATTTTGAAAATTGATTTTTATTTTTAAATTTTTTTCTTAAAATAAAAAAAATGATCACAATAAAGATTATAATACTTAAATTGGGTAAGGTTACTAACACAAAAAACAAAAAAAAAAAGGGGACAAGGTCCTGTTTGTTTTTATGTTTCAAAAGTGTTTTTGAAAATTTTTTATTTTTTTTTGTTTTAAATTAATATTTTTTTAGTGTTTTTAAATTATTTTGATGTGCTGATCTTAAAAATAATTTTTTTTTTTTAAAAAATAATATTATTTTGATGTATTTTTAAATAAAAAACATTTTAAAAAGCAACCATAACGAGAATTCCAAACACATCAATGGTTAAGTAAATTTATAATTGGATCCTACCTGTAACTGTAGATAAAAACGAATTCGTCTGTTGGAACATGTCTACACACCTTGATTCTAAAAATTATAAAATAAATTAATAGCAATAAATTGTGTTCGATATTTATGCTAAGAAAAATTAATCAAACCATTATTATCAGGTAATAAAAATGACACCGTATATGTTTAGATCGTTTTAGTATGGTCTTCCACTCACCTAAAAATGACATGACAAGATTTTTGTTTTATAAGAAAAATAAGGTCATTGCTATATATTTAAATTTAATTTATAAAAGATGACATTTCAAAAAACAATATACCGAAAATTGACAGTTATGTCAATTAATCAATCTGGTAAATTTTTGCCATTTAACCAATACATTGAAGCCTCTTTATAGGTTAATTCAAAAAATTCACCCAAGAGGTTAATTTTATAGGTTTCAAGTTATATAAAAATACATTGAATTGTAAAAAATTGATATATTTAAATAAGTTAGATCAGTCAAATTCGATTAAATCGAGAAGTTTTTTATTTTAATAAAAAAAAATAATGATTTCTTTTTAGAATGGTTTGGGGTAAATTTTATTATATTTCTCTTTAGGTAAAAATCATTACATCGAAAAATCATGCTTTGATGTGATAATTTTGCTAATTTTATTACATTTCCCTTTAGGTAAAAATAATCCTCCTCTTCCATATAAGATAAGAAGAAAACAGAACGGAAAAAAAAAATTTAAATAAAAAAAATTAATTTTTTAAAAATACAGTTTCAACTGTATTTCTAAATATTTTTTTAATAACTAGTTATTTCATATGTTGGAATTGGTGCGATTTGAAGTTATTTTTATAAATTTATGAATACATGAACTCTTGCAAAAGAATATATAGAATTCAAGGGACAAGAAGATACATAAACTATTGGATTTGGATGAACTTGTAAGAATGTGCTTGTTTGTGTTTTAAACAAATAAACTTTAAGGGAGTGTTTGAGAATATAGTAGTGATTGTTTTTTTAAATATTTTTTATTTAAAAATATATTAAAATATTTTTTTAATATTAATATATCAAAACGATATAAAAATACTAAAAAAATTAATTTGAAACAAAAAATATTTCAAGTTTTAATTAAAAGTTGGGTTGTTAGATAATTCTGGATTAACTTTAAAATAATATTGTTTCAATAATATGTTTTACTTTTTTATAAAAAAAATGATGTTATTTTGGATACAAAATTTTAAAAAATGGTTTTTTAAACAAAAAACTAAGAAAAAAATCATTGAAATTAACTTGATAAAATTTTAATTGGGTTTGTTGATCAACCGAGTCATGAATTAATCTTTTAAGTTATCTACATTTAATCAGTTTAACATCCGAATAGATTAAAAAAAACTTAACCCATGCCAAGCTTTGAGTAAAAAAAGTCATTAAGCATGCTTTGACAATTTACACTAACTCGACTAATTCTTTGAGGTTCTGAAGCTAATGACCATGTAAACCTTCATTGACTCTGAGATTTGTATCACTCGAACTGGTAATTTCTTAAAAGCAAATTCAAGATCTGACTAGTTAAACTACACTACTCATGATTTATTTAGAAGTTCTTTTACGAGAGAAAAAAATAACTTTTAATGTTGTTTTTCAATGACACATTCAAACATATAAAAATAAAAATGATTTTCAACTTATTTTTTTATAATACAACAAAACGTTGAAATTTAATCTGTTGTATTCATAAATCATTTTCCATACAAGAATTAAAGGAAATAAACGGGGCCAATTGCTATCTTGTATAAACAGGGCCCAATTAGTTACAATTCCAATTCCATAATTGACATCAACGCTGCACAAATCAGAAACATTATTCATATCAATGGCTTTCTTCTAAAAAATCAAAAGAAAACCAAACAAGAAAACAAAAATCAAGGCAAACAAACTACAAAACATGAATATGTAATTACTCTACGATGAAGTTGTAAAATTTTTAGATTGAATTTGTGCATTTTATAGTTGTCTTAAATTGAAGTGTTTAAGGCTAAATATGAGATTTGTCTATGGACTTGGTAATCACTGCAAATGATACTTGAGTTTTTAAATTTCAAGAGGGAATAAAAGTATAACCAAGAGAATGGAAAATTATGAGAGTTAATATTGTGTATGATTTTATTGTAGTATTATCATTGAATTGCCAAATTAATTTGTTTGCCTGGAGTACATGGGGGTATTTATACATCTTGCTCGGTCATATAAGCTTACCTCGTAAAGAATAAAGTAATAATGAAGAATAATTATTTTTCCTTTTAGATAATCTAAAAAAATAAGTTGTTTGTTGTTTTATTATTGACGGGAATGATCAACGCTTGAAAGTGATTGACGTGAAAGGTAAGCATTCTCTAAAGAGATATGTTGGCCGGTCCAACCAAACTTTTCTGCATTTTTTTCTTTTTAATCACTCTATAATTCTCATTACATTAAATCAAACAAGATCAATAAATGAGTACCATACCAATTAGCTTCACATAGACATTAGTTGGTCACCAAATCGGTAGACTATCCCCACCATTTCTATGCCATCTCTCTATCATTCCCATGTTCATACATTATTCATTGTTCAACTTTGTGTGGTACATCATTCCCTTTATCAAGGTGCACTTTTGGACCCAAAAACCTTTCCCACTCTAACAAAATATTTAATGACCCTTTTTCCAAAGGAAATCCATATAGTGCTATATTAGTCATGTCAACTCAAGTAAATCCTTGGATTTAGCGATTGATTAACTGCACAAATATCTAAAAACCGAAAAAAAAAAAAACAAGACTCCAAACCCGAAAAAATTGCCTCTCATTATCACCTTCAATTAATCCAAATTGAGAGAACCTAACCCTCTGATTATCTCCTTAAATCCACTTTAAGCACTTATTAATCACACTTCACCGGGAAACATCTTGTCGTTTTTGGCCGGAGATATGTCAATCTCTATCAAATTATCCTCTTCCACATGAAAATTCGAACCCGTATCCAAATCCGGACCCGTATCCTCCTTATTATCACTATCAAGTGCTATCTCTATCAATAACCCTTCTCTATCTTCCTCTTCCCATTTGAAGCAAAACCTCTCCAGCGAGTCCCACTCTCCGGCAACTGAAAACCCACCTTCAGAATCCGAATCCGAATCCGTTTCCGGATAGCACATAGCCAAAGACGGATACCTTTCCAAACCACCAAACCGGGTCGGATCCTGACCTGCATCCTTCTCATTTGGATCCTCCCCTTCTTCTCCTTCATATTCCTCATTTATAACCTTCAATGGAGCTCTAACATCCCATTCAACAAACGACACTTCAAAATCCAGGTTCGGATCCGGGTCAAAGCGACCCGGATCGGCACTCTGGGAAGCAACCCATTTGTCTACATGAGTCAAAAAGCTAGAACTTGAAGCTTCACCAAAATGGGTGCCTTTGTCTTGCTTGATTTGAATGGCTTTATCGCTTTCTGTGACTGAAAGTTGATGTCTTTGAATTGCACCAAGACGTAAAACAAAGAGCAAGATAGTTAAAGTAATCGTCAGAATTGGAGAGATTGAGAGTTTAAGTGCTTGAGGAAAGTATAAGAGAATTAGAGTGTAGAGAGTGATAATGCAAGAGAAGAGAGGATTAAAAGAAAGATTAATGGAAGTCATGATTTCAATGATGAGAAATGAGATGGTATTTGAATTCAATTCCCATGAAAGGTTTTCATTTTCTTCCATAAAGAAAGAAGAAAAGTAGAGAATTTGGATTAGTGAAGGCTAGGAGTTGAGATTTTGGACAAGAATTTAAAACCCATTTGAGAGTCAACGAATTCTACAAGGCATGCAAGAGAAAGAAAAGTGGGGCTTAAAGGAGATTGCTTTGCGGGGTTTATAGGCCTGGGGGGATGCGTAAGAGAGAGGCATGGAATATATTAAAGGGGATTCCATCTTCCATGGTGAATTTGATCCCTTTACTCTAATGTTTGTTTGTTTTGATCCCTTGACTTTTATTTCTATATATTTTGTAATCCTTAATTCCTTACGCAAATAATCAAGTTAAATTTCACCCTTAATTGAAAAGTATATAAAAAAGTAAAATCTCTCCTTGTATTGTTGCATTCTTGGATTTTCTACTTTTCAATTGATCTTGATTCTAGGTTTTTTAAGCACACTTTTCAAGAGATTGAAGATCAAACTCAACTTGATTTTATCGAGTCCTTTGTTTCTATGATTGTTGGATTAGTTCTTAATGAGTTCATGAACCAAAACCCTCCCCACCTTTCATTCTCACTTCAAGGTAACGCTTCAATTATCAGATTTTTTTAGAAGAGAGAAAATTGACTTGGAAAGTAAATGCCTTTTGATATACTACTACTATAAGTTCTTGGTTGAGTGCAAAAGGTCTAACAATGACATAAGGAAACAAAAAGGTCGATTGGTGTGCTAGTAAAACATATCAATGGACATTTGGGACAAAGTTGGCTGAAAAACGTTTTTGTGATGCATGGTGGGCATTAAATTATTTTCAAGGGCACAATTATCTTTGAGAGAATAATTTCTTCCTTTTTCTACCACCATATATTCACCATGAACAAAATTGTTTCCTAGGTTATGATCTTTCTTTCTTTCTTTCTTTCTTTCATGGCCATATATAGAGGTATCAATCTCCTTTTTCTGCGTGAGATGGCATTTGTAGTCTAGTAATGTCGGTAAAATTTCTTTTCCTTTTGCCACTATAGACAAGAGGCGGAGGACTTTTCAAGCGTGGACATCCCTGTTATCCCTCGATGAATTGTCTACGCATGGTTTTCGAGCGAACAGTCCATGAGAAGCTGTCAGTTTCCTTGGAAGTGAAGCTTTCAAAACAATTCTTTAATTTTGGCTGTAAAGTGGCTCCTAATTGGCTATATATAGTTTTAGAGCATTACATTATAATAACTAAATGGCCATAGAAAAGGAATTTGACCACCATCACGTACGAATCGATCGTATGATGAAAAACCATGCATACAATTTAAGTGTTAATAAGATAATAAACTGTTTTTGCTGATGAAATAATATTCCATTTGAGTTATTACTCTGACGTTTGATGCACAACCGAACATCTAGTTCTGCTTTAATGAGGTGATCGAGTTGTTCTAATTATCAAGGATTTTAGGCCTTTATGGTCTAGTGGTCCGCATGCAACACCTAAAACTTATAATATTTGAGTACTGTATCCATAAGAAGAAAACGTTGCAGGGAATGAAGAGAGATCGATCGAGGGTAAGCAAATTAACAGAAACATAAGAGTATACAGCCCATGGCTCGCTCGATGTGAACACAAGAGAAAAGCTATGCCACAAATCTAGAGGGGTTACCATGCATGCATGTGGTGATAGGTTAAAATAAAACTTGTGTCTGTGATAACTTTTACGGTTATTATTTAATTAGAAATTAGAAATTATTCTTATCCAGTATATTAAGAAAGTTTTTAGTGAGATTCTTGTAAAATTATTATTTGTATTGATTAATTAAAGTTGACACAAAATACAGTTTGGTGTAGCTTTCAAACTAGCTCTAGGTTGAAAGGAAATGCAATTCAACCAACAGGCATGGGATGTGTGGTGATCTCCATTAAAGGTAAGATGTCCCCATCAAGAAAAGCATTTTATTGATCAATGAAAAGCTACTCGAAGAAAGAGTAAACTAGAAAAGAAAAAAGAAGCAAAATGCGAAGCTTTTAGGTTC
Organism: Populus trichocarpa; assembly: GCF_000002775.5. NCBI lineage: Eukaryota > Viridiplantae > Streptophyta > Magnoliopsida > Malpighiales > Salicaceae > Populus > Populus trichocarpa. Next base: position 3,325,440 of record NC_037295.2, read on the forward strand.
TGCAAGCCTCCTGGTTTGGTCTGATACTGAAACGAATAGAAATCTCTCTCTCTCTCTCTCTCTCTCTCTACTGTCATACTTGTAGGTGGCATTTGGTCCACTTAAAACCCTAACTTGACTTCTAAGAAAATAATGGAAAGAAATGATTGGAACTTGAAAGAACATCGAGGGTTTATGGTGGGGTTCAAAGCATGGATTGGCGACAAGGAATATGCAGCTTTAGAGATGCTTATCACATGGTCTGGAGATCAGGTGCAAAACATATGGGACCTCAACCTTTCCTTCTAGTTCTGTGGTTTCGTAATTTCTCTGTTAGATATTACACGCAGTTCTTCGAAAACTTGCAGCTAGCAGCCAACTCACTAATTAAGACCTAAACTCTTATATAACTACATCTAGTCAAGTGAAAGATTTTACATGGATGTTTCACAGAACTTTGATCCCAATCATAGTCTCACATGAAGTTAACAAAATCTTATAGTTAGCAGTAGTATTTACAAAATTTTTGAAGGGGGCCTTTGAACGGTACTCATTAATTCCATGTATACAAAATTTCTGCAGTTTAACATGGACCGGAACTTGGCCTTCTCGATTTCTAGTCTTAAGTGTGGAAGTGTGATCTCCAAAGTCTTGAGAAATGACGGCAAGCCTATACGGTGATCAGTAATATCTCGGAGGAGGAGCTAGGGTTGTATCTTACAGAATGCTGCATGCCAGCAGCAAGATTTGCATATGGGGGCCTTGGTGATGGAGTCGGAGATATTGCAGATAATGGAAAGCGAGGAGATCGATGAAGAAAACCTGAAGTAACAAAGAAACCAATTAAAAGACAATGCTAACTTTTTCTTGAACTTATACTTGTTGACATGTATCTAAAGTCATAGATTGAGATTGAGGTAGCTTCAAATACTATCCAACTATCCTCATACGGCTACCAATACAATATTGAAGGTAGCATGGCTGGGTTGTAATTCACAAGGCAGTAGCTTCTTCAGTTGTTCAAGCTACATACTCTCTTGAACAGATCTATATGCACATGCATATGCCAAATAAAGTGTCAAAATAGTTACCGTATGAAGAGAAGGACTGGGAAAATATGTCGATAAACTTGGAGCCTGCAGGCTGGTAGGGTGACATCCAATATTACTGTATGTAAATGAAGAAGTCCTTTTGGCTCCCTTATGGGAGGGTTCTTCCATATTGCTCCAGTAGGGGTCGGAAGTAGCAGCACCACCAACGGCAGTATTCTCACCATCAGAGTTTGCTCTGCCATATGGATCAACAAATCCATAGTTCTGGAAAGAGTCAGCTCTACCACCAGAAATGACACCATAGCTCCCAGAGGAACCAATGTTATTTCTTGGTACAGAACTTTCATTAGTGCTCCGAGGAACAGAAGCTCTAGGTGTAGGAGCTTGATAGCTTTGATATGCCCCCTAAGAAGATCCAAATCCCTGATATATTGTGTGTGTTGTTAACACATTAGCCACTACTTATCAATGTATATACTCTGGTAGCAGTCAATCAATGAATGGACAAGACAAAATCTTCGTCCCTTAAGAAGTTAGCAGTGCTAAAGCTTCCTTACAGAGGCAAACTAGAAACAGATCCATCATTTAATGATTGAGGAAGATAGTTGGTACTTTGGTAGCCGAAATTCAATGGCAGAGGAGGTGGGTTGGTGCTTTGGTAGCCATAATTCAATGGTGGAGGAGTGGCGGGTTGGCATTTTGGTTGCTATAATTCAATGGCAGAGGAGGTGGATGAGAAATTTTCCTGGATCTGCTACCAACTAAATCAAATGGAAAAACCATCAGGACCTTATATATATGGCATGAGAATAAATGGATTGAAAAAGATAATACAATAACCGGGTAAAGCTCCTTGATTTTCCAGAGGCGGGCTAGCATATAACTCCATCAAAGGCTGCCGAGAACAAGGCAGAGATTCAGTCTTTAAAGCACGCTTCATTTTCTCCAAATGTATCTCTGACTGATCCCTTCAACCGAGTTCAACAAAAATGACCTTACAAAATAGTCAAACCTATCAGCCACATTATGCTCAAACAGTGTATAAAAGGGATACGCGTCATTTATGCTTTCCAAGTGCCTACCTGATCATAAAGTTCATCTGAACCAGGACTTGCAGCCTTCTTCAATAAGTAGGAAGGAGGCCATCTTCAGCACTGAACTGCAACTAAACCACGATAGAACACGAGGAAATAGAGCTGACTCACATTGAAGCTCTTTCACCGGAGAATCCACCTGTTGAAGACTCGCTGGGCCAGCATCAAAGCCCTTTGCAAATCCCAACCATTTTCAGTTTTGGGAGAGTCCTATACAAAAGCCAACGGTTTACTTTCAAGATCAACACAGCACATGATTGTATCTTCAACCCCAAACTTCTCACAATAACCTGATAATATTCCAGCACTAGAGAATTTCCCTGTGCCTCCAAACCCAAAGCTATGCATAGTCTCCCCTAGGTTTCCCACAGCATCATCTCCCCTAAAAATGCCTAAGCAACAAACATTCTGCTGGTCATGGGGATATCTTCCATATTTTTCTTTCTACAACACTTTCTCTTAATTTCACAAGACAATAGTCAATATTGTTCAGATATTGCAGGTTGAGTAGAATAAAATAATGCTGTAATGATCTTTTAGCTAATTCTTCCTCCAAAATCATCATATCTTTAATATTCAAGTAACATCTAAATCTTTTAGGGTTTAAGATTCTTTGGCTAAAAAACTTCCGGTATTATAGACATAAAAATCTTCTCTTTACCCTGCCTCACAACTCAATCTTTTATGCATGTTTCGCAGAAATTGCCCGTTGTTGGTCATTATGAGAAATCCTTGGTACAATATTCTCTTGTCAGCAGACATTTTAGCATCTCAACAGTTTAAACACTTAGGAAATTGTTTGAAATCCCTAAAAAATAAGCACTACTTTGTTTTTTTTTTCTTCCAGCCCACATTGTACTTCCATATCAACCTGCTAATGGCTTTCCATGCTGCTTGTTATTGTTGTCTACCTGGAACTTGGAAGATAGCTTGTTGTTGTTGGATTTCAATGCCATTTGTTATCCACAAACTGATCCACCACTAAAGCAACCATAGCAGCAATCATTGAATTCAGAAAAAGGATACAAACATCCCTAAAAAATCATCATTGTATATAGCATATCTGAAGCAATGAGGATTCTCTTAAAAACTATATTATATCAAGAAAAACTTGGTACCAAGCAAACAAAAAGGTAGATGGCTATGGTTATTCCACAAATTTTATCTTGTTATACCTTCAAAGTTCATGCCACAGCCTTAATGTTAAAGTTTGAGCATGGCCTTTTCTGTCATTGTGAAGGCTAGGAAAGAAAATCTACAAATTCACAAAAAAAATTCTTCAATGAACTGAAAACCACGTATATGGTCTCTCACAATCTTCAAGTACGAGGAAAAGAGTATTTAAGCACCCAAGCCAGGAAAGCCTACAATAGTTGTTTCATTCAAGCAGAAGCCAAGTAAAGTAGCTTATTATGACATGTATACTTACACACACTGAATTACAGAAATCTGATACTGATCTTTTCAACATCATTGTGCTCCATAACAAATTTCAATAACTTGAATTAGAGCCGGAGGCCTTACTAAATCCTATTTACAATTGAAACAAAAACCAAACATATTAGCCATTAGACCGACCAAATCCCACCACAAAAATTAACATGAAGGCAACAGAACCCACCACATTCGTAAATCCCACCACAAAAATTCTCTGCCACAAATTATAAAATAGTAAAATATTCAAGTCCATGGAGAAGGATTAAGGATTGTTCTAGCCACTCTTTGAAAATTCCCATATGAAAAGTTAGCCTTTTCAGTGAAAATATCTGTCTTAACCCCAAACCCCATTTCAACGCACATAATCCAGTGCCCCAAAGAAAAGGTCAAAAGCCATCACAACTTTCCTCCATTGTGATCCAGGTAAGTGGCAAGTGGCGACAGAGTAAGAGAGAGAGCTGAGGAGAGTAATTTTGCGTAGAAGGGCAAGACAATGAAGACCAAAGCCTGGCATCACAGTAGGATAAGTGTTTTTTGGATTGCTGAAAATAAATGATTACCATGATCCTAACATGGAAATAGCTTAATCATTGAAAACATAGGATACAAGTTGATTCAGTTTATTATCCCCCTTTCACAGCTGAAATCTATTGCTTCCTTGATTTAAGTTGAGCACAGCTGGCATTGCCTTTTCCATGGCATCCACCAAACATTAACCACGTTTGCAAGTCAGAAACTTCCCCACACCAACAGCTGTCCCTGTCTAGATTTCCCCCACAGACTCAAAAGAAACTGTCCCCAAACTTCTGCCCCAACATGCTGTCTCCTAAATGCCAGGGGGTGATCTTCTGCTACCTCAATCTCCGCACCTGTCAATGCTAAAATTATGCTAGTTTTGCTTTCACATAACTGCTTTCGATACATTAATGCCAGTTATAACTTATAGGTCTTATGAATACCACACATAGAAGCAGATCATAAAACAGTCTCAATTTTGCTCATCCATATAAACAAAGAATTAATGAGGAAATATTCCATCTTTATTTTATTAAAAGATAACAAGGAGGTACGCAAATGTACACAAAAATTCTCATCCTTTATACCGAATAGAAGGGCTAAGATTTCCCCTCAAATAAATATCCCAAATTCTCTCCCTAATTTACATGCTGCTAATAAATCAAAGAGAAACATAACAAGCCAAAAATCCTGTCTTCAATGAAAGCAGTTGAAGAATCTAAAACGGCCCGTGTCAAAGTGTAACCTGTGAAGATTATTGCCATGTACAGAACCCAAAATGAGATTTGATCAATCCAAATCTCCAAACCCTTTTACTCTTTATCTACAGCAATAATTTAATCTACTATTTAACTTATATTTACAAAACCCCTGCTTCTCATATCTCTGTTTCCATGAATAGCCCCTTCTTCGGTGAAGCAAACAATGCCACCGATACATCAGCAATACTCTTCCGATTTAACAGCGACTTGTAAGACCTTCGCTGCTTTGGCGCATTTGGAGCTTCAATTTCATCTAATCCACTTGGATTCCCAAAATCAATTCGAGTTCGGAAAGCTTGAGTTTTTCTTGGTGTGCTATAGGCAAAATGCCATTCTTTTGCAATCAAAGTCTGTAAACACAAAAGAACCCAAAAATCTGAATCAATATCTAAAAAAAAGCTAATAGCTAATCAAATCAAGAAAAAAAATCTAGATTTAGCACACTTACAGCTTCTCTAATCACTTTAGAGACATGAAAAAGCTGCTTCAAATCATCATGATCCACACCACACAAAACCCTGATCTGCAAAACCCAAAAATAGAAACTTTCAATAACTAAAATTCTAAAACTCTTCAATTTCAAAAACCCAAAACAAAATCACTCAAGTCAAGAACTTTTAAACTGGGATTGTATAAAAGTAGTATAACTTACCAAAATATCTTGAGGCAGGCTTTCAAGATTAGACTTCTCAGGCTTTAAACTGCGAAGCCTCTTCAACGAGGAAATAAAAGTGGAGTCAAGATTCAACAGATCTTCATCGTTAAGAATATTATTACTGCTCAAAACCCTTTTCCTTCCAAACGAATATGACCTAACAAACTTCAAGCCTAACCCCTCTTCTTCTCCACTCACTAAAGCATCACCACTAACACTCTTTGCCTTCATTGAAATACAATTCTTCCCCAATGCCATCTTTCCAAGATTTCACTTCTTTAAATCACCAAGTCTTTTTCACTAAATCTGCAAACAACAAAAATACAATGGTTAGTTTAGGCTTAATTACAAAACCCTTTAACTATAAGGCAAAAGAAATCTAGAAAATATCAAGCAAAACTTGAAAAGATAGAGAGACAAACCTTTTGCTAAGGAATGGAGATGAGATACAAAACCCTAAATCCTCTGGGTATGAAAGATATAGAAAGTGTGGGACTCTTTGATGGGAAACAAGTTTGGCTTGCCTTGCAAAATAAAATGATAAAGCTTTGCTTAGCTTATATAGTCAAAAAGATTCCCTTTTTATTTTATTTTTCTTTTAATCGAGGTGTAGCGATGAAAAAAAAAATGTTTAATACATAGGCGGTTAAGAAATATTTGGAAGTGAGTTTCAATTTATTGTTAAAATTTATTTATTTTTATTGTTTTTAAATTGTTTTAATTTGCTGTATAAAATAATTAAAAATTAAAAATATTATTTTAATACTTTTCTAAACAAAAAAAATTTAAAAAACAATTATCATGATAATCTTAAACAGTGATAAAATACAATTTTTGAAAGTCTAAAACTTTTTAGACAAATTATAAGAAATCACTATCGAACTATATTTAATTTTTTTAGTCCCTCCATTGTTTTTATGCATGTCATTCTTCCCATGGTTTTATTATATATATATATATATATATATATATATATATATATATATATTAAGAATAATATTATTTTTATAAAAAAAATATTATTTCAATATAATTTATCAAAGAATCTCTCTCGTACATAGAATAATGAGTTCACACCATTTAATGGATGGGATTCTTTGATGAATCTGTTCAATAAAACATTTTCATGTTATTTTTATTTTTCTTCTTGCAAAATTTATTTTGTATTAAAAATATTTAAAATTAAATATGAAAAATTGAATTTTATTTTTGATGCTAAAGGTATTAATGATCATTTTTCTTGGAAGGATAAAACTCAGAAGGTCAAATGTGAGTGCATTAAGTAAATTTAATGATTCTTTGGGGAAGGGGAAATGTTACCACAATGAGGATAGATGGAGGGTAGTATTGATGTAATTAGAAGAAATAGGACTAAATTGAAACCTTATCCATGCGTGGAGGGCATGCTTTTAGCTGCCCCGGTATTTTTTATCCTCCACGTGGGTTTGTTTTTTAAAAAATATTACTGGACTAATCCTTTTGGCGGTTAAAGAGAAACTAGCCGTTAGATAGGAACACGTGGCAAGCAACGAGTGGATTCAGGAAGCAACAGTTCAGTCTCTTATCGATGACGTGGCCTTTTTTTGTTTTCTACTGTGCTCGACATTTGTCTAAACTGACATCTGTCGTGTCTGTGATATTCTTATTTCGGGCTCCTCCACAACGTGGCGATATATCATTGGATTGGTGATGCGGGTGATGTATTGGCCATTGGGATGTTACTGATTGGGGGTGGGGATATAGTGTGGATGTACACATGAGAAGGGAGTTGAGGTGGTGGTGGCCAATGGTTTTTTTTTACTGAAGATTCTAGAAAGCGGCTGGTTGCGGTTGGTCAGTTGCAGGTTTTGCTCGATAGCAATCTATCGAGTCAACAACACGTCAATACTATGGCTTTTTGTTAGGACACAATCTGGTAGAAAGTTGTTCATTTAAGGTAGTTTCTAGGCTAGAGGTGTGCTGAGGTGGGGTAAGTATTTTTTATATATATAAGTATAATTCAGGAAGTATGGTAATAGTTATTTTGTAAAGTTTTTTTTTTCTCTTGAAAATTAATGTTTTTTTTTTTATTTTTAAAAATTATTTTTAAAATCAGCACATCAAAATGATATAAAAACACAAAAAAATTAATTTCTAATAAAAAAATTCAAAATATCATGAAAAGTAATTTCAATTATAAAAACAAACAAAGAGTGTTTGTTTTGGAGGTGGCTTTGGCTTTTTTTGGTGGTGCCCACATAAAAAACATGTATTTTTAGCTTTTAAAGGTGTGGTTTGTGCTTTAAAAGATTGTACCTTAACAAACCATAACTCACCAAATGCTAAAAATACATGTATTTTATGGGTTCCACCTAAAAAGCTCAACCACACCTCCATCCTAACCACACCCTAAGATAAGTTTGGTATTGAAATTGCTTTTTTACATTCGATCTCTTACATAATTTCACTTTAAATCTTGATTTTATAGAAGTTAAAATAACATATTTTATCTATTTATTTTGTATAGAAAAATTCATTCCATCGTAATTTTAACTAATATATATTTTTAAAAATCACAACTAGATTTTTTAATTTTTTTTTAAATCATAATCTAAAAAACTATCAGAATATCAAACACACGTTTACTACATTATCAAGATTAGCATGAGTAAATTTTTATTTTATTTTTATATATATAATTATGAGTAATCCAACAATGACATGCAAACAGTAATACATGGAAAAATCAAGCTATTTATATAAAAAAAAACAACAACATCTGAATAAACTCTCAGAAGTTTCTTAACCATCATAACTAGATGAGTTGAAGTTTTTGGGTAAGCCTCTATTCTAATATTGTTCTTCCGTAAATCATTTAATAGAAGGTTTCAAGTGAGAGAGTGTGAATGGGGTTCGATTCTAATCAATGATGATGATCCCCTGCTCTTTTGTGTGTCATTAGATCTATGGACTTTTGATAGGTTTAAAGAGTTTGACTCCTTTAATTGACTCAAGGCTAGGCGTGATCCGACGCTAATCTAGTTTAGAAATGATGACTTTAATGATCGTTTGGAAGTAGTTGTGTTTTAACAATATGATATATTTGAAAATTTATTAAATTAATATTTTTAATGTTTTTTAATTATTTTGATGTGCTCATATTAAAAATATAAAAAATTATTTTAATATAATTTTAAGTTAAAAGTATTTTTATAAAATATCAAATCGATCAAGAGTCAAGATCTATCCTGACTAACCTGCATAACCTACGACTTGGATCATAAAATCATAATAATCTCATGAAAACGAAGCGAAACAAATTAAAAAGTATAATTCCTAATAAACAAAAATGATAAATGATAAAAATAAAAAAAAATATTCAATTTTAAAAAAAATAGCTTAGTTAATTAAGTAAACTCATTAAACCCTCCATTCGAGTCATGAGAATAAAATGATTCCATAAAAAGCATATTGAAAAATATTACGTAGTTCATCTCTCAATCAACCCATTGTTGAATGACTAAATAAAAAAAAAAAGTCAACCCGGGTTAACTCAATTGAAAAGAAAGCAAATTGAAAAAAAGGAATCGGGTTTTCAGATAAGGATAACCTTGAAGAAAGCAAATTGAAAAGAATTAAGAAGCTCAATTCTCAAACTAACCTAACGTTTAAGGATGAAATTGGAAAAATATTTGATTAAAAATAAAAATAAAAAAAGAGTCAACCCGAGTTAACTCATCAAATCCGCGATCCAGGTCATAAGATTGAGATAACCCCATATAAAATAAAATAAAAAGGAATTACGAAGCTCAATCCCCAACTAACTCAATGTTAAAGGATAAAATCGGGAAAAAATCAACTTTAAAAAATGACCTAAAAAAAAATGAAGTCAACCTGGGCTCACCTTCTAAACTCATGAACCGAGTCATGAGGTTAGGATTACCCCATAGAAAAAAAAAATTCATGAAACTCAATTCTCAATCAACCCAATGATGATGGATGAAATTGAAAAAAAAATAAACTAAAAAAAAGATCTAAAACAAAATAAATAACAATAAAAAGAATAAGGATTAAATTTGATATAAAAATAAAACGCTAGAAACCCTTTGCTATTTTGGAGAGAATGGATACAAGAATCAAGGGGAGGAGAAGAAAAAAAAAAGAAAAAGAAAAATGAGCTCTCACACTCTTCCACTAACAACACGTGTCACACTACTGGGATGAAATGAGCATGGATAAACAATACTTCCCTCATATTTTTCAGGCAATAAAAAATTATTGTTAAGTTCAATCCCAAATAAACTCGATTTTTCGATTTTAAGAGATTAAATTGAAAAGCAAAATGAGTGACCAAAAAAATTAGGGTGGATCTTTTCACTGCTGGTGTAATTTAGTTCTTTATTCTTTAAAGAAAAATGATTAAATGCTTGTCTATTGTTTAAATTCTATCCTCGTAATTTTAATTATTTTAAATTAATAAACTTTCATTTAATTTTTTCAAATTAAACAATCAATCAAGTGATGAATTTTTTTCCCAACACGTCTAGATCTCATAATTCAGGTAGAGAAAACAAACTACAAAGTTCAATTTCAAATAAACACAACTTCTTAGAAAAATATCAAGGAAAAAAAACATTGAGTGACCAAAATAAAACAGAAAACAAAAAATCAAAATAAAAAAAAATTATGAATCACTTTTACAATTATAATCCACAGTTAATTTTCTCCACACCATTTAATTTTGCTATAATAATTCACAGTAAAATAGACGTGGATAAGCAATATTTTTCAAACACCCTTTAATTTTGCTTTTAAATATTGGATGTAAACGCAACAATATCAAGTGCGTGATGCACTCTCTCTATGATGATGATACTTTGACTCCTAAAAGCACATAATGTTTCTAGAACAAAATAAACTTTATTCATTGAATTAGTCATGTTTATCCACATTGTGATTATTAAGTTGGAGATTGTTTCAAATTTGACTGAGTTCATACTCTCCGACCACCGTTCTCCCTCCCTCCACCCACCACAAAGCTATCAAAATTTCCATTTTCGCCTTTAACTCAAGACCGTTTCATTTTTAATTTTATATCTTCATCCAATATATTACTTGTTTTTTTTTTAAGTTTGCTATTATATATATATATATATATATATATATATATATATATATATTTGCCAATGCTTGTAACCCAATTCAATCAATTTAAAACTTTGATCACTAGAATAAAAAACTCAAGTATAAAAACCATATTATTTTTTTAAAAAAAATCTTAAATTAATTTAAGTTAACTTAATTTACCCACAATTATCATTGAGTTTCTTAACTATTTTTTAAAATTAAAGTTGAATATTATAATATAATGACTTTTTATTTCTTTTTTACAAAATTTAATGAAGCTAAGGCCATGATTAATAGCGAAGTCAAGTGAGCTTGGTCAAGAGAATCATAGCAATGATTACAAACACAAACGATCATCGATTAATTGACCATACCCTTTCATTAATTGAAAGTAAAAGTAAGGTTTCGTCTAGATTTGGAATAAGAAATTGATTTATTCTCCATTTGGGAAAGCTAGTCTAGAGATACCGCCAAATTAAAATAAATAAATAAATAAATAAATGACGCTAACAAATTAAAAATTATAATTAACTACAAATCTATCATTTATTCTCCATCTGGGAAAGCTAGTCTAAAGATACCGCCAAATTAAAATAAATAAATGACGCTAACAAATTAAAAATTATAAGTAACTACAAATCTATCATTTTCAAGAAAACATTATTAAAGAAAAAAAATATGTAAATGATAGAATACGTGGGAAAAAATGACACGTAGAGGAGAAGGAGAAAAGAGAGAAGTGAAAAACTTAAAACACAAAAATAAAAAATAAAAAGATTTTAATCTCAGCTTTTAATTTTATCTTGATTTCTAAATTCTTCCCTCTCTGTCTCGTTGTTTTCCTATATTGTTTTATTATATATGCAAATTTTATTTTTATTAAGTATTTTGCTATTTTGTTCTGTTAAATTCTTTGCACATGCATTTAATGGGATTTTTTTAAATGATTACAAGGAAAAAATAGCATTGAAATATGAGATAACATTAAGGGTATAATTGATATGATCAATTGATAAAGGGTAATATTGAAAACTCTATTATATGTCAGGGGCATATCTGTAGTTATACTTAGCTATTGATTTATTCCTCTTCTTTCTCCTTAAAAGAAGAGCCCAAACCAAGACAAATAAAGAAGGGCCAGGCACTGGGCCTTATCTTTTCTTTTCTGCACTCCAATGTTTTTTTTACTATATTCATTAGGGTTGTTTAGTTGTGACATGGTTCTTTAATATAATGATAATTTTTATTTGGATTTTAATAAATTTATTTTCAATTATTATGTATATGATAAAAAGATATTAATCCTAATAATAAATGGTATGTTCGAATTCAATTCAGATTTTATTTATTCTTAAAAAAATTTAATAAATTTTTAACATGGCTTTATCAAATTTGATTTTTAATCATGCATGACACATAAAATATAGAAATATTATTTTGATATTTTTTAATTGATTTAAAAATTATAAAATATTTGGTTTCTTACAAAAGCAAATATTTTATTCATTTTTTTTATTTTATAGCCCGGCAAAAATCATGTTTTTTTTTTATCAGAAATATGATTTTTCAAGTAAAAACCTGCCAAGATCTGTAAAGAAATTTTAAACCAGAAAATGAAAAATAATGTTTCGAACAAAAGAATAATTAGTTTTTTGAAACAATAAAAAAACAACAAAATATATATTTTCTTTTCATTGAAAATTCTTGTGCAATTTTTTTTAAACCTTATTCATACCTAATCATTCAAAAACAAAAATGAAAATACATTACCTCAAAAACCTTTAATCTCATTTAAAAAGCATGACACAATTAAATATTTTTTTTTAATATCACAGTTATTATATATCTAAATAAAAAATATTATTTTAAAATATATATAAAAAATAAGATAATCTAAAAACATTAATTCAAGATACATTTAAGTAATGGCTCAGATATGACCAGGTTTGCAGGTCAAGCTTGCTTGGCTAACCTTTAAAAAAAAACTAGAGGTGCATGGGCTTTTATAAAGAAACTAGGAGCACTTATCTTTGTTTTTTTTTTTTTTTTTTAAAGAAAGTGAATGACATTTTGTATATCTAAATATGTTTATTAATATAAATTTTTAATCACCAAAATTCGACTCTAGTAATTGAAAAATTAGGGTTTGAGTTTTCAAACTCAAAAAACTTAATTTTCAATATTTTTTCAATTAAAAATACTTAAAAAAAACTTTAAAACATTAACAACCCTATTTTCAAGGGCAAAACACATTTTATTATCCCAAAAACTTAAAATAAAATAAAATCAAAAATTTCAAACTCCAATATACTTTTTCTAGAATTATTAGAAATCTAAATCACTTTTATTAAATTCTTCTCATCAAGATGAAGACCTTGATATTAAAATTAAGTTTTTAGAAATCTAAATCACTTTTTTTTCACATTTACTACTAGAGAAAAGAAATTCTTATTGAGAAACGCAATTATATATATTGTTGAGAAAATATAAATACCAATGTCTTTCCAATATATAAATTAATTACCATCTCAATATATAAACCTATAATTAAACTATGATATAACCTCTGCTGTTGAGCTTTCATTTCCCCCCTAACTTAAAAATTGACAAGGCACCTGAAAATCCTACATTATTTGGTCTAAGACTGCGATCTGAAGTGCATTTTTTAGCTTCAAAATCTCTTAAGGCCAATCCTTCTCGACTAGTACCAGGTCTTTGAGTGCATTGGACAAACAGAAGTGTCATTCAAGTGCTCAAACACAGCTATTTGGGCTCCTGGAGATGCTTTCCAAGACTGCAGATATTGATAATACGCTTGTAAATTCGGTGTAAGAACTCTGGCATGTCTAGACTTGGGAGTGACCAGCACTAGTTTCTCCAGGAAAATTGCCCTCTCCAGGAAAAACTTCACCAGCATTAGTTCATCTTTCTGAAACTTAAATCCTGGCAGTTTGATGAACTTCAGGCAGTCAAAGGATGCGCTGTATTTCTGGAAAGATTGTCGATTATGCAATTCCCAATACGGCCCACGTACGAAGCAAAAATCTTTGAGCTGCAAAGATTTATTATCAACCATCAAATTATAGTGATTAGTTCTGTTAATATATTCCAAAAAGGTTGTGATTGGTGTTAATACAATCGACCAAGACGAGAACTCAACTCACATCGATGAATATCTTCTCCAGGCTAGGGCAATGCTTCAGGAAAGAAATAATATCATAAGGATTACAGTAAATTGCGCCTTCCATGATCAAATGAAATTCTTTCAAATTCCCAAAAAAGAATTGCATCTCCCTCAGTTTTCCTCCAATAAACTTTGGAGACAGGCCCTGAATATGTAAACCATAACATCAAGTTAATATACCAGCAATATTATATACCGCTCAAAAAGAAGAACGGGATAGAAAATATATGATCAGACAATAAAAAAGACATGCATGGAAACATACCTCAAGAAAAGTACTAGTAGTGGTGAGAACTTGAATAGGGTGGAGATCATAGACAAGATTTCTCACTCGAAAAGTCTCTGTAAAGCCCTTTGAAGGTCTGAAACTGAGCATCACATCTTTCAATTGAGGGACGCTGTTAAATTTGATAAAACAAACATGTCCACAATAGTGGAATGAACGTAGATTTGGTGCATCAATGTAAATCCTCAGAATCTCCTGGCAATCTCCGACCTTTAACACCTTAAACGTCTTTTGGGCAAAGATTTTCAAATGAAAAATCCTATGACAATGTGCTAAATCTAGAGTCTCAAGGAAGAAGCAATTCTGAAATAAAGTATCTATCAATGTTGGGGTTATGATGATCTTTCTGAGAACAAGAGTGTTCAAAACATGCAGACCTTTCAACTTTGGTGGAAGATCAAGTTGACACAAAGTAAGCTTCAAAATCTTCAAGGACTCAGCTTCATAAACATCAGAATTGAGTTTAAAAGGCCATCTTCCTTCAAAAACATTTCCGCTTTGATAAAATTCCAAATCGAGTTCTTCAACACCCTTTTCAATGGATTTCCTGATCCACTTCTCGACCAATAATTCCTCTCTGTTTGGATCAAAACATAATCGAAAACTTAAAATTCTCGAGCCTGCATGGCGATCAAAAACCTTATTAACTATAGATTTAAAATCTTCAGGACTACGACCCCTTGCAAAATCATTATCAAAGTCTAATCTACGATTGAAGTTCCAAGAATTCTTGAATCTCGTCGATAGAATTCCAATCTGCATAGCTTTTTTGATAGGCAAGAAAGAGAAAATCATATCAAGAACATCATCAGGAAGATCAACACTATGATCAACGTGAGTAAAACTAGTGTTAGCATGATCGAGATGATGATAACTAGAATGATACTGCCTCTTTAGTCTCTTACGTGAAATCTGTAAGAATGTTTGGCTCTCTCTTTCTGGTGAAGCCATTGAGAGAAACCCTTTCTACCTTGAACTTTCTTGTTGCTGTGATGGCTATAAATGTTAAATAAGCAGAGAAATTATAAGAGAATTTGCACCAAGCTTTTGTAATTGTTTTTGAATTTGTTTTTCTGTTCAGAGGCCTTGGCTTCTACGTTAGCTCGCCCTTTCGGTCTCTTGAAACACGCTGATGTAGGCAACTAAGTAGATCACAGCACTGATGTGGCTGTGATACTATATTAGGTTACCGGGTCAGCATACAATAAAATCTTAATTAGGAGTCGTTTTCCGCGTGTAGAACTTGGAAGTGACGCAAAATTATGAATTTTTCCTCACATTTTAGACTCATTCTTCAAGGAAGTATTAATGGCTTCCAAGTTACTTTTGAATATAGGATCATTCTATGATGAAACCATGAACAACTCAAATTCAGCTTGATTTATTATAAAAAAAATAAAATCAATCATAAAACTTCTAACATTATCTTTACAATTCATTATTTTTTAATTCACTTCTTAATAAATCAAGTTAGGTTTTATAAAACAAATATATATATTCACACGCAAGCGCACATACAACAGTTCACGATAACCACTAATTGTTGTTTTTCTTTTCTTGTCCCAAGCTTCTGAACAATGAAAGAAGGAGAAGCATTTATGATCTGTGCTGGCAAAATTTCTTTTTGGTGAAGAATATTTATGGTAAACACTTAACTTTCCGAATGGAAATCTTTAAGGACACATATAAATAAAGCAGCAGGTTGAATCTGCTAAGGTCTCAGGTCATTAGGTTAAGCTGCTCAACTCTATTAATTAGGCTTGCTTCTGTATTTCTTACTTTATTAATTAGGCTCGCTTCTGTATTTCTTGTAGTTGGAGATTCAAATATCACAGTCCTCATGTTTTCTGTTGTTTTTCAAGCCACCAAAGTGGCAACGTATCACAGTACAGTAGCCATGGTTAATTTCATGCTAATATAAGGTTCTAAGTTCATGCACTAGGGCAGTATAAATTCCTCTATACAATACACGATAATCTCCTCAGCCATCCACACATATATATTGAAAAGGATACGAAGGATGCGAAAGGTCTGTGCATTTGTGTTGAGTAATCTGCATTCTCAGCGCTAAATCTTGAACACCTTAAGCTTTTTTACTAGTCTGATTGATCCACACACTCCAGACCTCGATTCTTGGCTTTGATCCAATATTTCCGAAGATCGTTTGCTTCACTAGCTAGCCTCTGTCATTTTCAATTGATCTTTTTAATATATGAAAACGCAAGACAAAAGGCCTGCATAAGGCAAATGTAAACTAGCAACCTGCTAAGTGGCAAGAACCTGCTAGTTAGCATCGAGATTAAAAGTTCTATATATAATCAAATTAATTACTCTATATATTCCCTTTTTAGAGATGAGTTTTTTTAGATAATGAAAATCACAATATATTGATAATTATGATATGTATATAAATAAGGATAAATAGTTATCGTAAATAGAAACAAAAATATGGAAAAAAAAAATCTATTCACAAACAAAATAATATATACTCCGAATATATATATATATATATATATATATATATATATATATATATATATATATATATAAACCTAGAGTTAGAGAAAGAAAAATAGGAACTTCCTATTCAAATGTAATATTTCTCCATCAAGAAAATTTTCAAATTTATACCGAATTTAAAATAAAACATTTCGAAAGTTCTTAATTTGCGGTTTTTCAATCAAGTTTTTCGCTTTTTTTTTCAAATAAAAAATGATCAATACAATTTTTTTATATACAAGTATTTTTTAGCAATGTAAGAGATTACAAATGTTATATTTTTATTTCTTATATTTAGTTAGTGTTATAAACTTAATTTTTATTATAAATTTCATATAAAGGTTTTTTTTTGAGTTAATAATATAACTTTTTCATGATAATTTTTAATTTGAATGAGATAAAATTAATATTTTGTAATTAGATTATCACAAATAAAAAATATTAATGACTATTATAAAATATGGTTTTGATTTTTATTAAAAATAATTGTAATTTTGATTATTTTTTTAGTGTAAAAAATTGTTTTTATTTTTAATAAATGAAAACATTTTCTAATTTTCTATTAGAAAAAGAATTTTCTATTAGAAAAAGAAAAATTATTTTATGTTAGTGAACATAACCAAAAGCTTTTTCATAATAAAAAGAGAGAAAAATGTAATTTTACCAATTTTTATCATCTCATCAAAGTTTAATTATTATCTTTATTTGTCATTATCTCTTAATAATACTAATTATAATAGTCCAAGTGAAAATTATTTTCCATACTTAACACACACAAACTCTGCATATGTATAATAACAATAACTATGATAATTAAAAGAAATAAATAAAACTAGATAATTATTTAAAAACTTTTCACATTGGGAAAATTAAAGGGTTATTTTGGTTAAACAAAAAACATTTAATATCTATTGTTACCAATACATTTTACTATCTAAATTTTTAATTAAAGAGGTTTATGTAGGTTTGGATGATTAGTGATCAGAAACAATGGCCTAAAAATGATAGCCCTGAAAAAAATCCTTTTGTTAAAAATTGCCAAAACATGATAGCCTTCAAAAAAAAAAAAAAAAAAAAAAAAAAAAAAAAAAAACTTGTGAAAAAAGGTTACACCTTCCGAAAAATCAACTTATTTCCATTAAAGGAAAACACATTTATTATTATCCTATGCATCAGAGAGTTCTATTCCAATTTATAAATTATTACCCACGTGTTAGACAAAATTTATTATTTCACAAATATATTGATATATCTAAAATGAACACTAAATCATTAATTCATGTTATGCTAGGTCAAATCAATATTTCTTTAAATATAAAAAAACATTTAGATATTGTTAATATTTTTTTTAAAGTTGATCTAATATGACCCGATTCACATTGCAGCTCCAGAAGTTACCTGAACGACTTGTGAAAACGTATTTTGACTCAGAAAATTTTTTAATATGACATCTTCTTTTATATTAAGATGAGAATATATTGGATTGTCTTGGATCAAATCAGATTAACATGTCAAATCCGCAACTTAAGTTATGAGACTATGATAAACACATAGAAAGAAAATCAAAACAAATTATGAAGCTCAATTCTTAATTAACCTAATGTTGAATAATGAAATTAAAAAAAATCATTTAAAAAAGGACCTATAGAAAGCAAATTGAAACAAATTACGAAATCCAATTTCTAATCAGCTCAATGTTAAAGATGAAATTAAAAAAAAAAAACATAAAAAACAACTTGAGTTAATTTGCCAAAATCATGACCCATGTCATAAAACTAAGATAATCTCGTAGAAATAAAATTGAAAACATGACATAATTTAACCTGAATTAACTTGCTAAACTCGTGATCCTGATCATGAAATCGAAATAGCCCTATAAAAAATAAATCAAAATAAATTATGAAACTTAATTCTCAACCAACCATGTCAGATCCAATGTTGAATGATGAAATTCATATAAAAAAAATCAATTAAGAAAATAACACAAAAAAACAACTTAAGTCAACCCGGGTTATAAAAGTAAGAGAAAATCAATAAAAAAAAGAAAACAAATATGAGTCAACTGGGTTAACACGTCAAACTCGCAACTCTGTTTCATGAGATGAGGACAACCCAATAAAAAATAAATCAAATGTTGAAGGACCGATGACTCGGATAATAAGACCGAGATAACCTCTTAGAAAAAAAAACAATCTGATTTAACCTAGGTTAACCTGCTAAAACTCGTAACCCTGATCATGAAAGATAAAATATCCGTATAGAAAACAAATCAAAACAGATTATGAAGCTCAATTCTTAACCGACCAAATCTTGAATGATAAAATTAAAGAAACAATTAATTAAAAAGACACAAAAAACAACATGAGTTAACTCTCTAAGCACTATTTTTAAATTATAAAGCCAAAATAACCTAATAAAAAATAAACTAAAATAAATAATAAAACTTAATTCTTAAAGGATGAAATTTGAAGGAAAAAATGTTAATTGAAAAAAAAAATCAACCAAGTTAACCCGCAACTCATGTCATAAGAGTGGAACAACTTAATAAAAAATAAATTCAATGTTGAAAGTTGAAATTAAAAAAAAATATATTAATAAAAAAAATCAAAGAAAAAAAAACAAAACAAGAGGTACAATAAAATACTGACTTAAATTATTATTTAAAAAAGAAAAAAAACCAATTAATGTA
Source organism: Populus trichocarpa (assembly GCF_000002775.5). NCBI lineage: Eukaryota > Viridiplantae > Streptophyta > Magnoliopsida > Malpighiales > Salicaceae > Populus > Populus trichocarpa. The sequence goes on from NC_037295.2 coordinate 3,344,698, forward strand.
TGGTTTGTTGGCATAAGGCCTTTATCTTTATGCATGACTTTTGGGGTTCAATACCTAGGAAAAAATAATTAATTTTCTCCTTTTATTATTTCTCATTAAGCAACATATGACAAATTATAAATTATATCTTGAATGAATTTAATGGGTCCAATCATCTGGTTCTCACATCTACATTTGGTCAGATCAATCACATACCTCTAATCCAGACCATGCAATTATCAATTTGCTAGTCTGGGTTCGATCAATTCAGACCAGTGAGTCGTCAATTCACTGGTCTTTTGATCAAACTGCTGGTTTGATTGTGATAGCACTGGTTTATATCTTATATTTTGACCTCAACTCGCAATGTTTTCTAGAGGAGACCATTCAATTGATTTCTGTGAAGGTCTATGACACTCCACTTGCACTCTGTTGACCAGAATCCCTTTTGTTTTCTGTAATGACTCGGTTACAAACGCAGTAACTTCACCTTCTTGTAATATCTTCACCAATTCTTAGTTGCTAGAATGAACACTGCGCATCACATTAGTCCAAATTCAGCTCTAGAATGTAAACGTCTCTCTGCTCCTATTTAATGGTAGAAGGTACAATATTCAGGCGAATGTTGCTTGTCTCTACGATTTACTTCCATGTTAAGATGAGATGTATGGGCATAAGGCCATCGAGGAGTGACTCAAGGATCCTGGTGGAGGATTTCATTTTCAGATTGAGTAAAATCACCACCATCGATGTTGATGCCATCTTCTTCCATTGAAGCAGCACAGGAGAAATTCCACACGGAGGCACAGTTCTCATAACCTACATAAAACACAAAATCATGGATGGATAAGATATAACCTTGTAAAATACATCAACTAGAAATATTGTGGCAAACTATCTTTACCCACTGGTTTAACCTGAAAGACCAACCACACCAATTTGATAATTTCCTTGTCGGGAGGTTAATAGTTTTAGTTAAAACTTAAAAGGAAGCCTAGGAAATCTCATATCATATTTCAGCTGGAAAATCTCATATCAGGTTAATAGAATGCAGCAAATGCACATAAAACAAGACTGGCATAGGACGGATAGTGTTTAAAAGTTTGCCTAAATGAATACTTTTAAGGCATCAGGTTCAATATAGTTACCAGTCAAAGGCAAATTCTCATCACAGCCATCAGGAACTTTAAATCTTCGGTGCCCTGATGAAGAGACTGCCATAGGAAGGAATGGGTGGAAAGCGAAACCATTAACCGTGTCTGCATTGTGCATGGAATAGAAAAAATGATTAGAAGTAGGAGACGCTTTGCTTATTTTCAAAAGAAAAATACTGACCACTTAAATGGATATGGCATACGCATACCTGTTGCAGCCTGAAATCCAGAAATCCACTGCCCATTTTGTAGATCATATATATGAACCAAACCATCCTAGAGGCAGAAATGGGGAAAATGAGCACCAGACATTCGAAGATCTAATTACTGGTTATTGGTACCACTACATCCTTTTACTCCACCATGGATAGAATGAAATCTTGAATCATACCTGACCACCTGTTGCAAGATGTCGGCCAAGGGGCTCAATATCAAAAAATATCCGCTGGTTGGTGTATTCTGAGGATCTATACAATCTAATAACACAGAACACATTTGAAAATGAGACACATATATACTGTTATAAATGTCTTGTAAAAAAATTGCTTCGTAAAAATCTGCAAAATACCTTACCAGGAATCTAAATTACAGAGAAATAAAATATGCAAGTGACCGGACAGTGCCACTTGACTCATTCAACTTATGTGAAGATGGTTAAGAAAATAATCAAAAAGAACAAAAATGACTAGCAAACAAAGTTGCTGGAATCTAGAAGCCTGCTCAGTTCTTCAAATGGATTTTGAGAGGAATTTATGATTAATGTCTTTGAAAATATAAATAATACCAGACATTACCTTTTTCCACAAGAAAGAAAAAGTCCCAATCAGATAAACACTTACTTGTACACGACTTCAACAGCTTTCCGTATATCCCAGCACAAGATATAGGGGTCCTAAGAAGAATATGGGAACGATGTGTCAATTGCATAGATAGTATAACCACAAGCACATATCAGACAAAAAATATGTATGTTTTGCTATCAATCTCCTATATGATATAGCATATTTGAAACAGCCTAGTTCACGAGAGGTGGTATAACAGAAAGATCACCATAAGTTAACAGATAAATTGCACATAAAGGGAGCAGCTTTTCTGTAGCTCACATTGGAAACACTGAAAGCAGAGAATAGAGTGAAGGAAAGATGGGTGCAGGAATAGGGTACACATGGAAGGAGTGAATGTACTTTTAGAATTTGTAATTTCAAAGATATATATAGAGAAAAATGAAGAAGAAAATAGCATGAACTTGAGTTGCAATACAAAGCATATATGCACAACAATTTACCTTCCTGCCTCCAGTATAAAGATAGTTTCCATCCTTTGAGAACTGGACCTGAGAGAGAAAGCATTTTACCTTTAATTCATTGATAGCACAATCAAAGTCGAGGTAATAAAAATAAATGCTCACTTACATGTGTAATCCCACCTTCTTGGCCATGTAAAACGTACAAGAGTTCCATATTGTCTTCCCTATAGATTGCAGTTGTCTGGCTGTAAGAACCAGTAGCTAGCATTCCAGTGTGAGTTGGAGAAAAGGCAACTGCAGATATTATACCTGTAGACAACAAACAAATCAAGGATAAAATGCTTCATCATTTATTGATTATCTATTGCTTATTTGAGTAGTCTAGGCAGAGATCAACCTGTTTGTCCTTCTTTATTTCCTTGAATAGTCGAATACTGTGCAAAATCTCTACCAGGACGATGTATATCAAAGACTCTGATAGATTTATTGTATCCAGCAAATATCCTACCAGACAGCAAGAATCAAGTAAATTAGTGTTGAACGTAGCTATATTCTGAACTATTTTGTACAAAACAGACAATGCCAACCTCAAATCTAAACTCTAGTTGAGCAATTAATAAGCCTTTCAAAATGAATGTTCTTACTTAGTTCCAGCTGGGTTAAATGCAATTGAAATGGCAGCAGTTATTTCATCCACAGCATCATAAGCACGATATGTGCAGCGCAGCTGCAATTTTAGCATACATGATCAGTGGTCATACTAGCATAAACAAGAACTGGACCCAAAAAAATGAAAGAACGAAGGCTGTAACAACATCTTTCACATAAGCATGTATAGTATATCAAAATTTCTGGTTCAATTATGCCCAAAACATGCAAAGACTCATAAAGCCCTCACCTTTGTTTATACTACAAGGCAATTTTCAAATTTTATTTTAAAAAATCTAGAGTCTAAATAACCATTTATCTAATCTGAGGAACATAAATAAAACACACACATAGAAATAGATAACCAGTACCAGGCCAGATGTAGCATCCCAAAGATGAATTGGATGGTCACGAGTTGTAGTAGCAAATACACAGCTAACAGGATCTGAAAAGCCAAGCAATATATCCAATTTACACCTTTTTACATTAGGAGCTAAAAAAAAATAAAATGACAATCCAACAAGATAATCCCATGTTAGCACCTGAAGCAGTCATATAAGGATACCAACAGTAGTCATAGACAGACTCCCCTTCCTTCACAATAAGACTTGCATCATATGAATCTAACAAGAACAAGAAAAAAAAAATCTTGAAATCAATTATATAACATCGCAAAAGCTGTGAAGTTTAGCAACATCAACCATGCGGGGAAAAAAAGTGGGTATTCCCTACTGCCTTTAAAATATGCTCAATTTGTAACTCTAAACTCAAAAAATCACCTTCATCAATAGCTAAACAGCACCCATCAGCATCACTGCCACTACCATTATCTGGTCTAATACACAACAAAGCACCAGATTACCATTAAAAATGGAACATTAATTTCCAATCATGAATCATTAGCCTCAAATTAATCAATCATGTGATCTTAAAAACTTACAATGAGAACGAATGCAAGGTATTGTCCTCGGAACTTGTTAAAAAACAAGACCCGTCAGGAGACCTTAAAGAAAACCAAAAAAGAACCAGACTTTCAGACACCCAATAGAGAAGTATAAACAGAGAGTCAGAGACATATATAAGAAAACAAAGAAAAATGAAGAGATGGGCCGTTACCATTTAATGCCTTTCAGGAAATTGTTAGGGCTTGTCCTGAATTGTTTAAAGAAATGATGGGTTCTTTGTGGGGGCAAATTATATCTAATTACAGGCCATGTGTAGTCTTGTTGAGTGGTTGCGGTGGGTGAAATGTGTTCTTGCTCTTGTTCTTGTTCATGTTCATGTTCATGTTCTTGGTCTGCTTCCTCTTCCATGGTTTCTGGCGACCAACGACAAAACAGAACAAGGGTTTATTTGAGGTTTCTGTTGGAAAACCTCAAAATCACCCTTATATTTGTACCACCGCAGCAAATAAGATGAAAAAAATATATTTGATCAAAATTTACAATGTATTTGCAAGATTTAGTCAATCCAATTAAATTGGACTAAATTGCATCAATGAATATCGATTAAAATTTTGGAAATGCTTAAGCAATAAAAAAAATTGTTTTTTTTTTCAAAAACAATTTTTTTTAAAGATGTTTAGGAATTCAAAACATTGATAATCTTAAAAATAAAGTTTTCAAAATTCTAATAAATAATATTTTATATTACTGGGTCATGATGATTGTTTGATAAATAAAAAATAAAACTTTTGATTAAAAAAAATTAAATTTTGAAATGTTTAAGGAATAAAAAGATTTAAAATTTGTAGATAATTTTTTTCGAAAACAGTAAGTCACTGAAATATTAAAATTATTCCTTAAACATTTTTTTAGAAATTTTATTTTGTTGAAATAAAATCTCATATTTTTATTAATTAAAAAAATTTAGAAAAATTAATTGATATTCATTTTATAATTTAATCCAATTAGTTTGAACAAAATAAATTTTATAAACATGTTTTGACCAAAAATTTTCATGTAAAATAATTTATCAAATTGATTTCAACACAAGTACAATTACTATTTTTTTATTGTTTTATTTTTTAGGTTTTGCAATTTCAGCCCCCAGAAAATTTGAGTGGTGTTAATTACAATCCCTTGAGGTAATTTGCATTTACACAAAGTATCTAAAAGTTTGAAGATTTTATTAAGGATAGAGAACATGCTAGTTTAAGTATCTTGTATTGATGTGATATATGATATTTTTTAATTAAAAATATTAAAATAAATTTATTATATTTTTTTATTTTTAACAAATGACATCAAAATCATTTAAAAAAATTATTTTAATATTTTTTAAATAAAAAATAATTTAAAAAACATTAAAAAACAGATTGTAACATAAAAACAAACCATTAATAAAAATTCATTTTAAATTTTTTTTTGGTCTAAACATTATTATTTTATTTAAAAATCAAAATGATTATTTTAGGTTGACTTATTTTTGAATCGAGTCGTATTCTTTTTCCCCTATGTCGGGACTAAGAGATTGAATATAGATAAAAAAAAATATATATATATATATTTGCGTAACAAAATAAAACCCGTTCTTGGTTTTTGGCCCCCTCAGTCACCATCAACACCCCTAATCCATGAAATTAAAGCAAGATGCATAAGACACGACAAATAAATAGATAATTAAAATCAATATACAACAAACAAAAGGAATAGAATAATTAAACAAAAGTAAGATTGTTTGACATTATCAGGAATGTATAAACATTAACTTGTTCTCTTTGCTTTCAAACACCAGGCTATGCAAGTACTGTGCATTTGCTGGTCCTGTACTTTGAACCATCCTAGAGAATGCGCTTCCTTCGTTCGATAGCAGTTCCTCTGGGGTAGAATGTTCTAAAACCTGAAAGATCAAAGATTCAACCATGAGTTGAATAAAGAATCACTATAAAAGATGTCAGAATCATGAAAATTGAGAATGAAGTTGAAGTTAGTTAGCATAAACGTTCTTGATGATTCCAGCTACTTCTTATGGACATCAAATTTTCAGGAATGTGTTCAATAAACTCAAATTTCCTAGCGAGTAGGAAACAAGTTCTGGAAACTAAATTTGAGAGCATACCTGACCAGCCTCAAGCACAAGAATTCTGTCACAGTCAATAATGGTATTTAGTCTATGAGCGATAATTAGCATTGTGCAGGATCTGAATTCTTCTCGGATGGTTTTCTGGATAAGAGCATCAATTCTAACATCAACAGAAGAAGTAGCTTCATCAAGAACAAGAATCTTAGATCTCCGCAGCAGTGCTCGAGCGAGACTTAGTAGTTGCCTCTGTCCAACACTAAAACTCTCCCCTCCAAAAACCTTGACACACAAAAAAAAATAACTTTACAGTTTGCATTACACTATAATCAAACTTAATATTGCATCTGCAAAATTATGAATCAAAAACAGTCATTGACTTCAAATCAGCTTTAAATAAACATTATGAATCAAAAACAGTTCATTGACTTCAAATCAGCTTTAATCAAACACGATGCCATATGTTTTACAGAATGTTTGCCCTAAAGGGGTATTTTCAACCACAAGAGCTTAATATTAGTTTTTGTTACACATTCAATGGTTTTTAAATAATATAAAATGCTATATATATATATATATATATATTACAAAAACATTTTGACAGATTAGTATTCACTGGCAGAAGATAGTTTGATAAAGAAATTTCAAGATCATACCTGAGCATCCAGACCAAAAGAACTATTTCTAACAGCATCCTTCAAATGTGCCCTCTCTAAAGCCTTCCATAGGTCAGCATCATTGTGTTCACTGAATGGATCAAGATTAAATCGCACAGTCCCTATAAGAAAATGGGTGACAATTACAATGACATGTGTTGAAAATAATCCATAAAATGGCTTAAACTGGGCAATGGTTTCTGGACCAAATCTCAAGTTATAGATTAGCAAGCTGTCAAGTGGAAAGAGAAAATAAAAGAGAGTAAAAGCATAAATTATCTCTACTCATCTGAAAGTAAATGAAATTGAACTACCAAAATCCAGTTTTCAGTTTCTCTTGACAAGTACCTGAGAAGAGAACTGGTGATTGTGGTATGATACTGAGAGCTCTCCTCAAATCTGTCAGTCCGAACTTAGTAATGTCACAACCATCAATGGTGATTTCTCCTCTTTCCAGTTCTACGATACGGAACAATGCATTTAACATGCTAGATTTCCCAGCTCCAGTTCTTCCGACTATTCCTAGCTTTTCACTTGGTGAGACTGCAAAGGACAAACCATGTAAGACTGGAGGAAGCTCGGGCCTGTAACGTAGAACAACATCCGTAAATTTAATTAATCCTGACAAAGGCCAAGAAGAAGGAGGACGATTGTTCTTGTCTATGGCTGGAGCTTCGGAGGGTAAATCTATATATGTGGAAACACGCTCAACAGAGTTTAAGCTATTTTCAGCTTTACTAGCTTGTCTTAGAACATTACTCAACAAATCAGTGATGTTCGAAGTGTAACTAAGAAGTAGACCCATTATAGATGCAAATCCCACATGATTTTCAGTTCTTCCATTCCCCAAAACTGAAAATGACGCTATCAACCAAATCATCATCCCTCCTAAAGTTACCAACCTTATGGCAAGCCAACCATCTGAACTAATAGTTACGAGACTAAATCTAATATTATTGTCCATATACTTCCCATTGATGATGGACATCCAATCATATGCTTTATAAGCACGAATACTTGACAAACCATTTAATGCTTCTCCAAACTGTGCATAAACTGGAGACCTGGTGATGGAATCCAGACGTTTCACTTCACGGGATGTATTCTGTACAACACAATGCATCAGCAACGTTATTAGAGCGTGTACATACAATGATGATGAGAAAATTTCTAACATAAATATGTTAATTCAACATCAGCAGAAAACATATGCTTGCAGAAACTACATGTTGAGTATATCTCTTGACAGGCAGCATGGAAGCCCAGAGCGCAAAGCATATGTCCAACAAAATGGGTTCCTATTGGATTTTAGGATGCTTACCCATGTTTTAAATTAACATGTCTTTTCTCCCAAACAAAATCCATAGGGTTACCTTTTATAGAGTTCATCTCCTAACAGACAGTGGTCTAAGGTTACTCTAAATTTGAAGAGACATGCATTTGACTTATTTAAGACCTGAGTGGGCTTATCTAAAAGATTACTCTTTACATGTGAAAGTGGTAAAAACAACAAGAAAATGATACTTCGAAGAAACCACCTCATAGAGCATCCCAACCAAAATACTAAAGTTACATTCTTTGCAAAACCCATAACAATTTCCAAAAAACAAAATAACTAGGGATTTCCCAACATACCTGATAATATAGATAGGCTGAATAAAATAAGATCAGAAGTGGCATTATGGCCCACAATGATATTGTGCTCACAGTGCCTATCAGCACAAAAGTTGAAAGCAACTGCCAAGCTAGGTTTAGAAAATTGTTGGCAGAATTGGCAACGTTACGATCTATTTCACCTACATCCTTCGCAAACCTATTGATTATCCTCCCAGTTGGGTTGGTGTGGAAGAATAGCATTGGAGTTCGTAGGATGGAATCTAGCATGGCATCATGAAGTCTTTTGGACGCATGAAGACTTGAACTGATTAACCAATAAGAGTTTGCTAGTGTCACAGTCACCTGAACCAGAAATACATGAAGTAAGACCACAAAGACCATAGCAATTGCATAAATTCTAAATTTTCTCTCACTACTATGTTCAAAACAACTGTAAATGAAACAAAAGCAGAATGGATTCACTTATTTCTTTCTTTTTCCTGCTAAGATCATACAAAATGCTGGGCCTCTAAGATATTGATGTCAATCACAGGTTGCAAACAGACCTGACCAAATGATAGAAGTCCATACACGAAAATGAAGTATCCTGGCCTATAACTCTCCAAAGTGCTTTGATTTGTCCAAAAACTCAACCATGTACTTCTTGAAACTCGAAAAACTTCAGTTAATAAGTAGCACAGAAAAAGTATTGAAACCACCCATACACCTCCTAATGCGTTGTTGTACCTGCATATGAATATCAAACTGTATGTGTCAAGTACAAGCACAACAAGTTTCTCTTTGAAAAACTAGGATATAATAATGTATCCACATATCAGAATGGTCATCAGTAATCAGACAATGTTACTACCAGTAGTTCCAGCCTTCATGCATAGTGAAGGCTCAACTACATGTCCAGCCAAATCATACTGGGGTGCTTAAAAGTTAAAACTACAAAGACTTTGAATAACATGGGAACATCTACAGTAAGTAGTTGGTATCCAACTGGTGTAAAATGATTTTGCATACAAAAGATGAATATTTGAGCATCACTGGTCTTCAGGTCATCTGGTGCTACCTTGGCCACAATTGTGGCATGAAAGTTAAAGATCTGGAAATATGTTTTCAATTTGACTTGCATTGATGTTTCCTTGGTAAATCAAAGAGGGCTTCGCCCATGAACTCGATTTTTATTTTGTGGTGTTGTGAGCAACATATAAACATCCATAGGATGGACTCAGAAAAGGGTCTTTATCATAAGGCATTGTTAGGAATTACCAAAAACAAATTACAATTATTATTATATAGCAAGAATCTTAAATAAGCCCCCTATATTACCTTATCAAAACATTCCAACTGACAACACCTCTTTCTCGTTCTTCTTGCTTGATGAGAATAGACTTCCCTTCTTTCCCTTTCATTGTAGAGGCTGCCTTTTGTGGCAACTCATTTTCCCAATTAGCTTCTGCTTTTGAGCTTTTGTGGTCCAAATTGTCACTTTTCTCCTTTTCTTTCACTTGCTCTTCCATTTTCCCTGCATTTTCCATCAGCTTCTGGAATAGTTCGCTGTTTTTAAAGAGTTCCTCGAAGGTTCCCTCCTCTTTAATCATACCTTCACTGAGAAGAATAATTTTTTCCACTTGTGGAAGGAAATGTAGCTGGTTTGTCACAAGAACCCTGGTTTTTCCTTGCAACCCTTCTTTAATACAACTGTTAAAGACCTGTAAATAATTTGAGATTAGTCTAATGTTTAGCTTAAGAGGAAGCTCACTTTTAGAGTTTCTGTGTAAAGTTAGTGATTGTCATAAAACACTAGAGTAATATGAAAAGGAAACATGAAGAAATTCTCTCCAGCTCTTATCATGGTCTTCAAGAAATAACATTCTCGGAATGAAGTTACAGAATGTTCATTTCGTATAATATAAGCTTAATAATAAAGAGCTTCTCATCACTGCAAACCATATCAACATCACTATAAATTAAGCAAGTAGCACTAGTTATCAAATTAACTTTGATATGAACTTATACTGTTTAACATGGCCTAATACCTGTCGGGCAACGTGAGCATCTAAAGCACTTAAAGGGTCATCGAATATGTATATATCTGAATTGGAGTAGAAAGCCCTGGCCATGGAAATTCTTTGCTTCTGCCCACCACTAATATTGACTCCTCTTTCACCTATCTCAGTGAGGTCATGGCCCTGAATAAACAATTATGAGCTAATGATGTAAGAGATATTTTGAATTAAACAGAAGCATTTGGGAGAGAGAAAGGAATTCGCTTAACTGCAAATAAGTCAAGATCATGTTGTAATGCAGTTACATCAATAGCTTTCCCATATCGTGAAGGTTCATATTTTGACCCAAATAATATGTTGTCACGAACCTGTAAGATGGATTTTCTATGTCAGGAATGTGCACCCCATTGAAGCAAACCGGAGAATACCAGAGAAGCGACAAAGATACAAAATATTAAATAATTAGATCAGAGACAAAATAATTCCAACAAAGTAGAATAAGCTGTAACTCACAGTAGCATTGAAGATCCATGGAACTTGAGGAGCATATGCAACAGTCCCTCTTATAACAACACATGCATCTTCCATAGGAGGCAGCTCTCCAAGCATTGCTGATATAAGTGATGTTTTTCCTTCTCCAGTCCCACCAACGATTGCGACTAAGCTGCCAACTTGTATGTTTAATTTGATATTTGTCAACGTTGGATTTTCTAGCTGGAGAAAGGATGAGATTTTAAGATTGCTTGGATAGGAAGAATGTCTGAGAATTAACATCAATAAGTTGACTACAAGAATAACATGATGTTTTTACCATCACCACTGCCTAACAATGTTTTTAGTATAATTTGTAAAGCAACTATGTTTAGAATACAGAATTCCAATCAAATGCAAATACAAGAATTTCAAACAAATTTCATATGAAACTACCCTCCAACCACAAGACCAATTTCTTAGATGCTTAAGCTTTAGAAGGTAACCTTTAAATCCCATGAAAAGTTCCCATTTTCAATTGAGATAGCTGGAATTCCTGGTTCAAGAGGTGGATTTGGTGCTAAAATTCTCTCTTCAGCTAGAAACAGTTCCTCCAAGCGTTGCAATGATATATTTGCATTTACAACCTACAAAACAAGTTACTATTAGACATCTAAGAAAGAATAGAACCAATAAGAGCACTCGTGCATGAATGCAGGGTAGGATCTTAACTACAACATTAATTACAATATGACAAGAATTTTCTTGTAAGCACATGCACAGATTCAATGAAGAACATGGAAAATTTGTCTTTAGATAGAATCATGCAAGAAAATATATAAAGCTAGTACTTTTTTGTTCAGAACTGTGTTTTATACCTGTCCAGTTCAGTTTTGGCATAATTAGTAAAAACCTTCTGTGAAAGAAATCTTCTACAAAAAAACACAACCAAATATTTTGGTAAGAAACATTTTATTTTGGAATTTTATAGAGACAAAAGTATTTTGTTGGCAAGAAGTTTTTTTTACAAGGGTTCCTAGTAATAATCCTAGTAAGTTAAAAACAAAATTCTGAAGTTTTCGAAAAAAGGAACAAATTCATGCTTTCTGGAGAAGGCTTGTACTTTAGACCATTTGTGACGTGAAATTATAAAGACTAATGAAAAAAATGCATGACAATTTCTTTTCTTTTCTTGGAATCAGTTAAAATCAAAAGCAACATTGATAACATCAATGAAATTTGAATATTATCAAGCAATATAATTAGTGAAATAGAAAAATTACAGAACCTGGCTCAGTAAGTTAGGAAGCATGTTTAGAGGGTATCTTAACACTTGAAACAAAGAAAGTGATGTAAAAGCCTTTGCAGGGGTCAAGTCTCCACCAAGCAAGGTGAATGTGCCGAATGAAACAAGTGTCACAACAACTGGAATGCTATTCACCATAAAACTGTTGAACTGCAATAAAAGGGAAATAGTCAGCCAATGCACATGCAAGGATGCCATACATTAAGTAATAGCAATATGGCAAAATTGCCTCTGATTGCATCTGCATGTGGAGGATGAAGATCACTTGTGCAACAAAAAAGTCACGAATCATGCCCTTTTAAGTGTTTAGTTATTGTGTCTCCTTTGTGAATCATTACCAGATTACATAAACTAATATGCTTATTTACACATTCGAGGAGCAAACCATTATGATTCTACCACACTAGAGTAACTGGAATCCATATTTACACATTAGAGGAGCAAGCAAATGATAACATACATGTCAGAAGCATTGTTAGGAGATAGATTTTATCAGTATACATATATAGCTACATGTTCACTATGAGTCTAAACAAAGTATACAAGCTTTTCTTTTTCACAAGAAAAAAAAAAGTTCACATATTTATCATAACACATAAGTATACATGACTCTACAGGTGGTGGGATGTATGATGTAATGTAATTTTTAGCAATTGTTCAAACACAGGACAAACCATACTTAGTAGTTAGATCAATTTTACAATTTTCTAAATTTTATTATGAATGTTAATTTAAATGGAACCACTGAAGCATCATGCTTTAGGCATGTTCTTAAAAGGGAAGAAGCAAAAAAATAAATTCCAATATATATAGTGTGTCCCATACAGCAAATAGTAATTGGGCACTGCGAAACAAGGACAGCTCATCATTCCGCACACTTTGAACCCTAAATTGAAAGCTCTTCTCCCATGCATAACATCTGAAATATTTCAGTGTACTGTCAAAACAATCACTTTAAATGGAATGAAATTAAAAATATAAGAGCAATTCTTCTTAAACTTAAACCATACTTCACAGTGTCCATGGCAGCCAAGATTTCATTCATGAGGCTGACTCTTTTGTCTGTCCTATGCAATCCTTCCTTAGTTAGTCGTGTCATTCTGTTCAACAAGATTGCCTATCACACAAAAAGATCAAGAGAATGAGAATTGATATTGATGCAATAAAAAAAAAGGTCAGATACCTAATATAAATGCAGAAATCTATCAAGCTATATAAGTAATTAAGATCCTTCTAAAATCTAATGACTTGATACAACAACTCGAAGCATATCACGTGTGTTTCCTATCACATGATTTAAGTTACTTTTCAACCTTCTCATATTGCAAGTTGTCCAAAAAATTATTTGATTGAAACTAGTTCAACTCTAATACACAACCATGTAGGGATTTTAACTAAAATTTGTAACTTTTGCAGGAGTTAATTTTCTAACATTTGATTGCATATTTTGACTCAAAATATCTTTTCAGACACAGAACACAAAAACTTGAAGCGCAAATCACAGTAATATTACCAAACATATTAGTTAACTTACAACATTATGCCCAAAATAACATATTGCTTCATACCCGAATGCACTCCTTGACCTTTTGTAATCAAGTGCAAAGGACACAAAAAGTAAAGAAGCCTATGCATTAAAAATAACATCCAGAAGAAAAATTGATACTCATTGCAAACACCTTTTTTCCCTCTCTTCAAAGTTCCAATGTTGGCAAGTCCTGTCTTCAAGAACTAAGTTATGGAGAGTGGGAGAACAACATTGTTTTTGAGTTTCATATTATGTGTGAATAGCAAGAAAATTATGTGATGTGGAATAAAATGTACCTTCCCAAATGGTATTTGACCAATGGCAAACCAAAGGGCCATTCAAGAACATTCTAGCCCTAGTACTTTCATAGCTTAGGAGCTAAGCCATTGATTTACCTAAAGTTTATTGCAAATAAACCTTGATATATAAGGAGAACCTTATGCACACTAGAGGTGATAACTATCAACCAAATTAACCATTAGAGGGTTCTCTCTAGTCTATATTGGGGCCTTAGAGAATTCTTGTTGTTAGAATCTTATGCGTTTATGCTAGAATATTATGTAATAACTATATTATTGACTTGAAGCTCAATCTATGGGATTGTGAATGTATTTTTTTATTTAAGTGTATAGGTTACATATAAATAAACCCACACCACCATCAGAGTAGATGCAAAAGTTGTTCAATATATAGTCCCTCGTTGTTTCACTTTGTCTTATAATATAAATTATATCCTTATAATTTGTATTTTTTATATTTTACCACGGTACCAAAGCCAGATCCTTATTAGTTGTGTATGATAACCTACACTACTGTCAAAAAACTTAAATTGTTAGGTGAAGTTCCAAGATATAATTTATATTATTCTCTAACACACCCCTTTAAGTGAAAGCTCTTCAGACTTGAAACTTACATAGGCACACACTACACCTTGATACCATATCAAATAATCATCTTATCCTAAAAGCTTAAGTTGTTAGGTGAGGTCTCAATATGTAATTTATATTATTCTCTAACAACTATCCTTAGGGTAGATACACAAGTTATTTACAATGCAATTTCAAGTTCACGTATCATATAAATTTTATCATATAATTTATCTTTTATATTTTTTCACTTGCATTACGGGTCTCTGGAGGTCAAGACCAAACTTTAGATAAGCATATGACCACATCAATAAGCATTTTGGAGTTCTTGTAAAATTTATTTTTTATTGGTATTAAATTAGTTATGATCGAGCTAAATGATGGAAAAACATCTATATAGTCAACCCTAACTAGTTCGGGGTTGAGGGACACTTGTTGTATCCCTATTATACCCGTATAGGAATTTCGCACAAGTTGCATGTTATAAACTATGAAATTAAGACACTACAGATGTTGGTTATAAAACTATAGCACCAAGTTTAGCAAAGGGAAGAATATTTCTTACTTGTGTAGGGACCATGATAACAAGCACTAGCGAACCAAAAAGTGAAGCAACACCTAATTGCTGGTAAAGGAGAACCATGGACATGGTGATGCAAAATGGCGCGGACCACAATCCATGAAGTAGTAGGCATATTTGCTATAAGAAGCAATGGTGGTGCATTTATATACAATGAGAAAAGAATAAAAATATTGGACAGGAAATGTAAAAGTCAAGAAGGATAAACGGCTCAATGTCCCCTTATATAATTAAATAGGTCTCCAATACCGTCCCTATATTTCTAATTATGTATATCATATCTTGTATAGTATCACATTCTCTAATATATTCAATTATCAGTTTTTTAGGTTCAAATTGATAAAAGTGTATTTCTCCTTCCAAAACTAACATTGAACAACACAATTATACAAGGACAGAATAAACATGATTAGAAGTGTTGAGATATGGTTGAGACTTCCAATTATATAACTTCTCAAAAAATATTATTTTGAAAAAAAATTAATGACCTAGTTGACTTTAGCGGAAAAATAAAAGATTAAGAGAGATTAGAATAATGGTATTGGTTATTAATATATGAAATGTTCAACTAAGATAAAATAATTACATTCCTTTTAGAAAATTAGTTATTTCAAATGGTTTCCTCCCTCTTCCCTAGTAATTATTTGTTACGTGGAACACTCAAATCCAAGATTTAAGAACAAATCGATCAATGATACCTCCCACCTACCTTGAAAAATCTTAACAAATAAAAAAAATTGAATATTTAAGAAATAAAAAAAATTGAAAATTCTTATCCATTTAGATTTTTTATAATTTTTTTGAAATTAAAAATTACTTTTTAGATAAAAGATTACAATTTTTTAAATTGTTTAAGATATAAAAAAATTTCAAAGTTTCTCGACCATTAAGATTCTTCACAATAAAATAATTAGAATGTAAGAACGTAATTAAGACTTACCAAATTATATAAGAACATATTCAATTATCCATAAAAATAAAAATAAGAAAAAAGATAAAATCATTGTAAGCTTCTTTTAGCAAAGCAATTAATTTTGGATTTTGGTAAAAATGAGACTAGAAAGTATCTTATATTTTTTTTTTTATGTGTGACTAACATATGGATCATTCACTTCTAAATAGTTTTATAGTAAGTATCTATAATATAAGATAAATATTCCATGCATTCATATAATTGTATCATGTTTCAAGTAAACATGAATAACTAATTCTCTTTTTTTCAAGAGATGAATTACTAAAAGGACATTAATAGTTGTTTATTCAAAGCATACCTGAAGTACATCAGCATCTGTTGTGATCATATTTGTTATCTTCCCTGATGGAAAGTTCTTTTGACCCTCATGAGTTAGTTTCAAGGATTTACGAAATATACCAGCCACCTGTAAATGAAAAAAGGCTGATATGAAAATAGTTAACTTGCTCAAAAACAGTAGAGTTCGGATTTAGAGTGGGCAAGTGGCCACAATTCCAAAGATAAGCAATGTTGAAGGAGATATTTCAAAAACAAGCTCACAGACATCTAAATATTGTTTAAGATATAGTTTTACCAAAGTTGACCGCAACCGAAAACCAACACGCAGAACATTCTGGTAATACCGAGATTCGCATAGCGCACTAAACAACTGAACCAAGTAAATCAACCAATCAATCCATAACCAAAGGTAAATAAAACTCATTGCTTAAATAATGTAAAGATGGAGCATATAGTGTAGGTTCCAGAATCAATATCCATAACATAATAAAATTAGCCAAGCTTAAAGAAACAAGGTTTGGGGAATAAAGGAAGTGGCTAGCCACATACTCTAGCAACATACAAATAAAGTTGGTTTAGGAACATGAAGAATTGCTTGAAAAGAAGTCACAAAAGTAAGCATAGACCAATCAAGCCATGCATTACTAAAACCAATAGCTCTTTCCATTGTGTAAGCAAGATTGGCCGTAACATATATATCTTGGCTTGTTTAAGCCCTTAAATTGGGAGGGAGGTAAAAGGTACCATAACAATTTGAACTTGGAAATTCTACTATCACAGATGAGTTAATCACATTACACATCCTTTTTTCCTACTTCATTTATATTTTTCTCATTTTGATAAATTTGCTTTACATATACTTACCTAAATCTGATGTGAATTTATCTTCTAAGCATTTGAAAAGAAATATAGATTTTCTTCACGGTCAATGAAGTCCCATATCTTGATATCAATAATAAAATGTGTTATCAAAGAAATTTGAATATTAATGAAAACATCGAGATTAATAATAATACAAAAAAAAAATGAATATCTCATTATATTACAGCAGTTATTTATGCTATATTCCTTAGGATCTTTGTTTTAATAGAAAGCACAAGTGGCTAAAGCTTCCTAAGTTTTTAGACTCCATAAATAGGCAACATTATCCAGATCATGTGAGTTGTTGATGCTCAGTTACAAAAAAGAGAGAAGATTGAAATAAAGCAACAAAAAAGAGGTAAATTAAGGAAAAGTAATCAAGCAAACAATAAAAATACAATGATAAAAGCTAATATAAAGTTAATGTTCAAGGGATGATTGATGTGATTTATGTCATTGATTGATGATAGTTTTACTTCAAAATGAGCTAAACTCTATATTTATATACTTGCAGTCATGTAGCATTCCATGGAAGGAATACAAATTCTCCAAAAATACTTGAGTCTAAATTGATATAATTTCTTACTAAGACTACTAAATAAGAAAAATGAATGACAAAGAGATGATTATGATCACAACTTTCACAATAAGCCAGTCCCATTATCAACGAATGCCTAATACAGGTGTAACCTGTGGTTTCAACATTTTGCAAGCGCTAAAGGCTGAATTTATCATCCATAGTGATTAGATGATTATAACATTGTTCTACCTACTAGATCCATGCCCAAATAAAAGGCACCCAAAGATGTGTGATTCAACAATGAAATATACAAACAAAGTTGCTTGAATGCTAATATATATATATATATATATATATATATATATATATATATATATATGGAATAGATTATGTATGACGAAAGATAACACTATGGAAATAAAAAGAAATAACATTATACAGAAAGATAATTAAAATAGATGGAGTGAGAGGGGCGTGTTCAGTTTGTTTCTTAATAGAAATGAATTCCAGAGAATAGCTGAGATAGAATTCATACCATCCCAAGGAAAATTACGAAGGCATAGACATAACCGATCCAGGCTGGATCTCCTCGTTGCATCGACTACATACACATTTTGCAGTAAAAGCCCAAGGTGAAGGAGTTTTGAGTGGTACTTCATATCAAATTTGAGCTAATCAATTGAACTATTTCTATCATAGGAAAAATGTTAATTAATAGATCAATTCTTGTATCATATGAAAAATAGACTAGATGTTGAGAGACATTTGGTGTTCATGGAGGATTAACTATCCCATCGGCTCTTATTTACAAATGCACAAAAGCATATAAATTATTAGCATCGTCAAAACCCTTTTATATGATACCTTAATAAATTCTTACAAAACATGCAACTCTAGCTAACAGCAAAACAGAACATTACATAGAATAAGTTAATGCCAATAAAGGAATGAACCTGCAGGAGGTGGCTCAATACAACAGGTCCCACAAATTCAGAAAGATCATAGCCAATCTACAGGTTAAAACAAAAATAAAAACGGTATAAGCACCTCATGGCTTATGCCATTAGTAGAGAGTTCCTAAAGTCCACTTTGTTGTGTTTCAGTCTCGAACATCAGTTTGAATTGAAATTAGGATAATAGCAGAAAAAATAATGCATGGTACACAACTAATAAATGTTAAATCTGAGTATTCCCTGCAATATAATAGTTGAGAGGCTAGAATTTCACTATAGATCATGTATCAAGAGCAATAATAGCACAACATGAAATTTAGAAAATAGAACTAAAAAAAATCAAGCTTCCAGGTTCGCCGATTTCAAACTACAATATAGCAGAAGTAAGAACGATAACTTATCAAGAATTTCAACAAGTTAGAGCAAATTAACAACAATCCAAGGAAAACGTACCTTAAAAAATCCTCCTAACCAAAACCTACAGAAAATGTAAAGATGAGAAACAAATAAATTGAGATGGATACAAGCAATAGTAAAAGAAAATCTTTGTTACAAGAAGCCAAGCCGTACAAACATCTCATGTATAGTAAGTATTTTTTACGACACCCCTGATATGCTTTACAGGTTTGAACCCCTAAAGTGTAGCTTGTTTTGATTCATATTTCTCATCTTATATTTTTAGTTGTTAAATATGACATGCAAGCCCCATATTTTTCTCAAAAATCACCAAAAAAAGCATCAAGAAAATCATAAAAAATATCAAGGGTTGAGTTCTTGATGATATTTTGATCATAATGTTGGTGGAGGCTAATAATTTCTTGATGATTTTTTTTTTTTTCATTTTCTTTTGTGACATTTGAACTTATAGGAAAACAAATGTAACTCAAGTGTCATTTGATAGACAAATGGATGAAAGCTAACACAAGGGGTCTAAATCAAACACTTTCTAGTTTAAGAGTTGGAAAAAAAGAGAGAGAAAGAAATATTCAAGGATTTCGATCAAAAGAACTTATATTTCTGGAGGTGTTAGGAAGGATAGGCCACTACTATAAGCCCATCATTGGGTATGTTTGAAGTCCAATGAGTATCAAAATGAAAGGGAATGAAACAACATGAGAATATAATTCAACTGATACCTTCCCCCTAGACTATTGTTTAGTGCTCTTAAAAGACATGGCTTTGGCCTTTGAGATTCTTCAACCCAACAAGTCTGGAACCTGCAAGAGCTGAAAACATTTATGAAAAAGGGATAAGAGGTTGACCTGAGACTATGGAAAAAGAAGAAGGTGGCGCATACTTGTTCATCGATGTCTCAGTCTGGTCCCATGTGTCTAGCTTCCAAACATCCTTTTCACTAATAGGTCTTTTATGGGCTTGCTTCATGAGTGGAGTCAACCACCAATAAAATATTCCTTGCAGAGGGCAAAGAATCAATATACAGAAAACCAACTTAGCTATAACTGAAACCACACTTTTGACCCCTAGCCAAGTTCATTACTTTTTACTGTCTTAAACAACTGCTTGAGAAATAGAACCAAGATTTCTCAAGTCTCTCAGCATTGAGAACAGTAAACAATGAACTACTTACTAGAAAATAAGGTGGCATTCCTCTCGGGACATATTTGCTCTCTTCCAGGAAGTGCTTCATATGCACTATTATCAGGAGACTCAGGTTCCATCATAACATAATCTGAACAAGGATCCAAATTGGGAATATAAACAAGTAGATGTATCCCAAACAAAACCTGCAACAAAAGTAACCACTCAGCAAGATATAATTGAGGTGTGTGTAATATTTGGGAATGATTAGGAAATTTTTCAAGCTAATGAAACAAGATTTAACTTCTATGCCAAGAATTATTGTTAATGTTGGTATACTCTAAACAACTCGATCATCTCAGTATCAATCTGTAACATTCAAAATTCTAGAGTCCCTAGAAAGTCCTCTGTTGTGTTGTAGTTAGACCACAAGATGTGCAGTGACCTATAGAACAAAAGTTGAAACAATTCAATCAAAGAGTTAAGAGACTGTCAGGCAGTTTGAGAAAGAAATTGTATCTATTGGCTACTTTAGCATCTGGATATGACTAAAAGTTTCAACAGGCTCAATTCTATGATCTAAAGATGCCAACATCCATGGCTGTCCACTCCCCACATTTACCAACAGAAGAGAAACCGGACAAAGCTATGTTGATGAGTATCAACACAGCCAAAACAACTGCAGCTTTCATGTCATTCTTACAAACTCCAAAATTTTAAAAATCTCCCAAAAATGTACATAGAAATTCCTTATCGGGTGCTACATTTAAAAATGTTGTTGATTTGGTGTATAAGGCAAGCCAGGCTAGGCTCTCAAGTTGTAGTGTCTTCCAAGTTCCAAGACCAAGGCAAGTTACTTTTAAAGAGCTAGAGATGTCCCCCTTAGCATGAGCATTTACCAGCCCTATTCTGAAGACCATTGAATGGATGATAGGTTAAAGTAGCAAGAAGAAAGATGAGAATATTAGAAGAGTTGATAGAGTCTATATTGTTTATATTACATGAGAAATAAAAGAAGGCTCCGAACCTGGCAGAAAACTGTGCTCAAATACATATAGAATATAAATCTGCATTTGTAAAAGAACTGTAACTTAGTGCTGCCCCCAACATATATCAAGAGGATATGAACTCCAGAGAATAGCTTTGTTAATGTTGCATGCATTCTTATAAAAAAATAACCATGAAATTATCTTACTCCAGCCAATCCAACCTCATCGCAAATTGCATATATGCTAAAAACATGCTTGCTGAGGCTTGTACAGCTGTAGTACCAGTTCCCATAAAATAGTTTATTTCTGCCAATTTTTTAGCCTGAATTGTGACATGTATTCCCACACACACACACGCTCTCGAGCAATTTCAATCCATTTTATAAAATAAGATGCCAGGACATCTATTCTTGTTCAAAAATTCAGTTTTTAATTTTTTTTCTTTCCTAATCTCTACTGTAAGAAGTTTGGCAGCACAGATTGTCATTATGGTCATCATTACTGTAATTTTTGTTTATTTCCCTTGAAGGCTACTATTCGATTTAGCAACACATATTTTATAAACTAAGTAATTACAATTGTAAAACCAAAGAAATGGTTCTCCATTCAACAGTACAATGTATAGCTTGCCTCTTCTCTTGATAAACATAATTATGTCAAACACCTTAATAACGCAGAAGAAGATGGGGCTCTAGCACAGAAACAAAAATACTCAAATTAAATGACACTACAACCTCAGGGAAAATACCAAAAAATAGAACTTGGTTGAGTTAATTTGATGAGGGAATGGAAGAATGACTAACCTACTGTCGTAATTATCACTCACTGACAGAATGAGATTGAGCATTGCCGCTTCCCCTACCAACACATAAATGACTCCAAACCGCACATACCATCGAAACTGTTGAATGTATATTCTTGTTTCCAAACCAATCATAATAAGAGTGGAGCACCAGGAAAGGGCCTCAACAATCAAGGAGACCATCTGTAAAGGACAGAAAATCTACTTAGCATTATACTACGAAGCCAGTGTTCCAGCACAAACAATTATCTAAAGATATAAGCATGTAATCTTCCAATTGAACAAGTTAAATACAGATTTATTTAAAAAGAGAAAGAACAAGGCAAAAGAAAGAAAAGTAGCAAATACAAGATTAGAAGTGAAGTTTTATCTTTGACAGAAACATTAATGAGAAACCTTACTCGTGTACCTCAAAGGGAGCGAGAGCAGTCTGCCCATCCAGATTGAAGATTGAAACATTCATAAACAACCTGAATAAAGGCTGGACTGTGCAATAAGCAGCCAGCAATCCCAACGAGTAATTATAGTAATTTGTCCTGAGACAATAGTGTTGAGCTTTGGAATTTTTGTCAGTAATCAACCATATTCGATACAAACAAAGGCCAAGAAGAACCAGATGAGAAATGCAAATGACTAGGGAGTCAACAACACAGGGTGTGTAAGCACCAAATGCATTATCCACTTTTGTTGCCCAAACCCCATTTGGCACAGGTCGACAATACCAAACCAATGCCTCCAAACCCATCTTTCCCCACCGCCCCTACACAAATCAAAACCGCTTAATTCTTACCTTATTTGATTAAACAGAGAGAGGAGAAGAAAAGAAGAAGAAAAACACAACAAAATGAGCAGTAGCAACAGAACACAAAGCTAAGAAGAATAGCAAGGTATATAGGCTACTGAAAGAAATCAAAAACAACATGGATAGTTTAATGAAAGAAGGGTCAACTTACTGGTTCAGATGCTACTGTAGGTATTTTGAAGAGTCAAAGATACTTGAGTTTTTCATTGAACTTTAGAAACATAAACTAGGACTAGGAGTAGGAGTGTGGAGTTTTTCATGCAATTACAAAAGACAAGTAAGGAGAACGAAAATCAACGATAGCAATCATTACGTATATCAGTGAAATTATTGTTTTACCTTTCATTATTTAACTTTCAAAGTTTTTTTTTTTTATTTAACTTTTAAAGCTTTATTTAAAAGGTGTGATTGGTGTGTGTAGTTAATTTATTCTTTTATTTTTTAATAACAGTACAATTATTTTATTATTCTTAAAAGGTAAACAATCATGGTATTTAATCTAAGAACCATATAGTAATTTTAATTTTATTATAAATAGTTGAATTATATTAGTATCTATTTATGAAAATTTGTTATTCTTGACTTTAAGGACTTAATTTGTCATTTTTTAATGGTTTTTTATTATTATTATTATTTAGTCTTGGAAGATAAGGAATTATTTTAGTATCTTCTTTTTGCTTTATTTAAAATTAATATTTTTTTAGTAGTTTCTTAAATTGTTTTAATATACTGATATTAAAAATAATTTTTTTAAAAAAATATTATTTTAATATATTTTTAAATAAAAAATATTTTAAAAAACAATCATTATTACTTGGTAGTGTATTTGGTATTGCAGTAGCTGTTGTGATTGTAATTTGAAAAAAATTGTTTTATAAAAAGTACTTGTAGTTGAGGTTGGGTTGGAAAAATATATGTTTGGTTAAAATTGTGGTTGAATAAAAGGTAGTTTAATGTGTTTGGTTAAGAATACTTTTGAAATTGAAGTTATAAAATAATTTTAAAAAATATATATTAATATTTATGGTTTTTAATTTAAATATTGTAGATTTAACTATTGTTATTACATCATGAAATAAATCATATTTTATATATAAAAAAAATTTATTGTTCCATTAAACTATCTACAATTCCATTACATACAAAATTCATCCAACAATAACTACAAAATTAGGTAAAATATTATCAGGAATAAAATTGAGATTACAGTACGAGTAAATTTAATTCACCTTAAACTATTTTTTTTAAAAAAAATTGTTGTTCACGTTCATGTGAACAGTGTGAATGAAATCAATTAACTGCACCGGTTTTTCGAGAAAAAAAAACTATTCACATAAAGAGTGTGAATGAATTAAAATTCATTCGCACTGTTCACTTTAGTAAACAGTGCGACAGTGGAGCCATGCTCCACTATTCATTAGAAATCCCCACGAGAAGCAGCAAATTTATTTTAATACATTTTCAAGCGAAAAACTATTTTGAAAAGTACTTTACACCCTAAAATGTTTTTTAAATGTTTTTACGGCTTAAAAAAAATATTAAATTAATATTTTTTTACTATTTTCTAATGGTTTCAATATATTAATAAAAATAATTATTTTTATATATTTTAAACCAGAAACCATTTTAAAAAATACTAGACACCAAACACTCCTTTGAATTCTAATCAGTCCCTCCAGTGAATTTCTTCAAAAGAAAAAGGTCCCTTGATGGGTACCCGAACACATTCAATCATACATGTATTGTTTTGTCAAAAATGTTAATACAATGTAGTTAGATATTTTATCATTCTCTGACATTACAGCTACGTCGTTGTAGTATAGTGGTGAGTATTCCCGCCTGTCACGCGGGTGACCCGGGTTCGATCCCCGGCAACGGCGCTCTTATTTTTTCTTCTTTTGTTTATTACATTCATCTTCCATTTTGATTACTTGGATTTAGAATCCGTTAACCCAGCAAATCCCCATTATCTTTACAGTTGTTGATTAAAAACAGGAAAAAAGAATTATTATTTTTTATATAAATAATTTATGATAAAAGTAAATTAAAATGACTTTGGATTAGTAAAAACTACTGAAGTCAGTTTTTTTATATAAATAAAACATGTAAAATAATTTAGAATCCATGAGTTAAAGTTAAAAATTTAAATTTTAGATTAAATCAAAATTTTAACACATTTTTATTTGAGTAAATAATTATTTATCACAAATTAAACATGTTTATATCTATTTTATAAATAAAAGCTAAAAAGTAACCAAAATCAACTTGCAAAAATCATTTCAAACAGAACTTTGTTTCAGTGCTGGATATTTTCTTTGTTGAAATTACCAAAAAATAATAGAGGCTTTTGAACTGATGCTCGGTTTGTTTTGTCGTTTTACAAGTATTTAAAATGTCAAATACTGGCAACTAAGTCGTTGTAGTATAGTGGTAAGTATTCCCGCCTGTCACGCGGGTGACCCGGGTTCGATCCCCGGCAACGGCGCTCTTATTTTTTATTTTCAATTCTTAATTATTCCGCCAATTTTAATCAGTTAATGAATTAAATTAAAACTTCCAGAAAGCCCGCCCTCCTCTGTTTCTGTTCACTACTACCACTCCTCTCCCTCGCAATTCGACGGACCAGTAGCTTCGCAGGTCAAAATCGCAGAATGGAATCCTCTCAATGGTAACTGAAGATTCCAAGATTTTACTCCATCGATTCAATTGCCAGATATTATGGACTATCTCCCCTAGTTTTGTCGTTACTTTTGTGGTTTTTTTTAAAAAAAAAATTAGTTGTGATTTAAAAATTGATTTTTACATGTAAAATAAATAAAAAATAAATTTTCATGAATGAAATCATTAAAATTTGAAATACAATTATACTTATAAAAAATAAAAGCAATTTAGCTAATCAAATAATTTTTTTTTAATCATCAATGAAAAATAAAAACTACCACAATACTGCACCTGTACCGTGTTTTCAAAAAATTCAATTTTTTTTTGTTAAAATGTAATATGGTTTGTATGTTTTAGATCGTTTTGATATGCTGATGTCAAAAATGATTTTAAAAAAATAAAAAAACATCATTGGCATGCATTTCGGCACGAAAAGTTATTTGAAAAGCAACCGCTATCACACTGCCAAACATATTCTAAGTGTTCTCATAGTCCACACCCTCAAGAAAAATGAAGATTGTGTTTGGAAATTTAGTAGCGGTTAGGTTTAAAGTGTTTTTTGCTTGGAAATGTATCAAAGCAATATATTTTTTATTTTTTAAAATTATTTTTGACATTAACACGTCAAAACAATGTAAAAATAAAAAAAAAAACAAATTTTTAGTAAAATACGATTTGAACCACGTTCCCAAACAATGCGAATAAGAAGTTCCCAGCACAGAATAACTGTTGCTAAGAACAAATATGTTCTATGAATTTGACTGGTTTTGTTTCATGTTTGATCCGAACATAAATTTTGTAATTCCCAGTCAATTTTATTTCATATTTGATTGATCACCCAAACTTTTTATCATGAGCATTCCTTCATGATGGCCATTCATCTGGGCTCAAATGGAAATCCCTCAAAAGGAATAAAGTATCCGCGGATTGAAATTGTTGTTGCTTCGAATAGACCAACTCTTCCTCTGGCAAATGGCGATGAACGAAGTCGTATTATTTCATGGCATGAACACTACTTCAATTAAAAAATAATAACAAAAAATTTCAGCCTAAATTGGGGTTTTGATCTGGCAAGATTCCATCACTAGCAACTGAAAGTTAAATTTTAATGTTACAAAGGTATAACAAATGCACGCTGTTTGTTTTTGTTGACCTATACAAGCAACACACACTAAACATTAAAAGAGATAAAACCTAGTAGCTTTCTGTACAAATGGAGAGATTCTCGCACCTTGAACGAAAAGATCCTAGCCAGTAAACGAGTCCAAAATGACAGTGCCTACTCCAGTTAGCAAGGAACTTAGCAGCCTTCTTCCTCAGAGGCTATCTATGAATCATCTAACTCGACGAGCTGTGCCCTCCTCTCAGCAGCCTTCTTCCTCACAAATATGCCCCATCTTAGGGCTGCCTTGAGCTTGAGCCATCCGACAACAGCTTTGCCTGATGAACGAGATGGATTATCACTGAGGCTGTAATTCGGGGATGGGGATTGGGATGGGGATGGCATGTATGATGAGTAAGGATACCCATCTTCGGTGACACTATTGGAGGAGAGACCCTGGCCTCCCATATTAAATATGCGAAGAAGTTGTTGCATGTCTTCATTTTCAAGCATGTCATGACTTCTCGTACGAATCTCCTCCTCTGAGAAGAAGTCATCCTTTCCTCTGTGTAAATTAAGATTCGATGCGCAAAAACCCTGAGAGCCTGGGGTAGAAGATTGTGGCGGGCCAAGAGCAAGTAAATTGTTAGTTCCCAGAGGATTCTGTATGGCATCGAATTGAAAGGGGGTGTTGAGACTTCCATTCTGTGGATCTATTGAGAATCTAGCAACCGTACCATCAGTATAGCCTAGAGGGGGAGAGAGAGAGAGAGAGTATCACAAAGTCATTAACAAAACCTATGAAGAAGTATAGTCCTAACAAAGGAAATACAAAGAGCCTTAAACAAACAGCAGGACTTTATGAAAGAAAAACTTATTGATGCTTTCAACAAGCAACTGAAACACAATTAAAATATTATGATTGTTTTGAACTTCAGAAGGGTACCTCCAATAGCTGGGCTTGAGTGCACAACAGGCTGCTCAGAAGGAACCGGAACTGAAATGGTCGGTAAACTATCCTGATGATCATATGGGTTCAAAAAGTCTTGGTGACCAGATGGAACATCATTTTGAGAAGCAGCTACACCCTGATGCTGCTTGAAGTCTAGAAGGGAATTGCCATCATACTCTATAACATGCATCCAATTATCATATGCCTTCTTCACCAAGCTGTCCACATAGATCTGGAAGAACCATGCCATTCAAAAATTTCTAAGTGCACATCCTTGTTATTTTCTATTTCTTGGTTTTCAGATGAAATGCAAACCAAAATTGCATTCAAATGCATGGGGGATACGACAACAATTCTAACATTGAACTAGCCAATCAATAATCCTGGATTTCTTACCTTCTGATTGTCAGGTAGAGAATCAGCTGAGTAGAACTGCCCATTAGAAATTAAGCCACTTAATTCATAGATATTGTTAAAAACAACACCAACATTCTTTGCATCATCAGGATAGTAGATATAAAGTTTCCCGCTCAGAACACACGTCTTTGCATGCTCAACAAGACTATCCCACATTTTATTTGACATGCCACTTCCAAGAGTCTGCAATAACAAGAAAAGAAGAATAGCTATAAACTAGATGTGAATTAGAAAATAATTTGACAACCAAACTGCATACTTACAGTCCGCAACCCCTGTGCGTCTCTGACTATTAAGCGTAGGAAGTCTTCAACTGTATGTATTCCAGCTTTATTCAGCCTCTTGTGAAATGATCCATCTTTTCCAATCTTTTCCAATCTCCAAACCTCATCATTTAATGTAGGTGGATAATGCTTCTTGTATACTGTGGGGCAACAAATACAGATTTAACATCTGTCAGACAGAACAACACATGCACATACTGCCAGTTACATGCACACACAGAATGGAATCTGAAATTCTGGTTATATTCATGAGCTTACATTCTCCCCGGTGATCCTTAACAGTGATGGCGTCGGTTTTTGCTTCACGAATGCGAATGCCTTCACAATAGCCAGAGGCAACCTTCAGCCCTAGCCTGAACTTCCTGCTCCTTGTCCAGCTTGAGTTATCAGTAAAAGTAAGCTCGCCTAGAGTTCCAACACCTTGTTTCAGTGTCACTTGCAGATCCCCAGTTAGAAGTGGTCTCTTGCCCTCACGTTCTTTAACCACATGAGACTCAAATTTCTCTTGTGTCCAATTATCATCATCTTCATCATTGAAATCACCTTCAAGCACAATAAGGTCTAGTTTTACCGAGGACTCCGGACCAGATGTGACAGCACAGCCCGTGTTTGCATCAATCAACACAATATGGATAGCAGCACCCTGCTCCCCTTCTACTTTACCACCCGTAAAGAGAGGGAGGGACACTCTGGACCTGAAGTGCAACTGCAAGTTTCTTCCATCAGGCCCTTCTATTTGTTTAGGAGAAGACCTGCATTGTCTTGACCATTAGAAGCACCATAATTCTCTCTAAATCATGTAAACAAGAATCTGAAGCTCCCTCCAATTCCTAGACAATTGATCACTTGTAAAGGTGGAACGGGCATGGATGTAATGGAATCCATCCCGTTATGCATAAATCTTTTAGGGATAACCTCAAGTGTAAATTTACAACGCTAATTTAAAGCTTAATGAAAAATCTATTTCTCTTGCAAAAAATTTTAAGGTGGGCCAAATACCTAATGATTGAATGTGAATGGAAACATCCAACTTCATTTATACCCCAGCACATTGAAGGCTAAAGGTTCCTTTTGAGCATTATTTACAAGAGGAGAAAAGAAACACTGCATACCGTCCATTAAGCTTGGCAGGTCCCAGTTTCGCTAAAGCCCGCTCCACTTCTTCACTAACCTGTTAAACATTGAATATGTCAGAAAATTTTAAAGATTTTCCAAAAGATTAATGTATAATCAAATTGATCTTTCAGGATCCTATAAAATAAACAACAGAAACATAAATCATTCAAGGAGGGTAGTAAAACAGACAAGGAGCATAAGATTATCTTACCACTCTGCGAAGGATAGGCTCCAACGACGAGCAAAGTCTCTGCAAACTATCCACTTTTAGAGCTTCAACAATCACACTGCAACAAATTTCAAAAACTTTTAGACAAATTTCAAGTGGGTTTTCAAGTTTCAACCAATTAACAACTTCAAACCCATAAAAACCACAATTTATACTTAAGAAATTACCTTCATTTCATTCTCTTCAAACAAATTTGAACCAATCCGATTCTAAAAACCTACTATTTTTGGCTTTCTACCTAACATTCTAGGAAAAAAAACACAGCTACTTTCTTAAAATGCAATCTCTTAAATAATAAAATTCATAATTTCTAGTCTCTGTAGATTCCTACAAGCAAAAAACTCACTTGACTTGAAGACCTAAAGTCAAAGATTCATAACTGCCAAACTACCATTAACTGAACAATTAGTAACTCAAATTAAAAAACAAAAATCTAAGAAAATACTATATTTCAAATCTCACTTTCAAAAATTGAAAAGAAGGAGGAAAAAAGTTAAGATTTTGACCTAGCTAAAGCAGGTCTTTTTCTATCAGGCTGCCCTTCATCATGACCAGAGCTTGAATCAAGAACTCTCTTCCCCCTCGCAGCCGCTGCCAGCACCGCCTCCATGCTATCCGATCTCTCCATTTACCGCGTTTTGCATTACCCACCTTCCCTTTCACTCAGAAACAGTAAGAACTAAGCTCAAGCCAATCCGAGATTGTTTTGTTTTCTAAACAAGATATTTTGGACTTAATTACCTCCAGTACTCTTTTTAGCATAATTACACTTTGCACCTTATCTTTTTAGACATTACAGTCATCTCCCTAAGATTAACAGAGTTTTCTGTAGTGAATCATTTTATTTAGTCCCTGTATTTTCAATGGATTAAAAATTAGTCCTTTATGTTTTAAAACTTATAAATTAACCCTTTGGCTCTTGTTGACCATTGTTTTACTAGCTACTATCATTCATATATGATGGTGTTCTGCAATTGGAGACAGCCTTTGATCCTTTCACTGATAATTTACAAAGTTTGAGAATGGAAATGATACCAAACTAAACACTTGTCATTTAGCAAACTTTGGCAACTAAACACTTGTATGTAGCAAACTTTGACAAAGTCAACAGGAAATTTTGACTAAATTATAAGTTAATACACATTTTTAACTAATTTATACCGAGTTAACTTTCGAACTCATCCTGTTGATTGGCCTATGAATCGAGTCAATCCAGGTTTGGCAAGTGTGGTAGAAACAAAATCATATCATAAGATAGGCGATGATCATCCAACAAAATACCGATTTTATTTCATGATGTCGAATAAATTACAACAGTTTAGGCCTGAATTGAGGTTGTGATCTGGCAGCTTCATCACTAGCACTAACAATTATTTTTAACGTTACAAAGGAACAAGAAAAATATGCTGCATGATTTTTCTGACCCTGTATAAACAAAAACACACTAAATACGATAAAAATCCCACTAGCCAGATGCGTAGGTGATTCAATCAGCATCCGGTCCTGTTCTATTTACTTCCTAACAGAAACGGAGAGGGTCCGTGCTGAATTCTCAGTATCGGTAGTGCATTGCCTAAAGTATTAGAAGGCTCCGCCATCCAAAAATATCTTCAACGCAAACCGCTCAAATCAGTCAACCTTCAGAATTCACGAATGCTGGAAGGGAAGCAACTGCAGAACAGCTGTTGATGGAGGATATTGGCTTACTGGGCAGTAAAAGGACTATACAAACACAGATCCTTGGAAATCTAGTTTAATGTCTAAGAGCAGCGGAACCTCAAGCAAACTACCTAGGAAAACGTGTCCAAAACAGCAGTGCCTGCTCTAGTTAGTTAGGAATTGAGCAGGAAGCCTGTTAGCTCCAAAACCAGATCAACATTGCCTTACAGGCTATCTAAGAATCATCTAACTCGACGAGCTGTGCTCGCCTCTCAGCAGCCTTCTTCCTCACAAAGATGCCCCATCTCAGGGCCGCCTTGAGCTTCAGCCATCCGACAACAGCTTTGCCTGATGAACGAGATGGATCATCTTCAAAGCAGTAGCTTGGAGATGGGCATGGCATGTATGATGAGTAAGGATAACCATCTTCAGTGACATTGAAGGAGGAGGGACCCTGGCCTCCCATGTGAAATCCACGAAGAAGATTTTGCATATCTTCATTTTCAAGCATCTCATGACTTCTTGTACGAATCTCCTCCTCTGAAAAGTAGTCCTCAGTTCCCCCGTATGAATTAAGATTCAATGTGCCAAAACTCTGAAAGCCTGACATAGAAGACTGTGGGGGGGCAAGAGCTAGTAAATTGTCAGTTCCTGGAACCTGGATTTGCTGTGAAGTATTGACCATAGGATTCTGTAAGGTTATTGAAGCGGCATCGAATTGAAATGGGGTGTTGAGATTTCCATTCTGTGAATGTATTGAGAACCTCGCAGCCATATCATTGTTATAACCTAGAGAGAGAGTGCTATGAGTGAGCATTTAAAGAGCCAGCAACCAAATATATGATGTAGCTTAGTACTAACAAGGAAATACAAAACCTCTAAACAAACAGGAGGACTTTCATGAAAGAAACACTTCCTCGTGGTTTAAGTTTAAACAAGTAACAGCAACTGTACAGCATTCCAACAATTCTCCTACTTTTACTTCTATTCTATTCATGTGCATTATGATTGTTCTGAACGTCAAAAGCGTACCTCCAACAATGGGACCTGAGTCCATAACAGGCTGCTCTGAAGGGACTGGAACTGACATGATTGGTAAAGTAACCTGATGATCATATGAGTTCAAAAACTCTTGTTGACTAGATGGGACATCATTTTGTGAAGCAACTATGCCCTGATTCTGCTTGAAATCTAGAAGGGATTTGCCATCATACTCTATAACATGCATCCAATTATCATATGCCTTCTTCACCAAGCTATCAACATAGACCTGCAAGAACCAAACCAATCACAAATTTCTAAGAGTTCATCTTTATTGTTTTCTTTTTCCTAATTTTCAGATGGACGCAACAAAAAATCCATCATGGAACAAACCAATCAATAATCCAAGATTTCTTACCTTCTGATTGTCAGAAAGAGAGCCAGATGAGTAGTACTCTCCATTGGCAATTAAGCCACTAAATTCATAGATATTGTTAAAAACAATGCCGACATTCTTCGCATCCTCAGGATAGTAGATATAATGTTTCCCGCTCAAAACACATGTCTTTGCATGCTCAACAAGACTATCCCACATTTTATTTGACATGCCACTCCCAAGAATCTAGAGTAAATGGAAGAGAAGAATAAGTACAAAAAAATGAAATTTGAAATATAATTCGACAACCAAACAGCCTACTTACAGTTCGCAACCTCTGTGGGTCTCGAACTACTAGGCGTAGGAAGTCTTCAACTGAATATATTCCAGCTTTGGTCAGCCTCTTGTGAAATGATCCATCTTTTCCAATCTTTTCCAATCTCCAAACATCATCATTTAATGCTGGTGGATAGTGCTTCTTGTATACTGCAAGGGGAAAATGGCAGATTTAGTATATTTTAGACAGAATAAGACAAGCATGTACTACTGCAGTTACACACATGCACACAAATGAAATATGAAGTTCTGGTTCTAATTATGGACTTACATTCTCCACGGTGATCCTTAACGGTGAAGGCATCTGTTTTTGCTTCACGAATGCGAATGTCTTCACAGCAGCCTGAGGCAACCTTCAGCCCCAGCCTGAATTTCCTGCTCCTTATCCAGCTTGAGTTGTCAGTAAATATCAGCTCGCCTAGAGTTCCAACACCTTCTTTCAGTGTCACTTGCAGATCCCCAGTTAGAAGTGGTCTCTTGCCCTCACGTTCTTTAACCACATGAGACTCAAATTCCTCTTGAGTCCAATTATCATCATCTTCATTGTTGAAATCACCTTCAAGCACAATAACATCCAGCTTTACTGAGGATTCTGGACCAGAAGTGACAACATGGCCTGTGTTTCCATCAATCAACACAATATGGATAGCAGCACCCTGCTCCCCTTCTACTTTCCCGCCCGTAAACAGAGGGAGGGATAACCTGGACCTAAAGTGCAACTGCAAGTTTCTTCCACCAGGCCCTTCTATACATTTAGGAGATGACCTGCATTCCATTCAATTGGCATTAGAAATAATGCCAATTTAGTGCCTAATGCAAAATCTCGTGCTCTTTCAACAGATTATCAGATGATGTGGTTCTAAAATAATTGAATGTGAAAATGCAACCTTATATGGGCACCAGCACACTGAAGAGAGACAACAAAACATTACTTACCGTCCAGTAAGCTTGGCAGGGCCAATTTTTGCTAAAGCACGCTCTACTTCTTCACTAACCTGTTTGCATTGAACACTTCAAAAAATAAATAATTTTCCAAAAATATATAGAAAACACTCACAGATACACACGGAGCCAGCCATACAACATCCTGAATTCTTCAAAGATGGTAACCAAAATAGAAAAGGAACAAATTATCTTACAACGCGCCGAAGAATAGGCTCCAATGACGAGCAAAGCCTCTGCAAGCTATCCACCTTCAGAGCTTCAACAATTACACTGCAAGAAAATTCAAAAACTTTTTGAGACAAATTTCAACAGGGATTTCAAGTTTCAACCAGTTAACAATTTCAAGCCCAACAACACACTTAAATGACCTTCATTTCATTTCCCTCAAACAAAATAGAAGGCGTATTTCATACAAATACCAAGCAAGAAAAATTAATATTTTTTGCTTTCTACTTGATGCTCTTCACAAATCACATAAAAAAAGGAAGGAAAGAAAACCAAAAATTCTTTTTTCAACCATAAATTTATATCTTCTAGTTTGTGTAGGTTACTAGAAGCAAAGACTCCCTTTGACTTAAAAGACACAAAGTAAAAGATTCATAACTAACATTAATTCAAAAAATCAGTAACTGAAATTAAAAACAAAAATGAAAGCAAATATATTATAAATCTCACTCAAAAAACGAAAAAATAAGTTATTTTTTTACCTAGCTAAAGCAGGCCTTTTTCTTTCAGGCTGGCCTTCATCACCACCAGTGCTTGAGTCAAGTCCTCTCTTCTCTCTGGCAGGCGCCGCCGCCATACTATTCGATCTATCCACATACCTCGTTTGCATCTTCAGAAATTTCCAACCTTGTCTTTCACTACTTACAAGCAGCAAGAAACTACCTTTGCCACACAGAGATTTGTTTCTGTATTCTGTGTAAAAGAGAGAGAATAACAGAAACCCCACCAAGCTTTTGTTTTCTTTTACAGAGAGAGGAGAAAAGATGGGATAGAAAGGGGGCGGGAAAGTGGAATAATGGTGAGTTCGATCGAAAATTCTGAATTTTAGGGACGAATCTGTGAAGTTTCCTCGAAGTGTCTGCGAATCTTCGTTGAACTGAGAGTGAAGGTGTGTTTGTGTTTCGTTGGTTTGGTTTTGTTGCTTTTTCTCCATGGTTTTAAGAGACTCCATATGTGTCCTCTAACTAATGGTGAATTTTCAACCCAATCCTCCATGTTTCTTATTTAACAATTTCACCCTCTAGGTGTCGAATATACTTTATTTCATTTTGCTTCTCTGAAGTAAAACTTAAAACAAAATCAAAAAAAATTAATAAATTTAATTTCTTCCTGAATCTCTTATCCCCTATTGTCTCCTTCCACCCCCAAACATACCTTGAAAAATCATACTTGAGTTGAAAGTAGTTGGAGGGTACAATTGTTAAACTAGAAACTTGGAGAACTAAGTTGAGACGTGGTATATAATTTAAGGACATATATTTAGTTTGACTTTTTAATTGACAAGTCAGCTTATTTACAGTGATGGCGAATAAATGTCATGAAAGCGAAAAGGGAAAGTGAATCCCTCTTGCCGTGAGTCCCACTCCCACGCTACGTGTGTTTATTAATACTGTGTGTTTGATAATTCAGTTAGATATCTTTTAAAAATATTTTTTAATTAAAATTTTATTAAAATAATATATTTTTTATTTTTTATATCATTAAATTATAATTATTAAATAAATCTAAAAAATATTAATTCAATTTTTTCAAGCGAAAAAAAATTAAAATATAACTTGAAATGCAAAAACAAATTAATAATGTATACTAGTTGATTGTCACGTGCTTCTCCATGGTTCTATCAAGAGGTTTTTTAAAAGTGAAAAAGAATATTGACATTTAATATGTTTTTTAGTAATATAAAAAATATTGTGAAATTTAAATTTAATATGCATATTTAATAAAAACAAATTGAGAATTAAATATGCAAATAAATGTTAAGAAAAGGTTTTGAATGCAAATTAAAGGCTAAGTAAAGAAATTGAGAAATATATGCAAATTAAGATAGTTAATCTTGTACTGTATAGAGCCTTGAATTTATTTTTTTATTTAATTATATGGGAATAATTTATCTTATAAGAAGTGTAATAGTTAAAATTTCACTTAAAAAAATATATTGTTAGTGCAATTCCTCATTTTCTTATTAATATTTTTTTTTCTACAAAAAAAAATTATTTATGTTATTTATTTAATAAAAACCAAAACCAACCAAAATTCATATTAAAAGAGATTTGCCCCTTGCCTAGCTCGGGTTTCAAAATAAATTAAGTGAAAACTAATCTAATATGACTCGATTAACCTAACGGGTTCAGATGCAACTTGATTAAACCCAAAAAAAATTTAATACAATGTCATCTTAACACTTTCTTTTATATAATGAGGAAATCATATTTTGAATCGACTTAAATTAACTCAAGTTAAACCACAACTCAGTCATGAACCTAATTAGATGTAATAATTTTAAAACAATATATATTTTTTATTTGATCATACAACAATAAAAGTTGACATGCATAGAAAAACTATTGAAAACAAATTCAAAATAAAATGTCAAAGAGCATTAGCTAATTTTACAAAAAGCATGCCATAACTTTATTTAAAAACAAACCAAAAACCAAGTGATATTTAATAAACTAATATAAAATAAATCTTTGATTAATTCATCCTGGAAAATTGTAATTAAAAAAGATAAAAAAAGGTTAAGTACACGGGCCAAAGTGAGCCAGCACACCAAGCCCATTAAAAAAAAGTTAATGATCGTATGCCTATCCATTATTATATTTTTATTTTACTTGAAATGGGAGGACACCACATCATCTATTTATTTTATTTTTATTTTTAAAAAGTATGTGGCGTGTCTTTTACTTGTTCAACTTTCTCCATCTTAGTGGATATATCATACATTTGATTTAAAAAAAAGCTTATTTCAACTCCTTTTCCACTTGAAAACACATGAGAAATACATCGTGAACCTCAATAAACTCATATCTAATCTAAAAAAATCATTTAATTGATGAAAAATAGAAAATCAACTCGAAAAGAAAAAACAATTCCAAAAAAACCTATTTTCAACTCCTTTTCCACTTGAAAACACATAAAGAAATACATCGTGAACCTCAATAAACTCATATCTAATCTAAAAACATCATTTAATTGATAAAAAATAGAAAATCAACTTGAAAAAAAAAAACAATTCCAAGCCACTATAAACTTTTTCCAGTGATATTAGGGGTCAAAAACACCTAATTAAAACTCATCTCATCCAATAAAACTAATTGATATCAAGATCATTTTCTTTTATTGTTGGAGTGTGAATAACTAACAATTTTATCTCTTCTCCATCGTTTTCCAACAATTATATCTAACCTTTCTTGAATTTATAGACTAAAATATGAACAAAATAAAGTTTTGAATTAAAAAAATAAAAGTTTCAAACTAAAGGAATGAAAAATGAGATTTACAAAACTCTAGAGGAAACAATTACTGAAAAAACTACCCCGTGAATGGTGTTGGAAAAAAAAGATTTTATTTTTGTTTCATTGTCAATTTTGATCCATTAGTTTCAATTTTTTACAAGCAATAAAACTGATTTTTCTTGTAAAGTCGAACAACAACATAATGTTAGGACTTTTTTGGACACCGCAATAATCCTATAGAAAACAAATCAAAATAAATTATCAAGTCCAATTCTCATTCAATACAATGTAAAAATAATATCTCGAAAAAAAAGTTATCGACTAAAATGGAAAAACACTTTAAAGACCAAAATAATAAATGCACTACTACAATTAAAAGAGTCTTTCATCATATCCTATAGGGAAAACCTCACACATTTTAGGTTTTATATTAAATTAATTATTTGTTGGGTTTAATGCGTAGTTATTAAACCGGTTTAGTGTGGTAAGTCAACGAGAAACTCAATTTGGGCTAGATTGATTCAATTAAATGGCGGTGTTGGAGATAAAGCCCTCGTTTAGGATTGCAGCCTAAACATAGGTTAGTCAAAATTAATTTTTTTATATTTTCAAATCGTTTTGATGTAATGATGTTAAAAATAAATTTTAAAAAATAAATAAATAATTATTTGGATGTATTTCTAAACAAAAAACACTTTAAAAAAGCAACCACTACCAGACTCTCAAATACCCTTAAAGCTATAAAGACATGTACACCATTCACTTAAAAATAGTGTAATTGTTTTTATTACCCCTTCACCCAAAAAAATTACATTGATTTACAAGGGCATTGAAGTCTTTTCACATGGTTCATTTGTCATTTTCAAATTGATCAGTAAAAACTAAAAGTCCATTTATTTTTATGTTTCAAAAACGTTTTTGAAAAAAAATAAATTTTTTTATTTTTTTCTTCGCTTCAAATTTTTTTTTTTTTGTGTTTTCAAATCACTTTGATGTGCGGGTATGAAAAATAAATTTTAAAAATATAAAAATATATTATTTCGATGCATTTCTAAGAAAAAAGACTCTTTCAAAAACAATTGCTACCACAATACCAAATGAATTTTAAGTCTTTTTTCATATTGAGTGCACAGTAAAACGATCAAAACACACTTGAAAGCATAAAAATTAAACCTAGCGTGAAGGGATGTTTTTGTATTTTCACAATGGTGTTTTGGTTATTATAATTTAAGTTAAGAGGCAATTTGGTATTTTTACAAATATAAAAAAAATGTTAAATAATAAAAATACACGGTAAAATGATAAAAATACTCTTGAAGCCAAAAAATTTAAACTTAAGGTCAAGGGGCGGTTTTGTTTTTTCATTAAGGTTTTTTGGTAATTATAAATTCAACTTAGGAGAAATTTTGTATCTAGCTAAATAAAAAACAAGAAAACGTTGGTGCCCATGGGAAGCGTCCTTCTGACATCCAAAAACACCTTTCTATTATCTGGATGAAATCACCATCGTGCCCTTTTCTTGATGATATTATGAGTGTCCCCAGTGGTGGTACGTTGTGGTACCAATTGACCTTCCCTTTTTCCCTTTCTTTTCTTTTTTTCCTCCCAAAAACTTATAGTTTAACCCTTTTAATTATTGGTATTTCAACTTAAATCCTTATTCTTTTAATTTTTATTTTTTTATCTTTGTTTTTTATAGAAGTTTTATTTGTTTTCAATTTCATCCTTCAATCCCAATTTGCCAAACATTTTATTCTCCAATGTGGTCCTCATTCTTTGAATTTTTAATTTTTTTCCTTGGCCTTTTGTAAAAGTTTTCGTATTTTTCAATTTAATCCTTCAATTTCAAATTGATGGTATTATATTTTCCAATTTGATCCTTATTATTTTGATTTTAAATTTTTTTCCTGACCCTTTTGTAAAAGTTGTTATTCTTTTTAATTTCACCATTTAATTACAACATTGTTTTTATTTTTCATGTCAATTTTGATCATCGTTCTTTTTAATTTTCTTTCATCCTTTTACTAAATTGGTTTTTTTTTCTTAATTTCACCTTTCAATTATATATAGAATTTATTTTGTATTTTAATTTTGATACTCATTCTTTTAATTACTATTTTTTAAAAAAAAATTGTATAATTAAATTTTTTTTTTCAATCTCATCATTCAATATTTTATTGTTTGAGAATTGTACTTCATGGTTTTTCTAGATTAGGTGTTTTCAGTTTAATGACTCGGGTTACGAGTTTAAAAAATTATCACAAGTTTTTTTTTTCTAAAGAAGCTTTATAATTATATTTATTTTTTTATCATGTTATTTCAATCACATGATATGGATCGCGGATTTGGCTTAACTCAACCTTAATTAGCATGGTTAAAGGTTTGTCATGACTAGTTTTTTATTCTTTTTTGTCATCTCATTTCAATACCTAAACATTATTTTTTTACACAAAAAAATCCAGCCTCATGACTAAGTGTGAGCATTGAGGTCAATCTAATCTAATCATACATTGCTAATCTAATG
Organism: Populus trichocarpa; assembly: GCF_000002775.5. Lineage (NCBI taxonomy): Eukaryota > Viridiplantae > Streptophyta > Magnoliopsida > Malpighiales > Salicaceae > Populus > Populus trichocarpa. The sequence continues at coordinate 3,384,528 of NC_037295.2, forward strand.
ACTCATGACAAGAAAGGGTCCACCAATTCCTCTTTCTCTTTTCTTTTTGTTTATATAAGGTATTGTGCAGTAGATGTTTTTAAAAAATATTTTTTTATTTTAAAATATATTAAAATAATTTTTTCAGATTATTTTTATTTTTAACACCAATACATTAAAATCACAAAAAAAAACTAAAAAAAATATCAATTTGATATTTTTTTTCAAAGTTAACACATTTTAAAAAGTACCCAAAACAAAAGTTATCATTCTCTTGTTTCTTCATTTGCAAGTGTCCAAAGGCTAAAAAAAGACACAAATTCTAACTCTCTCGTGCCTTTTGATCCAAAAAGTTGTCATATGAAATTGTTTGGATGTATTAGAAATTGCATTACTTGTAATTACATAAATATAAGATTTATTGTGAAGATTATTCATAAATTTTAATTTTATGTGAAGAAAGAGAGAATATAACTTCTAGTGTTGTGAATAATTTCGCACAAGATCGAGAAAGAAATGAGGTGGTAATTGGTATATTCTTAAACACAATTCCGATGTCTTCAAACCAGCTTTGATATTATATTAGAGTTCTTTGTCATGTATTTACCTTGTATAAACCCAAAATGATCATGCAATCATGCTAGAAGATCCATTTTAAATCTCCAAAGGTGTCTATAATTGCCTTTTTATTGACTAGTTCTCTCGTTGAGAAAATAAAAACATAAAAAAAGGAGGATTTCTCAGTGTAACCTTGTCATCAGAAAGTTTCAAATCACACAGCCAACCCCACCAGAAAAGGAAACTCTTCCCAATTCCCACCAAACTAGTCTCGTCGCTAAATTTATCATACAATTGTAGCTATGATGTCGCCATCAGACAGCAGCACAGTGGTAAAATTCGAATAGAACAACATGGTACACGAGCATAACCACCGACGGAAAACTACACAAGAACAGATGTACTCTACCCAAGCCATCATTTCTGTTGGCCATTAAATTTTGAGTGAAAACAAAGGAGGGTAGATAGAAAGGCTTCAATGATAGAACTGCCACCAAAAATCTTTGATATGATAGAACTGCCACCAAAAATCTCTGATATCTTTCACAATACAAAATGCTGAAAAGAACCAATTTTCTACATGGACTAACATAACGTCTCAGCAATTGGCCTCTGTTAGACTGTATTTTAATAATAGAAAGCACAGTTTGAACCCATGATTCGCAAGAAGATAGACTATAAAGTATAAACTACCGCTTCTTGGTATTCGTCTTTCCCTTCTTTCTGTCCCTTTTGTTTTGTGGCTTTGACCGTGATTTGTGTTTCAAAACTTTCTTGAATGAATTCTTTTTGCTCACGGATAACTTGTGCGATTTATCAGCTTCATTCAACCTTGGCACTGTCACTTGTGTCTTTTCACTATGGCCATCCTCGTCTTCACGCGAAATCTCGCTGGTGGTCACAGTAACTTGCATGTCCCCATTGTCGTACTTTGTTGTCCCTTTTGCCACAAACAAATCCCAAAACCAAATTAATGATTATAGTGCTTTAGCTATAGCAGAAATAGATGGAGAAACGACACGCTCCTATGTTGCAAGCACTCTAAACATACTATATGGTTAGAAGTAACCTCAAGCAACAATCATCTCATGCTACTATTGCATTGGATTGGCTGTGTGCGATGATCACAGAAGAAACCATCATGAAGGGAGTGATTGTGATCCATTGGAATGGTTACCAACCATTTCTATAAACCAAAATTACCCCCAGAACCAGAAAAGTTAGCCCCAAAGGGAGGTTAAATCTGAAGATGCATAAGCATAAGGCTTTGTAAATCAATAGTTTCCATGCAGCATGCTTTTCTCTTGACATAAGCTGGAAGTTTATGAAAATACCACTTATTGATGCAATTGGCTCAATTTCTTCATCATCTTCTCCATAGTTATCGCTTTCATCAGCAGCTGGTGGAGCTCCTCCATTTAAAGCAAGTTCTTTTTCCAGTTTCCTCTACAACAAAAGTTAGGTGGCAAAGTCAGGACAATCAAAACTCAGGAAATGAAGTTCCCCAACTTCCTCTCAGGTCATAGCCCATATGCACCAAGCCCTGTCCCAGAAAAGGTGACACTAGATCCCACTGAAAATTCTCTTAAAAACCACAAAGCCAAGAACACATTACGTGCATTCAAAACATTTTAAATTACAGAATAATGCATCGTTAATAAAATCTTATGTTTACAGTAATTAACAGGGTCCATCTTATAATGTTGCAGGGACCATTGCCTTACAGACTGCATCCTAGCAAAGCAAAAGGTCCATTCCCCTTAATTTATTGTCATTTCATAAACTGCTAACTTGGCATAAGGGTGATTGCTGATTAGACATTTTACTAAAGCTCAGCTGCTCACGCGTTGATTGGACAGAGAAGTTAGGGAGTACCCATCAACGCATAAAGTAGAATAGGATGCCTCTCAACCCAAATAAATTCTTGTAATGTGTTGGCATTTGTCAGCATGTTAATGGCTATAAAACCAAGCACACACATGTTGGACTCGTGTTGGGGAAGTTTTTGAGAAAAAGACAAGCTCTGTAGTATGCACCAATTCTGTGCATTAGATGAACCAAATGATGGCAAATCATCTTGCTAAAGTACGGGGGCTCAGGATTAAGATGAAATGCTAATTGAAACTCAGCTGTCAAAGGTGTCATTGAGCTTATATGAGGGTATGCAAGGAACAAAAGAATCCAAAAACACTCACTGCTCCAAGGAACAGAGAGCAAGATAGGATATATCATCCTCATCAGTGTTAATTACCAGAAATTGAGAAATCTTTTCCTCTTTGGAATTGTAAGAGGATCGGAGTTTTGTTTGTTCTTAATATTTCACAGGTGCCAGACCAATCTCTAATAGAAGACTTTCCTCCCTATATCTTCATGACCAGTTGGGCGAATGCTAGTTTGGTAAGCTGTGGTGGTTGTGGAACTGAAAACATGCCACAATAACAGAAAAGTGCTCTCCATATACTAAACAAATAAAGAACTTCAGCTTCCTGTCTGACCTATTGTGTATTTTCAAAGAAGTATTTGTTTGTATATCAGATTGACCATAAATGCAGGTCACCAGCGACCAGGCTAGGGTTTCTTATCTGACAAATTAGAAACTCATCCTATTTACAAGAAGAAACATCATGGAGGACCCTTCAGTCTTCCCATTATTTATTATTCTCATTCAAAGAAAACCATATCTAGAATGAGGCACCTCTGTCTCTAAATTGTAGCCAAAAGAAACAACATGTTCTCAACCTCTAATACAACCACTCAGGAATTGGATGTGTCCAAGGAATGATACAGCACTCAACTTTCCACTCAATCTTACCAAAAACAGACAAACAGATTGTCACATGACAAATACCAACACCTTCAAAACGAGACCATTCATTCATTTTGTCTACCATGCCTTCAATTCAACTTGCTATCATGAAAAATAAAGAACAATCAATTGGAATCCTTTTAAGAACCTGTTTGCGTGCCGCGATACGCTTGTGCCTTAACTTCACCTCTTGTTGTTTAATTGCTTCCTTTCTCCTCTTCTTCTTCCTCTTATGAAACCCAGTAACATAATCCCTTAACAAAATCAAAATCCCATTTCACTAATCCCATCAACAAACCATGTTGAACAATAACTCTCTCGAATTATTACCACAACATAAGCAAAGTAACAACAACAACAACAAAAAAATATGAAGAAACATTGTATGCAGTACCTGAGATCTTTCTCGTTGAAAGAGACAGACACACCTTTGTTCTTAAGAACTCGTTTCTTTATGTGCCCAGCTCGAGTTGGCGGTATCTGTATTGCTCCGTTGTCCTCAATTTCACCTTTCATGGTAGCTTCAAAGCTGTTTTCTTGGTGAGTCTGTCTGGTCCATCTAGGGTTTCGAACTTACATGGAGAGAGCTTGAGGTTTATCAAACTGGTTTCGGGTTTAAAGTTGACTGCGGTTTCATTTCTCGGTTTGGAAGCGTTGGGCCTAATCATCTCTGTGGGCCCATTCATTTGAATGGGCTTTATTGTAGTTTTTTTTACTCAATGAAAAAAAAAGGAGGAAAAGAGATCTATTTTATTTTATTTCATTATTTCATGAAGGAAAGGTATGAACTTCGATGACCTACAAGAAATTTTCTTGAGAGAACAGCTTATTAATTCTTTTGCATTGGTTGGAAAGTGTGAAAAAAATTATTTTTTAAAGTATTTTTTATTTAAAAATATATTAAAATAATTTTTATTTATTATTTAAAATTAATTTTTAACATCAGTAAGTCAAAACAATTCAAAAACATTAAAAAATTTAATTTAAAGTAAAATAAATTTAAATTTTAACAAAAAATAAATAGATTCAATCTCAATATCAAACAAACACTTATTTAACTAACTTTTTTTACATTAAGGTTTTGTTGGTATAAATTATTTATATCAAAAAATAGTTTCTAACTCTTGGTCATGGTTCAAGATTAAATAAAAATAATCTGAATCTGAAAGCATGGGTTAAAAAAAACTTGAAGTGACTTTTAAGAGAAAAAAAAGATAGTATAAATTATAATCTAATAAATTATAAATTCTTAATTTTTATTAAAGAAGGATTTTAATTCAATTTTTAATTTAAAACAAAATCCAAGCAAATATATTTTTAAAATGAAATCTAGCTTACATCAATTTGTAAAAAGTTCTATTAAAAGAACCTAATTTTTTCTTTTTCTCAAATAGGTAATCCATCTATTGAGACCTTTATCAAATCTAAAATGATTAGTATAATAATAAAAATTAAAAATTAAATAAAATGATTAAAAATCCGAGCAATTATGTGCAAATGACATGGATGTTATAATAATTTATTATGAAAAATAAAGATGTGAGGCTCACACCTTCCATCAAATTAACTCCTTTTGGTCCCAAAAGAAAGTTCAATGTGTGTGGTGGAAATAAATTCTAGCCGACTTTCAAGACAATTCCCAGGCCCATAAATGATGGCCCCAAGCCCATAAATGTTTCCTTGTACTACGAAAAAAATTTAATTATAAACTAAAAACCTAATGTGTATGACTGTATGTTTAATAAATAAAAACTATACGTGTCAATAAATGTTAAAAAGAATTGTTAATACTAATTAAAGATTAAGTCATCAAATTTAAAGATATATATAAATTAAAATATCTAATCTCATATAAGGAGAAACATTTTATTTTTTTTTATCTAATCATATGGTAATTGTTTTTATAAGAATGGTAATAAATTAAATTCCATAAAAAAAAGTAATTTGCTAATATGATTCCTCCTTTTCTTAGTTTTTTTTGTTTGTTATTTAATAAAAATAAGAAGCAATAAAAACAAATAAAAACATTTGACCATTTGAAATAAGAATAAGAAAGACATCTTTATAGGTATACTTTTTTTTACTTTATTAACACACACCGTTGTTTTCAAATTATTTTACCATAATATTTATTTTTTAGACAACAGCTTATCATTACAGTAAAACCAAGTTTTGATTAAAAAATAATAATAATTTGATAAATTAAACACAAATATATTAAAATAATATAAAAATAATACATCACGAGCACGTTGATCTGGGAGACTTTTTAAAAGTGATGCTAAACTCAGCTCAACTCAATAGATTAACATGAAGATGACTCGACTCGAGTTTTAAATAAAACCGAATAGAAATTGACTTAATATGATCCAATCAACCTAACTGGTAAAAACATGATTAGGTCAAAACCTAGTTTGATTTAAGAAGAAAATTCAAAACCATGTTGTTCTAGCCCTTTCTTTCTATATACTAAGAAAACAACGTCTTGGATCAACTTAGGTTGACATGTCAAACCCACGATTCTAGTTATGAACCCAGTTAAATTTAATTGCTTTGTTTTTTAAAATATTTTTTAATTTAATAATGCTATAATGAAAATTGATATGCGCTGCGAAGCAACTAGATAAAGATTTTAAAATAAAAAGGCACCTAACCAATGCTAATAGTATTACCCAACTCTTTAAGGTTTACAATAATGATTTTGGTATCACAATTAACTCTTTTAATAAAATGGATAATACAATTTAATGTTCTAATATCTTTATATCCCGCTAGATAGCATTTAAAGGTGTTTAAGTGTAGTGAATATGAGATAAAATAATTATATGCTAGAATATAAAGGTTTTAATAGTACTAATTTGAGTATATAATCAATAATTAATGATTTCGATATGTTTTTAAACTTAGAATAGCTTGTATATCATATAGGTTTAGATTATATTTACAATTTTATAATTAGACAAGTTATATATATAACAAAAACTGGTCATTTATAGTTGTTACAATCTCATCAATGACTCAAGTAGTTAATTGATTCAGATTGGTTAAGTCAATCGATCAATCGATTCATGCAGAATTTCCAAACGTTCGTAATGAATGAACAAGCGGTCGATCAATTTATCTAATCAAGCCAAACAATCAATCAATTCATTTAACAAAGTCAAAAATCAATAAATTAATTAAATAAAAATATCTGACCCGTGATGACGTACCATATCACATTAGTTGTGAATAATATTATGTGTTTCGGTGCACATTAACTTTCATTCTTCTTTCGAAACAGCTTAATCAATATATCAACAGTTACCTTTTAATATTTATTTATAATCTTGATATAGTTTTTTAAATTATCATACTCATTATATTAAGTTGCTAAATTTGGAGTTATCACGAGACTCTCCTCCTCATCCTCCGAGCATCAGGGGCTTCTAATATTATTTTTTTCCTAGCTATTTCTTATGTACCAATAAATAAATAATAATCGATGGTCAACTCTGCTGAATATACTAAAATATGATTTAGAGATTAAGTTATCATTTTTTGAAAACAACAGGAATAAAATATAATTTAGAGGTGTTTTAAATAGAATTTGAACTATATTGTTTAAAAAAAATAATTTTTTTAGTTTGAGATAATATTTTTTTTATGTTTTTAAATATATTGATATAAAAATAATTTTTAAAAAATAAAAAAATAATATTTTAATATATTTCTAAATAAAAATAAAAAAATAAAATCTGCTGCAGTCCAAAAACATTGCGGTAATAATACTCAACAAAATAACCAGCCCAGTCAGAACGCACTCAGCTTGCTTGCTTCCATCCCCCAAACAACCAAACAAGAAAACAGAAGGAGACGTCAGATATGGAGAATCAACAAGGAGACAGCTTAATAATATCAGACCAGGTAAAGGTCAACGGAAATCTAACCCCGTTAACTCTAACAACAGAAGGAAAGCTCCAGTGGACGACGGAGAAAGGTCAACATAGTCTGACCGTGGAAAAAGAGGTGCTTGGATTCACAATTCAAGGATCCAAAATAATAATCAAAGCAGTTACAGAAAAACGAGACGGAATCTTCTGTTCCGCATCCGCAGGAGGAGGAGCTCTGGCGAGGAAGGATTTTGTTTTTGAACCGTTAAGTGATGAATCACTGCACCTTTGGTGTCAACATCTCCGTGATTACATTAATTCTTTAGGTAATTAATGAGTAACTGTCTCTTAATTAATTATTAGTTAATAATAATTAGTTAATTGATTTCGTTGTTGTTTTTGCGTGATGATAGGGAGGCCGAAGAGGTTGTTTATATTTGTCAATCCATTTGGAGGGAAGAAATCGGCTTTGAAGATATATTTTGATGTGGTTAAACCTTTGCTTGAAGATGCTGATGTCCAAATTACAGTTCAAGGTAGAAAATTATCTGTGTATTGATTATTATTGATGCCTTGTTTTTTGTTTGTGATTGATTGAGTAATGCTAGAGGTATAGCTTCTTCTTCTTTTTAAATTAAAATCGAATGGTGGTGAATGTATTGTTTCAATAAAATGAATAATGTAGCGCCTCGATTAGTGGGTTCCACGGATGAGCTCGATAGTCTGCGTTACTGGTTTGTGTTTGTGGAATGTGGCGTTACCTGGTAAAAAGTTTTGCTTTTGTTTGTGTTATTGATGATGATTATGTTGTCAGAAACTAAATATCAGCTCCATGCTAAGGAGGTTGTTCGCGCGATGGACCTTACGAAATATGATGGTATTGTTTGTGTCAGTGGAGATGGTATACTCGTTGAGGTTAGCTGGCTTATGTTTTTGTGTTATTGTTTAAAATGTGTTGTTTGCGTTTTGTTTTATTGCTAAACGGTGACCCTTTTTGTATCTGGTATGTTGTTGTGTTTTTTCTTTCTTTCTTATCAGTGCTGTACTTTTTAGTAGGTGGTAAATGGACTTTTAGAAAGAGAAGATTGGAATGCTGCAATAAAGATGCCTCTTGGAACGGTTCCTGCAGGTTTGTTGTTCTTGTTTCTTTCTTGGTGCATAATTCTTGTTTGCCATGAACTGTTCATAGATCACAGGTTCAGTTATGGTTGGTGTGCCTTGGGAACTGATTGTAAAATTTCTTTATCAATGAACTACTAAGTTGTTAAATTTTAGCGGCTCTTGGTTTGTCCTGTTAATAAATGTTACCCAGGTGTAAATTTCTAAATTGGTTGTCTGAACTATTGAGTACAAAAATTCCAAAGCTGACGCAACTCCGAGCATTCAGACTCCAGCAAAGCCTCCCTAAAAGTATAAGTCTTGTGTAATCTATACTGTACAGGCTGTATAATTTTCTCCACAACATTATTTGTAACTTTCTAGATGTTCTTTTTATGATTGTAACCTATTTTGGATCTTTTCATTCCATATTTTAAATTGCAGTTCAGGATTTTGCATTGCATAGATCAGTACCTTATTTGTGGTTTTGATAATTAACACAAATTATATCTGGATGCAGGTACAGGAAATGGCATGGTAAAGTCTACTCTGGATTCTGCTGGTGAACCATGTACAGCATCTAATGCTGTGGTTGCTATTATACGAGGTTGAACACAGCCTTTTAACTTTAAGCTTTCCATGTTTAAAATATGCAGAATTTTGCTTTTGTCATTCATTGGAGTTCATTGATCAATGAGTTTCTGTTTTATGTTTTCACTTGCTGTCAGGCCATAAGTGCTCACTGGATGTAGCTACTATCTTGCAAGGAGATACCAAATTCTTTAGTGTCTTGATGTTTGCATGGGGTATGGTTAATATTCAATTAATACTGGTTTAGAGTTGAATCATGACTTTGTTATGCTCCCAATAGTATGCTTTGGAATTTAATGCCATCTGTAATTGGCTTTTGCTTCACAACAAGCTGTAATTTAATCAATTTTACTAGCTGCTCTATTTCTTTCAGGTTTAGTGGCAGATATTGACATTGAGTCTGAGAAATACCGGTGGATGGGGAGTGCCCGTCTTGATTTCTATGTATGTTATTTTCATAGTATATATTTCCTTTCCTAGTGTTCTATCTTGTTATTTACATTTGCACTTTGATGGATATGTGCATGTGCATGTTTTTTTGTCTGCTAGTTTATTATGATTGCATTGTTTTGGGCCTAGAATTTATATTTTCAAATTAAATTAACAAATGAGTAGTTTTTTATTTGTTGTGTAAGAGCTGATCCCTTTTTTTTTATTGAAGAAAGAGACATTTTATCAGAAGAGAAGGGTAAGAGGGTTGCACAAATGGAGAATTAGTCATCTTCCAAAGAGAAACTGAAACAATCCCAAAAATCAAAACAAAAGAGCATTTCAACAAATAGCTCGATATTATTATGACAATGTTCTTGGTGGCTTTCTCTTGCCAGAAGCCTAAGAATTATCAACCTCACAATAGAATTGCTTTATTTATAATATTATCTAATAAGATGTTATGGGCTGCATCAACATGCATACCTTAGGTTATTTTTGTCTCATGTCAAATATTATTAAAGAAGAGGAAAATATATTTTATCAAGGCTAATATGTCAAGTGTAGTGAGAAATTTAATTAGTGTCGGACTTTGTTTTCCTCTCCTCCATGTGCAGGGCCTTCAACGAATGTTATGTCTGAGGCAATACAGTGGACGCATATCTTTTGTGCCTGCACCTGGCTTCGAAGCTTATGGGGAGCCGACCAGGTACAATGGTGAATTTACCAGCACACAGAGTAGTATCAATCCTGGCCAAGAGCAGCATGTTAAGGCTGAACAATACAGTTACCAGGGACCTGATGTTGACTTAACAAATCTGGAGTGGAGGACTATTAATGGACCGTTTATATCAGTCTGGCTTCATAATGTCCCTTGGGGTGGTGAAGGTACAATGGCAGCACCTGATGCCAAGGTTTGTCTATCTTGTGCTTGTCATGTGATGCATAATGTAATAGCATGCTTCCCCTCCTGTTTTCCACCTCTTGCTCTCTTTCTTATATCATAGACCAACACACAATCATCTATGTTTTAGCATTTGCATGGAGTTTAATACAACAGAATTTAGGAACTCTTTTGCTAAATGACATGAACATAAACATACTATACATGGAAATTGGAGAAATACAGGTCCTGCATTCTTATTGTGCATGGGAAACCAAATTCATATGTTGTGTATGCATGTGTTTTCTTGAATTCCAGTTATCTCACCTGTTGAATTGCGGTATGGTAGTGCTTTGTGATCATTAGAAAGCTAAGATAAAGAGATTCGTAGAAGTTTGAAAGCATCAATAAGAAATTGTCAGCCCTCAAAATGAAGTGTTAGCAAAGGAAAAAAAAAAACAGCTGCTTTCACTATGTTTTCACCTGTATCTCTTTCCATCTAAAATAGGATCATTTGTAGTAATAAGCTAAGTGGCTGTATATTCTGTGCAATTTCTTGTTTCTTCTATTCCTGGTCATTTGGGACGAGATCTACCTCTGCTTTGTTTGACATATTTTTGAGCATTATAAACCATTCCTTCTCATCTGTTTCTTTTATAGGGTCATTAAGATTACTCTCTTGTTGCGTCACATGTTTTTAGAATTGGTTTTATGGCCAATAAACGGCTTGGATGCTGCCACTTCTGTTTTTCCACTCCAGTTTTCAATCATGAATGAGCATAGTTATAGCTCTTGGTCTGCTGCTTGAACCCCATCTGCGAAGGAGTTTAAGAGAAGACAGATTTAAATGATGCTTTCTCATTGTTTGGCTGTTTGCCCTGTTCTTTAGACACAAATGACAGTTTCCCTCTCACATGCCTGGTTAATGTGCAGTTCGCAGATGGTAATTTGGACCTGATCCTCATCAAGGATTGCCCGAAGTTGGGCTTGCTAGCATTGATGACCAATTTGAGCGATGGAGGTCATGTAAAATCACCACATGTCATGTATCTCAAGGTTAGTTGACTAAAGGAGTACCATTATGTTGCGCCCGTGCTGTTTTATGCTAATTGTCAAAAAAATGGCACATTACTTTTCGTTTTCTTCTCTTGCATGACGGATGACATGTCTATAGGAGAAAATGATGTTTGCCATAAACATGCGTCATCCATCCTCATTCCAATGGGGGCAGAAGATTGTCATGTGTATTGATGCCGTCATTCTATATTTTTCTTTCACGCAACTTTTACTAGCGTACTCTACTTAATTCAGTAACCCCATACTATTCATGTGTTCTGAAACAAACTACAGGTGAAAGCATTCATTTTAGAGCCTGGTCAGCGCACCAAGGACCCGACCAGGGGAGGGATCATAGACATAGACGGTGAGGTCCTGGCCAGAGGAAATGGAACATACAAGCATGATCAGAAGACGCTGATGACATATGATAAGCTTCAAATAACAATGGATCAAGGTTTGGCCACTCTATTTTGCCCTGTACAACAATAGTTCATAGTTTAACATGGGTATCATTTCATGGCCATCTGATATTTACCACAAAGGTGCAGCTTTCTAGGGTTCGTGTATTCATTTTTTACCATAAAAGTTGCGGTTGTACTGCAATGACAAACGGTACTAAAAAAAACCCTAAATGTAGTCCTCATGCATAATTTTATTCTAAATCATTTGATCTTATCATTTTTATCTCAAATATAACAGTTAAAATACTAAAATATTAGTCTGATCTGAACGCATGTATATGACCAAAGCATCGAAATAATCAACAAAAGAGGAAAGTTTTAAGAGTTAAGCATCAAAACAAACCCCAATCTATTCTAAAGGATAAATTAACAAGAAAAGGAAGTTTTAAGTTCTAAAAATCTTAAATTCCTCACCAACTAATAGCATAATATATATCCAAAAGTATAAAATAAAGGATATTTTCGAGCTTAAGATTTTCCTGTTTTATTATCTTGACACTAAATATGTAGTATATTGATACTAATTTACTTATCTTCAATTCTTAGTTAAATAGCATGTGTAAACTACATGTAGATTGAAAGTAATCTTCTAAATCTCACTGGTAGTTGATGGATGGAGGGTTAGGTAAAATTGATAAAATCAAAAGATTTGAGACTTGATTGACAATAAAACAATACTTTATAGGCTAAATTTGAGTTCCCGAACAAAAAAATCTAAACATAATGCCCATATGACATTGGATCGTGGACTGGCTGTGATCTTTCTTGTCTGAGTGGGAGTATGGAAAAGAAGAACAGTATCCTGTACCTGCACTTTTGTGATTGAAAAGTAGTATGGCGATTGGTGAGATGAGCCACGAGATGGCCGACTTTCTTTCTTATGATTGGGATCTTTCTTGTCTGAGTGGGAGTCGAGCATTTTGTTTGCTAGTGGTTGTTGATATCTCATAGTCAGAACCTAACATATGCCGGAGATTAAGATTAATTTCACGTTTATTTTGGGATGGGTTAGTATTGTGATAATAATTATTTTTAAAATATTTTTTATTTAAAAATATATTAAAATAATATATTGTTTAATATTTTAAAATTTATTTTTAAAATCAGTATATTAAAACAATTTAAAAATACAGAAAAATAAAAGAGTTGTTTTTCAAAATAGTTTTTATTTGAAAATGCATTTAAATAATTTTTGTATTTTAAAAAATTTATTTTTAACATCGAAAAGTTAAATTTATTTTTATTATTTTAATTAAATCATGATAAACATTCTCGAATCAATTTGAATCAATTGAATGTAATTTCTATGAGATCTTGATAAGTATACTATTTTAAATGTTAATGAAATTCTAACTCAGGAGGTCAGAGCAAATTAACCTTCAAAGAATTAAAATTAATATTAGTTAATTAATATGTAATTTCATTAATCAGATTATTTTCAATGGAGCAGCTGGAGGTTTAATGTCATTTTAGTCCTTGAATTATTGCAATTTTGGCATATCAAATCTAGTGATGTGAAAAAACACATTCGTCTCCTTGAGCTTGTGGCTCCAAGGCAAAAATAACCCTTCTGTTGAGTTTGGGCATAATTTTTTTTTATTTATTTATGTAGAGATACTAATTATTTATATCTATCTCAACTAATTCTACCAAATTCTGAAACTAACAATTAAATAACCCTTTAATTATCATTAATATTACTAATCACTGGAATCGAATATGATATCGCAGTTTTTGGGCATCAAATTTTTAATTGAAGCGGCTGTGTATGACATGATGGAGCTTCGGGGGCCACACCTTGAACACGTGGCATATTTTTATTGGTACATAAGTAAATAAATAAGCAAAACACACAAAATGCCATAATGAATGATTGAAAGACATGGACATAAAAGTCCTTGCCAATAACATTTTTTATGTTGTTTTTTTTTTTCACTTTGTGAACAAAATAAAAAATAAAAAGTGTTGTAATAAAAAAATAAAAATTATTTTTGATAAAAGACAAAAAATTGACATTAAACTAGCAATTCTAGAACCTAACTTTTCTTACTATGAAGTGAGCGTTTAGAAATGTGGTTGTACTTGTGTTTTCAAAAAAATTTAATTTTTTTTGTAAAAATTAATTTTTTTATATATTTTAGATTGTTTTGATGCGCTGATCTCAAAATAATTTTTTAAAAATAAAAAAAATATCATTTTAATGCATTTCGGTACGAAAAGTGCTTTGAAAAGCAACCGTAATCACACTCTCAAATAAGCCGGAAATGGATAAAGATTTCACATTTATATAGTCAAAGAAAGAGATAATAAAAAACCTAATGAATATTAAAATTCTAAGACAAGTAAATCAAGAGGTTTAAATAGAGTAAAATGATTAGAGTTTTTTTTTTTTATGTAAAAACCAACGAGTTAAAAATATATTAAAATAATATTTTTAATTTTAATACATCAAAACAATTTAAAAATATTTTTATTTTTCTAAAATTTCTAAAATTAGCTCTACGCAATGTCAATTACCCTCTAAGTAAAGGCATGGAATGATTGCATTTCAATGAGATGCAAGACAATGGAAGGGAAAAAAAGAAGAGAATGATAGAATAAAAAAAAGAGGTAGGATTAATTATTAAATTATAGATTAGTTTTAACTCTAAGTAAAGATTATGTGTTTTTTTTTTATAATCTTAAGTCCGCTATAGACCATAATTTGAATTGTTAAAAGGTTTTGAACCCTCTCAAATCCCTCCCCCATTTCCTTCCATGAGCAGTGAAAACCGAATAATAAATTAGGGTTCTAACCTCAGCTTTCCCTCCCTACCTCTCAAAATCTCTATCAGCAAATTAATTGTCTGTCTTCTACTAAAAAGAAACAATAATCAAATATCCTTTTGTTTGAAATATTTATTTTGCATAAAAATAGTTATAATTCCTTAAAAATATATTTTGTTTTTTGCTAAAAGAAAACCAATTTAACTTAATCATCAATAAGATTTGATTCGTTGAACATTTAAATAAAATTTTAAGTAAGTGTTTGTTTGATAGCCACTCGGTCAACCATGCTCCCAAACTAAACTTTAAATGAATATCCTTATTGAATTTATATCAAATCCACTATTTTAAGTATTTAATTTAATTAATTCATAATCATCACCCAACATTAATTTAGATAAATATCAATCTTTAGATTTCAATTATAATTTAAAACTATAATCATAATTAAACAATGATGATTTCTTAAAAAAAAAAAAAAACCCTAATCATTCAATTCGATTAGGATGATTAGCCATTGATTTTGGTTTTCACCATCATCATCCATGACCATAATAACCACATATCCACAATCAACGAAGGAATCAAAGGAGGGCATTAATAAAAGCTTCTTTCTCCATCTTCTCTAGCTCAAACCAGGAATGATGACAGGGAAGAACAAACACACTTCCCCAAGGCCCAACCACACTTCATGTGCATTGATACTTCATAAACCTGGGATTCGGCTAGAACACAAGCATGTTTCGATCACGAAGAGAGTTTTTTCTTCTTCTTTTTCAAGGAAATGAAGTGCTTTTCTCTATGGGCCTCAGAACTGAGAAGGAAGGAAGGAAGGAAGCAAGGCAGCCATGTCCGCTGTTCATTATCAAAACCAAAGGTGTGGCCCCCCACGATAAGACAGCAAAGACTCAGTTCGAGAGAGATAATAAACGATCGATTTCCACGCCAATGTACGCGCATCATTTGACGCTAATCTTTTGTCTTCGCTCGAAAAGCAGCCGATGCCATTTTTATAAAAACTCGGTCAGCTGTCATGTCAATACGGTGATCCATTGTCTGAGACTTTGTACGAGATAGCTTTTATATTGAATTGGATTGAAAGTGAATGACAACAAATTTTAGTTTTGACTCAATTTATCAATAATTATGTTTGTTTTTGCTTCTAGAAAACTTTTTTCAAAGTTTCTAGGTTTTTTTTATTTCAATTAATTTTTTAATAATTTAGGGTCATTTAGATGTAATAATGTAAAAATGAGTTATAAAAAATAATAATAAAATATTATTTTACTGCATTTAAAAACAAAAAACTCTTTAAAAAATAACTGTTACCACAATTTCAAATATTATCTTAGTTGTTTAGATAAAAATATAGGTAAACTCTAGTTTATTTTTTTAAAAAATATTCAAAATGACTTCGTTTTAATTTTTATAGAGAAAATTTAAAATATTGTTATTTTGAATTGACTCGAATTAATCTATAAACAAAAAATTTAAACAATTAAACAAAATTGTTTAGTTTAGCAAACGACATACATAAGAATATTATAGAAAGTCTAAAGTTCATATAAATTTAAATCTATAATCATACAAAATAAAAACACATGGCAAACATGCTTTAAAGATATATTCAAACTTGCAATTGATATTAATTCAAAGTTCTAGCATACATACTAATAATAAAAATATATATATTTAAATTAAAACAAAAAATGATACTTGTTGAAATACTTTAAAGTATGAAATTTTTGTTGTTGTCAATGATAAATCTTTTGTTCTTAAGGCTTTATTACTTATCATTTGTGCAATTAGGATACTTGTAATATGCCTTTCAAGATTCCAACACCACCCGCACCATCTTAGTTTATATATATTTCTAGACAAAGACTGTAAAATAAATACTACATAACTCAAATATCTTTTAGTAAAATAAATCTAAGCTCTAAATTTAAAAAGACAACCAAAGCATGAAAAGAGAAAGAAAAAATCTTTTTTCAAACGCTTTATACACCCACTTTTATAGTATATTCTAGAAGTTAAAAAGTTCAAATTAAAAAAAAAAAAAAAACTTTTAAAAAACACTATTAACATTCATAAAACAATGAATTGGAAGATGGATTAGAGCCCAGTCCTATTTTTTGTTTATGGTAAATAACTTTTTAGTTCAAAATAGTATTTACAATAAATATAAATTCAGGCCCGGGCCAAGCACGAGACAAGATGACGCAAGCGTGTAATTAAAATATTATTTACCAATAATTAAAATATGAGTTTCAAGAAAATACAGTAGAGTAATTAAAATGTTCAAAACTTCGATTTACACATCTTGTTTTTTATTTAAATTAATTTTGAATTATAGTAATAAAGATAACATTTCAAGTTTAAGTTCATTTAATACATTAATCTGTTCCCCGAATTAAAACTCATAACTCTGTCATGAGCAACATGCAGGAGATCCAAACCTTAAACTGCTGTACCTTATTTTTTTCTGTACCTTATTTTTTGAGGACACAGTCAACTTACTACAATATCAATCTTAATTTCCGATGGTCATTATCATAAATACACTTTAATCGGTCGGAATGGAAACTTTTTTTTTTTTTTTCTGATGACGGAGGACGCGTACAAGTCCATTTCAAGAAAAAAATTCCAACCAATCAAATGAGTTTCTTTAAAAAAATAAAAAAGTAACATGTATAACTTTTTATTTTCACAGTAACTTTTACGTATCTAATTTTATAACTATTTGTTTTTGTGTTTTAAAAATATTTTAAAAAAAAATTAATTTAATTTTTTATTTTTTTTCTTCAAATTAATTTTTTTTGATGTTTTTAGATCATTTTGATGCATTGATTTTAAAAATAGTATAAAAAAAATAAAAAAAAATTATCTTGATACATTTCTAAGTAAAAAATACTTTGAAAATCAACTGCAACCACACTTTAAAACAGGCTGAATTAGGCTTGGAAATTAGTGTTTTAGAAAATTCTTATTTATTTTTCTATTTAATCTGGATTTATTATTTTAATTAGGTTTTTAGATTTTATTTGATTTAGCTTTTATTAACCATGTCGGTTTTAGCTATTATTTAAACAGTTTATGTGTTATTTCTTAGCACAAATTATTCAAGATTATTATTTTTTTAAATCATGATTCATCGATAGTTACGCTGTGATTTTAGAATTTAATTTTTTTTAAATTTTGTATTTTACAATTTCGAACGGTAATTTAAACTCTAACTTCTTTCTTATCGTTTAAGTTATACTTTGCTTAACTTGACCATTCTTTTTAGTGCCCCCACAAAGAAAAAGAAAGATCCTGAAAACAATACATGCATCTTTTCCCACTTCTACTTAAAGGAGACAGATTATGGCGGCAGATTGTTTTTGTGATTGAAATTGTTTTTTGTGAATTTTTGATAATTTTTGTTTGAATTTATTTTTTTATATTTTTGAATCGTTTTGATATATTGATGTTAAAAATAATTTTTTTAAAATAAAAAAATATTTTTTTCATGCATTTCACTACCATAGTTTTTAGATTTACTGATATAATTTTCTTTGGTATTTATACTCGCAGTTCATCGACACGAAACTTGCTGATGTGATCACGGATGGAAATAATGACATTTGCATTCATATGTTTTCCAACTCTCCAGATGGGTCAAAGGATTTGGATGGGTTGAAGAGGAGAAGGAGAAGAGAGGAGAAAACATACACGTACACGGAAAAAAGAAGAAGACAAGATAAGGGGTCGAGGATAGAAGGAGAGAGACAAGAAAAAGAAAGATGAAGATTTGGGAGAAGGAGAGAAGAAGATAAATGTGCATGTTTGTTTTTATTTTAGGGATTCTTGTATTTTATATTGGGGCTTTTTTATTAATGGACAATTAAATATTAATACTTTTTCATCTTTTTTTTTTAATTCTTTTCTTTCCCACTGATATTTTCGTTAGTGTTTACTGATGGCTACTGTGAGAGAATATTCAATTAGAAAAATTCACCGCAATTCATCAATAGAATATTTTCATCAATATGTCCATTTGTATTTATTAATTTTCTTGTAATATTTCTAAATAAAAAATATTTTAAAAAATAACCGCTACAACACTTTGAATCATTGTTACCCCGCTGTACAAAATCAATAACTTGAGAGCTTCTCATTCGTTTTCTAATGCACTAGCATGAGAACCCTTCATTTTACGAGCCCCACCTCCTAATATGAATTGATGAATGCATGATGCTGTTGTCAAAACCCTTGAGTGCTGCAAAATCTTTAGATTTATTTTGCGGGCAGTATTTTATAGAAAAATGCATTCTCAGTTTTATTTTTATTTTTTTCTATATTTTACAAAAAATAATTAATTTTTAAATTCAGTTAAATTTCATAAAATATTTTATTACCATTAATTAATTAATTCATAATATTTTTAATTGTCATAACTAATATCACTATCTTCGTGACTGCAACCATTAGCATTGACAGCTCCATAGCCAACCCCACCATTATTTTCATCGCTGTCAGAATTATACATCCACTCCTTTAATTAGCTCGACTACTCCATCTTCATCCTCACCTCATCACCATTGCTATCACAACATTTTATCATCATTTTAGCATCATTATATATATATTTTTCATTTTAGCATCATTATATATATATATATATATATATATATATATATATATATATATATATATAAAACTGATGTGTTGGGTATTTTAACTTATCTTTTAGTTCAAATAATCTGATCAATTCTCTGTAGTCAAGGTGACTTGATATAGAAAACCCAGAAAGTTGGTAAGTGGTAGCAAGTGATATCTGGTAAGCCAGACAATCGGTAACTATGGTAACCGAGAACTGTGGTAATAGCATGTGGTTCATGATAAGTCAGGTGACCGGTAGCTGTAATAGTAGCAGGTGGTACCTGGTAAGCCAGACAACCGGTAGTTGGTAGTCGCAGGTGGTGCAGTGATATTTTAGAGAGATAAACTCTAAAAATATTGAGAATGAAGAGATTGTGAACATTTGACTTAAATGATTCATGGTGTATTTATAACCCACGAATCTTATCCTTTCGTGGAGAGGTGGAGCTGAAGTGTAATTTTACCTTTATAATATTTTGAGTTGTATTCTATTCAAAATAATATGTATTGGATCAGTATAAAATATCAAAAAACTCGTGTGGGGTCCTGAAAAAAACCCTTGACGAGTATTCGAATCAAATTCATTAGATGTGAAAAATGAGTTTAGACGCGCTGCCTGGACCCAAGCAATTAGGATCTAGGCACGCTACTAAACCTGAGCTCACGAGGGTTCGGGGGTGCATGCGGAGTTAGGCTTAGGCTACCGCATCGAATCCTCTCTCTAAGCCCATGCCTAATGTTTTATGGGCCTATTTGAGGAATATTTTTAGGTTTATTTTGGGGATTTTCTTGTTCCATTTTATCCTATCTGTATCCATTAATATCCCACTGCAACAACTATTAAAATTTCTCTATTTGTTTATGACAATAAATGCCAACACATTTACCTAATATTGATACTTTTTCATCTTCCTGAGAAATTTCTATATCGGATCTCTATTTTTAACTGCAAGAAAATGGAAGGTATTAACATTTAGCAGATGTATGTATATACATGCGAATGAAATAATGCTATAATCCTTTTTAGTGGAAGGATTATAACATTTACCAAATATCTCATCACAATAATGTTATAATCCCTTTTCATTTCTAACATTTTTGGATTTTAATTTTAATTTTAATTTTAATTTCGAAGAAGTTTATACATGGAAAAAAAACCCTCCATATTCATGACAAAAATCAATTAAGGCAGGCCCAAATATTGAAAATAGTACCATTTTTCATTATTTCAATGTTTCATAATTTACTAGGGTACCGTTTGGGAACGCGGTGCAAATCACGTTCTCTAAAAAATTAATTAATTTTTTCTAAATTTTTTTGTGTGTTTTGGATCGTTTTGATGCGTTGATTTAAAAAATAATTTTTAAAAAATAAAAAAACATCATTTTGATGCATTTCGACACAAAAAACACTTTAAAAAACAACCGCAACCACACTCCCAAATAGGCCCCCACGGTATAATTTTCACGAGCTCACCCTAATTCAAGTTATATTTTTAAAAAAAATTCAGTTTGAAATTGATTTAATTTAACTTGATTGATTGGATCTTGATTAAATATTTTTAAATATCTTTTCAAAATAATGATGCTTTAATTTTTTTAAATTGATCTAAATTAATTTAAGTTTACTCACCTAACTTATGATTTATAGCTTGTTTGGAAACATGGTGTAAACCGCATTCCTTTAAATTCTGAATTTTTTTTGCTATTTTTTTAATGTTTTCAGATTGTTTTGATATATTGATATCAAAAATAATTTTTTAAAAATAAAAAATATTATTTTAATATATTTTTAAGTAAAAATTATTTTAAACAATCGCAACTATAATTCTAAACAGTCAAATAGATTTTTTTAGCTAACCGGATTTAACGGAACAGGAAGTACAACACAGAAACTAAACCCACCCTCCCTCCCTCCCTTCCTGGTTTGAATTTAATCGAACTTTGAAAAGGGGAAGGAAAAAGGAGCACAGCAAAAGCAAAAGCCCGTGTCTTAAGAACTTAGGCATTACGTGATTGCATGACTCTCGCGGGCGGGCCATGCATGAAATCATCAGAGTGTGTATTCCTCTGCTACTCGCTCAAGTACAGCATCCATCAATACTCGCCCGCGTTGCCTTTTTAGGGTCAAATTCTACCCTAGTCACACACTACATCGTTCTTATCCTAGGAAAGAAACAAAAAAAAAAAAAACAAAAAGAGGAATGGTCCATCGATCCTCGTCCGTATCCGACCATTTGATTGATTTATGAAATTGTTATACTAATTAGATCATTGGTTTGGTATATCCTAGGGGTCGGATTAAATTTTATGTAGAAAAAATCCAAATATTATCAATGCATTTTTTAATAAAAAAATTAATTATGGACTTAAAATATAACATGTATTGAATAATATTTTTTTTGAAGTATTGATAAAGTGATAAGTTATATGATTTTTTTTTAAATATTGAGACGACTTGGGTTAACTTATCAAATCTATAACCTAGATCATAGATTATGATAACATTATAAAATTAAAATTAAAATAAATTATAAATGTCAATTCTTAATCAATCCAATATTAAATGAAGAAATTAAAAAATAATATTAAATTAAAAAAAAACAAAAACTACTTGAATCAGCCTGTGTTAACTTGTCAAACCCGCGACTCTGATTATAAGATTAAAATAACTTAATAAAAAGCAAGTCAAAAAATTATGAAGCCCAATTTTCAACCAACTCAATATTGAATAATGAAACTAAAAAAATAATTTAAAAAGAACAAAGAAAATCCAAGTTAGCATTGGCTAACTTGTTAAACCTGCAACCTAAACTATGAAACCGAGATACCTTTATATATAAAAAAAATAATTATGAAGTAGCATTTTCAATGGATCTAATGTTGAAGGTTGAAGCTGAGAAGAAAAAAAATACTAAATCTATGAGATTGAGATAACTTCACATAAAACAAATTGAAAAACATCACAAAGCCTAATTCTCAAACAACCTAGTATTGAAGTGTTTGCATAAAAAAAAATTGAGTTGTTGGATAGTGAAATTGAAAAAAAATCGATTAAAAAGAATGAAAAAATAAACTAGGTCAACCTGGGTTAAAAGATGAAATAAAAAAAATCAACTAGAAAAACTAGCCTAAAAAGCAACCCTAGTTAACCTGATAAACCCGTGACCTTGATCATGAGAATAAGATAACTCTATAGAAAACAAATAAAAAAAAATTATGAAATTTAATTTTCAATCAATCTAATGTTGAAAGATGAAATTGAAAAAAATAAATTAAAAAAATAATCTAAAAAACAACTCGAGTTAACTCAGATTAATATATTAAATCCATAAGTATTTAGATTATAACATCACAATAAATTTATAAAAAACAAATCAATAAAAATTATAAAACTCCACTTCAAAAAAACAGTTTAATATTAAAATTTAAAATTAATAAATTTTTTTTATTGGTTACGCTTGAATTTGCAGGTTTGGTCAGTGTGACCAAACTTCTTATAAAATTTGCACCAAGGTTTTTTCCTGTGCCAACGATCTTTCTCTTGGTGACCCGTCCTTTTCCATACGCCACCAGAAAAAGAACTTGCCTTTATTCTCTCCTTCCTTGGAGTCATCTGTGTCACGTCACCTTGTTTATTATTGCCTCGTGATTTTTATTTTTTATTTTTTATTTTTTTGTCACCTTTATTGGATGAAAATTTATTTTTGTGCTGTGTCTAAAAATCATCTTTGCTGGAGGCTTCATTTCTTCTCGATATTCTTTGTTTCTTGGCTTGCAGATAACTTAGCAGGTGTTTGGAAATGTGATTGTGATTGTTTTTTAAAGTGTTTTTTATTTGAAAATATATTAAAATAATATTTTTTTATTTTTTAAAAATTATTTTTGACATCATCACATTAAAATAATCTAAAAATACCAAAAAAATATTAATTTGAAGCAAAGAAAAAAATAAAAAATTATCAAACCTTTTTAAAAATACTTTTAAAATGCAAAAACAAATAAAATCAAGAGATGAGTAATATCTATTGACTCTTCAATAATATTGACGACATAATCAAAATTTTCTATGAGGGAAATTAAGATTTTCTCCACCACTCTTCAATAAAACAAGGTTTGATTGACAACTTGGAAGAGAAATTGGAAGAGAAATCTTTGATGGTTTTTCATTTTCTTAGAAGCTTTCTAAACACACTCATATCATCTTACCCGTATCAACTTGATCGAGCTTACCTGTATCATCTTGATCGAGCTTGTGCTCTAAGTTCTGATCCTATTTATTTTTGTATTTAAAAAATATTTTTGAAAAAAAATAATTTTTTTTATTTGTTTCAAATTAATATTTTTTTGGTGTTTTCAGATCATTTTAATGTGTTGATATCAAAAATAATTTTTAAAAATAAAATAAAAATAATTTTAATATATTTTCGAGAAAAAAATACTACCACACTCTCAAACACTGTTTTAATGCATTTTTGTTGGAATTATAACTAAAAATAGAGAAAGAAATAAAAAAAGGGGGAAGGAAAGGCATGAAAGCCTAGACGAAGATCATCTTGCAACTTCACACACGCATTTATTGGAAATTCCAACATGCATTAAATTAAAACTAGCACATCCATGTTTTACATGTAGCCATCCATATATTGCATACATTTATTATTAGAAAATAAAAAAATATATATGTATATTTTCCACATATTTTTGTTAAAAGAGTGTTACTTTCAACCATTTTTTTTTATTAACGTGGATATCCGGGTCAGCTTGCGCGTACCTTGACTAATCTCATGGACCTTGAAGTTAACGACCATGTAAATCTCCAATGACCCTGAGGTTTGTGAGACTCGAACTGGTGACATGTAGAGAGTAAATTTAGAGCTTGACCAGTTAAGCTATACCTTCTAGGGTTCTCTTTCAGCAATTCTTTTATAATAATTAGGTAATGTTTTATTATCTTATTGTATTTTTAAAATATAAAAATTCATGTTCTTTCTATACTTATTTTATGTTCTAATACATTAATCAAGGGAAAAAAAAAACCTTACATAAGGAAAGAAATAAAATTAAAAAAGGGACTAATTAAAAAACAAAGCTAAGAAAAACGACGACGCCAAAAGAAAAGACAAAAACAAATATCCCAAACCCACGCCCACTCGCATGTATAAATACCCAAAATCCCACACTTTTTATTATTCCTTGCAGTCTCTCTCTTTACAAACAACACCACGCGCCGCCCATTTCCCCTCCCTCCCTCCCTCCAAAAGCCTCTCCATATCACACTCCAGCCCTAGAAATTTTCAGAACATAGGGTTTATAATTGTCATGTCTTACTCCTTAATCTCTCTTTCAAAATAATTATATTATTTTTTTTCCAATGTCTTCCTCCTCCTCCTCCTCTCTTGCTGCTACTTCAACTACTGCTACTGCTACGAATAACAACAACAACAACACTTCATGTTGCTCTTCTTCTTCAACGGTGCTGTCAAGGAAGTGTTTCAATTCCGATTGTACGGACTTCAAATCTCGAAAAGGATGGAGGCTTCGGTCCGGTGACTTTGCCGACCTCTGCGATCGATGCGCGTGAGTTCCACTCAATGACTGCGTTTCTTTTGTTTCAATTTTGGATTTTCTAAAAAAAGTAGTTGATTACTCGGGTTGGTTCTTTTATTTCAATTTTGGAGGTTTTTTTTTTTTTCTTGGGAGGAGTAGTGGACCGTGTTTGTGTTTTTGTTACTAAATTTAGCAAGTGGTTATGGTGTTTTTGGTGTGGAGCTAACAAATCGTAGGTCAATTTGGGTAAACTGGATAGGAAAGAATTCAATACCGTTAAAAATAATTAATCTTTTTTTAACTAAGTGTTTCTGCGTGTAATTTTGGAATATTTATGTTTTTATTATTTATCCAAATTTCATCCCTGTGTATGTGTAACCAAAAGGAGTAAAATTCAGCCACACTCATTTTATGTTTCGGTGAATATGTATTATTTCGGATTTTATTTTCTTTTGGAATTAAATTTAATGCAGTTTGCAATCAACGAGTGTGGCTGTGATTTAGCTGTTCATGATTGTGTTTTATTAGTCTTTTTGGCAATGGCTAGCTTACAGTTGTGAGAGAAAACCATCAAGGAATTAGTATTTTGTTTTTACTTTTGAAAATTTTGGGAATTGTTTTTATGGAGAATGGTTTGAGAGAGTGATATATCAGTAAGGCTCAGGTAAAATCTCAGACTATGGTTTTGGTAAGGCGTGGAACGGAAAGTTTGGCGTGTTGTCTTTGGGTTGAGACCATAAATGGTTACTATGAGTGGAATTTATTTTATTTCTTGTCCCTTTTGTTTTCTTGAATTGGCTTTGCCTCTAGAGAGTAGAGGAGAGGAAAGAAATCCTTTGATAAAACTTCAAACAGGTGCTTATCAAGACAATTTTCTGGCATGTTCTTAGTTATACTTAACCAAGTATCCTTTTTCATGGTTGCGATATCATTATTGTTGATATTATCATTATTATTTTATTAACTTAATGGTTGTCTGAACCTTCTATTTTAGTTCTGCTCATGAGGAGGGGAGGTTCTGTGAGACTTTCCACTCGAATGCCAGTGGCTGGAGGAGTTGTGAGTCTTGTGGGAAGGTATGATGAAAGTCTTCTGGTTTGTTTATATGCCCTCTGTGCTTATTTTGTTATCAAGTTGATGGTATGTATCTGCCATGTCTTTTAGCATGAATCATCACAGTTTAATTTTCCACCACAGAGGGTTCATTGTGGATGTATTGTGTCACTTCAAGCATTTACATTGTTGGATGCTGGAGGTATTGCTTGCATGGCATGTGCAAGGAAAAGTTTTGTTCTGGTAAGGATGGATTCATCTCTTACTGTTTAATCATAATCATTTTATGACCATTTATGATTTCTTCGATCAAATAGAGGATTGTCATGCCACTAGTTGGATAATGGAAAATATGTTCCTCCTGCTACTGCCTTCACATTATAATTTTTCTATTGTATGAGAGTAATCCACAAATTCTTCTGACTACAACCTCTACCAATGTGGAATTTGAAGCATAATAGATTTATTTATGCCCTGAATTTTGTTTTCCAGACACCAAACCCTGCCTGGCCTCTATTTTATCATTCTCCTTTTCCTGAAAGACTCAAAGACCTTTCTGTCAAGAGTTGGAGTCAATTAGCTGGGTCAGGTCCTGTACCATGGCGTCAAGCACCCAGTTTGTTCAATTCTTCTGCTACCCAGTCTGAATTGCAACCGAGGATGCCTTATGAAGTTGACAGGCTCAATGCTGGTGAAAGATTTTCTGCCCTTTCCCTAGAAAAAAGGAAACTTGAGGATTTTCCTGAAAGATTTATCAACGGAAGCCCGAGGAATCACTTACAGGATATAGTTGAGAATGGGAATGCAGGTACAGATCCTTAACCTGCATTTTATGCTGCTTCAAGGAAAGGAGTGCATGATGACTTGGCATTTTCATGCTGCCATGCTTGAGAGTGTAGTAGAAACAACTGGATGTGAATTTTTTGTTGCAGGAATCATTGATGATGAGCAACCACAAATGTTGTCATCTTTAAGAGAGGATATATCTGCTCAACAATTCGGTATAACAATACCTTATGCATCTCCAAGCAAGTTAAAAGGTCAAATCGAGGGCTCTGTAAATCCTTTACTGCCAGCCCCTCTGCCTCTGTTTGCTAAGCGTGTTCATGGGACTTTACATAAAGGAGTTGACTCATCAGTTGATGGCCAGATACGCAATGGAAGACCTAGAATAGATGCCCGTGGAAAAAGCCAGTTACTTCCTCGGTACTGGCCAAGGTTTACTGATGAAGAGCTACAGCAGATATCTGGAAAGTATCCTTTATATGAATAATGAATTCTCTTCATTTTAATTTTTTTGCAAAGTCAATTATCATTTTAGATAATCTTTCACATATTTTTTGAGGCAGATATATAATAAATAGGACAATTCTCTACTCTTCTCCGTATTTGTTTTCAGAACTATGAAGATTGGTTAGGTTCTGTAGATGTGTCTGCTCCATACTTTCTTGATGATGTATCTTTCCTGTCCTCTTTATGATCAGGGATCCTGAAACCTTAACCCTATTTAAGCCCTAATTCTGTTATCAAACCTTTGTTTGAGAAGATGCTGAGTGCCAGTGATGCTGGACGAATTGGGCGTCTGGTGCTGCCAAAAAAATGTGCAGAGGTTGGTATTCATGTTTGTCAGCTTGACCTTTAACTTTGTTCATTGGTTTTATTCTGAAAGCTTTGCTTACTGGATTTTGGAGGAACCAAGAATTTATTGTTTGATTTCTTTAAAAAAATGAGAAAAAAGAATAAACAAGGTGATGATACAAAGAAAAGCCTTGACAATATATGTGGATTATAGATATTTGCTTTTATAGTTGTGGTCTTATTTTCTTTATATGGACCGAGGAGCTTTGAAATCCGGTTGTGATTCTCATGGATAATAATCCTGATGTGCACTGTGCTCACAGTCAAAACTGCTTGTGATGACAGCAGCATATACTAGCAGCAGTCCACTATAGTCTTGTGTACTCTTGCATGTCCTCTTATTCCGTCAGAGTTTTGTCCCAGCATTGTCAGTTGAAAGATGATTCTACATGTAGTATTGAAGAGTTTAGGCATGTTTACAAGTGGAATTTTAGTTACTGTACACCACTTTAATGGCGCACAGTATGAGTAATAGAATTTCATGATTTCCTCTTCTCAATTTCATTAAGTAGTTCTTCTCCGATTTAATATTGAACTCTCTCCCTTTGCATGGAAACACGTGTCATCAATGATTGTAAAATACTAACATTGTACTCCCTCTGACACAGGCCTATTTTCCACCCATCTCGCAGCCTGAAGGTCTACCTCTCAGGGTCCAAGATTCTAAAGGAAAAGAGTGGATATTTCAATTTCGGTTTTGGCCCAACAACAATAGCAGAATGTATGTTCTGGAGGGAGTTACTCCTTGCATACAAAACATGCAATTGCAAGCAGGCGATATAGGTAACCAAATTATGTGAAAAGAATGGTTCAGAAGAGTCTTAATTCAGCAATGGTTTATGTTGTTTCTGGGTTGTATCTTCATTTCTCTTCTCTCTAGTTAAGTTGGACTTGGTTTATTTCTGTTTTCTTGATTTGTCAATGTCATGGCTTTGGATCTGGTCAAACGTCTAAATGCTGCTTGATAGTTTTTTATCTTTCTTTTTCTTGTTTCATGCCTTTCAATTCATTTTAGTTATAATTCTTCCTACGCTCTAGTGCATTATGGTTTTAGGGTTTATGGTTTTGGATCTGAAATTTAATTTTGTTTCCTCAGTAACGTTTAGTCGATTAGAGCCAGAAGGAAAATTGGTTATGGGATTCAGAAAGGCATCCTCAGCTTCACTATCTGATCAGGTATGCCCTCCTTTTCCTAGATTATTCATTTAAGTTGCTGGAGGTCGAACAATATTTATGTAGATGTTTGCAAGGATAGTGTTTCTGAATGCTATGAGGTATCATTGGAAAAAAATTATAATGGGTGACCCTGGAGATTTGAAATCTTCTCTGGTACCTCATCATGATCAATGAATTTATATTCCAATACAAGAAATAGTTAAGTCCTAGTTTGATACTTAATTAACTCCATCCTTTCTTCTGAATTCATTGCAACATAGCCTGATCTGAAAACTAGGCATGGAACTTTACATGGCATGTCTTTAAAAACTTGAAGTTCATGTATCAATCAAATTCCGTGTGATGAATGGTAAATTTGTTGCCTGGTAATAATATTTATATGGTAATTCATTTTACATGAAAAAGGTTAAGGTGTGATAAAGTGGGTTTTTTAGTTCATTTTTTTTTCTTTTCTGGCTAACTTCATTTGTGTTTCTGATATGTGGCAAAAATCAAGAAAACCAAATTGAATCCAACTCAGTGATGGATCAATGGTGAAAGGGTAAGACAGCTATGGTGTTTGTAAAAAGAAGACGAGAAGAAAACAACACACATCACATTCATGAAATTCTTCTTGTCGATTCCTTTCTTAGCTGTTGCAGGATATATAAGCAAATCCCGACAATTGCAGAGGCAGTTGTGACCACTGACATGTGGCTAACCAAACCAGACCACTCTAACACACAAACAACACTTACATATATAAACAAAAGCTACTGACTAATGAAACTAAATGACAATTCAACCAATCCCAACAGTAAAAGAATTCAAATCAAATGCTTCTCAACAATGAAGACCCTCTGGGTGCTTTCTCCTGCATCAGTTTCATGTCTGGCATTTCATCCGACGAAGCCTAGTGATAACCTGAAAATAGGATGGTAGATAGTTTCATAAGAGTGATTGCAATGTGCTTCAAGATTTGGTTTGTTGCTTTTAGTTAAATCAAGTAAAAATTTGTGGTTTGTCAAATGATGCCCTTTCAGTTTGCTGTCAGCTTTAACAGTTAGTCCAAAATAAATTTAAATGTGTTATGTTTACAGGACAATGAAACTAGCCAGATTGGCGATGGTGTTTCTGCAAATGGAGATGTTAGTATCACAAAAACTTATACTAGTGGAATTGCTTTATTTCCTTTTCAAATTAACACACAAGGTCACTGAGCTTTCCATTAACCTAACAGGCTGAATTGGGTCCTAGTCCTTGGTCTAAAGTTGACAAATCAGGCTACATAGCAAAAGAAGTTCTTGAAGCAAAATCTTCAATCAAAAAGAGGAAGAGCAGCACGTTGGGTTCTAAGAGTAAGCGCTTAAGGATTGAAAATGAAGATATGATAGAACTGAAGCTAACATGGGAAGAAGCACAAGGATTGCTCCGCCCTGCTCCTGACCATGTTCCCAGTATTGTGGTGATTGAAGGATTTGAGTTCGAGGAATATGAGGTTTGATTGTTTCCTTGCCCAAAATAAGTTTCTGCCAATGAGGGGTTTTCTCTGTCTTTAGCCGCCCTTGGCATTCCCTTTTTCATTTGTTCCTCTGTTCTGCTTGTGTTTAAGTCATTGTGAAGGTCAAGGCTGCTTGTTTTTTATTACTTTGATATCATTAACTGTTGGTTTGGCATTCCCTTTTTCATTTGTTCCTCTGTTCTGCTTGTGTTTAAGTCATTGTGAAGGTCAAGGCTGCTTGTTTTTTATTACTTTGATATCATTAACTGTTGGTTTATTTATTTAGCTGTCCCTTTGGAGTATAGTTACAGTAGCGTGTACAGAACTTTGGTAGTACACTGTGATTAGCAACTTATCACAATGTGGCTGCTAATCTGGCGAGGGTGAAACCCCTTGAATTTTGGTTCCCCTGCCAAAAACTCTTGGCTGGTGGCAGAAGAAAAGAAAACGCAGAGATAAATTTCTTCCCATCATAGGGCCATTTAGGGAGATAATGGGTATACATTGTTCAGTGCTGCAAAAGGCCCTGGAATAATCACATGTTGCTATTCTATTGGTAGATACTTGCCTTCTCTAGTCATTGAATTTTAGGTTCTGGCACATTCAAGTGTAGAAGAATATGAAATCCCCGAGGAAGATTGTTTCAATTGTGTAATAATGCCCAACTCTTACACATATGCATGGGATTTTTTATTTTTATTTTGTGTGTGTTGTTATTACTGATACAATTGGTTGTTTGATTGAAGAACAATCTTTCCTTGTGATTTTAACTAAACATCATTTAAGATGTTTTTCATCCTTATGCATTACATCATTTAATGAGTTTGCATTGAAGGGTTTTTTTGGGTTTCTGATACATTTTCTTCCTATATGTTTTATGCTCTGAACTTAGCTAGCTAAAATTTATCCTGGCAAGGAGGTCCTACTTTTATGGATTCTGACTAGTTACTGCTGTAACAGGATGCACCAGTGCTCGGCAAACCTACAATTTTTGCAATGGATAATGTGGGGTAAATTGCTTATCCTGAATGCCCAAGCTTTCACTTATACCTTTTTTGTTAGTTTTCTTAAATTCACCATGATTTGGCACACAAATGTCTCCCAAAAATTTATCCACACCTATATTTGTAAACCACCTGACAGGCGAGATCTCTCATGGCAGATCTAAGTGGTTCAGTGTTTTTTTCTAGAAGTATATCATCTATCTGTGGTGTCAGTGTGTGTGTATTAGAATCTATTCATGTATCACACTTGCAGGCTGTGCTAGCAGAAAAGTATTCTCTGTCCTATAAATTTCTATGTATTTGAATCAGCTCAAATTTCACACTAGCTGGTTGTGCTTTGAGAAATATATGATCTCTCTAACCTATAAGCTTGTATGTAAATCTGTTCACACTATTTGAGTGAACAATGAACATAAACCTAGGATGATGTTTCCATATTATTACGTTTCCTCCTTTTTTCAGCCCGGGTAAAATGGTGCTTTACTGCATTGTTTACTCTCTGTTGACTGTTATGCAGACTTGATATGCACTTTCTGTTTTTTGTTTCTAAACTTTCCTTGTTATAGAACTGCTTCATATGCTAAAATAGATTTGCAATGTTCTTTCATCTCCTTGAGGAAATATAATTCTAATATGATGTGTTTTCTGCCAGTCACAAGATTCAATGGGTTCAATGCGAAGATTGTCTTAAGTGGCGAAAATTGCCTCTCAATGTTCTTCTTCCCTCCAAATGGACATGTTCTGGTAACACATGGGATTCTGAAAGGTATAATGTGAATCCATTTATTCCTTCAGGCTTGGGTTTTCCCCTCTATCTGTAGTTGTTTTATGCTCTGAGAGCCTGTTATATAGTCTGGGATTTTTAAATGATTCTGTGGTGCAAAGCATGTATTTGTGTGTATTCTATTTCTTTACAAAATGCAAACGTGCATTTGAGGTCCTAGAATTCACTATAGCTGTGGTGCATGCTTGGTTAACTTTGGCATTTCTTTCCCAGTAGCTCATAATGTTTGGCTGTTTCCATGGTAAATAATGAACGTAGGCAGTGCCCACCGTTCTCTCTAATGGACAAGGCAACATGTGAAAGTTGAATGTTGTCTGAGCACATGTTAATTGCAGGCTCCTTGCATTTTGTTTAACATTTTTGGTTACATCTGCTGCCAGATCATCATGTTCGGCGGCTCAAGATTTGACATCAGAGCAGCTTGAAAATCTACTGCCATCCCGTAATTTAGGTATAAATTGCTTACAGTGACTTTGCTTTTTGCTGTTTTGTCCATATTTAAAATTCAGCAATTCATGGTCGCGGAGCAATTAAGTTATTCTCAAGTGTGGCACCTAGTTCCACTATCATGTTACACAATTTTTGCAGATGCTGTTTATGTGTATTTTAATGATTTTAAAATGGAATTTCTTGTGCAAAATGTGATGATTCCCAACTGCCCATTTTGCACCTGGTGTTATGTTTGTGAATCAACAGTCACTTCCAAGAGATTGAAGGCTGCCAAGAAGGATATTGATAATGTTGAAGCTTTGGGGGGCCTTGACACTCTTGCTAACCTGGCTATTTTGGGAGAGGGTGAGGCTCTTCTGGCTTCATCCCAGGCCACCACGAAGCACCCCCGACACAGACCAGGCTGCTCCTGCATCGTGTGCATTCAGCCCCCAAGTGGGAAGGGTCCCAAACACAAGCAGACATGCACATGTAATGTCTGCCAAACAGTGAAGCGCCGTTTTAAGACCTTAATGATGAAGCGAGAGAAGAAGCAATCAGAGAAAGAAGCAGAAACTACTCGGAAGCAGCAGGAGTCTTCCGCTGAGAAGTTGCTTGATGATGACCCCTCACCATCTAGCAATGCAGGAAGTGCAAGTGGCAGTCCTAACAAGAAAAAAGCAGTCAGTGAAGTTTCCGATGATGATCCTAACAGAATGAAATCCTCAACTTCGCCTTTTAAAGGCCAAATAGACCTGAATATCCAGCCAGAGAGGGAGGATGAGTTATCACCTGGTTCGGATTCTGGAGGCATGATGAGGATGCTCCAAGATGCCTCTGAGAGATACCTCAGGATGCAAAGATTCTTGAGTTCAGATGGTGATAATATCCCTGCCAGTAATCACTCGGTATCAAGTGGGGGGGCAGATGAAAAAGCCGGTAGTGGCATTATGCTTGGTGGCAGCCATCAAGATGTTAGCGAGGATCACCCCTCAGCTTTTTCATTGATCGCATCTGAATCTGCATCCACTCCAGCCACCTGATAGACAATGCCCTTTCCTGTGCATGACCATCAACCAAGAAAGACCCCGTGATTGAACGCGAGGATATTCTCGTGGCATGTTTGTCCACATCAGCATTTTAACTCCGTTGTTCTGTACATAAAGTAGAGAGGGGTAGGAAAGCGGTAACATGGGTGAGAACCAATATTTTTTCTGGTCCATGCTGTATAATATCTTCTTCTCCATGCTAATACAATTGGACACAGACATGCTTTTAGAAGATGATTGATGATTCAATCAAGTGGGTAGGAGGTTGCAGCTATGTAGTTTATTGTTAGAAGCTCACTGCTACCCTTAATTCAGAAACACAGAGGATGGAATTAAGCTTGTGCTTTTTCGCACATAGTCCAAAGAAAATTGCATTCTTGTGAATTTTAGTTTGGGTTTCTACTCGGGGATTTTTTGCTCAGTCAACAGTAGCCTTTTGCTCTACGTGGTTGAAATTTAACGGTTGTTTTAATTCTTTGCATTAAAATGTTTTTCATTTTAAAATATATTAAAATGATTTATTTTTATATTAAAATATCTAAATTATCTAAAGCACTAAAAAGTTATTAATTTGATAATTTTTTTTAAAACGCCTGCGGCAAAGTCTTCTGACGCATCAACTAATCTTACAGGTAATCTCGGTGCTATTGTTTTCTCCTTGCCAGTGAAAAAACTGAAAAATGTTCTGGAAAGAATCTATTGAGATGTCCAGGATCTTCAAAATCTTGGAGGTTAGTATATATTGTTGAGGACACCTCCCATGTTCTCCTCCAAAAAAAAGTAGGCAGAGCATGAGCAGCAGTCATATCCCAGATTTCCTTTAGGCATCAAAAGGTAGTGAATGAACGAACCCCTTCAAGTGTTTCTCGAGACATAAAAAATGTTTCCCTGACCATGTTTTGCATGCCCTAAAGTTAGAAGGAGGAGCAAAGTAGGTTTGTGCAATCTCTATTATTAGATTTGTGGTTAGGGTTAAAGAAAAGGAAGACCAAGTCAGCAAAGCCATAATGGCTCCCAAAGAAGAGGGGGGAAACCGTTTGTAACATATTTTTGACAACCTTTGGGAACTTTGTAAACGGTCTTCCAGGCAAATCTTGGTTGGTCCTAAATCCTAATCTCATAATAACCTCAAGCCAGAAATAAAAGAAAATTTTGTTGGTCAGTTCTTGCTTTTGCCACCTCTTCCTTCCCCTTCCTCCTCATTAGGCTCTAGATTAAGAACTGGAAGATGATCACACAAAAAAAAAACCCTAAAAAACTAGTGCATTTGTAGAAGAACAGGAATTGTTTTATCCTCGCTTTATAAACATTTTCCAGAAATCCCACCAACATAAAAGAAATACAACCGCCCAAGAATAGGATTGGTTGTTGTATTCTTCCAAGATGAATGATTTGTTCTCGAGTTCGTTCAAGAAGTACACTGACCTCAAGCAGCAGGCTCAAATTGATGACATGGAGGCAGGGAAGGAGGGTATGAATCTGGACAGATTCTTTGAAGATGTCGAAAATATTAAGGAAGATATGAAAACTGTTGAGAGGCTGTACAGGAGTTTACAAGAAGCCAATGAAGAAAGCAAGACTGTTCACAATGCTAAGACCATGAAAAATCTTCGTTCGCGGATGGACATGGACGTTGAACAAGTTCTGAAACGTGTTAAAATCATCAAGGGAAAGCTCGAAGCCTTAGATCGATCCAATGCAGCTCACCGCAATATTCCAGGGTGTGGTCCAGGATCATCTACGGATCGAACCAGGACATCTGTGGTTAGTGGTTTGGGAAAGAAGCTCAAGGATCTCATGGATAATTTTCAGGACTTGAGAGCTAGAATGGCAGCTGAATACAAGGAAACTGTGGAGCGCAGGTATTTCACAATCACAGGAGAAAGAGCAAGTGACGAAACGATTGAGAATTTGATATCCAGTGGTGAAAGTGAAAGTTTCATGCAAAAGGCAATTCAGGAACAAGGAAGAGGCCAGATTCTTGACACAATATCAGAAATCCAAGAGAGACATGATGCTGTGAAGGAGATAGAGAAGAATTTGATTGAGCTTCACCAGGTATTCTTGGATATGGCTGCTCTTGTGGAAGCTCAGGGTCACCAGCTGAATGATATTGAAAGTCATGTTGCTCACGCCAGCTCGTTCGTGCGGCGAGGAACTGAGCAGCTTCAGGAAGCCAGGGAACATCAGAAGAGCTCTCGGAAGTGGACGTGCATTGCCATCATAGCTGGTGTTGTCCTCATTGTTGTCATGCTACTACCATTTTTACCACAGATCTTGGCTCTCTTGTAGGAATAATAGGGGGCGGAATTTCTTTTTGAACTCTAGAAACACATTTGATTTAACCCCAACCGAAAATTGTTAGTTGTAAGATTATCTTGGAAAGCTTGGTTTTATTTTCCAATGGTAGCAATTTTGATATCTCCGGCATAAGCACAACAGCAAGGATGATTGGTAAGTTTCTCCTCTGCGAGGCATCCTAGAAACACATTTCTTGTTTGGCACCCCCAATAGAGGCAATTGGCATTGTTTGCATGAAATTCTGCTGCAAATTCCAAACGAAGGCCATGGCAGAAATCATGATAGTTGATTGGAATGAACGTGTAATTGCTGGGGAGAAGAAGATGCATCGAGAGAAAAATGAAGTCATTGTAATATCAAATTTTTGACTCATTGAAAGAAATTGCATGCCTGTCAACTAGTTTTGTTTTCTCCTCTATTTCTTCTAATTCATTATACATGAAAGAAAATTCTCTTTTGAAGATGGCAATAGAAAACTATCAATCTTGCAATCAATGGGTGAATTTCTCTGCATCTCTGCAGAAGCAAGAAGATTTTCAACATTTCATGAATGAACATACAAATGACTCTGGATATCTCACTATCATAAGAGAAATTATTGGTATTGCTGAGCAGTTAATATAGTTAGGCCATGCATGAAACCTAATTCATACGAGGCAAACTGGGAGTCCCAATGGGGTACTATCAGCTTAGCAAAATCAATTATTGAACAACTAGAGAAAAGCTAGTGCATGACTGCCAGGAAAAAAGTTGCATCATTTTACAAATGAAGAGACATTAATTGATGGACTATTTAGGCATGTACCTATCTGACTCGAGTACAAGCTGGAAAAACAGATTTCTTATTGATGATAGACCTGCAATTCTATAAATACACCGCAACCTTGTTCAAAATCAAACGCTCTCCCAATAGGATCAATTTTTTTTTTTACCAGATTCAATAGAACAAAATAAAGCTGATCAGATTGAATTTCATGATCCAGCAGTGCTTTAGTATGCTACATCAGATATGCAAGCAATTTTAACTCTATTTCAGTTAGAAGATGGATCATTTCACAAACAGGAGATGAATGAATACACAATTTAAGAAACCAAACTTAAGTACAAACCAATTTTTCATATATAACAACAAATACTCCCTTAAAATGGGCACAGAATACCATTCTCCAGCTCGAAAACCATTCAAAGGTATAAGCAGTTACAAAATTAGTATTTCTTCTGCTCCATCATCACCCAAGATTCTGCTATGCCACGGCAGTAGCAGATAGGAAACTATATATTGCATAACCCAAACCAAATGAACCTGCTTAGTAATATACAAGTACTTATATCAATCAAGTGCCAGCACTAGGCAAAGCTGCCATAAATGAATTGTATGAGGACTCCAAATCAAAGTGAAGTTGCCGAGCCTGCTGCTCTGTCAACTCATCTGCTGCCCCCATCTTAGACAACCTCAAAATCCATTCTTTCATCTTTGTCTTGCCCTCAAAGTCAGGTGGCAAAATACTCAACTTGTTCAGTGAAGCTGAGAGATCTGAAAGCAAAGGATGCACCTGGTCCACTGCCACCATATTCAACTTCAGCGAATCCATAGCTGTGATGAAGTTCTGAACACACTCTGCCACAACGGCAGCTGAGGTGGTAGATGAGGCAGCTGCAGCAGCACGGTGTTCCACCGTGGCAGGCACCCCCGAGGTCACAAGCCTGTTAATGGCAGCTGGGCAGTCCATCTTGTATGTATCTGCAAAGCGCTCAATGCTAGGGACTGTGTCTTTAAAGGTGGAAGCCAAAGTTTTGAAATGGGCAATGAGTTTCTGGCACTCAGTTTCATACTGAGATGAGGATATAATGTCACGAACATAACCCTTTTCAAGCTTCTCCGTGGCTTTGATTATAGCATATAGCTCAGCAAAATTATCATACATTTCTCTCTCGCGCTTGTCGTTCCATAGCTTGACCTCCATTTAGTTACACAAAGTATAGACTTAAAGACGCAAAAAACAAAAAAAATCACTTTCGAAGTAGGATAAATAGGATATCTGTGGAGGACTGGAGAAGAGAACGGGACACGCGCAAAGAGCACTGACCTTCACTGCAAACAATCATACACAACATAAGAAAAAAATAATCAATCGCAT
Source organism: Populus trichocarpa (assembly GCF_000002775.5). Lineage (NCBI taxonomy): Eukaryota > Viridiplantae > Streptophyta > Magnoliopsida > Malpighiales > Salicaceae > Populus > Populus trichocarpa. The sequence goes on from NC_037295.2 coordinate 3,422,275, forward strand.
GAATCTAAAACGCAACACATGAAGTCATGAGTCTAAAAGCAACATAGACTCCTTTACTTTTCTTCGGTTCAATAAAACAAATTCTGGACACACATTGTCCTTTCCATGGCGCGGTTCTAGAAACGAAAACAAATCATTCAAAATAACACTCATCTATGCCTAAACAAGCAAGGCAATTTGCTTGAAGGAAATAATGAACACACAAAAGACTAGAGACTTCAACAAGCTAAAAAAAACCCAAATCATAAAACTTAAAATTCATCACCATAAAAAACCCATTTCCACCACACCCTTTTACTTACCTAACCATCCGAGAACTAATAATAATGCTACCACCCTTGAAACAATAGTCAAGAAAATTTCATTTCAATTATAAAGAAAACGCAAAAAGTCCCTCTTTTCAAGATTCCTCAAGTTTCCAAAAACCAAACAAAAAAATCACCATATAAGCACAGCAGATCATGAAATCACAAGCCATTAAGAAAGCCCAGAAACCAAAATCAAAACCCAGAACATAAAATGAGAGAAACCACTAAGAAAGCTCAAACTTTACCTTAAATCATCGTTAAAAAAGCAATGAAACAACCAAAGTTTAAAGCTTTAAATCACAGAAACAGACAAATAGACTTATTATATATATACATACAGAGTGAGAGAGAGTGGAGGGGTACCTACAGGGAAGTGAAACGCGGCTTTGAATAACGTGAAGGGTCTTTTCTTTCTTTCTCTCTCACTTTCTGCAGAGAGAAAAATTATAAGAAAAGGAAAAGAATTGTAATTTGTTTTGACAAACCTCAAGTTAGTCTCCACATTATAGACTGAATCTTGAATGAGTCTTAAAAGAATTTTTTTTCTCAATCGGGTCCTCAAAAGTATTGTAATTGATGACCATCTTAGCATGTGATTGGTTTAGAGGTTAGCCATAGCCAATCATGAAATATGAATGTGATTGTAGCTGTAATTGTTCTTATGAAAAAAAATCTTTAATTAACCCTTAAGACTAAAGATGAATTTATATTAAAATTAATATATTAGTGAATCTCTCTTCTAAATAAGTATTTATTATTATAAAATTGATAGAATACTCACATAAATAATATCACACTCGTTGTTGGATGGGTGCGGATGTAATTGAGGCAAAAAGTTATTGGTGGACTTTTATAAGAAATAATATATAGTCGGGGGACTTGTTTGTAGTTTACCATTATATTCTTTTTGTGATTTTGAGAAAGAGGGAAGGGTTGCGTGTGGGACGTTATAATATAATTACTGCTTACGGCATCTACGTGTAGCAGTTGAGATGACCAGAAAAGAAACCCATGCCAAGAACTCAAAAGAAAGTGACGGAGAGAAAGGCAGGGGATCTCCGTTAAGTTCCCAACCTTTTTCCACCGTTTGATTCTCTTTGTGTGTTTATGATTGATCATAGATCCTGATCGCTATCAGTTTCCAAGGCTTGTCATTGTGGGCCCGTAATGATTTCTTGTCAGAAAATTGGAAGTCCATTTTGTAGGGGTTCGTTATTTTATTGTATGGTTGACAGCGGTGAGTAAAAATATTGAAAAATTAAAAAAAGTTAAGAAAATTATAAAAAACATAATTATAAAAATCAAATTATAAAAAAAATCAATCAAATCGATAAAAATTTTAAAAAAACCAACCAGTTTGGTTTTGTTTCAGTTTTATAAGTTTAAAACCGAAAAAATCAAACCGAACTGAACCTAAACCAGAAAAAAACTGAGCAAAACTAAAAAAAACCAAGCCAAACCGAAAAAACCAAGTCAAATCGAAAAAATCGAGCCAAATCGGTTTGAACCGGTTTTAGTTTTTTTTTTATTTAAAAAATCAGTTTGATTATTTTTTTATATAAAAACCAAACCAAATAAAAAATAATTACCCCTAATAATTGTTGTCTTCCGATTAAAATATAATTAGAGGGAAAATGCTTTTATTTCTCTTGTGTTTTGAATGGATATAGTTTATTTAAAAATTATTTAAAAGAAAATTTTATTTTGTGTTTTTTTAATGTATTTTATAACTTTCTTGAGATACTGATTAAAAGTAGCTCTAGTAGTCTAGTGTAAAAAATGACAATTTAATTAGAATTTATTGGATATTAACTAAACCTAAATAAATCAGTTTTTTTTTTTAATAATTAATTTATCCGATAAATAATAAATATTGCAATCATGACTCAAAAACCAATTTAAAATATTTACATCAGTATTATATGCATATATATTTAGAATATATTTTCTGTACAATTATTTCATTTACTCTATATGACATTTCACATTATTAAGAGTAAATAATACCTAAGTCCCTATGTTTTTATGAAACCAACAAGTTGATCCCTTTGATTAAAAAACTATCACATTTCAACCTTATATTCATTTGCTACTATTTTCTTTCAATTATTTCATAATAAAAAAATGATGAAGAATTACTTCATAAAAGAGATAAACATAAAAGAGAGAAAAAATCATGGTAAATCCTATTAAAAGTAATAAAAATATACCTCAATAATCTTTAAAAAATATTTTTTAATTTTATGTCATATTTTTTAATTAATTTTTAAGTATCATATATATTTTTTCGCAATTAAATCATGTTATTAAATTAATTTTCTCCCAGTTAACTCATATTGTTAAATTAATTTCCGAAATTAATTCTCCAAAAACTCACCACAGGCTCCCGGCCCACAATATCCTTTTGGTGAAACAATGGGGCCAAAGCCCATACTAATTCATAATCCGATTCGAAATAAGAAAAAACAAATCCTTAATAAATTCGCTCCCGTTAACGGTAGGAAATATGTCAAAAGAGAGAGACTGCTCCTACTAACCGCTGCAAATGCTCTCCTCCTCTGTATTTCTTCCTTTCAAACCAAAAGAATCTGAGGTTTTTGTTTCTGTAATCCTAAGTAAATCCTTAAAAAACCCTAATTTCGATTTCAAAAGAACCTGTACCCTTCGAATGATGATCTTCTCTACGAAGAAGAAATCTTGAGAAACTCGTTTTCTTTAAAGCTCTGGTGGCGTTATTTGATAGCCAGAAGAGAATCTCCTTTCAAGAAACGTTTCATCATTTACGAACGGGCCCAAGGCATTGCCTGGAAGCTACAAGCTCTGGCATGCTTATTTGGTTGAGCGGCTCGATACAGTTCGCAATGTTCCCATACTCATCCCCGGTTTGAAACGCTGAACAATACTTTTGAGAGGGCTTTGGTTAGTATGCATAAGATGCCTAGGATTTGGATTATGTATTTGCAGAGTTTGATTGGTTTAGTGACGAGGACGAGGAGGGTTTTTAACAGGGCTCTTTGTCCCTTGCCTGTTACGCAGCATGATAGGATTTGGGAGTTGTATTTGAGGTTTGTGAGTCAAGATGGTTTTCGTATCGAGACTTCTCTTAGGCGTTATAGGAGGTATTCGATGTATGACCCTAGTAATATTGAGGATCCTATTCTGGGCTTTGGCATTAGGCCGCGGAGAGGTTGGCGTCGGTGTTGAATGATGATCAGTTTTATTCCATTGAAGGGAAGACGAAGCATAGTTCGTGGCTTGAATTGTGTGATTTGACGACTAGGCATGCGAAGGAGGTTTTGGGGTTGAATGTGGATGCCATCATTAGGGGTGGGATTAGGAAGTTTATGTTAAGGTTCTCACACCTTAACAAGCAATGTTTAAGAAGAGGAGGAGGAGGTAGAAGAGAACATAGAGAGAAACAGAAGAGAATAGAGGGGAGAATTATGCAATTGAATGAAATTGGTTTTCATCCATTACATACAAGCTGACTAGTATATCTAACTAATTCTCTCCTAACAACTGCTAGTAACTGATATAACTGCCATTTCTAACTACTACTAACAGAATTCTCCTCGTGTGGATTGTAACAGCTTACGGATGATGTTGGGAGGTTGTGGAATTGGAGTTCTAAGTTTGAGAAGAAGTTACTTAATGGGTTTTTGGTTAGATGATGATAACGACGTCGATTTGATGTTAGCACACCTTGAGTATCTAATGGATAGACGGCCTGGATTAGCAAGCAGTACTGTGCTTCTTCGACAAAATCCACATAATGTGGAACAATGGCAAAGGAGAGTCAAGCTGTTATTGAGGGTAATCCAAATAAGCAGATATTGACTTATACCGAGGCTGTGCGGACTGTTGATCCTATGAAAGCAGTGGGGAAGCCTCATGCTTTGTGGGTTGCATCTGCTAAGTTATATGAGGATCACAACGATCTAGCAGTCAATGCAAGGGTAATTTTTGACAAGGCAGTGCAAGTGAACTACAAAACAGTGGATACTGGATAATTTAGCTGGTGCGTGGTGCGAGTGGGCTGAAATGGAAATTAGACACCAGAATTTTAAAGGTGCACTGGAGCTGTTGAGGCGGGCCACGGCAGAGCCATCAGTTGAGGTCAAACGGAGAGGTAATCCTTACCCTTCATAACTTTCTGGGTCATTCTCTTATTTACCTGTAGTCATTTGCTTTTATGGTGGCATGTTAGTTCTTTCTTTAGGCAACATGGTCTACTGAAAGTGGAGTGAATTGTGTTGCTCGGTTAATAAGATTTATGAGGTTCGCAATCCCTTTACAGTCATAGAGCTTTTAAAGTTGGGTCGAAAATTTCTTAACTGAACTCAATCATTTGTGGAATGAATTTAGTTGTTTTGTGAATAGTCTCTATTTGGGGGATGAGAACTAGGTGCTAACCTCTTGAGTTGCTGGTTTCTGTTATAAACTTGCAGTTGCTGCTGATGGGGATGAACTGGTTCTGACGAAGGTGCACAAGTCCTTAAGGCTCTTGGCTTTTTATGTTGATTTGGAAGAAGGACTGGGTAACTTGGAGTCCACTCGAGCCATATATGAACGGATACTAGACGTGCGAATAGCCACCCCACAAATCATCATCAATTATGCATGGCTTCTGCAAGTATGGACTTCTATAATTGCTGTTATGAAACTTAAGTTCCTTTTAGTTGTCACCTTTATCCACTTGAATTGACAATTTGTTTGCTGTATTGGCTTGTTCAGGAACAGAAATACTTTGAAGATGCATTCAAGGTATATGAAAGGGGAGTCAGAATATTCAAGCATCCTCGTGTAAAAGACATGTGGGTTACATATCTCTCGAAGTTTGTGAAGAGATCTAGCAAGGCAAAACTGGAGCTGGCGAGAGAGTTGTCCGAACATGCTATTGAAATGGTATGGGCTTTATTTTTTTCCCTCTAGATTCATGTTCGGTTGTTTCAGTTACTGATTCTTGTCTGCTATCACATATTTCTGCTCTTATCATCTATTATTTATTGTTGTGAAAATTCTTAGGAGTCCTGCTATAGATTCTGTAACGCTTGAGGTAGTTCTGATCTTGTGCGGCTGCCTCAAACCATTACAGGTTCATGAGGTCCTTATACATCTTCATATTACTTGTGTGACTGAAATATTTCTGCAATTCTGGTTCCTTGTTGTCATGCTGATTCTGTTGCCTATTGCTCTGTTGATGGAATATGCCTTTCTGCTCAAGATGTTGGCCCGTCTTGTTTTTGTTTATGCTGTAACTTCTACGAGGCTTTGGCTTGGCCCTAATGTGCTCTTCCCACCACCACCCCCCTCCCCGCTGCTAATTTAGTGGTGGCCTGGAGCCTTGGTCTAAGTATGTTCATCCACAAAAAAAGAAGAAGAGATAGGCTTTAGCTTTATAGAAGTCATGTTTCTTAACTTTTATTTCCAAATTTGTGGGTTTTAGCAGAGATTATGACCTGACATCTCTTTGCAAATGGACCAATTCCCTGTAAAAGTTTTTGAGACCTTCAAAGATTCTTTCCATCTTTCTTCTTTCTGAAACCCAAAACCAGATCAATGTGTGAACATCATCCACCCTTTACTAGCTACCATCAAAGTCATAGCTTTCAGCTTTTTCATCAATTTCTTGTTTAAAGGAAAAAAAAAACAATTCTGAAAAATAAAGATAATAATACTAAAAAGCCAGAATTCATTTAAACACGAATGAAAGAACACAAAATTATAATTTTTTTCCTTTACACATTTCTATAAATCAAAATAAATTTCTTAACCCCATCTGTGTTTGGGATCTACCTAATAATAATAATTGAAAAAAAAAACAAATTCTTTATAGCTTCAAATTTTTAATTTAATCCAAACCCATCAAAACCATGTAATTAAACAGCACAACTTTTAAAAAAATTAATTAATGCCATGCCTTCTTCCACGGCTAGTCATCTCCTTGTACTGATTCAATGACTCTTGCCTTTGCAACCTCATCTCCTCGTTAAATTTCTTAATAAAAGCCTCAACTCGCCGGTTCAACTCATCTTGACTCAGTGAAGGCTCTTTCCTTAATTTCCCCGAAGAAGGAGAGGACGAGTTGACAAGTGGCAGCTGATAATTGGTCGTGTCCTTGAACGTCGTTGATTTCTTCACTTCATGTGGGTCCACGACACTTGTATTAAACTGACTCCCATGATTCTCCCACGTGTCCTTGAACGTCTCCGATTTCTTCACGTGCCTTGTTATCGGCATTGCACGCCCCTCTGTTATCGTCTTCCAAGTGTTCTCCAATGTCTCGTGCCGTTTTGGCTTTGCCACCCTTAACGCCCTTCCACCTGAAGAAGGCATCGTAAAATCAATCAAGTGACCATTTTAACCTTCATATTAAGCTCTTTGTGCTTTCATAGCACATTGTAAAACTTATACTATACGAGGACTTTTTGGGAATTTTATTCTGTTGCGTCAATCAGACGCCATGTTTGAACTTTATTTTGTCTTGCAAAAAATCAAATCAATTAAAAAAGTTGGTAACGCAAAAACGACAGCGTTGACGCCTAAAATTCAAACTTCAAAAGAAGATGAGAAAACGGCGCCGGAAAAAGCCTGGTCGACGCCGACCAAAGAGCTTTTTTCGAACCGGCCAAAAAATAGATACAGTGCGGGTCGGGAAATCTGCCTGGAAAATAGAACCAAACAAAAATAGTTTTTTTGTCATGATAAAAAGAATGGTGGAATATATAGTACTGTACCTTCAGGGCTAGCTTTAACAAATTTCCGGTGACCGAACCTAGAAGAAACCAGGGGTTTCTCCACAGGAGAAAGGTTGTCCGGCAGCAACAGATTGTTCTCCGACGAATCAATCCTCTTAAAAGGCGGGACCCACGTAGACTTGGATAGCACAAAATCATCAACCGTTTCGTTTTTGCTATCCTCTAGCACTGCGACAGCGTTAACAATACCCTTGTCTTCAATAACAACTTGCTCATGATGAGCCGCTTCTTCTCGTTCCTCTTCTCTGTCCTGATAATCAATCTCAGCCCTCGATTCCAGGCCACCAAAATGACTAGTCTGAATCTCCACTGTGGAAATCTTCATCTCATCATGAAGATACTCATCCATTGGGATTTTCTCAATTTGATCGTGAGTAGTAGTGCTATTAGCTGAGCTGTGGCTGTGGTGGAAACGCGAGGAAGCAGCGATGGTAATGATGATGCAGTTTATGATAACGTAAAGATAAGGAGGTTTAAGCCAAGAAAGGATTGAACTCCAAAGAAGAGGAGCTTGATTTACAGAGAAATCATGCACTAATGGAACAGAGATTTTGAGACACAAGGACAAGAACAACACACTCGTTGAAAGTAATATAACTTTTAAGGAAAGTGAAAGAGAACCCATGTTTTTGAACCTTGAAAACCTTACCTGGGCTTGAATGTTAAGGATTTGAAGAGCTGGATGTTGTGTTAAGCATGGGAGGCTGCGAGTGGGGGGGGATATGAGGGTGAGGTTAGGATGAAATGAGGGTACATATATAGAGAGAGGGGGGGGGGGGGGGGGATATGGAGGGTGAGGTTAGGATGAAATGAGGGTACATATATAGAGAGAGGGTATGCATTTCGGAGCGTTGGTTTTGAGGGAGTGGGGATCTGGACGGTTGAGATTTGTGGGTTTTTCCAGGCGAGTGTGGGGTGGAAGGAGGTTCCCCTAACTGATCGATCTTCTTCGATGGTGCTTTTTTAGAATATTGTGGTGGCCCCCTTGACGGGAAAGAATTGATTAGGGAAGAGAGAGTAGAAGGATAAAGTAGCGTTTAAGGGTAATTGATTAACAGTGGAGATATTGTAAAATGTGAAAATTTATTAATGTTTGTTGTTTATGGTAGGTGTGACATGGAAAGTGGTGTGTGTCTCTCTTTTATATATATATATATATATATATTTCATTCTAGAATTTACCACAGTGATTATCTCCATGTTAAAGTAATAACAAAGTGGGAAGTTTATTTTTTAAAAAAACTAATAAAATAAAGTGGAAAGTAGCTACTAAATGATGGTAAAATAGTAGAAATTATATCTTTCTTTACTTTCACAATAAGCAAAATTTATTCCTTTTTTTTTAAGTTTAAACATAAAACTTTCAAGTAAAAATTTCAAATCTTAATTCGAATTCAAATTTACAGCCAAAAAATTTCAATCTTAATATCTCGCTAATAAACTCAAAGAATTTTATGGTGCTTGAAGATTAACTAGTGATATCTTACCAGTTATTTTATTAGCTCATCTTAAAAATAAAAAATAAATATACAGAGGAGAAAAAAATAAAACTCATGATCCAAAAATAATAATAATAATAATAATAATAATATCTTTATTGAAGATTTTAAAATTTAGTTTCTATGTACAAAAGAATATTCAAGTATACCTTAATTTTTTTTAAATAACACTAAAAATTTGTTATTTATATTTTCATGAAAAATTCTAGGGTGCACAAGAATGAGGATCCATTTTGAATAAAAAATACAGACATAAACAGGAGAAATATAATAAAACTCATGATACATAAAAATTAATAAGAATATTATATAATTAGTTACTTCATGACACCATAAAATTACTCAAATATTTATAATATATCTATTTCACATATTCTTTTATATTTATAATGTAAGATGAATTTAGATTATATTGAATTTTCATGATCTCAAATAGCTTGACCCATGAAAGTGAGAAGCCCAAATCAATACATAAATTTAAATTTATTTCATTTTTTTTTATTAATGTTGGTGTTCAGGCCAGTTTATGCGTATTTCGACTAATTTCACGGTCTTGAAGTTAACAATCATGCAAGTTTTTAATGGCCTGAAGTTTATGAAATTCAAACTAATAATTTCTAAATAACAAATTCAGAATCTAATTAATTAAGATATCCTAAATTACTTCCTCCATAATTTATATACAGAGCATTGCAAATGCTTAAACAAGGTGGGCTTCCTTTCCAAATACCAATTGGATTCATCCTGCTCTGATCTTTCTAGGGAATGTAAAGAGAGAGCGCTGCTAGTTTCAGGCATTTCTGAGTTTATTATTGCTCAGGTGGGGGTTTAGCCTTCTGCGGTCAGAAGAAACATTTGAATATTTAAATGAGCCTTTCCTCAACGGTCATATTAGTGACCGTTGCCCCCGCAGGCTGTACCAGGATCCCGGAGGCGCTAGTCCAGTGGGTGCGGGCTGGCTCACCCCTGGCACGTGACCAACAGTTTGGTGGGTGCACCCCCAACCGACCATAATTAGTACTCCGTACAAACTACAAAATAAAAGGTTGCGGAAAATATGATTATAATTATTTTTTAAAATATTTTTTATTTAAAAATATATTAAAATAATATTTTTTTATTTTTTAAAAATTATTTTTAATATTAACGCATTAAAATAATTTAAAAATACTAAAAAATATTAATTTGTAGCAAAAAAAACTTTTCAATTTTTTTTCAAAAATATTTTTAATCACAAAAATAAATAAGGTCAAAAAAAATTTCATTAGTATTTAAACTTATAAAGTAATTATTTTTACGTGGTTTTTTTTTATGAAAATAGTAGCATTTGTTTTCTAAAGTGTTTTTTATCTGAAAATATATTAAAATAATATATATTTTAAATTTTTAAAAATTATTTTTAACATCGGTCCATCAAAATAATTCAAAAATACTAAAGAAATTCAAAACTTTTGAATAATCAAGTTGAAACGCGCAATTTAGCTACAACTATTAAACATAATATGAAATTTATATATAAAAAAAAACTCTAAATTCAAGAATTTAAATTGAGTTTTTAATTAAAACTGTTGAAACATGTACCTACCAAGACAAAAAAATAAAAAGACGCTATTTTAATATAATGACTATAATGATTGACCCAGTGACCTTAGGTTGCCTGCATTTCTGGATCAATCGATTTGAGCTATGGTTTCTTTGTCCCATCAAGGAGCGCACCTAACATTTATTTGGTTGAAGAGAACAGAAGCCCCACGTAAAACCAACCATGAAAATGCTAAACATGCACCACATGCATTTATGCAATTATTTATATATTGGTTTTTTTGAAATTTTATTTTACTATGAATAATTATCTTAAAATTAAGATAAATCTAATTTTAAAAAATGACATTATTGAAATATCAAATTCAATATGATTTGTAAAAATTAAACGATAAATTTAGTTATTAAATCCAACTAGTCTTGACCAATGAAGTGTTGGTCTAGTGGTTAAGGCATTGCTATATCTCTATAAGGGTGGGAACACAAGTTCGATCCCCAGAAAACGAACTTATTGGGAGGAGCGGCCACGAACTCCGAACGGAACTAGTCTCACCCTTTAAAAGGCTGTGAGAATATCCGGGTAAGAACAAAAAAAAATCCAACTAGTCTCGGTAAGTTTACTAGAAATCTAGAAATCAAGACTCAAGTCATGTTGAGACTTTTATTAAACCAGATAAAATAATTACTAAAACTCATTTCATCCAAAAGGATTTTTAATTATTCTTATTACTCATACAAAATCGATTCAAATGATCAATACAAAAATAAAATATAAAAAAATTATTACTAGAGAAATATATAATAAATAAATGAGATGATATTTATATTCAATAATCCCTTCTCTCTTTTTTTGGATTCAAGAATTCCCCTTGTTTGGTCAGGGACTTAATTATAAAAATCAAGTATGCTCCATGGTATATATTTCTTTCTTTAATACATCTTAATTAAAAATGCTTAATTAATCAATCAATCCCATTGATCTCACAGATACATCATCTTGATAGATTAAAGATTAGCTCAAGGAAAATATCTATCGCCAGCGCAACCTCTAGCAAGAAAAAAAAAACATATATAATTCAATTTTACTTTCTTAATTACGATCTAACCTCGTAAGCAGATTTCCCTCCATGCTATATCTATATGCGTGGACCATTCTTACTGGTCAAGTCTCCTGAAGTCAACTAAGCAAATGTTTGACCTAACCTACCATTAAAAGATGATCATGCACGTGATTATCATAAATACACGTATAGTGTGGTTCCACTTTTATACTAAGGCCATTTGTTTATGTATTTTAAAAATATTTTTAAAAAAATTATTTTTTTATTTAAAATTACTTTTTTTTATTTTCAGATCATTATATTATGCCGATATCAAAAATAATATTTTTTTAAAAAATTATTTTAATATATTTCAAGTAAAATACAGTTAAAAAAACTGTTATCACACTTTCAAATACACTTAATAAATAATATATTAATTAAATCACGAGTCAAACAATAATCAACAGAGGCAGCTGTTTATGTAACCTCCAGATCCAGCAAAAAGATTGGAAGCCATTGATGGTGTCTGATTGTATCCTCTGCCATACATGTTTTCCTATTCTTGCCACCTAAGCTAGAATAGACATATGAACATTCTTGTTGATGATGACATGCACCTTAATGAAGCCAAATCCACATTTAATTCTGGGTCTTTTCAAGCTGTTAATGTATAGTTTTTTCTGATAATTAATATCATGCTTATTTTTATTTTAAATGTGTTTTTCAAAAAAGTTAATTTTTTTTTTTTTTTAATTTTAAATTATTTTGATTTGTTCATATTAAAAAAAAAAATATATTATTTTAATATATTTTTAAATAAAAAATACTTTAAAAAATAAATTACAAACCGTCCTTACAAATACCTCATGGCTAGACCTAGCTAGGTGCACAAGATGGACCACACAGAGTGAAGAATTGTGTGGCACGTAATTTTTGGAGCGATAATAAGGTGGAGATAAATGGTCGGTTGATCATTATATTAAATCACGTGAAAGGATGAAGACTTTCATAATCGGATAGAGCTACTGTCCACTACTGCGCTAGTGTTTGTGCACGTGATTAGCTAGAAAAAATTAAATTAATATTTTTTAAAATGTTTTTTGATATAAAAATATTTAAAAATATAATTTCCTCAATATTCAAGCCTATAGACTATAATATATAGTGGGCAAGGATAAAAGAGTTATGGAATGTAATATATAGTCAAGAGGATAAATGATTGATTTCCTCTATTAATTCAGGTTAAAATGTCAGTATATGAATGGTGGGCAACTTTAAGTTATGAAATGTAATCTTGAAAGGGATAAAGAATTTTGTCTCTATTAATAATCGGCAGTTTCCTCCTCACTCCACACGATTTTCATTATAGAGGACAAGATTTTGATAACAAGTTGCTTACCTACAAAAATAATAAAATAGAGAGAATAAGATGGTCGTAAATCTTATAATTACTAACCCAAGAGGTCCCGGCGAAGCAGTTAGGCACGCTCTCGTCGCTTACGAAGTTGGGGGTTCGACCCTCTTCTTCGTCTGCAGAAGGACGCTTGGGGAGACCTTGCCATCCGGGTCGGTGATTAGTCTGGGCGAAGCCTGGGATACCTTGGTTAACACAAAAAAAAAATCTTATAATTACTAGAAGCTTGAATGATTGTTAATTTTAAACTTTTTGAGAATTAGTTAAGATGAACGTAAATTAACCCGAACATCCACGATTAGAAACATATAATAAATAAAATAAAATAAAAGGTAGATAACAATCCATAAAACATAAGAAAATCTAATTACCTCCATGTAATATAGAATTAAAAAAAAGACAAATTTTCCCTAATTTTATTTTCACTATTTAATGTAATTTTTATAACAGGACTTTCAGGCTCCATGGAACGTATTCTATCCACAGAAAAAAGGGATCGAATTACCTCTGACGTCAAACACAGGAAGAAAGAAAATCTAAGCAATATTCATTGCCCATGGCCGGGAATATGGCAAGCAATTATCTGTGAATAAAAACTGAAAGGATCAGGGAAGGTCCCACTGAAAGGACCAGGCAATCAATGTTTGATCTGCTAAATAAAACTGAAATAACGTCCTGTCAGTCTACTTGTCCCAGAAATTTCCTGTGCTCTCACATACCATTGTAGAATTCCTCCACTCACTAATTGATTTCATACGTATATATTTTACATTACTTTTATTTTTATTTTTATTTTTTAAAAAAATATTAAGATAATAAATTTATTTTTGACAATATTATTAAATCTAATTAAACATTTAATCTTGAAATTTACTAATTTAATTTTTTATATAACTCGAGTTTTGAATTAAATTATGTGGTAGTTGATACAAAGTGAATCATTCAATGTAATAGATTTAAAGATAACTTGAAAGTAAAAATATAATATTTTAAAAAAAACTTTAAGAAGATTTTTTTTTTATTATTGAGACGATATTAATACTGAAATTTCTTTTAAAATTATAATAGTTTTATAAAAATAAAATAACTATACAACATTAAACATGACCTTATAGTATTTTTTTTAAGACTGTGCTTACAACTCTTGAGTTTTTAACTAGATTATATTAAAAAATTCTTTTTATTTTTCATGAGACTTGACCCGAGCCCTAACACAGGTCAATCTCCGGGCCGGCTTGGTCTTCATAACAGTGCTGCTCGTGCCCTTCTTCGTGAAGTAATTAATTCCACACGTACGTGACCAAAACATTGGACGGTGGTGGTGCTATAGATTTTCTTTGAAAGATTCCAAAATGCAATGCCCATAATCATTATAATTCTGTAATTGTCAATTAATTATTAAATTTCTACTTAATTAGGCCAAGTCATTAGTGTTCTAAGAATATCATCCATTCAATATGACCAAAAACTGAAAAGGTGTAAGAAACATAATCTCATGATGACCTCACATTTGCATCATAGTTTTAGCGTAAACAAGATTAATTAATTATTATTAATAATAATAATAGTAAAACGATGCGATTTGCAACACTAATGCTATTATAATATTGCATATTATATTATTTTCTCATAACATATTACTTTACTTACAGGATTGTTGAAGAATATTGACTTGAGAAAAAAAATAAAAAAAAATATATATATATATATATATATATATATATATAGAATCGGAAAGCCATGCATGCTTACACGTCTTGGGGTTTAGAATATTCGTGTTGTGTAATATACTTGGAGTAAGATTTGTTTTTAAAATGTTTTTAATTTTAAAATATATTAAAATATTATTTTTTAATTTTTTTAATTATTTTTTTTGACTTTAATATATTAAAATAATCTAAAATATAAAAAATTAATTAAAAAACACATTTAAATCTTTTTAAAAATACTTTTATCAACGCAAAAACAAAATTTTCATAGTGTAATAGAGTATTTGTTTAAAATAATTTTTTTATGTTTTTATATTATTTTGATGTGCTGGTATTAAAAATAATTTTTTAAAAATAATAAAATTTTATTTTAATGTATTTCTAAATGAAAAACACTTTAAATCGACACTACTTGTTTTGAACACTTGAAAGCATTTAAGGTTGCCACTTGTAATGCATGTGGTTAGCACTTGCATCAAAGTTTCAGTGTATTTAATAGACATTTGACATAGCTGGCGATCATGACCATTTCAAACTAGCTAGAGCTTGCATGGCTTGGGTTTTAGGTTTGAATTTCCATGAATAATCATGTTTAAAACCTAAGTAGCAGGGTGCTAGCTGATAAATTAGCTTTATCGGTAGCTAATAATTGAATTAGATAGTAATATACAATCCCTCATTTTTAAATTAGATAGTAATATTTATTTAATATAGTATTAAGATAAAAAGATCAAATATCTTACTATCCTGATTTTTTATAAATTAATAAAATCAAACATAAAATCACATATTTCTTTAACATGGTATTAACATCTTAATGACTAAATAATTGGAAGTTCAAATCTCATAATTATGTTTTTAAATTAAATTAATAAAATAAACACAAAACAATGGTGAGTTTATGTAAAACCATCCATTCAAATCTAATTTAATGTTGTTTCAGAAGGCCATTGGACAAGCATGGCATGGCCGTGTGGACAAGGTGAAGATGAATGAATGGTCGGTCCATCAAGTTGGAGAGAGCAAGTCTTTTTCTTCAAAAGGATATGGTTGACTAGCTTATAAAATCATAGGAGTTGTTTTTTCTAATTTTAGCGTAGCCATGAAAACTTGAAAAATAAGTAAATTATTTGTAACTGTAACCATAAAGACGAAGGCTATAGATTAATTTATCAGGTTTTAATTTTATTTTTTTTATAAATTATCAGTTCGAGTTTCATAAACCTCAGGGCCACTGGAGATTTACATGGTTGTTAACTTCAGGACCCGTGTGATTAGTTGAGGTACGCGCAAAGTGATCCAGACATCCATGTTAATAATAATAATAAAAATTATTTGGAACTGTATTTGAGTATATTTTAAAAATATATTTTAATATTGTTTTAATAATTTTGATATACTAATATTAAAAATAATAATTTTAAAATATTATTGCATCATGATACTAAACATTAACAAAATGAAGGGTGTTAATGGTATAGTTAGAGCATAATTAATTTAGTTTTGGGAAGTTATCTCAGCTAGAACCTTGTTGTGATTGGGTGTTAATCTCCATGAATTGTGGATTAATGGGGACGATGACGATCTAGTTAAGAAAACACAAGAGAGGTTAAGTGGTCAAAAGCGAGTGATACGATGACGTAATAGAGAAATAAGGATAACGAAACGTTTTGGTGCTTTTTCAATGTCAAGTCCAAAATCTATAATCTCTAAGCACCGCCCTTTTCTCGAGTGGATGCCAGCTGTAAACCCAACTTCTCGAGGGAGGTTGTCTGGATACGATCTTGTTCCTAGTTGCTGTCTGGATATTCTACAAGGAGGAATTTTGCCTTCACTTTTTTTTTCCCTTTTTTTCCCCTATAGATATAAAGTTTTTATATTTCTTGGTTTAGTTAACCAACCGGATCTGATGATTAAGCCATGTTAGTTTTGGTTTTGAATCTTTTCATAAGTACACTCGATGAAACTCGATTGACTCGCTTGTAGTTGGATGATCGGTAAAAATTCAAATAAGTTTCAATTAACTTATTTTTTTTATTTTTTATTCTAAATAATACGATTTTTATCTTCTTCTTCTTCTTTTTATCCCAATAAATGTTGTTTTATTAAAAACAACCCTAATAAATATAGGCCAACTCGATGATTTTAGAGTTTACTAGTTCAATTCGTAACTTGAATCAAGTTGTAGATCAAATCGAGTTTTATAATGATGTTTTTTGGTAAATATAATTTTGGTAAATTACAATAGTCAAGAGACATATTCTCCGTTAAGTAATAATATAAATTATATTTTAGGGTATCATTCACGTTAAGTAATAATATAATAACAAAACTAAATGATCACGAGTTTGAATCGCACTACTCTTATTCTAGTTGATAAAATTAAATACAAAATTTTAGGTTAAATCCTAGGTTAAAGTGGTGGGTTAGTACAAATTTCAAATTCAAATAATTTTCACTCAAGACAATTAATCAAGATAGTTAGAGCGTTTAAGATAAGATGATTATTTAACTTTCTTCTTCATTCTTCATGTACATTTATTTAGGGTCAAATCCTAGGTTATTTTTTTACTTAACATATCATTAGGTTACCTAATTAATTGGATGATTAGTTGAAGATGTGGTTAGCTGAGAATTTCAAGAAATTCAAGGATTTGCTAACTACTACAGCTGAAATTCTTGTGTTCTTTTATCTGTGCATTCTTATATAATAAACAACTTACCTAAAAGATTTAACATCTAACAAATCAAATTTATGCAGCAAAATTGAAAAATTGTGATGTATTAGGTTGTGGGCATGGCTAGATTCTGGTAAAACTGATTTTATAATCAGCAGTTCGTTTTCTTCAAGGGAAAATGTTCGTAGTGTTATTTGCCCCATTATGTCACACATTTCTTTGCCATATAACGTTCATTACCATGATCATGCATGGTACTGAATTTAAAGAGATGCATGTCCATGACCTCTTCAGATGTTTAGCAGTAATCTACATGATAAAAAAAGATGCAGTCATGCAGCGATCCGAAAGATAAAAAAGAAAAAGAGAGTGCTGCTTTCGGCTCTATACCGTGTGGCAGAAGAGATTGTCGATCGGTTTGTATGTGAGAAGTGATACAATTTGTAAACCCTAGATAACTTGTCAAGCTCCTTGAATCGAGGAGAGATGGAAACTGCGTGGAAAACTGGAAATGGAGTGGAAAACGAGAAAGAAGAACAAGACTAGTGGGACTAGACTAATGGGCTGTGGGATAGATGGATGAAACTATTGATGAAATGAGACAGAGATCATCATGTTAAATGGACCCAGAAGCCCATGTCAAACTCTCTGTTTCTCTCTTACAGAGCTTGCCAAAGAAGTGGTCTTTCTTGAGAACGAAGTTTCAGATTGGAAATGGAATACATGCTCAGGAACCAGCATGGAAGACTTAAAGAAAAAGGACCGACACTTTTCTGGTAAATTCATATTCTATTTCTGAATAAAAAAGGTTTCCATAGCCAATTGGAAACTGACTAGAAAGTCGAAAGCTCAAGTTCCTGTCAGAGTTGAGTGCCATTCAAGCATGTACGCAAGTCCGTAGGTTACTTTATGATTCCAAATCCGAGCATGATAACCAACTGCAGGAGTTTTGGAACCTCGATGTAAGAAATGGCAGGAGATTCATAAAACAAATTATTCAATATGAAACCAACTTTACTAAACCAATGATGACAATAATACAAATAAATACAAACCAAAGCAGTGACCCCCAACAAGAAATTGGAAGAGTATGCTAAGTAATACGAAAGAGAATTTTCCTATGATTTAACAGATTTTATGTGAGAACGAATGTGGAGGCAATCCATCACCGCTTTGTATACATCCCTTGTGCCAATGATGAGAGATCGAAATATCCTGCGGGCTGAGTTGGAGCAACAGGGAATGCTGGAGGAGGCATACTTGGATTAGAGTTTGTCATGCCATTGATAGGAGCTACTGACCCTGGCCTATACATACTGCATATAATTCACAAGAATTAATTTTCAAGTGTCCGAGGCAAACCAGACCTTACAAAACATGCAAGTATCAGACCCATTTAACAGGCAATTTTCTTTGAATGAAAGATTAAAGAATGCCAACATCTATGCTTTACAACGATAGGTTTTTCAAGACTTTCCAGTTTCATCAGGCAAATTGCGAAAGGTAACTTTACAGCCATATTTTAATGCTATGATAGTCAAGGGAATGCATTGCATGCTTCGTAACCAAATCCAAAATCTATTCTAGACCGCATGTTGGGAATTAGGTTGTGTTCCTTCTCCAATCTCTTAGCCATGAAAGATGGGGCCACTGATATTTCAACCGAGGGGCATAACCCTCATTCTGTTGCAACATGATTGTTTTGCTTCAGGTTTTGACCACTCTCAGTGTTGACTATGTCAACTCTAAACTGTGAACTAGCTGATTTCATCACTTAGAATAACTTAGGAACTTGAATTTGGAAACATAAAGTTCTAAGAACCAAACCCAGAAAGATCTATACTTGGGATTTATAAACTAAAAAAGAATTCAGCAATAAATAAATGCCCGCACCGGAGTCCTCAGTGTCTACCTTGATATTGGAAAATTAAATGAATTCCCTGCTGAATAGGTTTGTTGGCCGCTTCCCATCTGGTGCGAGAAAACAATAATAGATGAGAGATTGAGCTTTTAAAATAAGAAGGTATGGGGAAATCACTTCAAAGCTCAACCTGAATATATGTCTGTGGATAAGTGCTTGGCATCACCATCCCAGGAACTTGATAGCCATAGCTTCCCCAATTCTGAGCAGGTAAGTGAATGCCATTGGAAATGGGTCTATGTGCATTGGCAGGAACGGTTTGGGATCCACCACCAGTCCTTGCTGCAGCAGTCATGTGGAATTGTTGTTGTTGGGATAACATTGCAAGTTGCTGTTGAGGGACGGAAAATGGAGAAACCATACTGGACTGTGCATAATCCACAAACAAAATGGTAAGATGAACATGAATCTCTTTTACGCAAGAAAAGGACTAGATGAAAATTACAAATGGCACAAATGGACTGTTGTGCATCAAAGATGCCATAATGCCACTTTCCATACTCCATTTTATCATATGATAGAAAACTATGGACACTGAAACTTTACTAGCGATCTGTCTTAACTAAAAATTACAAAGACACCTTCACCCCTATTTCTAGCCAGAACAGCCAATTGGGAAGCTAACATATATGCCATAGATGACCAAAAAATAGTGTTGCTTATAATCCTCTGCCATGATAGCTTTGTGATGGACACTCACACTCACACACAGCTCTTCACAACTTTTTATCATATGATCACTGAATTGAATCTTTTTTCTTCCACAATACCCTGTCCACATTTAATCATGCTTCTAAAAATTTTCAATGCAGGCATTTTTTTCACAATACATACCTTGTTGAAGAGGTTCATAGGATCATTATTTGAATCCTTTAGGGGTTTCTCTAAAGGAGGTGAAGTTGAGTTTGGTTGTGTCATGCTTTCAATAAAATTTGATGTACCACTTCTCTCTGGTGTTGATTTTGCTTCAGCAGCTGCAAGATTCTTTGACAATTATGGAACTGGGAAACCAGGAAAAAATGGGAAAAGAGCATCTCAATGTCAATAATTTCTTTTATAAAATTATTAGGAGCACAAACTCACCTTTTAAACCGGTCCATCCAATATCATGAGCAGGAGTCGTGGAATTACTCCCCCTAGAATCATCCATGCAAAGCAAATTAAAAAGTTCAGTTGCATAATCAACTTTTGGCGGTGTTACAACTTTGGTTGCACTTTCTTCCTTCTTTTCTAATTCAACTTTTGGGGCTACTGGTTCTGACTTCCGCACAGGTTCTTGTGGTTTGGTATCACGTGCCACCTGTTTGCACAGTCTGTTAGTTTAGTTGTATGCAGGGCTAGCAGCCAAAGCAACACATTACCATGCATGTTAAACACACATGATGACACACAAGGAAAAGCACGATAAGCCATTCCTCTCTAACTCTACTGCAATTGATTGGTCAGACCTCTAACAATCAAATGGTTCTTCAATTAAACCCCAAATGGTATCAACTGTTCAGAACTCTAATAATCAGTTGATAATCAATACAAATTATCTTCCTAATTTTTTTTATCTTTTCATGTTTTCAAGAGATCTCAAGAAATTGGACAAAATAGTTGTTTCCCAATACGTCTGCAAAATGTCCCTACATTCTCAGCACTCAAATAATAATAATAAAAGAAATGCAACCCCAGTTTAACAACTTGCATCGATTTTAATTATTGTACAAAACTTTTAACAGTATGGACATGCATAGCAAAATATATGCACGCTATAAATACTTTGACATTTGTGTATTATGATTTTCCTTTGTTTGGTTATATATATACTTAAATTAAAATGGTACTGGAAGGGAGAAGGGAAATGGAATGTTGCATGCGAAAAAAAGGCAAGAGGAAGCAAAAATGTATCTACCGGTTGAGATGCTTTAACAGGCATTGGAGTGGATGCTTTAACAGGCAGTGGTGTGGAAGCTTTAATAGGCGCCGGAGTGGAACTTCTCGAAGCAGGACTACTGTCATTTGTAACGGGTGGACGAGTAATTCTTCTCTCCTCAGAACCATGGTTAGTGCCATTCATTCGGCCATGCCCACTACTTCTTGGTTCTGGTCTATAAATTGAGGTCCCCTCTCCACTCCCCCTCGAAGGTGATTTGGCTTTTCCATCCCTAGGAACCCATCTCTTCTCTTCATATCTAACATATAACATAAGCATCCTTAAGTTCAACATCAGGTAGAAAACTAATGATATGGACAAAGCAGTGTGACAAAGTCATACTTTGCTCGAATGAAATTCTCGATTCCAACTCTGTCATAATTAGGAGGCAACTCTGCTTCCCAGTAGTTATTTGATCTCTCGTTCCCCGTAGCTGTGGAAAACAAGAAACAAAAACCTGATCTCAGATGCAACTTGGAAAAATCAAAAGGTAAACAATTTAGAGAATTAAAAATCATGCTTACATTGGATAAATGCAATCTGCTCTGGAAGCCATGTGTCTAAAGTGGCTGATCTAACCTGTGTCAGGGTCATAAAGGAGCTGCATAAGCACATTGTAGATGAATGTGCGAATAGTTGCAAACTGAATCTCGGGATGGTCATCACTCTTCACTTGAAAAAAGAAGAAGATATACATGATTTTAATGGAATAAAATGCTCCACCTTTGATATGTGTACTCCAAGACTCCTATGGATACCTGAACACTGCATGCATATGAAGATTCCTAGATTCACACTAGCCCATCTAGGCCCTCTGTATAGAAAATGAGACAGCATTGCAAATCATAAATCCTCAAACCCATACATTGCAGTAAACTACTAAAAAGCCAGTTACTGATAGGAACATTGGCGTAACAAGAAAAAGGTCAGCAATTTGAAAACCTGCATTATTTCTTATACACAACATATATTGCGCTTAGATACCTACTTGCTTTTGCAGTCAGCGCACTCTCGATTCTCCGGTAATTTAAGGAGGCTTTCCAGTATCTGCAATCAAAATAACCACAAAAGTGAATTTCATTTTAAATCACAAGCTAAAGAAAACAGAATCCGAGTTAATTAATCCAATCAATTAATGACATCATATAGACTAGAAATTACAAGAAAGTTATCTGTAAGGCCATAATGCCTGCTATGAAAGAACAGTTGAAGCAACAATCGCAGAGCTTTGCTTTGGATTTTGCAGAGAACAGTCCACATTATATTTCGAAAATTATCATTGACTTTATTAATTTGTAAGCATCTTACTTTTATCAACTATTTTAATTTGTAAAAATTATCATTGACTTCCATGCTAATGGCATGAGGCAGGTGGATAGAACACTAACAACTTCAATAAAATAAGAGTCTACAACTGTACAGCAAACTACAACTAATTCCAAATACTACACAACATGGATATGATATCTAACAAAAAATGAAAAAGAGAAAAGAAACACAGCCCCACAGGTGTTAATTGCACAAAATCCACAGTGCAAAAACCAACAACTCAGCAACACTTGTCTAGTTACAGACAGCATGACCCTTTAATTTTAGTCAGCCTCCGCACCACCAGAAACCTTCGACAGCTATGTTATGAATTTTAAAAAAGTTTCTTCCTTTGTAGGCTCATTTTTTAGCATACATGATTAGCAAAACATTCAATGTAAAAACAATCCAAATACAAAAGAAACCAAGACAACTCAAAACAGATTCCATTCCATGTTAATAATTTGAAGAAAAACCAATTCAACTTGTGGAAGAAGAACGTAATTTCAGACAAGTGCAATGAAAAAAAACAGATTAAATATAACTATGCCTTTCCTGTAACTGACCAAGACACCTAAGATCTAGTGAAACATAAGCAAAACAAATGAACTTTTACTAAAATGAATCAAAAAACAAATACAAGACAGAGACTTTATCTAAGAAACAGCTTATAATTCCAAACCGAACAAAGAAAAAGAAGCAAAACATCAACACAGAGAGAAAAGAAACTAAAGAAGAGACCTTTCTGTGCTTTGCATTAAGTTCTTTCGAAACATTAGCCTTCTCATTCATGTTTTTGCACTCTCTCTCCCTCTCTCTCTCTAATGAAACAAAAACTTATACTTCTCTTTCTCTCAGAGAAAAACTGAAAATTTCTTTGTATGGCGGCTTAGAATCCAACAAAGGCCGACAGTACAGGGAAAGGAAGTTAAAAGGTATGGAAGAAGAAGAAGAGAAGCCAAAGTGGGAATCTTCTCTCTCTTTCTCTTTGCTTCGGTTTTTGAATGGAGACCAGCGTGTCCTTGCACGCGTTAAATGGGAACGAACCACTTTTGAGGACACAATCCCTCAATGTCTAGTACGTTTCTAAATCAGCCTTTCTACTTTATTTCTTAACAATTTGACCCTTGTAAGTTGTGGGCCTTACTTATGATTTACAATGAATTTATAGTTTTTATTTGATTTTTTTTTATTATTTATATTCAACTACGCATTAGAGCTAGCTAAAATTTAACATATACATGAATTAATATTTATTTTTATATAATCTATTAATTATTATATTATAATTATGAAAAACTAATAATTAAAAATCCCCAAACCAAATGAACTCAACGAGAACAAACCCAATGAATATAGGATATGGATGAAAAACCTAAAACCCACCACCCATTCCTAACCAAGTTTATATTGATACTTATATAAGTAAATTGCGTTTCAAATGATGTTTTATGAAAAATTGAGAATTTTTTTATTTAAAATTAATTTTTTCTATGGTTTCAGATTATTTTGATACGCTGATATTAAAGATTATTTTTTTTTTAAATAAAAAAATATTATTTTAATGTGTTTTTCAGCGAAAAACACTTTGAAAAGCAGCCGCTAGTACACTCTCAAACACTTTTTTAGTAAATGAGAACGGTCAGGAAAGGCTTAAGTTTGACAAAAGGTAGAGAGGTTTAAGGAGGTGAATTGACAAAACGTCAATTGTTAAAGGACCAAACACAATTTTATCCAAGAGGTGGCCGCTCTCTTTTACGTGGCTTGTTCAAGCTTTGGGTGGGTGGCAATTTGACGCCGCAATTATTCTTGCTCGTTGAAAATGAAAGAGACGCCACGGAGGGGTTTTTCATTTTTTTTTTCCTCCTTCTTTTTCATTGCCATATCCTTACTCTCTCTTTTTATTTATTTTTTATTTATTTTTTTGGCCTTTTAATTTTCTTAATTTTCCTCTTGGATAGCAGCATGGCCACAGCCCAAAATGAAAGATCAAGAACCATGCTTGCAAGCAACCTCCTCCTCTCCAAAATAATGGTCTTTCATGTTATTTGATAATAGAAAAATTAAAGTCTTTATCAAATTTGATTTCTTAATTAGGAGTATTGAGTTAGTTCTCCCCACCATTGATTGGAGGTGCTACCTAGCATCATTCATTTTGATCCATAGATCAAAGTTATTAAAGGTAATATCTGTTTTTGTTCTTAAAACTGTTTTTGGATATATTTTAAAAATATATTTGGTTTGAAAAAGTATTAAATTGATATTTTTTTAGTATTTTATGATGGTTTTGATGTTCTGTTATTAAAAATAAAAAAAATTATTTTGATGTATTTTCAAGTGAAAAACAGTTTAAAAAAGCACTACACATAATAACATCAAACATGTATTAAATTTGGCTTGATTCATGACCCGACTCAAAACACGAGTTAGAGGTTGGATGAGTTGACCCAATTAATAAAAGAACATGTCGTTTTGAAGAATTTTTTTCTTAAAAGTAAAACCGAGTTTTAAATATTTCAACCTAATCATAGGTGTTCAATTTTTTTAAATTTTGAATGCGCATGCTTAGCAACTTCTCATGGTTGCTTTCATTCTAGTTTTTTTCCAACTTAAATTAAATGGTAGGAGAATATTGTTGATAGTTGAAACCAATGCCAGGAATGGTGAAGAACTACCCTGGTTGGTGTGCCTAGACCCTTCTTAATCTCTCAACTTCACATTGACAAATATAAAGAAAGAATTATGGAAGATGTAATTAAGCATTTAATTAAACTTATCATTATATTATTATATCAAGCTTTCTCCATACTCATGGAGAATCAAAACGAGGTGAATCATAGCTATTATTATGATGTATAGTGTTTTTTAAAATTATTTTTAATTAAAAATATATTAAAATATTTTTTTATAATTTTTTTTTTATTTTTAACATTAATATATTAAAATAATAATAAAATATCTAAAAATATTAATTTAATATTTTTTTTAAATAAAAAACTATTTAAAATACTCTTTGAAAAATAGAAGATATGATATTATTTTAAAAATAAAAAAAACCTCGAGTGGACATATATGCCTACCATTTATACGAAGAAAACAGGCCTAACCAATCCAAAAACACTATTTTCCAACTAGGACCACAACCTTGGTAGCCATTCAACACAAAGTTGAGTGGAAATCATCATCTTTTTGACAAATTGCGATTGTCCATTTTCTCTAATGATCTACAGAATTATATTGTAACCCTTGATGGACATTAGATAGATCAAATCCTACTGATTGGATTCTAATTAGATTTTCCATTAATAATGCAAATGTGAATTATGTGGACAAGATGCCGGCTCCCTTCCAAGCTCTGTTCTTGAAAACCCAAAGCCGAAAGAAAGATCTTAGTGTCAGCTATCACATTCTGGATTTTCATTTGTATGTTACAGCTTACTGTGTGAAGAAATTGAAAAAAAAAAGGTTCTTGTAAATGGACAAAACTTAGAATCACAAAAAGTTGATTGAATATTTGCCCATCAATGCCCGCAGGCCTTATCAAACCATTTTTTCTTGATTTTGTTACCTCTGTTCAACTACCATCAATTAGCACAGAAGAAAATGAAAATGATTGAGATGCATAATGTTCTTAGCACTAGCTAGGGCTTCGCCATTAGTCAAGGCAGCTTCAACTAGACCTGAAATCACAAGCTCAACCAGACTAAACCACCCTCATTAAGATAAGCTTGAGCTTACATATGCATAATGTACACTTGAGCATGAGTCAATTGGTTTATCTGGGCCACCATCGCTAGCTGTTAGGAATCATGCCACTTCAGAATTGACTTCAATTACAAATACAATAATATGTTATCGGTACTGGTTCAACAGAACAATCATTCCATAGTATTCAGATTAGAATATTCAATCATAGACAAAACTTGTACGAGAGAAAAAAACTAGAGCTGTGCTGTGATAATTGGATGGTATAAACAATATGCTTTGAAAGTTCAGAAGAACCCCACCTTGATGGGCAATTTGAACGCCATGGAAGTTGTTAGATGACTTGTGTCAGATGACACTGTAATGGAGGTTTCTTGAGCTCCAGGTGTAATTTTTGTCTTTCTGAACCCAAAAAAGAGGGGTCGGAGTTCTCCAAGAAGTGTCTAATTGTCTGTCACAAGACATGGTGCAGGAAGCTCAACTGCAATTCTATATCCAATATTTGCCGAGTATTGCAGGCAGGATTCAAGTCCTTCATAAGGAAGAAGACCAACAGTAGCCTTTTTCCAACTGCTCGTCTTGGTGCCAACAATCTCAAATAGAAATCCTTCACAATGTTTCCAACCAGTATTAGCTCAGAAATCAAAGCCAATTTTGGTTTTGAAAAGCTGTCTACAGCTAAGAATCTTGTACTATCTGAAAAGTTTCAACAGCTCAATCATTGAAATTAAGATAAACTGGCAAGTCCCAGGTGCCCAATGAATTTGTTATAGTACAAGTTTGAATAAATCAAAGTGCCCATTTTCATCTCTGTTGTCAACCTCGCTTTCAAACAAACCTACTCGCAGACTGTCTCGAAGTTTTATTGCATTAAAGAGAACCAAGAAAGCATGTGAGACCAGATACAATATCGACGTTTTACTAGAATTAGTTTATGTGGTAGGCAGAAGAGAACTTTATTTCTGATAATGAGCAAATTTGTCCATAATAGACAACACAGCAACACTGCCATGAGAGAAAAGGGAGAAAAAAGGGCGCAATAGAATTAACAAAGGTAGACACCTCATACTCCATAAAAGTATAGAGCAGACCTATGGAAGTGCATTTCCTAGCATGTGTAGTGCCATGTCCCCTCCATGGTCTAGAATTCCGGTCATATCATTCTCTTTTCTTAAGCATCTTTGCATCAACTTCTCCACTATAAGGTGCAACATTGTATGCATACCGTTGGAGAACAGAGAAGACAACCATCTCCAAAATTACCAAGACATTCTGATAAGCTTCTTCAAGGTGCTCCACATCTAACCAAAAATGATTAGGCCGAATGATGCCCATCGAAACAAGCATCTCAAGCACTATTCCCTGCACATGGTAAAAAAATGGCCTTCATGGACAAGTGATGGCATCCATGTGATATTAAATAACACAGATGAAAGGACACCATGAATAAAGCAGGGAAAGGGAGAGGCAGAAGGAAGTTGCAATCCTCTGTGATCTGGAGATGCACATACATTCTACACAAAAACCTACATATATTTAGACATTTATAGCCACAGCTATAACCTCCTGATCTGTTCTAGAGAACAAGTTAACCCACTTCCTCAGTTCTGGAACTCTGATTAGACAGTCCAAATGATTAGCGGTGATTTGAAAAGCATTTACAATGAGTTTCCCGAAGGTATTCTATAGGCCCATCAAACTACAAAATGCATTAGGTATGCTGCACAGCTCTATTTCAAGGATTTTGAAGAATCTCCAAATGGAATTTAATCAAATATGCATGGCCCTGATCTCAAATTTAAAGGCACAAGCAAACAAGCCACAGCCATCTTTTTTCAGTAACTTATCCATATCGAAAGCACTAATCTGATAAATTCGAGCCAATTAAAATCTGAACCACTCACACCAAATATCCCAATAAAACTTGAATCCGAACCATCTCAAAGCAAAAGATTTAGCTAGCATATAGAGTAGCTTCCCGTTAGAATGGCTCTGTTTTAAGTGACTTGCAGAGGCCCACCTATTTTCTTCTTAAATAAGTCGTGAAAATGATATTTGCACAAGGTGCCAAAATCTTCAAAGATTGTAAAATTCCTTTGATCGGATTAACCTAGATATTCTCCTTTTGTCTATCCTATCGGGGATGAGGGAGATTTGGTTGGTTTGCTTCAGGTTGTTAGGTCTCCTTTTGTGCCCTTGGAGCCCTTGAGGGCTTGGTTTGTACCTTTGGCTTAAGAACACCCACCCACCCTTTGCACATCAAAGCAGGAGGGAGAGAGAAAAGATGAACAGGAAGCAGAATGAGTACGGGAAGGATACTTACCTGCCAAAAGCAAAAGAAGACAACCCCTTTGATGCATAAGAACTTTGCAAGAGGCTTGTGTGGTGCCAACTCTTTTGCGAAAACATGGTAAAACAGTAGCAGAGAATACAAAGCCAGTGAAACGGAAATGTTGAGGATAATGGTGAATGTCCAACTCAACCAATTGGGGTAAATGCCAAGCATTTGCAGAGTTATCATCAAGATCGAACATGTTGGGCGAATGATGACAAATTGCCATGTCCAGTGTTTGAGCACTACTAAATTACGGTGGTCTAGCCGCACTGTGTGAGGCTGCATTTTATAAAAACGTAATGTGCTTAAAAACTTGGATAGACAAGTCAATGTAGCATTCCTCTCATGTAACTGTTATATATTATAAATTATAAACGGGAAAGAATCTGCAGAAATCATTTCCATACCACAAAAAGTGTCATTGGGAAGGCATGGTGAATTTCTCTTCCTTTGACCTCATCAGGCACAATATTTTTGCTAATGGATATTTTCAGGTAACTATACAACAATGACAAGAACTTGGCAATTACCTGCAAGTAGAAATGAGAAACTAGAACTGATGTCATAAGCGAAAGGAGCCACAAAACAAAGTTAAATCACAATTATTGCATTGAAAACTCACCAAGGCCTCGTAACATTCCTTAACTGAATCCAAAAACGTGAAGAATGCTTCACTCCCCTGGAAATTCAACAAACCCACAAAGGAATCAACAGCATATATGGGAGCCATTAGGATAATAATTATTATGGCCTTCTGTTCCTTTGGATTTTTCCAGTAAAACAGATGCTGAGATAGGAGCTGCACTGTAAAGAGCAGTGTAAGCAGCACACAGAACGCGCACCCTAATAGGGTAATCTGTCCACGATCCATATTGCTGAAATCCATAATTAAACAGCTAATTGAGAAGCAAAAATCTACAAAAGAACATCAGCAAATCATCAGAACCTTTATTACCAGTTCTCAGTGGTAGGAATAAATGCAGCAAATGCTGCTTTAACAGATCAAAGTCAGATAATAAAAGGAGAAACAATAAGTTAAATTCTAAATTAAACAATTGCAAGGTGGCAAATGGTGATAGCAGAAGCAATCAACAACTATTCCTCTATACTGCACACTCAGATCTGCAACTGGAAAACATCAATTTAGGATATATATATCAGTGGATGATAAATGTGTGAACTTTACTGATGCATCAAACTTAGGGTAACATACATATCCGTGCATATATACACATGTAAATAGGCACACAAGTATCAAGATTTACAGTAAACAGTTACAGAGTTGCCAATGATGGCACAACCGAAATGCAATCCTCTAGTTTCAGAAGAAAAATTCAGCTATCTAATACACGAACAAAATTTTAGGAGCAAATGAAGCCCGTCACGAAAATAAATCCTTTAAAAAACAAAGCAATAATCCAACACAATTACCAAAGTTTGGCTCACTTGTATGTTCTTTTTGAGATAATGAATTCAGAGATATATTGGGAACTTCATCAATCTATATATAACTGTGGCAGTAATGCATACGCATGCACATATATGCAGATGCAAATAGGCACATGTATCAACATTTTTAAGTTAACATTTTCAGGGTCATCAATAATGGCAGGTATAAAATGTCATGAAGCGCAACTACTGATTAATCCCATGATGCCGCAGCAATCTAATCCTCTTAATCAAACCATAAGCTACATTCTAGTAAGAACTAAAGCAACCATTTCAAGAAGATACCAACCTCAGTGTAATCTTAAGACAACTGAACAATATAAAGTTTGTGAGGTTTCTTTAACGTAGAAAAAAGAAACACTTACAGGACCAAGAAGATGAAGTGAGACTGAGATTTTCTTGATTGAGTTTTTTCGTCTTCTTTTCCTGCTTCTCTGGGATACTGTAAGAGAACCCACTATATATTTTTGAAGATACAATGATTGTAGTTAAACTAAACCATAAATCACTGTTCCAAGCGAATGATCACATGACCGGTTATAAAAAATCCACGTTTTGTTTCTTTAATTATTTCACCAACTTAGAGCGTGATGGGAAGTAATAAATAAGGCCAATCAAGATCAAGATTTTGCCTCCAGTCAGTTCTCGACACCTAGCAGCCTGCGAGTCCATGTTCTCTTGTTTATTTGATTTGCGATAAAAGGGACAAACGGGAAAGATTTCTTTCGTTTTCACTATTTTTGTTTTTATCTTTCTGTGGTGAAGAAGGGCTAAGGACCTGTTTCAAAGGAAACTGGGAATTAAAGAGGACTGGTGGATCGTCCAAGACGAAACTGTTAGTCAACCTATGGTTGTTGAGCCATAATTTAGATTTTATTTGGGACTGAGGTGATGAAAAATTTTAAAATATTTTTTTAGTTTTAAAATATATTAAAATATTCTTTTAATTATTCTTAATATTATCGCATCAAAACCATTTAAAAACATTAAAAAATATTAATTTAATATTTTTCATGCTAAACGCACTTTTAAAAATCATTTAAAAATAGTTTTAAACACATTTAAAAACACAGATTTGGTGGATTTTATAAGTTGATTCACAGGTTCGGGATCAACCCAGGGTATGATTTAATTTTTTTGAAATAATATTATTTTAATTAAAAAAGATATTAAAAAGTAGAATTTAGTACAAATCACGAGAGATTTTATGACGCTTAGAAAGTAACTAGTAACATACTATTATTTATTCTCTAGCTTATTTTAAAGAAAAAAATAGATACAAGTAGGAGAGAAAAATCTTAAACTGAGATATTTTTATAATTTTTGGTGAGTTATGAATTTTACAATCTCTTTCTTCTTTATATCTTTTTTTAAAGTATATTTAAAAAATAACTAATAAAATATTATTAATTATTTTCTTAACACTATAAAATCTTTCGACAAACCACAAAGTTAAATTTATAACCATGGTTAGAGCTCGGACCCATACCCGACACATCACAAGTGTGGTGGATTAGAATACCATGATGTTTGGTTTAGCATCCAAATTCTTTTATATTAGAAATTTAGGAAATGTTGCCTTTTTGAAAATGTTATTTCTTTAATTTGAATATGATGATATTTAGTATGTGAATTCTCTAATATTAGAAATTTAGGAAATGTTATTTCCATAATTGGAATATGATGCTTGGTATCGACATTCTATAGTTGCATTCTAGGTTGGAGAGAAAATGTATAGAGATTTGCATGTGGAGATGGCTGGAGAGAAAATGCATGGAGATTTGTACGGGGAATATTTGTGCATGGGAGGCTTTTGCATGGTTGGAGACAAAATTTGTAATGTTTTGAATATAAAGAGTTAGGAAAATACAACAAAGTCCTTGGTGGCTTAAAGAGTGGGTATAATTAAATGAGGGGTATTGTAGTAATTGTATAAAGAGATGATATATATAAATAGAAGAAAAAAAAAAAACAAAAGAAGAGATCTGAATATTTGAGAGAGCAAACCGTGAGAGAGAAGGGAGAAAGAAGAAGAAGAAGAGAAAATAGGAAAATTAGAAGGGAAATAGAAGGGAGTTGAAGAGAATAAGTTTAAAGATAAGATTTAGGTTGTTAAGTATATAAATGTGTATTATTGAACTTTAATTTCAGTTTTGATGAATGTTAGGGTTTTGAAAATTTGTGTTTTGGGTTTAATTGATGAATTAAATTGAATGTTATAAGGTTGATTGTTATGGGTAATTGATTAATGAGTTGATTATGGAAGATTGTGATGATTTTGAGTTATGAATTGTGTAAATGGTGAATGTTGAGTTAGAAATTTGGCAAGAACAGTAGGTTTCTGTTAAAAATTCTGGGTTGGAGGTTGAAGATGACAAAATTTCGGTTTGGTCCCTCAATTTTGGAAAATTACAGTTTAGTCCCCAAACTTTGGAAAATTTGCAGATTGGTCCCTGGAGCCTATTCCGAGAATCTGAACAGAATAACATATGAATTATGGACAGAATTATTGTATAGATAAGAGAATTTAACACTTTCAATTTGGTCCTCCAATTTGATAAAATTACAATTTGACCCTAAAAATTTGGTAAAATTCCAGAATGGTCCTTGGAGTATAATGAGATGATCTGGACAGAAATGAGGACTAATTATGGTCAGAATTTCAGTATATTCATGGATTTATGATAAATTTCAGTTTGGTCCTCCAATTAGACAAATTACAATTTGGCCCTAAAAATATGATAAATCCCAGATTAGTCCCTAGCTGTAATATTAGCTTTTTCAGATTAGTTTGATGAATAATTAAGGGTTATTTAGTGAATTATTGCCAATTTTATTAGTTGTTTTTATTATGGATTAGATTTCGGGAAAACCGTTAAATGTTAGGTTTTTAGGAAAGATAACTAGTTAGTTCAAAAACATTTAGGGTTATGGAATACACCCTTAGATAAGTGTATTAAATAGGTTATATATTCTTTTGAGTCATTCTTGAATATGTCTCCTTTATATTCAGATAATCCTGATATTCTACCGGCGGGACGTCAGTAGGATTTCCTTCGATATCAGCTTTGAGTTTTGTTGCTTTCGAGTCAGGTGAGTGGATAATTTTCCATATGCATGAGAAATATTATAAATATTTGATTTGTTAATATGAATTGGATCATGCTTCTTGATAATATATATGTTGATTATTATCCTTGTTTTGATAAAGTATGATCAATTGTTGAATCTGAATTCTTGATATGAACCAGTATATATTTTGAATTGAATTCTGAATTGATAGCTCCTCATTTGATTGATGTCATGAGTTGAGCCTTGAGATATGAATATGTCTGTTTGATTATGATTATGAACCTATGGTATGTCAGTCAGAATACCCATGCTAACAGGGTAGTGTTAGTCTTTGTGCACATCGTATCTGAACCCTAGTTGGTCGGGGGAGTCACCAACTTGTGTGGACTGATCATCCCACAGTACGGAGCCTCATGCTCATTGCATTTTGATTTTCTGACGAGCTTTACCATATGATATTCTTGTTATGGCCTATTTGAGAAACCTTTCTATAAGAACCTAGAGCCATACTTGTATATATATTTCTCATTGCTGTATTACCTCGTGTGTGTATATTGAACGTTATCTACTCACTGAGTTGTTGAACTCACCATCTCATTATTTATCCTTTTCAGGCTTATAGCTTGATAGCAGGTCATTTTGTTGGACCTTCAGAACCTGCTCTTTGGTTGTATTTTGTACCTTTCTTTTATGTCTAGTTAGTGCTCAAAAAAAAATGAATTATATTAACTTTTGTATTAAGACAATTCAATTATATTATGAAGTTGATTTTGTTGTTAATGCTGCGTTGAACTCTGATTGAGTTAGGATAAGTTTGTGTGTAAGTTTGGGTTCACATAGGTATGGAACCTTGGAGTAGAACCTTGCTATGTGCCGGTCATGGATCCAAGATTCGAGTCGTGACAAAATTTTTAAAAACTCTAGTTAGAATACGCCAAACACCCCCTTACTTTTTGAACAATCATGAAGGTGGACAACCCACGTAGCCTTTGGCGCTATAACATACCGTCAATCGAAACTGCCAAAAGCAAGAAACAGGGCAATCTCGCATTTCACCACTCAACAACTTCCAAAATGTCTCTTTCTCATCAATTTCTCTATCGTCACATTGTATCCTCTTTCGAAAAAACTCTCTTCCTTTCGCAATCATCGCTGGACAAAACAAAGCTTTGTAAATGCCGTTTGGATAATCATGAACGTACAAGATTCTCCTCCTTAAAAAACGTTCTTTACTTATTCCTCCTTCTCAATTCAAACAAATGAAAGGAAACAAACAAAACCCAGAATCTATATCTTCCTTTCTTTATAATGTTCCTCTTTACATTGCTCGATCACTTTAAGGAGCAAAAGTGGTTCACTTCTCCTAGTTCCATAGTTTTATGACCAGTGGTATTATGGGACGCAAGAATTCTTGTTTAGCATTGGTTTTGCTTGTTGTTTTAGTTTTTCAATGTGTTTGGGTTGAAAGAGTGTGGTGTGTTACAGTGACGTATGATCACAAAGCTCTGGTGATTGATGGAAAGAGAAGGGTTTTGCAGTCTGGTTCTATTCATTATCCTCGAACCACTCCTGAGGTGGGTTCTTGGTATTATCTCAATTGCATGTGTTCTGTTTTGATTGGTTTCGTTGGTTATATGACGTTGTAATGTGTGATAATATGGATTGTGTTTGTTGGAGACGGGATTTCAGGTGTGGCCAGAAATTATTAGGAAATCAAAGGAAGGGGGGCTGGATGTGATTGAGACTTATGTGTTTTGGAACTATCATGAGCCTGTGAGAGGACAGGTAATGTGCTAGCCCTTGTGTTTTTATGGTGAATTTAATGCATTATTAGATGGATAGGAAGTGTGATCGGTTATACAGAATGATGATTTTAGCCAGTCGTCTGCATGCATGTTTCAGTGTTTGTTTAGTAGCAATTGTGTGCCTGTTGATTGTTTTGAAATTTGGGACAACTGGTTATTGATTCTATTGTCTTAATTTGTCGGGGGTGTTGATGATTTCTTTGGTTTTTACAGTACTACTTTGAAGGCCGGTTTGATTTAGTGCGGTTTGTGAAAACGGTTCAGGAAGCTGGTCTTTTTGTTCATCTGAGGATTGGCCCATATGCCTGTGCTGAATGGAATTATGGGTCTGTTTCTGATTCAATTCCCCTCTTTCAGTCTTAACACTCCTCCTTTTCTGTTTCCACACTTTGTATGCCTCCCTATTCGTTATTTATTTTAACAAATTAGAAAGTTTGAAAGCGTGTTTGTGCTGCTGCATTTCATCAATGTGCTGCATAATGTCTGTGCACTACATAGACAATGACCATAAGGCTCCTCATGATACAGGATAATTGTCAAGAAACATCATCATAAGTAATCTGCTCCAAAATTATTCAGACAGTTTCTTTCTAGTTTAGCATCAATATTATTTTTAAGTTCCCTTAATTTATTATGACAGGGGTTTCCCACTTTGGTTACATTTCATTCCTGGGGTTCAGTTTCGAACAAGTAATGATATATTTAAGGTACATTGTTATCTTGATGATGATGATGCATTTAATAGTAATAATGTTATTGCTGCTGATTAGTTTAATCTTTTCCTATAAGTTACATGATGCATCATTGTCCCTGCAGAATGCAATGAAGAGTTTTCTGACAAAAATTGTCGATCTAATGAAGGATGATAATCTTTTTGCATCACAAGGAGGACCAATCATTCTTGCTCAGGTGGTTGACCAATATTCTATTTCTATTTATTAATAGTAGAAATTTACAATCATAAGTTTTCATACTACAAAAGACATGTACTGTCTTTGTGATTATCCTGCTGCGTGTGAAGATTTTTGACACTTCTTAGATCTTAATCTTTTCTTGGTTGCTATTTGAAAATTCTTTCAGGATGCACTATTGTTAAGCTCTGACATATATATAAGTTAGCCACTGCTGTTTATGAAATCAGCACTATATTATGTTGTGCAACAAGAAAGTCTTGTTGATTTCATGTCCTGTGTGTGCTGTAACAGGTTGAGAATGAATATGGAAATGTTCAATGGGCATATGGGGTTGGTGGAGAATTATATGTCAAATGGGCTGCAGAAACTGCTATTAGTCTAAACACAACTGTACCTTGGGTGATGTGCGTACAAGAAGATGCTCCTGATCCAGTTGTATGATTAATTTGATAACAAATCCCTTTTGTTCTCTGCAGGTGTATTCTGAACAGCTTATAGCAACTTCGGACTATAACATGCTTTTTATTTGTTCCTGCTCGTGTGTTTATCATTTCATTGCAGATAAACACATGCAATGGATTTTACTGTGACCAGTTTACCCCAAATTCCCCTTCCAAACCAAAAATGTGGACTGAGAACTATAGTGGATGGTAATAATCCAGAGCTGATTTAGCTTAATTGTTTCCTTGTGAGAGAACATCAAGAATGATTCAAGGTTCTGGTTAATCAGAGAAGTCTGAAGAATAAGATGTCCTATGTCCTATTCAATATTGCAGGTTTCTTGCATTTGGCTATGCAGTTCCTTATCGACCTGTTGAGGACCTAGCATTTGCTGTTGCACGATTTTTTGAGTATGGAGGTTCTTTTCAAAACTATTATATGGTTAGGCCGTAACATGTTCTGCTTCTCCTATTCTGTTTTATACATTGAATAAGTGAACCTAATGTCATAACACAGTTATGCAACTCTCATTTCCATTTCTCTCCTCTGTGCTGATATTTATTTGCAGTATTTTGGTGGAACCAACTTTGGACGAACTGCGGGAGGTCCTTTGGTTGCAACAAGCTATGATTACGATGCCCCGATAGATGAATATGGTAAACTTTTTGATAATGGATATACTGATTTATCTCAGCTTAAAAAGATCCCTAAGTCGATGCATGCACCCCCAAGTAAATTATTCCATTTAACCAGTAAATCAATCTGCTGAGCTGCAATCTTATCATTGTCTTTGCACACGTGATACATTGGTCCTGTGCAATAATCATTTTCATGGTCACCCTTTTCAATTCACTGTAATCTGCATCATCACCATGATGTTTCTGACCATTTTAGGATAGAATTAAGTCAATTGGCATATACTTTGCAGTTGACCTGTGTCAGTGATAAGAATCCTTTTAATTACATCTCTTGTCTAATTATATCAGAATCAAATTTTTTTAGCGCTTTGCAAGGCAATATTTATCCGAGATAAAGCTGTAGTTTCAAACTGATACAGAATACCTTGTGGCTGTTTATCTAATGCAGGTTTTATTAGACAGCCAAAGTGGGGCCACTTACGTGATTTGCACAGTGCAATAAAGCAGTGTGAAGAATATTTGGTCAGCTCAGATCCAGTTCACCAGCAGCTAGGCAACAAGTTAGAGGTATGCTGGATGTGATACATTACCTTCTCCATCAAGATTGAATCATCAGAGCTTCTCAAAACCCTGAATTTAGCTTGTTTACACCGATATATATATATATATATATTTCTGTCTGCCACTAATTTAGAAAATTAGTTTCAATTCTTATTCCATAGACCCCAATGGCTGCTTTTGTTACCTACCTCATTGAAAATTCATATTCTGTTAATGCTCTACTGTTTTAGATGACAGGCTTGGTGTTGTCCACACAAGTCTCCATTTCTTTGGAAACCAGCTTCTGATATATTTCGGTCAATTTGATGACTAAACAATATATAAGACATTGTTGGGATAATCTTTGTTGCCAAGATGCTGTCCTTGATTCAGGATTAAGGAACATAAAGTAATTTGCGTATATTAAAGCTGATAAGTTGTTGACAAACCCTGCTTTTAGTGCTTCCCATTGCAATTTTAGCAATGACATGCTTATGTTTTCTACATGCCTTTCCCTACTGCATTATGGAACTCATGCTTTAAGATTCTCACACTATATGATGCCATTAATAAGCTTTCTTCATTGGTTTCCTGCATTTTGCACTGACCCTTTTCTTTCGTTTCATCAGGCACATGTCTACTATAAGCATTCCAATGATTGTGCAGCCTTTCTTGCCAATTATGACAGTGGTTCAGATGCAAATGTCACATTTAACGGCAACACGTATTTTCTTCCTGCATGGTCTGTGAGCATACTTGCAGATTGCAAGAATGTCATTTTCAACACGGCTAAGGTACTCATCGAAAGATTATAAATGACTAAAGACTACAACCTTCAATACAAAATTCTTTTGCTGGTACATAGGAAAATGAAAATCTTGCGTGGTGATTATGTGACTGTATTGATAAGTGTAGCAATCATTCATACAAATTTATAGGCAAAAGACATGCTTAAATTACGCAGCAATTCATTTCTCGCATCCTTCTTTGTATTGAAGGTTGTTACGCAAAGACATATAGGAGATGCTTTGTTTTCCCGCTCCACCACTGTTGATGGAAATTTAGTGGCGGCATCACCATGGAGTTGGTATAAAGAGGAAGTGGGTATTTGGGGTAACAACTCTTTTACAAAGCCAGGTTTACTGGAGCAGATTAATACAACAAAAGATACCAGTGATTTTCTATGGTACTCAACCAGGTAATTCATTCGGCCTTCATCATTAATATTGTTGGTTCTTGTGCGGACGAGTAATTGATTACATCTAGTTAACTTGGAAAACTTGGATGATCAGTTAAATTTATTCTTTTCGAAATCAAATGTTTCTACCAACCTTTTTGTTTTTTGTTCAGATGGAAAGTGATTTAATAAACTAAGCAGGCCTCTGAAATATGTTTCTGTTTCCTTTCAGAAATAATTTGAATCTATGCTGTATTTAGTCTTTTCTGAAGAAGATTGGTGCCTTTTTTCACGAACCTTTTACCCAAACTAACTCCTACTTTTTCTCATGACTCTTTAATTTTGGGTTCCCTTCTCCTTCGGGCTTTGCTTCACCATATTGGCAGTCTTTATGTGGAAGCTGGACAAGACAAAGAACACTTATTGAATATTGAGAGTTTGGGGCATGCAGCACTTGTTTTTGTTAACAAGAGATTTGTAGGTAGGTTTGCTAGTGGCTATCTGACTTGATTTTGCAATATATGACTTTTGTCTCTATGATGCTAATTCATGTTGGGATTTTGTTATGGATTTTTTTTCCAGCTGATTTAAATTATTTGTTCAGGATGCAAGTCTTCTTCTGTCTTGATTGGTTTTAGTTTCTGTATTGGAAGCTTCATTTTGCCCTTTTTCTTCAGTTTTCATGACTCTAATCTGTTTTTAGCTGCTGTTTCATCATATTTTCAGCCAGCATTCTTACATCTTCAGTTTCTCTGATTGCTTATCTATTGATATCATTTCACATGGAATCATCTTGAATTACAGGGTTCCCATTTTAGCTAATTGCCTGCGGATACAATATCAGCCATTCTAATAAATAATTTTCAAAGCTATTTGTTGCTGCTTTGCCTATTGTGTCTATGAATTATTATGATAAGTGGTGCACATTGCATATTGGATACACTTCAGCTTTCGGATATGGCAATCATGACGATGCAAGCTTCTCACTCACTCGGGAAATTAGTCTTGAAGAAGGGAATAACACACTGGATGTTTTAAGCATGCTGATTGGTGTACAGGTAATGACAGATTCATTTACTTTCCAAGTAGATTGTACTGATGTGTGAACACAAGCACCATCTGATCAGTTTTAAATGTTCTCTGCAAGTCGATATGCATTGGCACAAAATCAGTATTGGACTTTTTCGCAGTGTCTTCCTGCCCCAATCCATACGAGGAATAAACTCCACGAGTGTTGGACAATTTAGCTCTTCTTTCTGCCCTGCTATGACCCATTTGAAAATCTCTTGGCTAGTGGTCTGTATGCGGGTGGCCTACCCTCATAGATTTCCTTCGCTTTATAAGAGTTTGCCAACCTTAATATAACAACATGTAGATGCACGTGCACATGCTTCCTGTTCAAGTGTCTGCCTTAAGCTTATGTTATTTCACTGACTATTTTTTTGCTTATGTTATTTGTCAACTCTTGTTCATAAATCATTCCTTTTCCCTCATAATCCAAGGGAAAATTCTACATTCCTGGTCCGTGTGCCATTTTGTTAATTGATGATTTTTTTTTCACGTTCTTAACAAAGTATCAATACAAGCCACTTAAACATGCATAGAATCTCACTGCTCTTGCTACTCCTCTAGTAGCATACGATGCTTCGTGTATTTAAACTACCTGGTCCTTGGAGCAACAAACCTGTCTCTAGTTATTTTAAGCTATCTTTGATGCTTGTTACTAGCATCTCTAATGTTTTCTCTGTGCATCAGAACTACGGACCATGGTTTGATGTTCAAGGAGCTGGAATTCATTCTGTTTTTCTTGTTGACTTGCACAAGAGCAAGAAAGATCTCTCTTCCGGGAAATGGACCTACCAGGTTAAAATACATCTTATATACCAGCTTGACTTGGAAAGATTCTGTCCTATATAGAGTTTTCTGTAATCTATCTATTTGAAGCTCTGCCAAACGAAGTTCAATTTCTAGACATCACAAGTTAACTGTCTTTTTTCTGAGAAAAAGAAATTAAAATACCAAGCCCTTGCGCTGAGAACAGCCTATTACTGTACTCCCCCACCCTCCATGCAAGAGAACACTTCACTCCTGTTAATCACCAAGAAGATTTCAACTTTAGCTGCCCTAAACATTTTCTCCTCTCCAGGTGGGACTTGAAGGGGAATACCTTGGACTGGATAACGTCAGTCTTGCAAATAGTTCACTGTGGAGTCAGGGGACTTCTCTACCTGTTAATAAGAGCTTGATATGGTACAAGGTAAGTGGATACATTCAACCGTCAAAGGTATTAGTTCATTAATTTTTAATGATTAAGTGTATAATGCATATGTTTCAAGAATTGGTTGATGAAAGATTTCTCTTATATTTCTCAAACTTAGCACTGGCT
Organism: Populus trichocarpa; assembly: GCF_000002775.5. NCBI lineage: Eukaryota > Viridiplantae > Streptophyta > Magnoliopsida > Malpighiales > Salicaceae > Populus > Populus trichocarpa. The sequence goes on from NC_037295.2 coordinate 3,462,835, forward strand.
GCAGTTAAGCCATCATTCTTGTTTCTCGATCCCTTTTATGGCTTTATAGGTTTGATGATTCCCTTCTTTTTCACATATCAAGCACCTCTATGGTTTAGCATTCATGGATGTTTGAACTCCTTGACAGTTCTTGTTAAGTAGATTGCCGTTGTCATTTTTCTTGGAAAACTTTGTTGATTTGCCCATCATGAAAATGAAGTTTCTGTGTTGTAGATATGTGATGAGAAACTATTATTGATGAAGAAAAATTGTGAAACAGTTGAGTCAGGCTAGGGGAAATTTATGTATTATGAGCTTGAATTTACAAGCTACAACTTTTGTTCAGTTCTATCGATAATGAACTGTAAGGTGCCAGTTAAATAAAGCACATATTTCAAATCAGGCTCTGCTCCTCTCCAGTCACCTGTTGAAGTTACTTTTTCCTAGGAGTTCACCACCGGACTACTGCATCCTTATTTTGGTTTTTGCTTTCATTCTTAGGCTACTATCCTTGCTCCTGAAGGGAACGGTCCCCTAGCCTTGAATCTAGCAAGCATGGGGAAGGGCCAGGCATGGATTAACGGGCAAAGCATAGGACGATATTGGTCCGCCTATCTATCACCATCAGCCGGTTGCACCGACAATTGTGATTACAGAGGTGCTTACAATTCATTTAAATGCCAAAAGAAATGTGGTCAACCTGCTCAAACACTGTAAGTGTAATACTCACAGTGTTTATTCTATATGAATACAGTAAGACTAGCAAAATAAATTCCTTGTATGAGAACCAAGATCATAGGTTCAATTCTTTTGTTCTTCGAATGCTTTTCCATGTATTTTATCTAATGTTCATTTTATTGCACTTGCAAGTTACATCATAACTAAAACATAATTACAAATGATGAAATCATTTGTAAGTAATTTATCATTTCTCTCTAACCTATTTAACGAGAAGAGGTATCATTGCTCAGGTATCATATTCCACGCACTTGGGTTCATCCTGGTGAGAACCTACTGGTCCTACATGAAGAACTTGGAGGTGACCCTTCACAGATTTCTCTGCTCACACGAACTGGCCAAGATATATGCTCTATTGTATCAGAAGATGATCCTCCACCAGCTGATTCCTGGAAACCAAACTTAGAGTTCATGTCTCAAAGTCCAGAAGTTCGGCTGACCTGTGAACATGGATGGCACATTGCTGGTATCAACTTTGCTAGCTTTGGAACTCCTGAAGGAAAATGCGGAACGTTCACTCCAGGGAATTGTCATGCTGACATGTTAACAATTGTGAAGAAGGTAACAAAAACTTACTTCGCAGCATAATCTAAAACTCTTGGATCTCACATGGACCTGCTGAGTTGAGTGTAATTCTATGATGACCCCAAGTTTGCTACCTGGGTCTAGTTTCTGTCTCAGTTCTCCAAGCATTTAATCTTGGCTTGCATGAGTCACATATTTCAGATGCTATCGTAACAGTAATTGCCACTATTGGCTCCTCATTGTGTTGAAGACTTAAGAGGCATGTTATCTGAAAGATAATTTCAATTCTTGCGCATTGCATTAAATGTTGAAGAATGGCATTCTGACAGAGACAATCCTGGGTTTTGTATCTTGCCTTGTCAACTCCCAAATTGTTACATACTCGGGTTTGGTTTTCCAATCACAGTGCATTTGATATCAATCTCATAAAATGATTGTATACACAACTGGGTTGCTAAGCGCATTCTCTTATTCAATCAAATTTATCGTATCATGTGAAATCTGGATATTATTTTGGGGGTTAGAAGGATTGAGGCTTAATGAGTCACTGTTTCCTTCAAATGCCTTCTTGGAATTCTCTATAGCAACGTATTCTTAGTTAAGAGTCCATTTCCGTTGAGCCATGCAATTGCTGGTTATTTGGTTACTATTCTACTATTAATCATAGCACCTTCCTATTTTGGACTTGTGAAATAAATTTGTCCTACATCAATGGTTGTATCTTACTCATAGCACCTTCCTCCTGCTTCTCTTCATCTATTACACGTTTGAATGATAATTACAGGCTTGCATTGGCCATGAAAGATGTTCAATTCCTATATCAGCAGCTAAACTTGGTGACCCCTGTCCTGGAGTTGTAAAACGCTTCGTGGTTGAAGCTCTATGCAGTGAATGATTCCAATGCTGCTCCGACGGAGGCGATTACTATAATGGCTTCCCAATAACAACTCTGGCTCTCCAGACTTGTCTTTCAAATCTGTGATTTTGATTGTCCTGCATATTTCAGAAATAAGCATTTCAAGCAGCCAGTCAGTTTCTTCACTATCTTGTATTTGTTAAAAACTCAAACAAGCAATATAAGTTCACATATGTGCCGCCATGTAAACACTATACAACTTCAAGGTACCAAATACTCAGTTCATTGCTTATCTTTACCTCGTTTATTGTTTCTTTTCTTATACAACTTTCATCTAACACTTTAGATTGCATCGTTGTCTTTGATGAACTTAATCTTACAACTTGAAAAATAATTCTTTGTCAACTTAATAAAAATATTTATTTTTTAATCTAATTATACAATATTATTTTATAGGGAATTTCTCTAAACAAAAGCGTGCTTGATTGGCATAATAAAAAATTGGTATACTGAAACGTTAAAATCCATGTACTCGATTGATGGAAAGTGATTATTTTTTACTAACAACGCAATTTAGAGGCAATTCGGCATCACTCAAGACTCTCGGAGAAGGCAAAGAAGTTGACAAAAAAAAGTAGAACCAATTTAGAGGTTGGTGGAATACTTTCTCATCCAAGAACCATGGAGACCGGTGGAATAATTCCTTGCACAAGAACTAACCAGAGAAGAGATGATCCTGGAAATCAAGAATTACAGAGAGGAGACCCACATTGACGTCCTTTTATGGAGATAGTCCAAGAAGCTGGTTAAGGAGATGTAAGAAGTTCTTCAAAATGAACTTCATACCAATTCAACAGTGGGTTGAAATGTCTTCTCTTTATTTGGATGGCAAGGCAGGGGTGTGGTATGAAGGACTCTTAGGTGCGGGAGTACTTGATTGGATGGGATGATTTTTTAAAAGCTCTATGTATGCAATTTCAAAAGCTCTATGGATGGGATGAGTACTTCTCACAGGATTGATGAAGTCAGTGAATCATATAAAGATGATGAACAATTCAAGAAGATTGTGACTAAAAAGTTGATTAACATGAAAAACTAGCCATAATATTTATATGATGAAGAGGTTTTGAGGTATAACAATAGAATTATGATTGGTAGCAGAGGAAATCTGAGAGAGAAGCTAGTAAGTATAACATATGACTCTCAAGTGGGAGGGAATGCAGGTGTACAGAATTCATACAAGAGGCTTAAAGCAATGTTTTTCTAGCCTTGCATGAAAACCTCAGTTAAGGGATTTGTGGAAGATTGTGATGTGCGTAAACAAGCTAAGATGGAAGGAGTACCCTACCCTGGTTTACTGCAGCCGCTACCTATACCAGAAGGTATTTGGAAGAACATAACAATGAACTTCGTGGAAAGATTGCCAGAGTCAATAGGGAAGAATGCTATACTGGTAATTGTTGATAGATTCACAAAATATGAACATTTCTTGGCTGTAACTCATCCTTTTACAGCTCAAGACATTGCTCAGTTATTCTTGGAACATGTAGACAACTGATAGAGACAAAGTTTTCCCAAGTCTTTTGTGGAAAGAACTATTCGAACTACTAAGAGTGAGGTTATTTATGAGCACATCATTCCATCCTTAAATCAATAGTCAGGTAGAGAAGGTTAACCAGTGCTTAGAAACCTATCTAAGATGTACGACCATGCATAATCCAAACAAGTGGTATAATTGGTTGTCTCAAGCTCAATAGTGGTACAATTCGAGCTATCACTCAGCTCAATAGAAACCTACCTTAGAGGTATCTCCGTCTGCACCAACTCCAGTAGCAGCTATGAATGAAGTTATTCGAAGGAGGGTGAACATGTATAGATGGTTGCAGTCATAATTAGAAAAGGCTAGAAACAGAATGAAGTAAATGGCTGATAAGGGCAGAACTGAAAAGGTGTTTCAAGTTGGTGATTTGGTCTGCTTAAAGCTTCAACCTTGTAAGCAGTTGAGTATGGCACTAAGGAAGAATGAGAAGCGGAACCCGAGGTTTTATGGTCCCTATAAGATCATGCAAAAGGTTGGAGGGGTCGCCTATAATCTATCCCATGACTGATGAAGAGGGCAGAATCAAATTTAGTCCAATAGCAATCCTAGATCGAAAATTGATGAAGAAAGGTAACAAGACAATAATAATGAGTCTGGTACAGTGGTCAAATATATTCCAAGAGGAGCCATAGGAAGAGCTGGAAGAATTGGCAAAACGATTTCCAGAATTCAATATAGATTCTTGAGGATAAGAAACTATTGAAGATAAAAGTATTGTTATGATCAGCTTACATCATCAATGAAGTATTTGATATGTGATAAATAAAGGGCTAAGCATGTGAATAATAAGGAGAATAAAGGGTGGAAAGCAACTGCAGAGAAGTATACACGTGAGGATGATAGTTAGTATAGTTGCTGTGGTTAAGTCAATTAGAATCTTGGTGTATATAAGCTGTTGTAAAGAATGGAAGGCAAGTATTTGAATGATAAAACATCTCTTCTTCTTCTTCTTCTGAATTTCTTCTCTAAAATTGCTTGTTTGTTAAGGCACAGCCTTAACATGTCCATGTATCAAAATGAACAGAATTAAAACTTAGTATACCATAGTGTAACTTTCCCCAAACCAACCCCATTAGAAACTAGTGTTACTCATATTACCGCAACCATCCAAAATCAAATATAAGCATCATAATCCCAAGCAAGCAATTGGGACAACACAGGCCGGCCCAGATTGATCACCTTCTTGTAGGGAATTCCGACCGGTGATGTTCTGATATTTGCCCATTGGAGGCTAAGCACACTGACACAATATTTAACGTGGTTCGGCAAACCGCCTACATCCACGGGAGAAGCCATTGCATTATATAGGGAGAGTACAAGATTTACAACAATAGAGGAGGAGGAATTATCCCCTTATTTGGCAACTCTCAACCTCACTCTATTTCTCTCTTCTCAGTGTTGCAATGGCAGCTACTGCTGGCTGCCTTGGCAGCCCACTCTCTCCTACATCTCTCACATCTTTGGCTCTACTTTCCTTCTCTTAACTCTCTCATTTTGCTCTCTAACATATGCCTCTATTTATAGGCATCCATGGCAGCTCCTCCAGCTCTTTTGTCAACAATGGTGGCTGCCAAACTTGCCAAACTTTGACATTAGACAATGGTTGTTGGCTGCCACCAACAACCCACCATTGCAGCCATCTTCTTTGACAATGGCAGCCACATAATTGGCAATATTCCAACAATCACCCCCTTTGCCATTTATGTGGGCAATTGTCCTCTTGCTTCTTCAGCACACGCTTGCATCCTGCAGCTCTTCGAAGCTTACCATTCCGAGAGCGTCTTTGGCCAAGTTTCCAGGTACTTGCCAAACCTTTCAATCGCCAGAGTCATCCAAGCACCCCTTTGCTCACTCCAAATGATCACTTCAACCAGATGGTTTGTCATATCTCATCTGAAGAGTGTTTAACGCTTGTCTCTAGAACAACATCCCCCTTCAAGCATATCAACCATGCTTGGCCCGGAATGATTTATCAAGCCTTACACTAAGGCTTACAACACCCCCTCAAACGGATATTTCCAAGTGCGACAGTCATTGAGTATTTTAATGTGATCTCGAGCTCACCACTCTTCCAAGAGTCTACTCATCCCGGAGTTGCGTCTGCCCTCTGTTCCTCCCTAGGAACCACGCCTAACTTCTCCGTGAGTCTCCCGCTCTTAGTCTCAAGAGTCCAGGTAGCTCTCCACCTTAAACCATGGGGGCAGCCCATTAAAGGTTGATCCATATATGTCTTGATACTCTAAGTATTACAATGCCTTCACCGAGCTCACCACCTTGACAAGAGTCAACTTGTTCTCGGAACCTGCGCATGCCCTCTGCTTCTTCATAGCAGTCGCGTCTTAATGCTCCACAAGTCATCCACTTATTTTCCAAGGTAAATGTCTTCTAGCTCATTGATCTTTAGCATGGGGGCAATATCCATGAAAATCAATCTTGCATTTGTCTCCATACTCATCATAGCCTCTTCATTGGCTATACACTTGTCCACTTATATCCAGCCATCACATTGGCTCTGGGGCATTCTGTAATTGGGCTCCTATCATGGCCCTCACACCTTCCATCCGAGGTGTCTCCGCCTATCGTCATGAGACGGTCTGAACTTGGACTCATATCATGGTCCTCACACCTTCCATCCGAGGTGTCTCCGCCTGTCGTCATGAGACGGTCTGAACTTGGACTCATGTCATGGTCCTCACACCTTCCATCGGAGGTGTCTCCGCCAGTCGTCATGAGACGGTCTGAACATGGACTCATATCATGGTCCTTACACCTTCCATCCGAGGTGTCTCCGCCTGTCGTCATGAGACGGTCTGAACTTGGAATCATATCATGGTCCTCACACCTTCCATCCGAGGTGTCTCCGCCTGTCATCATGAGACGGTCTGAACTTGGAATCATGTCATGGTCCTCACACCTTCCATCGGAGGTGTCTCCGCCTGTCGTCATGAGACGGTCTGAACATGGACTCATATCATGGTCCTTACACCTTCTGCCCGAGGTGTCTCCGTCCGTTATGAAGCGGTCACATCCTCCTTCATCGGGGATGTCTCCAGTGGCTCCAAGATTCTCTATCACCATGTGGACTTGGGAGAGATCACTGCCACTGATCACATAGAAAGAGAGAGTTGCGTTATACTCCTCGCAATCCTCCACCTCGATTTCTATGTTTGGAGCTTCTACGCCTTTCTGCTTGATAGCTCCACCCACACCAACTCTCTTTGGTGTCTTCGCCTTTCATCGGCGGTCGCACCCCCTTAATTAGGTGCTTCTGCAACAGCTCATCTTTCCATCCTTGCATGCATTGGAAAGGTCCTCGCTTGTTGCCTTTATCAAGAGCACAAGAGACTTCCTGTTGTACAACTTTTTCACACAGTCTCTGCTCTGAGCTTCATCTGGGAACACTTCTTCTCCTTGCACCTGTTGTCTCATTACAGTACCTCGTTGGATCCTTCGGGTACTCCTGCACAATCTCCGTGTGCTCTCGTGCAATTTCGGTTCTCCAGATTTCTCCCTATTCTTTGCTTTTATGTTTGACAGCAGCTCATCCTGTCACAACATTTATCCAAGTCAAAATAGGGTGCCAATCTTTATCTCCTTGTGTATTTCTCTTCCATTATCAGGGTCTTCATCAATTCTCCCTTCGAGAAATTACAGTCATCGAATCTAACTTCTTTGGAGAAATCACCACTCCATCAGATCCTTGAACATACGGAACTCAACTGTTCCTTTGTGCCGTCATCTTGCTAGTCTTCAACAGTTTCATTACAAACTGTTACATATACAAAAATAGTACTGTGTGGATGATCCTTCAACTAAGCAAGTTCCCAGGAAAGATTTGGAGGGGTCACACTGGTCCCGCTTAAAACCCAATCTCCTAGACAGAACTTCTTAGAACGTATCTATCCACCGTACTGCCTTTTCGTATATTCAACCATTTGCTAGCTTTGTTGCGGCTTTCCTTTACAAGTGATCTGGGGTATTCCGGTTTTATACCTGATTTCTCAACATCTGGCGAGACTACCAGTTCTTAGATTCGTCAAGATTGGTCTTCATCAATTTCCACTCTCCACCTCAAATCGTCCACATGATCGGGTGTCCAGAGTATCCTAATTTTGCCTTCCTTCAAGGCAATTAAAATTTCTCCCCACTTAGTAGTTCAGCACATGTAATTGGGCAAACATGTGCACTTTCTCCTTCTTCATCTCCATCGACCACCATGATGACCTTCAGATGCCTCTTCATCGGGCAATCTCTTTCAATAATTCACCACTACCATTTTTGGTCTCAAATCTCAAAGATTGGACCGCACCATTGCATCCGGAACGATCAAATTCGCTAGAAACAAGTCTGAAATCGTCCAAATCGCATTTCAGACGGCTAAGATTTGATCAAAACAATTCTAGCCTGATAAACGGCTCAGATTCAATCTCAGATCCAGTTGCACATAGGATCAGCTACGCTGGATCCTATCCCTCGGCTCGCGGCTCGGCTCCAACTCGGCTCGGCTCCATTCGGCTCGGCTTAACTCAGCTCGGCTCGCGGCTGATGACGTGGCAGGTGGTCCCACTGTGCTGACGTGGCTGCTGACTGGGCGCTGACATGGCATGATACTGTACATGCTGATGTCACAATTACATCAGGATGACGTCATCCCTGGCATGTCTACTGTACATGCTGACATCATCTTTATCCGAGTCAGTCACGTGGGTCGGGTCAACTGGTATTCGGGTCGGGTCAACCCATCCGGGCGAAGAAGACGCGTGGGGCGCGTGGGCAGACGCCTTGCCGGAGAGTGATGGAGAGTGCGGCCATGTCCGACGTCCGATTTTGACGCCGTTTTCACCAGTGGCTTCGTCTCTTCCTCCTCTACACGGTGGTATGGTCAAAACATAATTTTGACAACTTTCATTTTTGAGCAAAAATCAAACACCACTTCAAACCATATGCTCTGATACCAATTGTAGGGAATTCCGACCGGTGATGTTCTGATATTTGCCCATTGGAGGCTAAGCACACTGACACAATATTTAACGTGGTTCGGCAAACCGCCTACATCCACGGGAGAAGCCATTGCATTATATAGGGAGAGTACAAGATTTACAACAATAGAGGAGGAGGAATTATCCCCTTATTTGGCAACTCTCAACCTCACTCTATTTCTCTCTTCTCAGTGTTGCAATGGCAGCTACTGCTGGCTGCCTTGGCAGCCCACTCTCTCCTACATCTCTCACATCTTTGGCTCTACTTTCCTTCTCTTAACTCTCTCATTTTGCTCTCTAACATATGCCTCTATTTATAGGCATCCATGGCAGCTCCTCCAGCTCTTTTGTCAACAATGGTGGCTGCCAAACTTGCCAAACTTTGACATTAGACAATGGTTGTTGGCTGCCACCAACAACCCACCATTGCAGCCATCTTCTTTGACAATGGCAGCCACATAATTGGCAATATTCCAACACTTCTCAGTTAGGTAAGTTCGTTGCACAAACAAAGTCCCTTTTTATCTCCCTCATTTTCCTTTTCTTAATCTTTTAAACTAGTTTCTGTTTGTTTCCGAGAAAATGCCAAGAGAAAAAGAAAGAAAGGAAAACAAACTTTAATCTCAGAGTTTGAAACTTTCACCGTATCCCTTCTCAATCACGCAACTTAATCCATGTGGGTCATTTTCACTGTATTACGTAACTTCATCCATGTGGGTCACTTGAGCTGTTTCTTTTCCCTTGAAATGTTGTACCGTTTTTGTTCTGTCTTCTTTCTTCCATTTTCTCAGAAACCAAGCAAGGGGGTTTAGTTGAAAGTGAAACTCACCCTTTATTGACTGAACAGAAATGGGGGTGTCTGGCCTGTTGTGGGCTGTGAGGGCGCTTGTTCTTCTTCAATTTGTTACTGGGATTCTTGGTTGGGGAAAGGAAGGTCATTATGCTACTTGCAAAATTGCAGAGGTGAGATTTGGTCTTTATCCTTTATAATTTTGGACTTTTTAAGTTGTCAATTTTGTATTTGGCTCTCAGTGATCAGAATTTGATCTTTGTTGGGTTCACTTAATTTGCTTGCTATGCTTGTAGGTCTGCTTAGGTAGTTTTCTTTTTATCATTTTGGATGTGGGGTGATTGACTGATTGAGAATTTGAATTATAGCTGTTAAGAAAATGAAAACGTTTGGTTTTACTAACTGTTGGTATTGCTTTCATCGAATATTCCAATTCTTCTTGGACTTTTAGACTAGCCTTGATTGCATACATGCTCCTGTTTAGGAGTCGTTTTTTTGGTAATTTAATCCACCCGTCCTAGACAACTTTAATTGAGATTTAATTCAACTGAACTCTTGAGTTTTGAGATTAAGGAAAAATCTCCAGTACTACTAGTATACCTGAACTTGTTGATACATTTTAGCATTTGCTGGTCGCATATTGTGGGACCACAAATACTTAAATCTAAACGAGAGATGTGTGGACAACGATAATGATCAAGGTTTTGTGAGTATTTTTAGGGTATCTTTGTTAATGATTAGAAGATAATGACTGAATGAGTGATTTTACCCACCCAATAGTAAAATCCTGCAAATAAAGCAAAACGGGCTCCCATAGAAAGTACATAATGGGAATGTGCAACCACATAATAAGTACCATGTAGAGCAATGTCTAGCCCAGAATCTGCCTGGAATATTGCAATTGTTAATCCTATCTGATGAAGCACTTTTGATTCTTTAGGGGTATCTAACTGCAGAAGCTCTAGCTGCAGTGAAGGAATTGCTTCCAGAGTCTGCTGAAGGTGATCTTGCAAATGTTTGTTCTTGGCCTGATGAGATCCGATTCCACTATCACTGGAGTAGTGCTTTACACTATGTTGATACGCCAGATTTCAGGTGTAACTATGAATACTTTAGTAAGTTCGGTTGCCCCTTCTATTCTTTGGTTCAGCTAAATATTGTTTGCACTATTATGTAAATTCAATGGTAGTTTTTTTGTTGAGTTGCATTCATGCTTTCCACTTTGCTGGGATATAGAGACAGATATTAGCCCTTTTAATGTTCTCCAGCTTTCTTTCAGGGGATTGTCATGACTCTTCTGGACGTAAAGATAGATGTGTTACTGGAGCAATTTATAACTACACGAACCAACTTTTATCGTTATATCAGAATTCCAATTCAGAGTCAAACTGTAAGCAAGCATTATATCATTGAATTTGGCACATGCAAGTGCTATATATCATGACATTTCCTTTTGCAAAGTATGATATGCAGACTATTCCTATGTTGGTTGTGCAGACAATTTGACGGAGGCACTTATGTTTTTATCACATTTTATTGGAGATGTACACCAGGTCTGCTCCTGTTGCCTATTGCTAAGACTTCACAACTTTAATACAGCACATAGGGTGCTAAATCTTAATTAGCATGGTAACTGGATTGTTCTGCATATATAATTAGAAATCTTAAATTCTTTCTCTGGAATTGCTTCTATGGACATGCAACGCTGAAGAACTAAAAGGAAACCTTGGAATAGAAACCTGTCATCATTGAACAGGAAGTATTTGTTTCTGAAGGCTTTCTTTTTAGTACATAACTGGACAGTGCCTTATTTGGGTCTCTACTCCTTTGGAGTGCTTCTGTGATATTAGTAAATACTTTATTTGTTGTGGTTTATATGTGATGATGTTTAGTAATGCTCATCTATTGGCTGCAGAGCCATTTAACTTGACTCACTTGTCTACTGACCTGATTTCAGAACTTGTTTTGTGATGACAGCCCCTGCATGTAGGTTTCCTTGGAGATTTGGGAGGAAACACAATACAAGTCCATTGGTACCGTAGGAAGTCAAACCTGCACCATGTAAGCTTTTCTGTAGTGTGTTAATCTACACACGTGGAGGATGATTCCCTTATAAACAAAGAGAATGTTTTGAGACAGTTAATGTGCATGGAATGGATTTGGATCCTCTCATGTTCTTGAGAACATGATGAATCGTGTTTAAATTCAAATCAATAATTATATTTTAGCATAAATTCAAGTACCTTGCTAATTATATATCTGAAAACTATGTAAAAAATCAAGTTTAAACATGATTCATCATGTTCTCAAGAATTTGAGAGTATCCAAGTTGGTCTGTCAACAAGCAATATATAGCAATGCAGTCAAGGCAACTGATTTCTTTTGATCTAAATAGAAAAGCATCGTGGACTTTAATGACCATCAAATTACTTTGACATGACCTTCTTTTATGCTCATTTTGTTCTCTTCACCAAATATGGTTTCCAAATAATGGTCATCGTTTATATGTTTCTGGAACAACAAATGCTCTTTCCCATGTGTTTTTGGATGTCATTAGCATTATATAGTCTCCTATATCAGTTTCAATATTGTTATTGTCTCTCTCAGGTATGGGACAACATGATTATTGAATCAGCCTTGAAGACATTCTACAGTTCAGATCTTGCGACCATGATACGGGCCATTCAGAATAATATAACAGTATACTTTTCCTTCTAACCTATTTCTCTGATTTATAATTGGAAAATAGTATGTACATTGGTATCAGTAGTGTTGAAGGACAGTACTCGATATATCTGCTTCTTTTATTGTTCTGAATTGTTCTATATAAATCACATGAAAGTTATAACTTGGGGATATGAATTTGTTGCTTCACAAATTTTTATTTTGTGCGAGTGCATGCTCTTGGATTTTGCTTTTGCTTTATTTATTTGCCATTTTTTTTAGTGAGAAGCTTTTTTTGATTGCTTTATTTCATTGTTGATAGGAAAATTGGTCCAATCAACAACCACTATGGGAGCATTGTGCACACAACCACACAGTCTGTCCAAACCCGTAAGTATATTCCTTTTCCCTTGCATGCTTCATCTGCGTAATGGCAGACATGTAAATTGTAATAGTGCAATCAACCATGCACTGAAAGGGCTATTTTCGGAATGGTGAAAGCTTTACTCGTTTGAAACTGCTGAAACACATAAGCATGTCAATTCTCCCATACAGAGTTAGACTTGATTGCTCAAGATGCAAGTTTTTCATTGCATTCGGGGAATAAATTCACTTCATCCATCAGTTGCAAGGAGTTGGTAACTAATGGCTTGATCCTTTTCCCTTCAAATTGTGCAGCTATGCTTCTGAAAGCATTAGTTTGGCATGCAAGTTTGCATACAAGAATGCCTCGCCTGGAAGCACTCTGGAAGGTATTCTCTTCAATCAAACAATCAATAAATTTTAGATTCTTGTTACAGAAGCTAGATCAGGGTAGCCTTGCATATGATTAAAATGTGACTCATGTAAAGCTTATTCTCATGAGTCTTGCCTGCTTCCTACTGGTGCAAAGCGTGCCCTGTAGGTTGTTGATATTGGTTTTATTTTATTCCAAGTAAGGGGGGAAATGCCATTTTTGTTATCACAACTAACCTTGAAAATGCTATATATTTGTGTTTTTTTACGTGTCATTTTATCCCATGAATCATTTTATCTCTATGCTCAAAGCCGCAAAATCAGACCTTCCAATATTTGATTGGACAATGCAAAGGTCTTTGTAGTCAACACAATATCGTATGGACGTTTGGACCATGCTTCTCATGTATTTAACCATGCACATGCCCAGTTCAATCCAGCATGTTATGCATGTGGACTGCGGCAAACTCAATCCAGCAAGTTTTTTAACAAATAGACTGTTTTCTCACGTCATAAACTACCTGAATTTCAGCCGCACTCTGTTAAGAATAGTTTTTAATCCTTGATCTTTTGCGCTGCAGATGATTACTTTCTTTCCCGGCTGCCCGTTGTGGAAAAGAGACTAGCCCAAGGGGGCATTCGGTTAGCTGCCACCCTGAACCGCATTTTTGCTTCTTACGTGAAAATTGCTCAAGCATGAAGATAAAGAGAGAAAGAAGCATCTTCAGTTGCTTACACAGAGCGGGGACCACCGCTCCAATTTATATATAGCACGAACTTACCTTATGCGTAATACTTTACTCATTGTCAGCTCTGTTGAGCAAGCTCCGAACTAATCTTTTAAACCAATTCTTGATTTCATTCCTGTTATGCGGTACGCATTGTCTTGGATATTCCCGAATATGCCCTTCTTGCACATGGAAAATGTCAACTTGAAGGGTACTCAAGAGTGGAATTTAATGCTTGTACTCAATAAGAACCCTTCTTTCTTTATTGTGTAAATGTAACCGAACCTTTTCTAAGCTTTTTATATATGTATCCAAAACTCAAATTAGTGGCTCATTTCGTTTCTCATGTTTTGTGATATTGGAGGAAGAAAACATCAAGCAGTTCAAGCTGAGAAAAAAATAAAGATATGGATAGGATTAGAGGTTTGCTGAGATTGTGTGCTCTTGCATTTATATTTTTTGCGGGTTTAGCTTCCATTTCATTGCCAGGAGCTCTGGGATGGAGCAAGGAGGGTCATATAATAACTTGTCGGATTGCACAGGTAATATATCGTATCCTTTCTTCTAGGAAGTAGGTCCGAAGGTCTTAGGTGTGAAATGTGTTTAAAATTCTATCAAAAATCAAGGAAGATAAATCATCATTAGAGGCGAATATTTATCATCATGAGATAACAACCAATAAATTGAATTTGTTACTATAATTCTTACAAGTTCTCTACCCTTTCCCGTGTGTTAATTCAAACCATTTTCTGGATATCAACAGTCTGTTTATTTGTGATTTTGGTCCTCTTCCACCTTGAACACAGAACAATGGATCCAATGAAGGCCTGTGAGCCGGAATTATAGGGACTTAACCAGTTAGATTGGCTGGCATCTGGGAGCTGTGCATCATACGCCTAAATGCTAGCTTGCTCAAGCAACAAACCCGTGAAATCATGATTGCAGTCCTGAAATTTGCTTCCCCCATTTACTAGTTAATTCTTACAAGTTTTAAATTGTGTTTGTTAGTGACCTAAATATGGCCTTTCTTGCCTGAAATAAAACCGTAAGGTATTTACAAATGTCTTTCAGCTCACACAATACCCGTTTAAGAAAGGTACATCAAAGTATGAAAAATCAAAAAATTGTTACATGATGGATAAGCGAGCTTACTGTGCCTTAAAGAAACGGTCAGGAGATGCGTTTTTATTTTGCAACAAGACTATGAGTCCTCTTGTTTACTCACAGCTGAACTTTCATGACTAAAAGTCACCTTTCAATTAGCAGAATCTTTTAGGGCCTGAGGCAGCACATGCTGTAGAAAACTTGTTGCCCCACAACCTCAATGGCGACTTATCGGCACTCTGCATATGGCCTGACCAAATCCGTCATTGGTATAGATACAGGTGGACTAGCCCACTTCACTTCATTGACACACCAGACAAAGCCTGCACATTTGATTATTCGAGTAAGCTATTTTGTACCTCATAATTATCACTATTATTTTCAGTCGTTAGTATACTGTTGTAACTAATTTGTTACTTTGTGTTAGGGGATTGTGTGAAAGATGCTTGTGTTGATGGTGCCATCCAAAATTTTACCTCTCAGCTTTTGCACTATAGGGACGGCACTGCAGATCGTCGATGTAAGGAATTCCACATTCCAGGATTATGATTTTACTGTTGGAGTCCTGAGATTTACATGGTTTTATTAACTTTGCAGATAATTTGACAGAAGCCTTGTTATTCTTGTCCCACTTCATGGGAGATATTCATCAGGTATATATATATATAGACAGTTCCGGTGCTGCACGTCTTATCTTTCTTTTATCATAATTCAATGAGTTTCTTCTTGTTTTTACAGCCAATGCATGTTGGATTCACTAGTGATGAAGGAGGAAACACCGTTGAACTGCGATGGTTCAGGCACAAATCTAATCTTCACCATGTGAGTACCATCAATGACCATCCTTGTAGCCTCAGCTTATCCTGTGTATTGCAGTGGCAGTTTTCCTGTACAAATAATATTGCAGGGGCAGTGTCCTTTTTCTTTTTCCTTCTTCTTATGAATGACTGAATTTGAATTTGCTTATCTAGGTATGGGACAGGGAGATTATTCTTACAGCTCTAAAAGATTTCTATGACAATGACATGGTTCTCTTGCAAGAAGCCATAGAGGGGAACTTCACTGATGTAAGACCAATTAGCCTATTCACTTCACCTTCATGTATACATTAAACATCTGGTTCTCTTCAACTAACTGTTATATATTGCTGCCATGTTACACAGGGAATATGGTTTGACGATGTAGCATCATGGAAAGATTGTGATGATCTCCTTTCATGTCCAGACAAGTGAGTTCTCTAATTCTAGACATCTACATGTTTCTTTCAAAACACAACATGTAAATAACTGGGATTTCTCATTAGGTTACGTAGTTAGATTTGTTAATCATGCTTGCCTTTTACGTGTGTAGGTATGCCACAGAGAGCATAAACATGGCTTGCAAATGGGGTTACAAAGGCGTCAAGGAAGGTGTAACTCTAGCAGGTACGTACGTACATATCACCTAAAGACAACATTGCACACTAATGTTAATCTGATAAAATCCAAAATATTCAGATTTAAAGAGTGTGGTTGAAGTTTAACACTTGAAAATATGTTGCATGATCATAGATGATTACTTCGATTCGAGGATGCCAATTGTCATGAAACGCATTGCTCAAGGTGGAGTTCGTTTAGCCATGTTCTTGAATCGGATTTTTGGGGATCCCGAAGAAGGGTTTGCATCACCAACATAAAAAAAAAAAAAAAAACCCTACTAACCAGCACAGGACTTGGAAACGACTGTAGTATTTGTTGTTACTGTAACTAATGTCTCTACAAGCGTCATATGTATGATCCTGGTCTTAATTTATAAGGTTGTTAATTAGGCTGCTATGGTTTAACTCTGCTGTATAAAAGCCACAGCCAGATTTACTGTCATTTTGTAATTCGTGATAAAGTAAGTGAAAACTGTTCTCTTCTCAGATTCTTCTCAATTTCCTTTCCCTTTTCCTAGCTGGTACACTGCATAATCTTAAAACTCAAAGTTCATTCATTGCTTTTCCTAAATTCCTTGAAGATTCCAGGACAAAAACAAAGATTTTACTACGTTGTTTTACCAATCAAATGTTCTGTTCATGGTATAACTTGATGGTCATGATCAAGTATTGAGAAGTCATTAATTAGTTACAACTCTGACCCCAAATCTATTATTTTCTTACCCCGATCTGGTCACCCTTGCAAGCAGAGTAGAGTGCTGTTGATGTGATTAGTGACTGGGCCTTTTCGTCAATTAGTTGGATATCACCCATTATAACCCATTATAGCTCATGTGACACGTTTGGTTGCGGGCTATATATTTTTTTCAAAAAAAAAAAAAACAATTATATATATCGGTTTTTCTAATGCGTTTCTGTAAAAAATTAAAAGATTTATATAACATATGATCAAATATATCGATAATTATATGTATTAAAAAATAAATAAAACTAAAATTAAAAAAATCAAGAAATATATGTAAATCAAGATATTTCATCTCACAAGACGGAACATTTACCTCGTTATATTTGCTAAATTTTTTATTCAATCAAATAGACACGCATTAAATTGATTTAGTAAAATAGAAGGAAAAAAAATATCATGCAAGGCTGAACATATTAGAAATACTATCTGAAAATTAAAATAATATATATTTGAAAAAATAAAGTTTACCTATACAGAAGATAAAAAACAAATTATAGATAAATAAGAAAAATCTCTTCAAAAATTAAATATATACAAAATAAAAAAACTATCATTTAAAAAAGGCTCTACAAATAAAATAAAAGAAAGAAGTGATTCTAATTTAAATATAAATAAAAGAATAATTACAAAAACACATTAATCTAAAAAATATAAAAAATAAATAAAGCAAAAAGCCAAGCATTGTTGGGTTTGGTCAGTCTGTTTGGCCCATTTTGTTAAGGCTTGCACACTAGGATCCATTTTTTGTTGCATCTAGTGAGGACGACACAATTTCTTTTTAAAAAAAATTGAAAACATGTTGCTTGCTGAGGTAGACAACACATCATCAGATTTATCTAGATTTGGCCACTATGGTGGCAAAAAATCAGAGCCTAAGGTTTTTTAGCAAAAAAATTGAGTTTCAACCTAATTTTTACCCAAAACATATAGAAAACACCTTAGAAATCATGATAAATCTATTAATGACCTTAAAACAAAAACCCAAAAAACATCGAAAAAACAGAAATCAACCCAAAAACAAAAATCTTCCCGAGCTCAGTTTTATTTTTCATGAACTTTAAAGATAACAAAACATCTAATATGAACTCTCATCATCAAATGAAACTATTTGACACAAATATCAACTGTTTTGGTGGCCTAAATATGTATAAACAATATCTTTCTCTCTCTATCGTAGAAATCTGACGACCTCTCTCTCTCCTTTCTCAAAAGAACTAAAAATAACAAAAATAAAATTTTATACCAAAACTAAATTGAGGGCTAAATTAAACTTTTTGTGTAAACTTTAAAATCATTATCCATTTATGGTGCATTTTCTACTTTGATTCCCTGTCTTTTAGTTTTATCTTTAGTCAAGAAATTTGATTCAACTACCCTTGAATTTGGCCCAAAAAAGATGTCATCACACAAAAAAATAAATTAAAGGACCAAATTGAAAGAAAAATAATTGAACAATATATTCACACTGAAATGTGAGAGACTGCACATTGTCGACTTAATAGTACTCATCCCATACATTTAAGTTTTTTTTAACTTAATAACTAAGCACAATTTAATCTAAACTTGAATATTATTGAGTGTGTGGGTTTTTTTAGATAATTATTTTATTTAATAGGTAATGAATATTGTTAAATTTAACTTAAAATCATTTACAACCCGATTGTTGACGTGGGTGGTGGATATATATAATCAACAATGATCATCATCATCATGCTTATCATCGTACACATTATTTAGTTAAAATAAGTTTAAAATAAATGGATTTTTTTCAATATTTACCACATAAAACACTTTGCTATGTCGCAGGCCTTTCCACTTCCAAATTTATCATGATCAAGCCAACAATAAGCTAACATAACAAAGTGTTAATGTAAAATTTCAAAATAATGTATTACAGAAATAACAGATCAGATTTCTTCAAAAATCTCTTACCTTATTCAAATAAATGATACCTATTAAATAGACATCATAAGCTTATAAAGAAAGCAATTTAAACTAGGAAATAAGAAGTTACTATCCCAAGTCTAATACATTATATAATAAACTGATATGTTTCTAAAAACAAGTAAACAAACAGAAACAACTTCTTAAAGATTAGGTTTTCTGGAGAATGATTTCACAAGAACAACAAAGTTGGTTTGCTTCATAAAGAATAGTTTATCATTCCTTGACCATAGCAGTAATATTATTTTTACCACTCTCCCTTAAATTAGTAAAATTAACATCTAATTCCTAAATATATTTTATAGTAATCACTCCAAGTATACTTCTCAACTTTTTAAACACTACTGACTTGAGTGATTTGGTCCTCACTTTGACAATGAACCATATTTATTACATTTTCTTTGTAAAGATTATGTAAAAAATGATAATGTACATCATTGTGTTTACTTCTGCCATGAAAGATTAGATTCTTTGCAAGCTTTATAATGGACATGTTATCAAAATGCATAATAATATGACCTTTTTTATTCAAATATAATACCTTAAATAACTTTTTTAACCAAATTGCTTGTGAGACATATGAAGTAATGACCACTAGTTCAGCTTCTATGATAGATAAGGTCATTATTGGTTGTTTTTTAAATGATCATGAAATTGTTCACGCCCCCATCATAAATACATAGCCTGAAGTGCTTTTCTTGTCATCTATGTCACCAATAGGGGCGAAATTAAAGGAGAGCAAGCAGGGGTACGAGCCCTTGCAAAACATTTCAATTTGTTATATTACCTAGTGTTTAAACGTGGGAAGATGTAATGTTTTTTTATTTTAAATAGGTGGGCCCTTCCTATAGTAAATATATTTGCTAAAGAATATAGGATCACTTTAAAACTTCTATTTACGTGGCAAGAAGAACATAAAGTTATAAGACTTTGCCGTTACTTTTTAGAACCGTAACATAAAAGTTAAAAAATAGACATAGGATTACAAATAGTAAGTGGAAAAGCTAAAGCAGACAGCAAACCCACCAATTAATTCATCTTTCATCCAACAAAACAAGGTAATTGGTTAATGATAACCCAAATTTAAAATTTATTTGTGTTTTGTTTTGGGATGTTTGTTAAGAATTTGATTATGTTTTATATATATATATATAATTCTGCTATTTTTTCTTTTTGTTTTCTCAGATCTGCTAGTTTTACCAAAAAAAAATTTGAATTCTTGTTATAGTGATGTTTTTTTTTCCTAACTAATTTGATATATTTTATAGGTTTGTTTTGATTATGCTTGAATTTTTTTTATGTTTTGTTTTTAGCAAAGCCACCAAAATTACCAATTTTTTCTCACGATATATGTTTTGATTTTAGGTTGAACCATGAACAAAATAAGAAGAATTGATTCTTTTTTTGAGAAAAAGAGAAAAAATATTGATAACTCACAGCCTAGTGAAACAACTCTAATGTGTAATGTTGAAGTTATGGTTGAGCAGCACCAATGTACTTCAGTTTACGAAGAACCTGCATTGACTAGTGAACCACCTCTTACTAAAATCAACATTGCTCATTTAATTAGAGATCCAGACAATCATCCTCAAATTTAGGAATACCTGGTTAGTCAACAAGATAAAATTCGAAGGGTATATATTAATTTGGGGCCATATCAACCTTTGATGTCTAAATATCCGCTGACTGATGAAAAACATCCTCGTCAGTTTCAATCTCATTGATTCAAAAGTTATCAATGGCTTGAATATTCAGAGAAAAATATTGTATTTTGTTTCCCTTACTATCTATTTTCAAGTAAGTCATCTGGAAAGCTAGGATCAGACACATTTACTGTTAAAGGATTCAATTGTTGGAAGAAAGTTAATGATGGGGAACGGTGTGCTTTTTTGACTCATATGAGAAAATGTCTAAATTCAGCTCACAGATTTGCTACCAGGTGCTTGGAAAATTTAAAAAATCAGTCATGTCATATCGAGAAGGTAGTTAAGAGACAAACTACTCAAGAAATTATAAATAATCGATTGCGTATTAAAGCTTCAATAGATATTGTTCGTTGGCTCATATTTGAAGCATGTGCTTTTAGAGGGCATGATGAACGTCCAGAATAAAAAAACCGAGGTAATTTTCTTGAAATGATAGAACTTTTAGCATCTTACAATGAGCAAGTAGGAGCTCTTGTTTTAGGTAATGCTTCACAAAATGCAAAATACACCTCACATCAAATTCAAAAGAAATTTTACATATCTTTGTTAGAAATGTTCAGTCTTCAATTCGTCATGAGATTGGTGATGCAAGATTTTATTTAATTGTTGATGAAGCTCGAGATGAATCCAGAAGAGAGCAAATGGCCCTTGTTATTAGGTTTGTTGATAGAAGTAGATTTATACGAGAACGATTTTTGGATATAGTTCATGTTAAAGATACAACTGTTTCAACTCTTAAAGAAGAGATTTCCTTTGTTTTATCTCATCACAATCTTGATGTTCAAAATATTAAGGGCCAAGGGTATGATGGTGCTAGTAATATGCGTGGAGAGTGGAATGGTTTGCAAGCTTTATTCATTAATGATTGCCCTTATGCATATTATCTACATTGTTTAGCTCATAAATTATAATTGGCTCTTATTGCTGCAGCTAGAGAAATATATGATGTTCACACTTTCTTTCAGAATTTGATTTTTATTATTAAACATTGTTAGTGCTTCTTGCAAGCGTAATGATGAATTACGAGCTTTTCAAGCAGGTACAATTGAACATCTAGTAGATATTGGTGAGATTGAAACAGGTAAAAGAGTTAATCAAGTAGGTGGTTTGCAACGACCTGGAGATAGTAGATGGAGTTCGCACTTCAAATTAATTTGCAGTTTGATAAAAATGTATATGGCAACTTGCTTGGTTCTTGAAAACATTGTTTTAGATGGATCTACTTATTCTTAACGTGGTGATGCGACCTTTTCATTTAAGTTGCTAATATCATTTGATTTTGCATTCATCTTACATATAATGAAGAATGTTTTGGGAATTACTGATGTGCTTTGTCAAGCCTTGCAACAAAAATCTCAAGACATTTTAAATGCTATACATTTGGTGGTTACCACAAAGACTTTAATTCAAAAGTTAAGAGATGATGGTTGGGAAACTCTTTTAGAAGAAGTGACATCATTTTGTAAGCATCAAGACATTGAAGTTCCTGATATGGATGCTTGTTTTTCTAGTGTGGGACGATCTCATCGTAAAAAAAAACAGTAACAGTTGAGTATCACTACCGAGTTGATATATTTATAGTTATCATTGATCAGCAATTGCAAGAGCTAAATAATAGATTCAATGAGCAGGCGATTGGGCTTCTTAAATTGAGCACAACTTTACATCTTAGAAATAGCTATAAATTATTCAATGTTAAAGATATATACTTACTTGTTGACAAGTTCTATCATGAAGATTCTTCTACCAAAGAAAAAAATTCATTTAAGATTTCAACTTCTTCATGAAAATAAAAATAAATAAATTAAAAAGCACATAAATCACTTCAAATACCCCAGGATGGCATATAAAGTACTAGGTGTCCAATTCCCAAAATGGCACAATGCTACTCAAAGAGGGATTCCCACCATATTTACGTTAGAATCTAGCTAAATTTACCAACCAAGTGTTATGGTTCACAACTCAAATCTAAGGGGAGGAGCATCCAACCTAGAGTTTTTAAATCCGGTCTGGTGATCGACCGTGCTCAAGGCTCAGGTTATTAGATTTTAATTGAGTCACCGGGTCAATTCTATTTTTTTTTATAAATTAAAATGACATTGTTTTAGTTTAAAAAAATAAGTAACGGTTTGCAACTGGATTTTTAACCGGATCTTACCGGGTCAACTCGCTGGGTTACCCGGGTTTTTACTTCCTTTATTTTTTTTTAAACTCGGCCCAGTTCCAGTCCCGGGTCAGCCAAGTCCCGGGTCAATCTGCCAAACCGAACTATGTTTTAAAACTATAATCCAAACATTGAAAATGATAGAAACACACTGTGATGGATATCAATCTTTTATATTAGAATCTAAATTTAAATAATAAAATTCTTTACCAATCAAGGTGTTATGGTTCACAACTCAAATACCAAACAACTTTAGTATTTTGATATGAAGATTATCTACTGCGAAAGAAGATTATCTAAGGATTCCACTCCATATAAAGGTTGGAGCACTAAGATTATCAACTAAAAAGAGGTATACAGATTCGAGAACAAGCAAGTCTCAACTATTTTAATACATGCATAAGCCAATAATGATGCTATAATCAAAATATATATTCATTAGGAATTAAATATTTTTTTTTTTTTAACCTTGAACTCAAATTAAGACGAGTTCTTTTTAAATAGAAGAGTTTGACACGAAACAATTTCTTTTAATTTCTTTTTTAGATTTTTCATTAGAGATTATAATAATAGAATTTAAGAATCTATTCCAGACTTTTTCGATTTAGGATTTTCTTGATAATTCTTGGAGCTTGAGAAACACCTATCCTAGTCCTATACAACTCATTGACCATAGGATTTATAGCATGTTTGAAATTGTAATTATGATTGTTTTTTATTTGAAAATATATTAAAATAATTTTTTTTATTTTAAAAAATTATTTTTAACATCAAGACATTAAAATAATTTAAAAACAAAAAAAATATTAATTTAAAACAAAAAAAATAAAAAAATTTAATTTTTTTAAAATTACTTTTAAAATACAAAACAAAAAACATACTTCCCGAGAGAAAATTGTGAAATTTTATACACTTCTTGAAAATGAATAGACTTGTGTTATCTGGACCTAGTCAGTAATCGAACAATTTCAAAGGTTCAAAAAGAACGAACCAATTAGCACTGGGCAGGTAGACAAACTTCGCCTGTGTCTGTCTGTGTCTGGAGGGCACACCAGGTGGTCGTGTTCAAGTTAGGTTTACTTATGCCATGCATCATTCTCTACTCCGTCAAGTAAATGACATGTGCTTGTTAAGATTTGTGTTCGGTCTTATAGTATCTCTTGTTTTTTAAGATATTTTTATTTAAAATAATATTATTTTTAAATTTATTTTTTATATTAACATACAAAACGATAAAAAAATATATTTAAAAAAAAAACAAAAAAAATCACGCAACAGTGGATTTGACCAGACTTTCTGAGATATTTCCCGGCCAGAGTGCCAGTTGAAAACGTGTGACCTGTGGTCATGCTAATTGACGGTGCTAATTCACAGTTTGAAAAGTCAAAATCAGCATCAGCAAGAATGCCGCCAAGTCCTGGAGCATGGGAGGCTTCTACTATTCTAGGTCGTGTTCAATTTAGGTTTACTTAAGCCAATACATCATTCTCTACTCTCTCAAGCCAATGCCATGTGACTAGCACGTTAATATTATATTAGGGTTTATTTTTTAAAATATTTTTTATTTAAAAATAATATTTTTAAAATTTTAAAATTTATATTTAATATCAGCACATTAAAACGATCTAAAATATAAAAAATTAATTTTTTTAAAAAATTTTTAAAATATAAAAATAAACATGTTACGGTGAATATGAGATATTTCCCTGCCAGAGTGCCCGACAATTTCAAAACGTGTGACCTGTGGTATTGCTAATTGACGGTGCTAATTCGCAGTTTGAAAAATCAAAATCAGCATCAGCAAAGATGCTGCAAGTCCTGATCCTGAATCATGGGAGACTACTACTACTCTGCGACAGCATCAAGACCAATAAGGAAGCAGACCTTGTTGGACACGTGAGCCTAACACTTTTACACGAAAACTCCCTTCCAGATTCTTGGGGGCTGTGGTCCCCATCATATGTTTCCTTTCCATTGACTTTGTTTTCAATTTCCAAAAAAGTGGAAGATTTGATTGGAGGTTTAAACCATCAACCCAACTGTACGCCATTAACTCTACTCTCGCTAACAGCCTTTCTGAACCTTAGTCAAACAAGGGTTTTACGCACCCTTTACGTTGTTTTTTTTTTCCCGGTTCAGTCGTCTTTTTCAAAACAAATTAGATTTTTTAAAAAAAAAATTGATTTTTTTCAGTATTTTTAATTTTTTTTAATATATCAATATCAAAAATAAATTTTTAAAAATATAAAAAATATTATTTTTACATATTTTCTAATAAAAAATAATTTTTATCATAATTTCAAACACATTTCTAATTGTTAAACTTACTCAGCTAGTATACTAAATTAATCTGAGAAACTTGTTATTTAAAATCTAATTTGGTTTGTAATTAAAATTAAATTAAAAAATATATTAAACTAGTAAAACATAATTAACTTGAAAAGAATCTAATTAAAATAATCAAACTGCATCTAAACACACTGACTCAATTAAATCTAATTTTTTTAATTAAATAATATTTTTTTAATAAAAATAATTTAGATTTTTTTTCAAGTTTGGTTTGACAACTATGCCCTTCAGCCACCCACACGAAACACATGCAGACAACTGCAGGGACGTAATTGTCCTTCCGAAACGGGAACCACACCAAAACGCGAAAAAAAGGGGCCAAATAACAAGTCGTTTTGTAGAACGTTCTCTTTTTACTGTTGCAACATTTCTCGAACAATTTCCATGATGTTTTTTTTTTTCTATGTTGCTCGTTACCAGCGCACAAAATAAGAATATACGAAAACAGAAGACATGATGATTCGGCTTTGCTTCCTTCCTCGGACTCCGCTTTTGCTGTTTTAAATAATAGTCATACATTTTTCTTGCAACTCAAGTCGGCTCCTTAGTTTCTTCTAGCCCTCTCTTCTCTCTCTTCCCACACACATTCCTTGACGTGAGTTGATTTCTTCCTCTCTTTCTCTTCCCTCAAACAAGACATAAAACACTTGAAATCTGTTTTTGTTGTTAAGTTGGTTCTTGTTTAGTGTTTCATTATTACTAAAGAGACAGCAACTTTGTCTTAAAAAACGAAAACAGAAATCTTGGGTACAGTTCAAGCCAGAACTCGAGAAAAGTTTGTGTTTTTTTTTAAGAAAGTAATGTTTTTTTCCTCTTTTTTAATGTTTCTATTTTTGTTCTTGGTCCTTGTTTATTTTGAGTATGGTAACTGATCATGGCATACGTCATTGCTTGTGTTAGGAATGCGTTACTATTGGTGGGTTTTAGTTCTTGTGCTTAACTTTGTTTCAAGATCTGTGGAAGTTCAATTCTTTTTTTCTCTTAAAGTTTCAAATTTCTATATGAGTTTTTGTGGTTGTTTTAATTAGTAGCTTAAACATGTTTTGTAAATTAGTTTTTTGATGTTTTGATGTTTGTGATTCGATCTTGTGACTGATCATTAAAAAATCCACCTTCAAATGGCTGCTGCTTAATAAATTAATATGGATTAGTTTTAAATTAACGAATATTCTGATACCGATGCCATCATGTTGTATCTATGTGTTTGTGCTAAATCAACGCCCACTTTGGTTGCTTCAAGCGTTTTTATGCATCGGGAGAAGTTACCATCTTAAGTAGAAATGTAGAGTTCCTTGAATGATTATAATTCAAGTTTGGGCTACTGAGGATTTATCATCTAAATTAGAAGATAATTAGGCCTTTTGGGTTATGTAATTCACCCATGGTGCATTCTTCAGGTGGGAACTATATTTCCTGCCTTTTGGTTTAAGAGCTTGCAAAATGAAGGGGAATTGCTTCCGAACCTTAGAAGTTAAGAAGTGATCTGTTGTGAAGTTGCATAATTGAAATCATTAATTAGCTAGGCTTAGTTAGATGATTGTAGTTTTTTGGGACTAATTTGTAGCATGTGTTAATTTGGCAGCTAGAACTAGCTAGTTAACAAATAAGAATGTGCTTTGTTTTAGTTGTAGGCGAGAAATGACAGCTTATTGTGCTGCTAGTTTGCGTTTAGAATTGCTCTAGACGGTTTCTCTTTGTATATGCCATCAAATGATGAGGAAAGCTAAGTTTGGCTTTTGTTTTCTTGTCAACTAGTCATGGAAAGGATCGTTATCGAAGGAGAACAAATTTCTAGATGCCTTTTAGACCATAACTCCACTTGTTGTATCTGTTGTCTTTAGCCTCCACAATATTTGGAGTATTTGGATTGGCTTTCTCTATATAAACGTACATTGAGCTCTTCCTTCAAGAATACACATATATGTGCTGTTTGCTTAGCTCATTTCTCTCAATTTTATTGCAGGTTCAATAAGAAAAAGTTCCTATATTTGATCTTGAATTGAGTGGTTGAGGGTATCAGCTCTTGTTTCTAGACTGATACTTTATTGACATGGCATTTGCAAGGGTTGCTAGAAGTGGCTTGAGAAGAACAGGAGGTACCTTTGGCAGTTACTCAAGTGAAGGGGATGTGTTATTATGTGAAGGAGTATCTATCCATAGAGGTCCCTTACCTTCCCTTAAAAATGCCAAAGCTGCCAGTGATTTTTCGTACATTTCCAGCTTCAGGAAGATTAATCACGTGAATATGCAGAGCAGGGGAATCAGGGTAACTCCACGGTATCAATCTGCAACTGCAGAGAGGATTGTGGAGGAGTCAGAATCCGAATATGATGAACCAAGGTATCCAGGGCTTGAAGCAACAAAGCCTGGTGAAAAGCCAAGGGTAGTTGTCCTTGGTACTGGATGGGCTGCTTGTCGATTCATGAAAGGACTTGACACCAAAATTTATGACATTGTTTGCGTATCTCCAAGGAATCACATGGTGTTCACACCTTTGCTGGCTTCAACTTGTGTTGGAACACTTGAGTTTCGCTCTGTGGTTGAGCCTGTTAATCGGATACAATCCGCGTTGGCAACAAGTCCCGACTCATACTTTTATATGGCTTCCTGTTTTGGCGTTGACACAGACAAGCATGAAGTGAGTCTTACATTTTCCCTCTAATGCAAATTCAAATAGTATTTTGATTGGATATGCAATTGCCAATCCAATGTAAGTTGCTTTCCATGTGAAAGTACTTAAATTAGATGTTACTTTCATGTGATCAGGTGTACTGTGAGACAATCAGCAATGGTGGACTGCCACATGAACCTTACCAGTTTAAAGTTGCATATGACAAGCTTGTCATTGCTGCTGGATCCGAGCCTCTGACTTTTGGTATCAAAGGGGTAAAGGAACATGCGTTTTTTCTTAGAGAAGTAAATCACGCTCAAGAAATAAGGAAAAAGCTTCTCTTGAATCTTATGCTCTCTGAAAATCCAGGTGAGTTCTGCTTTTAATTATAAAGTTTGTTTTCCATTTCAAACTCTGATGCCTTTGTTCAGAGTTTGTATAGAATTAAGAAGAAGAAGAAGAAGAAGAAATGATCAAAGCTGTTCCTTTTTGTCCAATATTTTAAGTATTTGCTCATTCTTTGATCCAAGAACAACTCCAGGGAACCATTTCTTGAATTTTGGCTCCCGGTTTTAACAAGAGAATCTAGATTTATGCTCATTAGATATGGTTCTATTCCAGCCAACTTCCCAGGCAAAAAGAAGCTCTGCTTTTGTGTCTGAAGTTGGCTTATTTGCTCAGTCAGGCAGCTCCATGCTGTTAATTCATCATTTAAAAAAAAATTGAAAGACTTATTCCAGTTATATTATTGCAGGCATACCTGAAGAAGAAAAGAAACGGCTTTTACATTGTGTAGTTATTGGAGGTGGTCCTACTGGTGTGGAATTTAGTGGTGAATTGAGTGATTTTATCATGAGAGATGTTCGGGACCGGTATACTCATGTTAAGGATTATGTTAAAGTCACCCTCATAGAGGTAATGTACATGCTTCTTTACTTGCTTACAAATAACTCTGCATAGAGATATTAAATTGCTAACATTTTGGTTTTGCCTTTTTTTCCTTTCTTAAACAGGCAAATGAGATCCTGTCATCCTTTGATGTTAGCCTGCGGCAATATGCAACAAATCATTTGACCAAGGTAATTTTGTTTGTACTCGAGTCTCTCTTGTAGTTGAACAATTTCTCTTATGAACTGCTTGTGACATTCTGGAGTTTTTTTCAGTCTGGTGTCGGTTTTATGCGAGGAGTAGTGAAAGAGGTGCACCCCAAAAACATAGTTCTTAATGACGGGACTAATGTTCCTTATGGTCTTTTGGTCTGGTCTACTGGTGTTGGTCCCTCTCAGTTTGTGAAGTCATTAGACCTTCCCAAGTCCCCTGGTGGAAGGTATTAAAACAGCAATTTCATTTGAAAATTTTCTACTTTCTTGCAATTCCTATATTTGGAAGGTCTTGCTGACTAATCTTATTGACACAGGATTGGTATTGATGAATGGTTGCGAGTCCCGTCTGTAGAAGATGTGTTTGCACTTGGAGACTGTGCTGGTTTTCTTGAAAATTCAGGGAGACCAGTGCTTCCAGCTTTAGCTCAGGTCAGACCCTCTAGCTAGTTTACCTCTCTGACACATCCATCTTCCACTGTTTTGTCACAGTAGTCCAGCTAATCTAAAATCGTTGCATACTTTTGGTGATTGTGAAATGGGCAATTAAGGAGACAGTTTCTTTTTTCCCTTTTCTATGTAGTTATTCAGAATTAAGCTGCTCAAGGACAAGCAGCTGTAAGCTCATAAAATTCACAATTCATTTGCAGGTTGCAGAAAGGCAAGGGAAATATCTTTTGGAGCTGTTTAACAAGATTGGAAAGCATGGAGGCAAGGCTTTAAGTGCAAAAGATATCCCTCTTGGTGATCCTTTTGTCTACCAGCATCTTGGAAGCATGGCATCAGTAGGTCGTTACAAGGCGCTAGTTGATCTACGCCAATCCAAGGTACCCTGAGATCTTGCAAAACAATTTTTACTGCCATGCCTCCAGAGCAAATGGGCACTAAGCACAGTCGCCCCTGTAAATTTGGACCACTTGTGGCCCTCTATTGCTTAGCAGTTCTCTTCTAGCTAATTTTACCTCTGTCATCAGCTGATGAAACCTTCGTTTTATCTATGGCAGGATGCAAAAGGTTTATCACATGCTGGATTTGTTAGCTGGTTGATTTGGCGCTCAGCTTACCTTACGCGTGTGGTCAGCTGGAGGAACCGGTTTTACGTGGCAGTGAACTGGGCAACCACCCTGGTTTTTGGCAGAGACAATTCCAGGATAGGATAGGATAGGATAGGATAGGATACGGTGGTTTTACACGACTAGACTCAACACTGGCATTGCTGAGACGTAGTGTTGAGTTTCTTAAATTTGTTTTAGCTGAGGCTCTCTATATGTTTTTCCTTAAAACCTCTCATTTCCTTTGATTTTATTCAATTTAATGTTCATATATTCTGAGTATGTTTAAGGTGAATGGAGTTTTGAGCGAAACTATAATATTTCTGATCAAATTTTTAAAATCAAGCTTTACTAATAGATCCTTATCTATAGGTAATATAGTTAATTCATCTAGTTTTTCTTGTAATATTGTTCTTCTTAAATAAGATTTAATTAATTTTAATTTCCAAAAACTTCTTTCAGCTGTTGTAACTGTTATAGGTATTATCAATAAAATTCTATTAGTAATACAAGTATTTGGAAAAAAAAAATTAATTTAATTATATAATCTAGTATTTCAAGTGCAGAACTAGTTTTTGTTTGTAAAATTTCTTTTAACATTTTTAGTTCTGAGAGCACATCTAGACCATTAATATCAGAATATATGTCATACTTCAAACTATTTTCAAGAACCAAACATGTTTTTTTTTAAAGTATCCTTACTTGGGATTACTTACTTGGGATTACGGTAGCAAATAAGTTTTTTGTTTAAAAATATATCAAAATAAAAAAAAATTATTTTTGACATTAACATATCAAAACGATCTGAGAACTTGAAAAAAAAATTCATTTTAAACAAAAACAAAATTCAAAATTTGACGAAACATGATTTGCACCGCGTTTCCACCCTTAAACTTTTTAACTTCTCATAACAAATAAAAAACCGAACAACTTTGTATATGCAGTGAATTGTTTAAACTTATTTTGAATTGAAGAAATTACTTGATTTACCAATAATTAATTCGAAAAGATTCTTCAGCCGCTAATACTATGTGATCATCAACAATGTCATCAAAATTTCTAGTTCTATGAATCGTATGTTTTTCATGAAATACCAGTTCTATTTCCATTTCACTTTCTTTAACAGAAATCTAAGCATCCCTCGTGTATATTCAAAAACTCTAGAAAATAATTACTTTATTTTTTTTAGATTTGCCGATGTATCTACACATCTTAAAATAAGAGTCGTTTGATCTGGGTGACTTATCACGGGTACAAACAATTAAGTATAATTGAAAAGTATTTTACTTTTTTAATTTTTTTAATATTGCATTTTTTACATTAGATGCTAATATTTCTATCCATTTATTTTGCATGTTGTGTCCTAAATAGTGATTTCAGATTTTTCATATTAAACTCTTCGAGCATGTTCCTGCGTAATCAAATTAAATTCTGCAATCATTTCAATTAGACTTAAAAAATTCTCGATAATACTTTTTTTTTTCAATCTTCTTCTTTTTTTTTTTTTTGTTGATTTGATCTTGTAAATGTTTGTCAATTGTTTTATTTTTAGACAACCTCAATTCTAAATTAACCCAACCAAGCACAATAATAATATATTCTATAATTTTTAAACCCGGTCCAATGGCTATTTTTCAGGTGAAAATGCAATTGAAAAACATCCATTCATATTGCCTTTTGGAAAAATAAGATTATGTTCTCTAATTGGATCTTTTTCTACGAAAAATACCTCTTAATTAATGAATGAATTTAAATACCGGTTAGTTTTTTCTCTTGCTATATACCAGAAAACTTGGAATCTTTTGTAAGCAAGATAGGCTCGAGACATTGCCCAGGTAGCTTAAACGGGCTGGTTGTGTTGATATTGCTGAGTAATATGGATGATGCAGATTCGAGAACAGGATCAATTACCGTGCCTGAAGCAACATGGTTCTTTTAACCTTTTCATTCAACTTCTGCCATAAATAAATCAATCGGTGATCTTAATTATAGCTTCCAACCCATATAGTAAGCATCATTCGGGAACTCAAAATAATGCATGCTGTCAACTTGATCATTATAGATCAGAGTCGGATGTGGGCTTTCCAGGATGCGAATCAAAGTAAGGTTAAGTGGGAATAAATAGCAAACTCAGCCCCCACAAATTTGCCCACTTCAAAACACTGTTGTGAAGTGGTATGAAGGGAAATAGAAGGTGGGAATTGTTGTGTGTGTAATTATAGTTTGGATTTTCAATTTAGCTCTAAACTGTGGCGTCTATCACTTATGTACTAATCCAATTCAATGAATCCAGCCCTCACCAAATGGCAGGAACAGTCAAAATCGTTACCATCTTCAAAGCAACTAGTACAAGTTAAGCACTGAGACGACACAGTAAGTGGGGAAAAATTTCTGAAGCATTAAAAAGAAGAGAAATCCAACAAGCAGAGATGAAAAAGATCCGAGTCTTTTATGTACAAAGCGTCAAATTAGTACAAAATTTAGCTAAAAATAAAAGCTATAAAGTACAATCTTTTCTTCTACCTGACTCGGGACTAAAAAAATCATCCAGAAGACCAGTTTCGGGGCATCCAACCTTTTAGATATGAGAAGCAGCTCGACGACTGGTATTGTGAGAGAAGAAAGAAGCAAAACAGTGAGCAAACCCCACCACTATAGCCACCTTAAGCTGCCCCCTCTTCGGAATCGGACGGCTAACAAAACCCCTGGAAACTTTCCCACCGTTGTAGCTCATAAGCCTTCTGGCACCTGCCATCGTTCTTTCTTTCTTTGAGAAAGATCAAACCTTTCTTGCAATAGAGGCAGCAGTCGAGGTAGAACCAATGTTCGAGAGGTGAGAGTGCTCGAGTTTGCGTGATGAATCGAAGGTCACCTCTCTGGGGTTATATTAAGGTTTTTGTTGATTAATGCCCTTGGTCATTGCATGAAATTACAGGGTATGGACATTGTTTTTGAATCCCTTGATAGTGCCAGTTGTACAATTCTTGATAGTGCCAGTTGTACATTCTTAGTGTTTTTGTTAATACCTGGGGTGCATGGTATTTTAACCAAAAACAAATAATTAAAAAATATATTTTTTTAATATCAATATATTAAAATCATTAAAAAAATACTTTAATTCATATAATCAAACATTGCCTTAATGTTTTTTTTTGGGGGGGGGTTGACTTATAAAGCAGCTGGTTTTGCTTGGGTGTGTTTGCATAGCTTTGCCCATTGTCTTCCTCGTTTGAATCCATGAACTTGACCACCGTCCCAAATAACTCTAGTCAATTAATTTGAAGATAATGATTGAATGAATTTGAATACAATACTTTAATATTGGAATCTAAAATGCAACCATAATTATAGATTCATCTTCAAGAGCTTTAAGTGTTCATATCAATAAAAAGAGATAACACCTTGATTTGTTCAAATTCCATCTAACCTAGTCAAGAGAGATAGTATGAGAGTTTTAGTTGGGATTTTTCTTCAATTTTTTTAATACTAAATACCTCTTCCATGAGAGTTTTGGTTATAATTCTTCTCCAAGCAATCCCAGTAGTAATACCCTTTGTATTCAACTAATGTTTGGTAGGGTAGCTACTGTTTTTTAAATTATATTTTATTTAAAAAATATTAAATTAAATTTTTAAAGTGTTTTTTTATAGTTTTGATGATGTGGTCATATAACAAAATATTATTTTAATTGAAAATTATTTTTTAAAAACATTATATATTACATTTCCAAACGCATTAACAATCATGGGTTAAACCTTGATTTCAGCATCTATCTTTATTAGAAAATAGCGACAACTTGTTAAGTGAATATGACTAATTTTCTTAATGAAATATTCAATCGCCTAAATTGGTAGTTCACTTGATGATAATAATTTATAGTTTGGTTAGGTTTCGAAGTTAGCTTGTAAATCAAGGGAGATGTTTTGAAATCTAACAATCGAATGGTTCATCCCTGAAAATGAACCATAGTTTTAAAATGCGTGAATTGACCTGGATTTGATTAATCCGAGACTAAAATTAAGCTGAATTTAAAAAAAAATAAAAAAAGTTAAAAACTTGGATGATTCGACGGGTTGACTCAGTTGTAACCCGTTGATTATTTTTTTTTTAACCAAAACAATGTCATTTTAATTTATAAAAATATTAAAATTAATTTAATAACTTAATTAAAACCTGATAATCCGGGTAAAACCCGATAACCCAAGTCTCGACAGGATAAAAACTCTAGGTGAACACTAATTATTATTTAATGGCAGGTTTGTCGTCTTCAACATGGAGAGAGAAACAACCGAGAGGACAAGATGATGGTGTTTTCGTAAAATAAGGATAAAGTATGGGTTAAAAGAAGGATGATAAGATCAAAAGTTAAGGTTGAATAATAAAAATCACGTGCCCCATTGTGTTGTTGCTTAAACGATATGAAAAGCCATCGTGCTGTCATGTCCCCCGGGTCCCACGGTGCTTCATGTCGCCTTTTTTCTTTTTTCTTCTCTCTTTCTCCAAAGCTGATTCCACGCCCCGTTCAATAATACATAGATTTATATCTTCTATCAAATTTTCTTTATTTATTTATTTTTTTATTCGTATTTTTATATCAATTTATAATTTTAATTTCGCATATTCTATATTAATTTGATGTATTTAGAAAAAAAAAAACAATATATTATCTTCATGTGACATTAAGATTTGAACTTAAAAAAGCTAAAAAATTAAATAATTTTGTTTAAAAAAATAGCATCCCTTTTGTTTTTTAAAAATTGTTTTTTCTTCTTTGACCCTGTTTATTTTTGTGTTTTAAAAGCATTTTAAAAAAAAATTAATTTTTTTTAATTTTTTTCTTTGCTTCAAATTAATATTTTTTTAGTGTTTATTCAAATCATTTTGATGCGCTGATATCAAAACTAATTTTTAAAAAATAAAAAAAATATCATTTTAATGCATTTCCGAGTGAAAAACACTTTAAAAAATAACCGCAACCACACTCTCAAATAGACTCTTCTTCTTTTGCCTTAAATCATTAAATTTTTTTCTTTTCAATGTCAACTTTCAAATACTGTGACGATTAAGATTTATGAATTTATGGTTGTTAATTTATTTTTTATAAGGTTCTCTCAATTTAAAAAAGTACATTTTTATATGGCTTATCATATTTTTTTTTAAAAGCAGCTTCAATAACTTTACTATAGAGCTTCTATCTTTATTATTATATGATTAATTAAAGATATAATTTAAAAAATAAAGTAATTAAATCAAACAGAATCCATGAATTTATATATAGTTGTTTTAATATTTAAAAAATAACATCCGCATGTGTTCTTTTTATTTACGTTAAATAACTACTTCAAAAAAACTTCTCTGATGTTTAAAAGGCAACCCGCCGCGTCGCACAGGCAACCTTTCATGAACATAAAGGATATTTTCTTTTCTTTTCTCAGCACAGATCAATAATTTAATTCGTGGAAGCTATCACAGTCAATATTTTTCTCATTGAAAGAAATATTTCAAGGTCAGCACCATATTTCTTTTCATAGGGAGAATCGAAGAAATCCAAAAGAAATATATTTAAAAGACGATGCCAGGTCCATGGCCGCCATGCTTACAGAAATTAAATAAGCTATATCAGTGGTTTAATTTAATTAATTAGATTCTAGATTTGTTCTATAAATATTATTAATTCAAGTCTTACAAACCTTAGGGTCACTGGAGATTTCTATGGTCCTTAAATTCAACACTCGTAGGATTAGTCGAGATGCGCATAAACTAACTCAAACACCCACATCAATAAAAAAAACAAAAAGAAAAACAACTAATGCGTACTACACTAAATTAGTATAATTAACACCATTCATCGAATCTGAATCTTGCAAGTGGAGAAGGCCTCTGGATTCAATGAACTTCCTGTAATTCTTGGACAGAATTATTTTAATTGTGTCAGATTTTGTTAGGGCAGGGAATAGATTTGGTTCTAGTCAGATGGGATTTGAAATTGAATAATTTATTGAGATAAATACTTTGTTTGAAATCAGGGGATGCATCTTCTGCTTACTTTATAGCATGCTTGACAGAACCCTAGAAAATCAAGCATTGATAATTTTGTGCACGCAGGAATAACTATTCTTGATCATTCGGTAAGAGCTTACATCATGATTTGCTGTTTTAATAACTTAATGGGTCAAGTAGCCTCCAAGGTTTATGCATCGGCACCTCATAGATTATGTAGATATTTCAAGTATGACATTAACATTTACTTGACATTTTGTCTTCTTCAAATTTTATAATACAGGAGCCTTTAGGCATCGTGTTAAAGTTATTTAACCCCATATGAGTCATGATCCAATCCATTTCTATGATCAATTAATTAGGTTAATTTGAGTTGATTAAGTTAATTTAAATTGATTCTAATCAATTTAAAATAGTTCAAAACAATATCATTTAAAAAATTTTAAAACAAATAAAATGATATAGTTTTGATTTTTTTTTAAATCAAATTGGGTTTTAATCAGGTTAACAGAGGTTCAAATTAATCTACTAATTCGATTAAATTATATCAAATTAACTTTTATACAGTTTAATTTAAAACGAAACCTGAATCCAGGGTTCCTAATTGGCCAAGTAATTATAAGATTTTTTATTAGAAAGCTACAAACATATAATTGAATTTTAGTTTTTTTTAAATGAATATGTTATTTTTCAAGTGAAAGTTAACTCGATTCAATCGAAAAATCAACTTATAACATGTTTAAAACTCAATTTAACTTTTAAATATATTTTAAAAAATAATATTGAAACATCAATGCTTTTTTATTTACATATATTAACATGTGATTAAAGTATTAAAATGGGTTTAATAACTTTGATTTTAACAAAAACTTCCATACTCATCAACTTAAAAAAAAAAGAAAAAAAAAAGAGTGAAGTTCTCAAATATAACCTTTCCATAATAATTAATTACTCAACAGATTTTAAGTTCACAAAATTGTCTTGACTTGTTTATGCAAAGAAAACTCCACCCTCGTTGGTTGAACCATTGATCTGGGCAAAATTAATAAATCTCTCAACCACAAATTTAATTACTTGCTAATAATGGGAATTAACGATTTGCTACAAAATCTTGCCCATCACAAAGCAACATCAGAGACTAAAGAATCAAAGTAGACTCAAGAAGTTCATCTGAGATTAATTAGTAGAACAAAATCTCTGTACAATGGAAGAAACACTAGTAATTAACCTCATAGAATACATGAACAAAAACGATAAAAAAAAAATTTGTTCATTTCTAACGAGTCACTGAACTCGAGCCAAGTTTCCGAGCCTTCCATGGTCTAGTGACTAGTGAGCTAGCCGGAAAGCACCACATGTCTTGCGGGGAGAAAAAATTGCAGCAAAAGTATGGGCCAAACCCAGTACTATCGCCACCTTAACTTGACCTCTCTTGGGGATCATACGGCCATAGAACCTCTGTTGTGAGTAACTTCCACCATTGATCATCACGCTCCTGCCACTAGCTGCCATCTCTATATGCTAGGCCTTCCTTCTTCTCCTGAGAGATTGAAACTGTAAGAGAAGAAGAGAGAAGTTGTTGAGGCTTGGGAGTGTAATTAAAGTGTGCTTGGCTTAATTGGAGATTGGCTTAGTTTTTAGTCTTTGACGGTTTGGTTTATATAGAGATTGGTCTGGTGAAAATGCCCTTTACTATTTGCTACAGCTAAAGACTCCCCATTACTTTGTTCACAATTTTGACCATGCTTAAGATCACAATTATACAAAATCTGCAAGGTTTGGCAGGGACAGGATGGTCATTATACAAGAAGATGCTACTTTTTTTTTTATTATATAATAATGTTGGTAAAGCAAGAGCCTTGAATGGTTTTAGTGCAAGATGACATTATTTTTTAAGACATGTTTGCATATGGTTCACGTTGGTGTTTTGTTTGCATTGGCTAGGGCTTCGAAGCCATCGTGGCCATTGGTGGCCATCACCAGAGTGTCACTGTCTTAATTGTTCATCCTCTCTCTCTTCCCGATTGCTTATTTGCTCTTGCAGATTACATCAATGGAGATTAATTAAATTTTTGTTACACTTGTCTCCTTTTCAACTATTTAGTTTTAATTTCCCGTCTTGTTTTCACCATGAAATTCATCATGGCACAACTTTATACTTCATCATTGTGTTTGTTGACGAATACAAGATAAATATGTATTTCGTTAAAAAACCAAAAGCAAAGACAGTTTTGAAAATTAAAATCTTTTATTTTGATATAAAGAGCGACCACAAAAAGAATTTTTGCTTCTTCAGGAATCTTGAAAACTGGGATTATAGTAGATTGAGAGACGATCTTCACATGAAGATGTTGAAATTAAGAAATTAATCATTTAAAAGATGACCTCACTTATTAAGAAAAATTATCTAAATATTTTTTTTTAAGTAGTCAAATTATTTTAGGTGACATGCCCGATAGTATGAAAAATACGAGGATTTTTCAGAAATGATCTCACTGTAATGAGTGACATGCCCAAGAAAAAAAGTACGATGATTTTTTAAAAGTGTTGAAATCAAGAAATTAATCATTTAAAAGATGACCTAACTTGTTAAGAAAAACCATCCAAATATTTTTTTTAAAGTGGTCAAATTGTTCCAGGTGACCTGCCCGATAGTATGAAAAATACGAGGATTTTTCAGAAGTGGTCTCATTGTAATGGGTGGCATGCCCAAGAGAAAAAATACGAAGATTTTTTAAAAGTGATCTAATTATAATGGGTTACATTTTCAATATTAAAAATACAAGGATTTTTCAAAATTTTCCAATGTTATCTAATAGAATTATTTAAAAAAAAATGTTTCAACTGCCAAAAAGCAATAATGGTCTTAAAAGCTTTATATATATATATATATATAGATCAGGAATTAATATTTTTAACACACATTGCAATCAAAACTAAAAGATTAACAATCATAAAAATTGGAGGAGGTTTAACTCATTGAATTTTTATGCATGTTTTAACAGTAAACATTAACGCCCAGCTAATAGAGGGAAGAGATTGGCACAATTTTGATGGGTTGAGGGTAGTATTGGTGCAATCCGTAGAAAAGGGACCGAATCGAAACTTCCCTCATAAGTGAAGGGTGTATTTCTAGTTTTCCCTTAAAATGGTGAGCATTGGCTGACGATACATTTGCTGACACTTGCAATAATGTGCTGAGAAAGAGTTAAGAAATACACTGAATCAAGACTTTTTCTTTCAAATATTAAGCCATGAGGTTTCACTGTAGTTATTTGTCCACCAAAGCATTGTATGAATCCAATAATTGCACTAGGCTTATATGTTCGTTGGTTGATTTAAGGGTATGTGAAATTATTTGAGATATGTAGAATTTGGTTTGAATATTTATATTAATAAAAAAAATTAAAATAAATTATTACAAATCCCGATGAGATAAAAAAAACAAAAAAATAAAATTCTTAAAGTAGATATAAACTTTGATAACAATATCTAAAGTACAATTAAAAAGATCTCAATAAGACGTTAATTTGGGACCAAGAGGTTTGCTTTTCTGTGGTCTCAGGTTCGAACCTTGTGGTTGCTCATATGATGGCCACTGAAAGTTTACATGGTCGTTAATTTCAGGGCTCGTGGGATTAGTCGAGATGCGCACAAACTGGCCCGGACATTCACGCTAAACTAAAAAATAAAAAATCTCAACAAGACAAATTTAACGATATCAAAAAAAATCTTTAACAATAACTAGAGTGCATCATACGCATCATCTAAAAGCAAGTAAATCGGTTATTAGTTTTGGATGATACATATATTTCTTGATCTTATCACCATTTGTGACTTTAATTTGTATTTTTAAATTCATTTCGTTAATATCTTTTAAATGTTACCGAGTATTTTGATTTAAAATTACTATATACATCTCCAGTGATGATTATAAGTTGGAAAAGTTTCTTACTAAAGCCCAGATTCAAGCACTTGAGAACCATTCATTGTACGAGGGATCATGGATAGAAAAGCACTACATGCTTTTCAGCATGTGAAAGAGTAGAATGTAACATAAGCCATCAACTAGAGCTTTTCAGCTATGAACATGGCATAACTTCTGTAGTCGATAAGTTACTGTGTGCGCGCCCCGCAGACCATTTTCAGCAATCCACAGCTCCCCTTTTTTATATTTTATATTTTTGGATGATTAATCATGACCATGTTGACAACTTTGTCAGTGTAAACTAGGATAAGCTACAACCTTCTCAAAAGTTGAGAGATTTTTCAAGATCACGATCAAGATTTCTGCAGCAAAGATATTTTTTAAAATTATTTTTTATTTAAAAATATATTAAATTGTTTTTTAAGATTTTTTTAATTCAAAAAATATTTTAAAAACATCAATTTCATATTTTTAAAAAATTAAAAACATCTAAACACAATTTCCCAATAATATTTTTTAATTTAAATATATAAATTAAAACATTCTTATATAATTGATTTAATCAATAATATTTTTTTATAAAAAAAAGTTTCACTATCAAATGTTATATAAAATCAATAAAAAAAAAAGATGTTTGTATTTTTTAATATGATCTAATTAAGAGATTCAATGTAACTCAGTAACCCTTCTAAGTTCTATCTCGTGATCACCTTAGGCAAGTTTTAATATTTAATTTACTAAATATCTTAAAGATGGAAAGCATTTGGGCTAGCTCATTTGGGCTGAAATAACAACTAGTTTATGAGTTTGTACCCAACCCTTTTATGGGCTTTTTTTTCTTAAAAGCCCATGAATAAGATGAACAAGAGTATATAATAATGGAATCATGATATTCTCATATTTTGACCGACAACAATTTAATTTGATCTCTTGGTCAATACAGGTGACTGAGAAGAAGCAAGAAGCAGCAGCCATGGCGATTAACAAAATAATAATAGCAAGTCCACGACGACTCATCCACTGATCGTTTCATTGGTTTATCAGGAATCATAACCAAATTGAATGAAAATAAAATATTTATTATGTTTTTTAAAGAAGGCAATTGATTAACAGATAAGGCGAGATTGTATAGAATCCAATCATTTAGTAGGTGGTGCAGTAGTAAAAACTCAGATTTGAACTCTATAATTGTTAATATGATAATCATTAAAGGCTTACATGGTCGTTAACTTTAGAACTCGTGGGA
This sequence comes from Populus trichocarpa, assembly GCF_000002775.5. Classification (NCBI taxonomy): domain Eukaryota; kingdom Viridiplantae; phylum Streptophyta; class Magnoliopsida; order Malpighiales; family Salicaceae; genus Populus; species Populus trichocarpa. The sequence continues at coordinate 3,503,795 of NC_037295.2, forward strand.
TTAGTCGATATATACGCAAATTAGTCCGAACACCTATATTAATAAAAAATAATAATAAAAAAAATCGTTATTCCATTGTTTTTGCTCTTGGATGCGTTCTATAAAATAAAAGAGATAGAAACAAAACAAGTACATGTTTTCATGTATTTTTATTTTGAAAACATATTAATTCATTTTAAGATTATCATATATTTCCTATCTTCTTCTTCGTTATCTCTTCTGCAGAAGAATATTCTATCGTGAAATACCAGAGATCTTGACGCGCACTCTCCATGCATGATGTCAGGCAAACGAAAGGCTGAGCAGAGGCACCTCCCGACTGTTTTAAAAGCGTCTGGTAACGAATTCACAAGGCCTTGTCAAGATCTTCACAGACACGATCGTCAAGATTTCCTGTTAATGTAAAGACGATTAGGATGGCAGCTTACACGTCCCGTGAAGAGTCTTGTTCGAGACTCTCCCATGGGGCAGGGCCTGATAGATCCAAGAACAGTAAGAACATGGCCAACACACATTCTACTGTTATTTTGACACAAATTCCATGCCACCGCATTTGTGAACTGCAGCGGTTAACGTCTCAGTTCATTTCCCAATCAAAGCAGGCAGCGCAAGGAATCATCATATATAGCCAAGGGTGTAAAACCATGACATTGAGTTCTACCCATTTGTGACAATTGATATAAAATATCATATCATGTCGAAGTTTTAGATAGATTGATTATGGTGTGAATGTGTGATTCTAATTAACGGAAAGATATGCTGGTGGTCGGTAATAGTTGTTTTTCAATGTGTTTTTCGCCCGGAAATTTATTAAAATAATATTTTTATATATTTTAAAAATTATTTTTGACATCAATACATTAAAATAATCTAAAAATATAAAAAAAATTATTTTTTTAAAACACTTTTAGAACATAAAAATATATATACTGATTAAAGAAAGAATCATTTAGATGAATCCAAGAAGTAGAAGCACTTTGAGAACATGCCCACAAGCATTCCCAAGATTTTTTGTATGACCCTATGCGTTACGTTTCTGTATGCATATAATAATTAATGTGTCGATGAGCTCAGTATAACGTCTTGATGAACTCATATGTATAAAGGTACTGATGACCTAGATGTTGTCGACACAAGCAATTAATATTAGATTTCTGTATTTAAAACTGATTATTATCTGGATAGAGGAATATTAATACAGATAAGAAATATATAAATTCATTTTAAAATTTTATCTTAAATATATTTATTTTATATTTTTATGCACATCTCTATATAAAAAATAATTCACATGTCAAGAACATTAACCATGGCTTGGGTATACAAGATATGTTTCCTCTTAACTCTAAGGGGTGCAGCTCAACTGGTCAGACTTTAGGTTTGCTTTTTAGAGGTCACCAATTTAAATCTCACAAACCTCAGAGTCACTGGAGGCTTACATAATCGTTAACTTCAGGGCCCGTGAGATTAGTCGAAATGCACGCAAGCTGACCCGAACACTCACATTAATTAAAAAAAAATATATATATGTTTTCAAAGCTCTCCAAATAATACATTATTTTATAGCATCAATACATTACCAAAGAGGGACTCTAGAGATTGAAATCTAGGATATTTCATCAGTAATGGCCACAAAAGTGTTTTTTTTTTTAATCAAATCATCACCATAGCTCGATGCTGCCTTGTGATGGTTGCTTGCCAACTGAGTTCTCCATGCTGCCTAGTGATTGTTGCTTGCCGACGGAGTGTTCTTCAAAGAGAGCAACAAAAAAAGTTAGATAAGCTCAACTTAATTAATTGAATCCACTCAACATATATAGTTAAGTGACACCCATCATTTGTTGGCGTGGGTTGATGATAAGTTAGATTTAGTAATTTTTCTCCAATAAGCCATCACTCATAATTGATTATGATTGCGGCAATAATTTAAAATATTTTTAAATATTTTAAAAGTTAATATCGTGACTTTTTTCCATGTGTTATTTTTTAGAAAAAAAAACTATAATTTTTAACTTTTAAAAACCACAACTTTTGTAAAAAAAAGAGAGGAAGAAGAGTCTTATTTTCTCTTATTTTATTTATTATTTTTTGTTTATTTAGTTTGTAAATACAAAGCTCATGGCCATGAACTCCACTAGACTAGGAATTTTCCTTCTCATATTACGTAAGGATGACCACAAACCAATTCCTCGAGCTTGAGATCATTTTCCGTCATCCTATAAAGTTTTTTTAAAAACAAATATTAAACTAATATAAAAGATATTATTATTGTCTCATCAAATTAAAAAATAAATAAGAAATACTAACAAAAGCTAAACTTCCTTTTAAAACCAATAATAATAATAATATAATGTAAAAACAATTTTAAACTCACTTCATTGTTGACCCAAGTCAATTTTTAAGTTAACTAACAATGTAATGATGATTTTGATTTTTATATCTACAAAATTTAAAATTAACTATTAGGAGCATTAGGGTATTTTTATAAGTTCTATTAGTTATTATTAAATTAATTAGGAATAAATAAATCTTTTTAAATTTTAAAAAAATGATGAAATAATCAAAATATATTCAAATGCAAAAAAATTTAAAATGATATCAAGAGGCAGTTTGGTATTTTTACAATGTTTTTTTTGGTATTATCATATAAGATGAGGTATAGTTTTCTATTTGATCAAATATAAAAATAATAAAAAATCAAAAGCACAGTGAAACGACCGAAATGTCTTTAAAAGAAAAAAATATAAAATTGGTGTAATGAAAGTTTTTTTTATCTTTTCACAATGATTTTTTTATGTTATTATTACCGTGGCAACTCGGAAAATTTGGTATTTGACTAAACATAAAAAAAAGAAAAAAAGGAATAGGCATGTGTGGGGCACACACTAGCGCGTGGGATGCGTCCGCGTACTGATGGAGCACCTCCTAGTGGCCAAGAATATCATTTTATCGTGTCGTTGGAAGAGTCGCTGCGTTCTCTCCTTTGTCACCCGTGGACATTTCTCTTTTTTTCCCTTTTTTTTTTTCTCTCATCCCCTAAAAATTACAATTTAGCCCCTTTTTGTTGTTGTTATTTAAACCCTAGTCCTTTTTTATTTCTAATTTTTCTTCCTTGGTCCTTTTGAAAAATATTTATTGGTTTTCAATTTCATCTTTCAATCCAAATTTATGATTTTTTAAAAAATTGGTACACATTGTTTTTATTTCTATTTTTTTTTCTTAGTTATTTTGTAAAAGTTTTGTTTGTTTTCAATGTGCATGCTTGCATATCAACTAAAAATCAAATTTCATTTATTGAAAGAAAATATATACCAACATAAAACATAATGGTTGTTTGTAGTTTTGAATTGCAGTTCACGATTATTTGGGCAGAATGAGAAAACAATACATACGATACACATACTTTTTTTAAGGTTATTGATAATAGCAATATAAAATTTTCAAAATCATCATAATGTAGTTATATGATAGAAATTGAACCACATCTAATATAATGATAATAATATGCATTTTAATTTACTGATTTTATGGTAATTTTAGCAAGTTGTTTTTAATTGCAAGTAAATATTATTTGGTTGATGTTAGATATCCTAATAAGTATGTGTATTTAGATTTATATAAAGATTAGATGTGTCACTTACAAGATTTTAGACGTCGTAGACAACCAAGAGGTCGGGATAAAGTATTTAATCATGCACACTCAGTACTATATAATGTGATAAAATGTTTTTTTGGAGTATGGAAATAGAGGTTGAGAATTTTACAAAACATGTCTGTTTATCTATACAAAACGCAAATTCAGATTGTAGTTGCATTATAGACACTATATAATTACATTAAAAGGATATTACAAGAAGATGTGGCATTTGCATAATTTGATAACAATCTCAATTTTGTTCATGATGATTTTTTACCTGATATTGTTGCACGCTTAGAAAATCATGGATCCCACAGGACTTCCCGGATGAATTTTATACACGATGGAATTACAAATAATTTAATAAGATAATAAAAGAACAATCTTTTCATAAAGAATTATTCATTTTATGATGTAATAATAATTAAATCTTTTTATTTTAATTAAAAAACCAACAATATTAATAAATATTCTTTTTAGTTATTTTATTACCAAACCTCAATATGAAAAGACATTTTTAACCAAACATACTAAATTAATTTTTTATTTAACTTTAATTTAAATTACAGTTTTAACTAAATATTTATTTTATAAAATCAAGCTTAATTAAAAATGATTTTTATGAAACAATTTTTTCAAACAACAACCACACAAACTAATATAAAGCCAAACACTTCCTTATCATCAAAGTATAAAAATACCCACCAGTACCAAATAATGGGAGACCTCTTCATCATTGCCTCAAATACTCTCCGAAATCTTTAGTTCTGTACCAGAGATGAGAGAGAGATCTGGGAAGCCAAGCCAACTGCTTGACTGACTGCCTGGGTCAATTTTATCAGCTTGTCACCTTCTCTTAGCCAACCTCCTCTTTTTTTATATCATGCTGCACAGAGCATTTATCATCGTAATCATATCCCACAAAGCCACAGAGACTGGGAGACAGTGAGAGAGAGAGAGTGGTATCAGAGTCATCAAACCCATTAAAACTGATATGCCTTTAAATTGCTCAAGCTTGGCTACCAAATTCCCACATACCTTGGGAGGACTAAAAACTACTGCTACAACAACAACAATCCATGTAGGAAGAGGAGGTTTTTTTAACTTGATTAATAAAACCCATCAAAACAATTCTCTCTACATTGCTTCCCTTTCTTTAAACAAGAGAAACAGCAGCCAAAGATACTGTCTTTCTTCTTCTTCTTCTTCTTTTGTAATGGAGGACACTAAAGACATGGGCTTTTCTACTCTAGAACCTGGAAAGTATTCAAATGAATTGGATATTGCTGTAAGGGCTGTGCAGATGGCTTGTTTTCTTTGTCAGAAAGTGCAGGAAAGTTTGATTTCTAAAACTACTAGTCAGGTACAAGCCAAGGATGACAATTCTCCAGTTACTATTGCAGGTATATACTAATTTAGTATCATGGCTGTTTGTTCATCGTTTTGTTTTGTGAAATGGGTTCTTGTTTTTTTTATTATTATTATTTTCTTTTGGTCTGGAATTAGTATTGGCTGGTGAATTTTGCTTCTTCACAGCAGATTCCAGAATCCTGAATTTGAGTTTAGAATTGGACTCCGTGATTCAATTTGTTCATATATAATGTGCAATTAGTTTATGATTAATCTATTTCTTAACTTATTGTGGTGATAATAGAGCTACAATCATGATGTGAAAGAGACATTTGTTGCTGATAGTGAAGTGACATAAGCATATAGCTATTCCTTATTGTCTTATTGTTAATTTTGGGTGGGAAGGAGAACTGTAGAATGTCACCAAATATGGTGGGGGAAGCAATAAGAATAGTTCAAGTTGGTGCTAAAATGAGTGACTTCAACGTGGGCTGGTTTGCTGCCTGCCACATGGAACTTGGAAATGTGGGCTTCCCCTGAATTTGCCAATCAGTTGATCAGGTCTCAGTTTTTCTTGCTTTATGTACCCAAAAAGTTGCAAATCTTCTGCCAATAAGCTGCATCTTCCATCCATCCAAGATTTCTTTTAATACCTTCCAGAGATAAATGAAAGCATTTTACTGTTTTCCCTGCAAAACAGGCAGTCTATCTTGGTGCAAAAACAATGAAAGCTTGATTTTGCTTTGCAAACTATTCAAAGAGGCAACATTGAAACCCTCGGCTTGTTGTTTATCCCAGAATGTTCCTGTTTCCTCTGCAAAAGGATAGTAACCACTCGGTGTCATGTTTGAAAAGAAAATTACTGTTCAACAAGGCTCCGATTAAAATACCATATATCTTCAGAATCTTTCTTCCCACCTAAGAACCCTGGCTTGTAGGTAGAAAATCTTTGTAGCTTGTTGTAGTTATCTACAATACAAGCATATGTACATGTAAATATGCACTTTTGCTGTGGCTTCCCAGTCACTCTTTGACACATACAAGTCATGTCGATTTTCTTTATTCTGATATAGCTGATACTGAACAGCGGTTTGATCTAATTGTCTGCTTCTTTTGGTATTGTCATGTGAATAGATTGGAGCGTCCAAGCTACTGTCAGCTGGATACTGTCTGAGACCTTAGGGAGTAGGAATGTGGCGATTATTGCCGAGGAAGATGTTCAGAATCTCTCCAAAGCTGATTCAGCTGGCCTATTAGAAGCTGTAGTTCAGACTGTGAATGATTGTCTAGCTGAAGCACCTCGTTTTGGTCTTAAAGCTCCAGGAACATCCCTTGGCAGTTCAGAGGTTCTTGAAGCAATCAGTCGTTGCAACTCAACAGGGGGCCCTAATGGAAGGTTTTGGGCACTTGACCCTGTTGATGGTACATTGGGATTTGTTCGTGGAGATCAATATGCTGTTGCTTTAGCTTTGATAGAGGATGGCGAAGTTGTTCTTGGAGTTCTCGGTTGCCCCAACTACCCAATGAGGAAAGAATGGCTCAGTTATCACCATCGCTATCATAGAATTATTTCTAAGTTGACCCCACCAACATCAGAATCTTGGGATAAAGGCTGTGTGATTTATACAAGAAGAGGCAGTGGTGAAGCCTGGATGCAACCTCTAATACAAGGACATAAGAAGCTAGTGTGGCCAAACTCTGCAACGCCAGTCAAAGTATCCACTATTGAAAATCCAGCACTGGCAACCTTCTGTGAACCAGTTGAGAAGGCAAATTCAAGCCACTCCTTCACAGCAGGACTAGCTCACAGCGTTGGGCTTAGGTGCATATGCTTTTAATTCCTCCTTTACTTTAAATTTTTCTGTTGCCATCCATGAAAATGATAGCAAAGTTCAGCTTTGACTTTTAAATTTCCTCAATTCTTCATTGAATATTGAGATTTAATCTACATGTGAGTTCATGCATTATTTTCTTAATGCAGGAAACAACCATTGCGAGTGTACAGTATGGTGAAATATGCCGCGATAGCTCGTGGAGATGCTGAGATTTTCATGAAGTTCGCCAGGGCTGGCTACAAGGAGAAGATTTGGGATCATGCAGCCGGTGTTATTATCATTCAAGAGGCCGGTGGTGTGGTTACTGATGCTGGAGGACGTCCACTGGACTTCTCAAAAGGTATGTACTTGGAAGGTCTTGATCGGGGAATAATTGCTTGTGCTGGAGCCAAATTACATGAAAAGATTATCAGGGCTGTGGATGCTAGCTGGAACTCCTCTAGTTTGTAAGGCTTTTGTTGCATATGATATAAATACATGCAAATAAGGTTACTAGACAGGATGGGGAAATGATTGGTTTATTAACATTCCTATTCTTGTTATATAAAGGATCATAGAGACCAGCTAGCATCTGTAACGCCCTTGTGAGGTTCTGTTCTGTATGCAGACTGTAGGGTAAAAAACAAAAACCTCCATTGTAAAGAATGCTTTCAAATCTATGCTCCCGTCAGCAATTTGCAAGAATATAAATAAATGATGGTGTTCAAGTTCTTTTCGAAACATTAACATGAAAATTTCCTGACTTCTCACAGTTCGAGCTAACATGATAAAATATACAGTGAGCTCCCATGTGACTTGCAACCGGATACAAATTGCATGGATGATTAAGGGCAACCACATCTATTAGTTTTTCACAACGTTAGGAGACCAAAAGCCTCCCAGGCCCAGGGGCAGATAGCCATCCCATTTTGAATTGTGGCTCTGGGTTGCATATGCAGATATAACTGGAAAGTGAGCCAAAGCCCAGATGGTTAGCTTTCAAAGACAATTCACTATAATATAATTCAAGTGTAAACCTAAAAAGAAAAAAGGCCCTGAAATCCTAGACATGCATGAGGTTGTAGCTGGTTTCAGCCGATTTTGAGATCTTACAAGATTAAAAGTCCAATACCATCTCTCTGTTATCTGTCACCACTCAAACCAACTTGGTTACTTGCTCTGTGTTATTGCCACTCCTCTCTTCGTCCTGCCCATGTAGGATGGCAAACACGTTGACATGGGTCTACTGCTTGAACATTTGAGGTCAGAAATCAGAAGAGATCTTAAAAAATAGTGGAATTCACATTGGTAATGGATTTTTCAGCAACACAGGCGTTATACTTCTTCTGTTTGGATATGAATCCTAGATGATAATATAATTAATTACAAATCCATTTATTTTGTGAGCCAAACCTGCAGAAGTAGGCTTTATACTGTTACACGATGACTAATAGCTGATTTTAATAGGCATTCAAGTCCAAGCAATTCTTGATCCCGCAGTCTGGCCTGAAGGTCCTGTAAAAGCACACCATTGGGTGTTGGTCCACCAAAATGGAAAACTACTCAGGCTTTTGAATCCTCGGATTTTTTTTTTATTATTATTATCACAGTATAATATCATTTGAATTTTATTTTTTTTAGTAAAATAGTCTTATTTTTATTTTATCGATATTTAACTGAATATTACTATTTCTAATCATGACGACTACTAGCCGGTTAAATATAGTTATATAATCAATTGATTATTTAATGATTTTTTTTTAAAATATATTTTGAGTAAAAATATACATCTTTGTCCAATTTATAGATGAAAAAATAGATTTTAATTAAAATCTTAAAAAGTTATTGTTTATACAGTAGTTTTCACGGGTAATTTTGAGCAATCAGGTGTGAGTTTGTTATAACTAAATGAGTATTTACTCCCAGACAGATCATATAAATGGTCTAATATATGCATTTATGAGCTAATGAAACAGATCTGGGTCTGGGAAGAGGTCTAGTTACGCGCAAACCAGAATGATGACTCAAAAGGGTTATAACTTTTTATTCAACTATTGAATCGCGCTCAAGTTTTTAAAGAGGTTTCCAAAGGTTTTTTTCGAAAAAATAGCAATGAAATTGCTACTTCAACCATCGGATCTTCAGATTTCAAGAACCTCGTCCTGGGGCTTTGCTTTTGATAATTTTGATAGTTTTATGATTTTTCTTACGAACTGATCGACTAGTTTAATAAATAAATTTATTGGTTAATCTTGAATTTAAATAAATTTTGTTATTATAAACCACGATATCAATTAAAATTATATAGCGGTTTTTAACCATCACATTCAAAATTATGTTATTTTACCACCAATAAAAATTGCTTTACGTTATTTTGTCATTTGCGTGCATTTTACATGCTAATTGACAAATTTATCCCTGATGTAGCTAGTCTGATACCTGGCACTAAAATGAAACCGACGTCACTATTTTACCAAAAAAAGAAAAAAAAGAAGTCTAAAACAGGCCTTAAAGAAAGCATGATCCTATTAAATTCGGATCCTAATATTGACTTTCAGTCCATTCTGTATCATCTTACAATCAATCTTGTGGGGCAGGACCATTAGTGGCTCTGAGCTGGCTAGATAGAAACGAAACCAGTTCTGTACATTTCTTCAATTTTTAGTGCTTGCCTTCCTGTAATATTGGCAGGAAAAAGGAACGATTGGGTACTGGTTTTGACAAATTAGGGACCGTTATTTTCCTCCAGAAAAGGCCTATGAGCAACCCCATTTGTTACTCTTCCTTGAATTGTCCAGTATCCCACCATGGAAATTGTCCAAGCAAAAGGGCTTAAAAAAGAAGAAGAAGAAGCTATCGACGTCATGAAAATGGAAGTTAGGTGATTTCACCATATATGAACCATGACACAGCTTGGGAAGTTGATAGTTTTGGCATGCAATACCAACACCAAATCAAACATACCATAATTTTGAAGTGTATCTTAACTGATCAGATCTTGAATTTGTTTTTTTTAATGTTTATGAGTTCAAGTCATTTCAAGATCATTAAAAATTTACATGATCTTGAAATGTAACTTAACTGATCAGATCTTGAGTTTATTTTTTAATAATCATGAGTTCGAGTCATTTTTAAATCATTAAAGATTTACATCATTATTAATTTTAAAATCAATAAAATTAATTTAACTAACCGGACACCATTTTAATAAAAAAAAAAAAATCACACATACCATATAACAATATATGCAAATCTCCAGTAGGTGGGCTGGCGGTGATAAGATGGGACAGGAGATCCTTAAGCCCGCTGATTTTTTCCACCAAGTATAATTAATAAGGCTACTGGTAAAATCAACTGCAGCAATCAAGCCAGAAGTCAATGGTGTCTTAATTGCCAAGAACAGCCCCAGCCAAGATCTAAAGCAAAATAAATTTTGACTCTGGGAAGTTTCTAGTGGAGGATGGTTGGTTCTTGGTTCAAAATTGATGTAAATGTAGTTAGGTTTCATGTGCAGAGAAATTGAAGGATGTGATTTAAGTACTAACAGGCATGTCTGTATGGATTTGATCAAGACGTCAAAACTAGATCAGTGGTCGGCCCTCCCTTTAAATGCTCCAGCTTCTCTTGTCTCGCTACTTGCTTGACGCATACCCTAGTTAATGGACACAGTATTACATGGGTCCTCAGGTTATGTATCTTAATCTTCTGCCTTGGCAGTACATACAAAATCAAACTGTTCTTCAAAAAGTAGACGCATTTCTTGGACTCGTTTCCCGAATTCCGGAAAAAAAAAGAGCTAAAACTTTGAATATCTATGGCTCTGTGGGTCTAATGCAGCCTTCAATTTAATGCCTGAACAATTTCATACACAGGATCCAGCGTGATACAATGATAGACCAGGTGCACATCATTTGACTTAATCCATTATCTGGACTCGTGCACCGAATTGGAGTGTGTATGGATAATGCATGCGATCTATGATTGCGATCTTTACGTGTGAGCTTCGTCTTTTTTTTCAATGAATTTGCAGATTGGAAGTTCACCACATTCATTCCATTTAACAGTGTTGTAGCTATCAAAATTATAGCTATTAAGAGTGGTGTTGTAGCTATGAATTCTGGTGTTTTTTTAAAATATAATTATTATAATATATTATATAAAGAAAATACTTTAATATATTTTTAAATAAAAAATAATTTTAAAAAATTAACATTATATATCACAAGCATTGAGAGATGACAAATGCAAGTGCCATAATTGCAGCCGACCTACTCGACTCATGGAGGCCTTCTCCTTCTTAACTACCCTCCACCCCTAATAAATGCATGCTTTACCTTTAAATATTCCTTCGCGCTCTCTTCTCACCTTATCACACTCTCAAAAACAACCTGTCATTTGCAAAAATGAAAACCTTAACAATCTTCTTTCTTTTGGCTCTTTTGCTTGTTTCATGTTCACTGTTCACAGAAACCCGACCCGACCCAAAAACGTCCACAAAAGGAAAACCCATCAACCAAAACAACAAAGCTAGCGGGAATGACGGTGGGGTCTTTGGATCCGGATCCGGTATACCCGGGTTTGATTATGGTTGGGGTAACGTTGGCGGTGGGTATGGAGGCGGGTTTGGTGGTCCAAAGGGAGGGAGCTCTAAAGGTGGCGTTATAAAGCCCAGCGTGGTGTGCAAAGAGAAAGGACCGTGTTATAAGAAGAAGCTGACATGTCCTGCCAAGTGTTTCACCTCCTATAGCCGGTCAGGGAAGGGTTATGGAGGAGGAGGAGGAGGTGGTGGGTGCACCATAGACTGTAAGAAGAAGTGTGTTGCTTATTGCTAAGAGGAAGCTGAAGAAGAAATGGATTATGGCATGGCAGCCAGTAGCCAGTAATAGTTCTATTATTATTAGTGATCAAGTATGTAACCATGGCGTGTTATGTTGAATATACTTATATTAAATAACATGGAGTGATATATATATGGGTTTATGAGACGTAAGATTTTGCTTGATCCTCCCTATCTTTGGATGGATTTAGTCCATGAGCGCTGGTGGTGTCTTGTGTATCAGTTTAAATGGAAGGCATGGATTTCTGCACGACTTCCAAAATTAGCAAAGATTTTGGTGGTGTCTTGAGTATCTGTAATGGGGTCCGTTTATTTAATGAAAGGCATAAGTTTCTGCACGACTTTCTAGGTATGGTGATGGCATGCCGCGTGAGACTTTTACATGGTAGAGATATGAGCTCTTCATTGCGTTCCATCTGCCATTCTGGCTCTGAGAAGATTTTAAATAGAGAGAGAAGTGGTAGCAGATGTTGGTTGTTTGCAGAGGCCACTCCTCTCGTCAAATCTTTGCTTTGTTTTTCTGTAAACTAGGCTCTGGGTTAATTTCTTACCGAAGTAAAAAAAATGATGAACTAGGTTGTTAAAATTGAGTTAACTTATAAAATTATGTATCTAAATTATGTATCTTATTAAAAACTTAAAACTAGTCAAATTAAATTTTACTTTTAAACTCAGTTTAATTTTACAAATTTATTAAATTTATGATATGAACGAAGTTAGGTTTAAATTTTAAAATATTTATAAATTAGTTTGGTGAGATTGAGTATATTTTTTAAATTATATATTGAATAAAATTAAAATTTTATAGAGAAATATTATATACATGAAAATATATTACAATAAATTTTTAAGTCAAATGAAGTTGAGGAACATAATAATTTAAAGGGTCAAACTTAGTAAACTAATATTGTTAAATATGTTATCAATATCTTTATGTACTGATTGTGATATATCTAGAGCTACTGATAGAATTTTATTTCGATTAAAGTTGGGATAGAAACTAAATATATAAAACCTTCCAAATATATATCTTAATAATTTATCTGAGAAAGAACGACATGTTTGAAATCATAACTTAAATTTGTTAGGAATATACAAAAATTAGAGATTCGAGCTACATGTTCTTATTGTTAATATGAAGACTTTTTTTTTATTTAATTTTAAATAATTATTTTTAATTTGAATTTTTTTTAGCGTATTAGATATTATTTAAGGGTTTATTTCATTATTAAATTTATAATTAATTTAAACTCATTAGTTTGCAATCTAAAAGGGGTCTATCAAAACTTATTGTGATGGAAACAACTAGGTTGTCACTAGGTTTATGTATACTTTCTACTTTTTAGTGATTCCCCTGTATTGAGAAATTTTATTTTGAGACTTTTTATTTTTTCATATCATTAATTTATTAATTAATACTATTTATCTCTCTCATTATATTTAGATCACTTATTGATTATAATATTGTTGACTTATTTTATCAGATTTTAATGTAATTTAATTTTTTGATTAGAATTATTAATATTATATAATTAGTTAAAAAATTGTTTATGATTTCACAATTCAAATTTATATTGTATTTTTATGTTATGTTAAAAAAATATTTTTAACAACCTATGGCAATTCTTAAAAAAAAAACAAAAATTAATGTAAATTTTTTGTAAATAGAGGTGGTTCGCATTATAAAAGTCAAAACACCATGAAGTGATGATGGAATGTATTTAATTTAATTAAAAAATAAAATCTCTTAGAAAAACAACCTTCAACAAAGGATGAAAATAAAAAATCAAATTAACCCTTTACTTTCAAAACAATAAAAAAGTTTATAATTAACAAAATATTAGTTGATAAAACCAAAAAACAAATAAGTTATAAAAAAATCAAGTAAATCCAGATAAATTTAATAACTTTAGATTAATTTTTTAAATTCATAACTTGTTAAATTTAATCCCAGCAAATTTAATAAATTTATGAAGTTATGAATTTGATAAATGTCTTTCTCAAGGACTCCCCCTTGCATTTTAAACATAGAAGGTAACGTGGCAAGCAAACAATCAAAGCCTCGCCGGTTGTTTTCTAAGACATTTTTTGGGTTCTAAAGCCCCGTGAAATGTTGAATGAAGTTGAGCTCTCTGCAAACACCAACTGGATAATCCCATCCATGTTTCAACGATTGAAAGGAAAAAAAGCCAATTCTACAAAAATAAATTAACTGTAATCTCAGCAAAACATTTACAAGGATATGGCACCCAGAAGTAAATGTAACATAAAAAGAACTGGTCCAACTAAGCCAGGCTCAAGCAGAGCTGTGTTTCTCCCAAATTTACGTGGTATCCCAATTTCATGCAGCTAATGGAATTTACAACCTAACTCCACACAAGGTCCGCCATGATGCTTTCTTCCTAGAGCCATGGAATCAAATTGCTGCCCTCAATGCTCCTCTTGCAGCTTCCCGCTTCATCTCGGCAGCTTTACCACTTCCACGGAAGTACATGCCTACTTGCTGCACAGCAAATGGGAACAATGGTGTGACGTATGCTTTCATGAAAATTCTAAATGCTAATGGTGGATAGATGTTATTATAAACAACTCATCACAAGGAAAAACGTGGAAATGTACCTGAATAACCCAGATGCTCAGCAGTGATTCAAGACAGAAACAACCGAATCCGATGAAGTAGAAAATCTATAAGCAAAAGTAAAAAATTAACCATCCGGCCTACAGAAAGTAATGCCATGTTGTTTCTAGCAACAAAACCAACGTCACAGAGGATAACTAACAGAGCAAAGTAGAAGGAACAAAGCTAGGAAAAAGCAAAAGAAAAGGAAGTGGAGGTCTAACTTGTTCAAGCGCATAGTCATTCAAAAACAAGGATTTGGAAGAAATAGATAATCAGCAAGAAACATCACAAATTGATATCAGAGATCTTACCCCAGCTAAAGCATGTTTACCGACAACATCGACTGCAGCTAGGATACCACTGATTCAAAGTCCCACAACAAAAAACCATTAGCCACAAAACTTTAAAGGATTTTGCATTATAAAGAATGATGATTTTTTGAAATTCGCAAGAATACTAGTGTGAAAACGGTAGTTAAAAATAATTGAAGAAACCTACGTGAGAGACTTTCCCTTGAAAACTATAGGTGGAGCAACAGCAGCAAAGATGCAGAAGCCAATGTGAAGCTGGGGAAAGAAGGATGGAACAAAAGGTTAGATATTCAATTTTCATTTTCATAGCAGATAAGCTGTACAAAATATAAAAGACAACCAAAAACACCAGCAAGATTAAAATTTACCGCATAAAACATGAAAAACCATCCGAACCTCATAGCACTCTCAGTCCTGCATGAAGGGTTTAAATTGATTGAATAAAAGAGAGAACTTAATTCAACAGAACAGTATACTGCAATATTTCTATGTTTTGAAATAACTATACATGATCATCCGTGTATGGAGGTAAATATCTAGATTAACAATACCCTTTGTTCACATTTTGTTTCAATCATCTAAACGTATATCATTGGATCAGAATAATCTTGACAATGAAAGTACATCATAAACATACATTCACCAATAATCTGCTACTTTTCAATGGTCTCATATATATTTCAAGCTTCAAAACAACACCTTTTGACCTCCCTGACATAAACCAGCCTTGTCTTCCAAGGTTTTGAAAAACAGCTCATAAAGCACAGTAACTCAACTAAGCCTCGGTCCTGAACTAGCTGGTTTTTTTTTTTTTTAAGGGTTTACTCTTCAGCCTAGTTCAGACTTAAGAATCACACAGAAGTAGAAAAAAAACAAGGGAGGTAAATACCTAAATGCACGATAGAGTGGACGATACCACAGAACATAAGCTCCAGGAACTCCTGCTATGAAGTAGATAACAGAAAGAAACCAGATGTTTACCCCTGCAACAAATGATGTTTCAAGATGAAGAGAATTTTAAAAACAAAATAGATAATGGAACACCTTGCAAACACAGAATAGATGAGGCACAAGTTTCCTAACTAACCTCCTCCTTTAATCCATAATGTTGTAACAGATATGACATTCCAGAAAAGACAAAAAGCCATTCCTGCACAAGATCACCACTTATACTGAGCCATTTCACAATGTAATTGTGCACAATTACATCGAAGTTATTATAATAACGAAAAATAATCACATTGGAACCAGTACTATATGCATACTTCAATCAATTAGATCGCCTTTTTGCTAATGAACTTTCCATCTTACACATGATATTAGTTGTAATCTAGGTCCGAAGCAGAAGTGTGGCGTGGATGACATGATGCAAATTTCCCTTGGCTATATGGTCTGTAAGGAAGGTAAATAAGCAAGTGTTTCTGTGCAAAGATGGCATCACAGAACAAGGGGAAGAACAGAACCCAATTTAGACCCAGGAACAGTGAGTGCTTTTAGTTACAAGGCAGCATGGAAAATGATAGTCTCTTTCCTTGGGGGGTAGGCTGGGAGCTGGGAGGAGAATGGTAGGGAAGGAGGGGATGGGAAGAAAAAGATACACTTCATGCAGATGATCTCAGATTGTCACAGTGATGGTGTATTTTACAGAAAACAATGGCAGGGTCATAGCTTAAAAAACCTCGTGGATGCTTCACGTTTGAAAATTGTCCCATTTGAAAAAACAAATATTGAGCAGAAACACAATGAACACATGTAATTCTTGTACTAATAGCCACAGCAATACAATACACATAGATCTTCCTGGTTGGGATACTTAAGAGGGCCAAGGCGCATGCCCTGGACCCCATCCAATAAACTAGATAGCGGATACCTTAAAATAATTGGAGAAATATAACAAGAATTCCATATCTAAATATTTCAACAAGGATTTGTTAGCCAAGCTTCCAACCTTGACAAGGATTTGTTATTATGAAAAAAATGGAAGGAATGTAGATTTTCAAACCCAGAAGTGTTAAAAAAAAATGGACTTCTGAAGTAGACGCTGACAACATCAGTTCAAAGATCCGGATGGAGGCTCACATACCTAGAAATGTTGTAAACGCAACATATTGAATTTTCTGTAGATGAACTGGTATTTCATTTGCAATATCATGATGGATAATTGGGAAAAATGGTGGCCAATTTTTCTCTTCCAGGACAATTCCAGCTGTGAATGGAAAGAGAGAACTAAAAATGTTAATTGCATGACAGAACTAGTGCGCACCAATCAACCATACAAGCAAAGAGAATCAGTCCAGTTGTTCAAAAAATACGTGCAACTAGGTATTCACAATGGAAAAAAGTAGTCTTGTAGACAAGCATCATCAGAAACAAGGAACAATTGGCGAGTGTTGCAAATAGAATACGCCTACTCATTTTAACACCAACCAAAGTTCAAAGGACTTGGTTCATTTCCTTATTCATCTTTCAAAGAAAATATCCTATGCCAGATGATGTGAAAAGGCTTGATCAAAAGCATATTACCTCTAGCAGCTGCATCTTCTCTCCTCTTCACCTCCTGTTTAGCACCAGAAGGCAGATTAATGAGATGAATAGAATGCAAGGATATGAAGCGAGAAGAAAGTCACAAAAGAAAATCATCCATAATAAGTTTAAAAGGATGACAGAACTAATCAATATCCAACCTGCAAGATGTCCAAAAATTATGGTGGGATGTTATATAAATAAATAAATAAAACACTGCTCTGCACTGAAGCTTTTATAGCAGTATAAAACAGGTTCTATTAATAAACCAAAACCAGAACATAAATACATTTTCAAAAGGCAATTTCACATCCTTTAAAGACCTTTGACAACACAAACCATAATTGTAAGGATTCGTAAATGTCTTCCTTCTAAACAACTTTGTTCAGCGCAAAAAAAATTAATTACAGTTCCACTTGAATACCTAACACTTCTATCAGAACATACCTGCTCCCGCCTTCTCAGTTCAGCCTCCTTAGCTTGAAGTTCCTTCTCTTTCTTCCTTAAGTCCTAGATTCATAACATACTATTAAGAAAAAATCAAGTATAACACTAATTATACAAATGAAAAAATGGACTCTGGTTTTCACCAGAAAGAGAATTTCGCCCATACCGCAGGTGCATCAATAGGAATGTCAACTGTATTGCCGTAATTGTAAAAGTCAGCAGGTTCAGGAGGAAGTGGTGAAAGCCTCGAGTTTGATGCAGGAGGGGCACTCTAGAAAATTACCAATATCATGAGCAAGAATTCCAGAATTCAATAAACAAAAGATTGGTACCAGAATCTACTGGTTCAAAATTGAAATATATGTCAATTTTTGCAAGAATTAGGCTTACTGCTGTGTTAAATGCACGCCCACCATACTTCGATTGCCCTGATGCTTTCGATCTCACAGCTGGGTCCTAATGATAAAAAAAAAAGACCAGATTAAAATTATCAGGCTCTTGAAAAATACAAGGCAAAAGGCCAGCCATCTAATTCCTGAAAATGATCCTGATCCACGTTAAGCACCAGCTTATCTCTCCCACCAGCATGGATTACTCGCATTTTTTAAAAAAAAAAATATATGATGTCTATTAATATTTAACAACCTTCAACCACTACATAATTTGATCAATAATTCAGATGCACAAGATCACTCAAGTCTTGATGAACGGTTATTACTGATAGGTGGAATAATTAACTAAGCAAAGTAATCAAAATTAAGCAATAATTAAATTTCCCTAACAAAAAGTTAAATCAATCACAGAACCATAAAGTCAACCACAAAAAAGACCTCACTAAACCCTGTGATTCTGAGAATTCTCCCTTTAATCACTTCTAAAACCTACAAAACACTCATAAACACTTCCAACAGAACACCAAATGGGACAAAGAACAAAGAAGACTGAAGAGAGGCTTACAGAGAAAGGGTTAACTTCTTCTTCATCAAAAGGGTTAGGATCGTACCGACCAGCCATCGCAGAAACCAAGGTGAAGAGAGACTCCAAAACCACACAAGAAAAAAAAATTCAAACTTCGAACAGAGAAAGTGAAAGTGAAAGAGAGAAGGCGAGAAGGAGCTTAGGCTAAGGCTTGTTGGGTAGTCGAGGAAGCAAAATATTTGAAATAAAATAAATGAAATGTTAAGGTAGACAAAGACAACAAAGTCAAAAAAATCATACAGTTCTAGAGAGAGAGACTTGTCTCTGGTCAGCTTCTTATACATGTACGGTTGATTTTTTTGTTCGTTGTAAGAAAATGGAATTTTGCAACGGGCAAATGAACCTCTTGTTTTCTGACATAACAATCTTTGTTTCTGCGGTTCGTTTTTAATTTATTTTAAAAAAATATATATTAGATTTATTTTTTAAAATGTTTTTTTAATAATTTTAATATATTAATGTAAGAAAATTATTTTAATTCGATTTTAATTGAAAAGTATTCTTGTAAAAGTACTTTTCACCACGTTACTAAATATACATGGCATAAAAAAACAGAAACAATTGAAATATAAAGTATATATTTCTTTCTTTTTTAAAAAAAAGAAATCAATTTAAAATTATTACAAACTTAAATTTATTTTTATTTTTTTATTTAAATTTGTCTCTTGAATCCTCTATGGTTAATGTGATTTGTTTGTTGGTCGGTTGTTTTGAAAAGAAATAAATGAATTTGAATTTGAATTTATCAGCTACTTTTTGTTTTAATCTTTGTCTTGTTTTGGACATCACTGATGATGTTTTTCTTAATGGGATTTAACTTTTAGGAAATTTTTGGATTTTTGTTCAATGATAAGTAAGTCACCTTTTTTTAATCCTTTTCATAACTAATAAAATTCATAGCAATTTTTACTTTTTATGGTCTAATTTGAGATTTAAAATCCAGCAATCAGTAAAAATTTTTATTATTACTAACATGAATGTCTGAATCAGTTTACATATATTTCAACTAATCCTACAAGTTCTTAAATTAATGATTATATAAGCCTCTAGTAATCATCATATTAACAACAAAGTAAATTTCATTTTAACTTTGTTTAATTTAGACATATAGACATAATTCATGATGTCAATATGCGCATTTATGCCTTAAGCAAGAACAACTTTTTTATAACAAATTATTTTAAGATTTTTATGCTCATAATAATTAATATTTATGAATAAGAAAATGTGTATTTATGCACGCGATATGCAAGCAGACAATGACATAGAACATGAAAGGGTGTTTGAAAATATAATAGTAGTTATATTAAAATAATATTTTTTAAAATAAAATTATTTTTAATATTATTATATCAAAATAATATAAAAATAAAATTTTAAAAAATATTATTCAAAAACAAGCTCCCAAACAACTCCTAGAGATGGAGACGGGAATAGCGTAAGCATCAAGAAGGTGCGAAGAAGGATAGGAAGGAGTCAATATTTGTTTTCAAGAACAGTACAACTTTCCAAACCGTGTTTTTTGAAAAATAAATAAAATTAAAGGCTCTGTTGAATTCAAAGTTTGGAATGCAGTCTGTGTATCTTTCGTGAGCCTAATTTGAAGCATTGGGTCAATACCATAGCCATGTCGAGAGAGAATAAACCCCATGCTTTTCCATAGTCAATATAAAATCATTCGCCAGCAATTTATTTTTATAAAAAAAATTATATAGTTTTACTTGAAGAGGCCTCAAAAAATAATTTCTCAAACAGTTTAAATGCTTGAGTGTTAGTGGACTCAAATCTTAATTTCTCAAATTAACTTAGAGTATCAAATTCAAATCCAAACACTAAATAAACAACCAGAAAAAAAGAATCAGCCCTCTTAAAAGTTCAAGTTTTATATATATAATACAAGTCCTTGCATTAGTATTTTATTGTGAATTAACATAATAAAATCATTTTTTTCAAAAAAATTATTTTACTCTGGTCCCTTAACTTATTTTTCTTTTAGTTAGTTCTTTAACATTACATTTCTTTGAAATTGTTAGTGGTGATTTGTTTTCACGCCTGCATGTGGGGGCTCTGTAGTATCAAGACAGTATTCTGATGCTTAGTTGATGCTCAGTTTGGTAAAATAAGATTCAATTTTATTGATTAATAAGAATTAACCGAATTCAAAACATAAACAAATATTTAGTCTATTTTCCTTGTTAAGATCAGGACTGTTTTGTGCGTTAAAGGAAAGTGTTTTTTTTTACACTTAACTTTTGTTTTTTTTTAATTTGATACTTTCACATTAATTTTATTTGGGATTTGACTTTATAGTTTGTTTTGGTTGTCTAAGTATTAGACTTTTGCAATATTAAGAGAAAAATTCGGTGCTTAATAGATACTTTGTTTTGCCAAAAATAAAAAAAGACTAGTGTTAAGGGACATGTCCCTTAAGTGTGGCGCTTAGTTTCAATTGTGGTCCCTTAAGTGTTAAGAGAACATAATTGAAACTAAAGCAAATATAAAGACTAGAATAAATAGGTACATCAAATAACCTCACGCATCGATCGAATGAGAGGCTTTTATGATATTTAGGCAGCATGTGAGCCATAACTAGGGACCACAATTGAAACTAAGCACCAAACTAAGCGCCACTTCCATGCCCTTCTAGGTGGTGTGAGGCATGTACAAAGGGTTGTGACGATTAGGCTCTAATGAGAATTTTTTTTTCTTCTCTTTCTCTTTTCTTCTCCTCTTCTAGGGAATTGTGCTAGCCTGCAAAGATTTAGAGGTGCCCTGTCATTTGTTATTTGTATCAAATATGGTCATGGTTTTTTTAATTGCTATTTATTTTGTCTTGAATTTTTTTTATTGATTTGTTTTTCAATTTTTTCTATTAGCATTGGGTTTTATTTAATTTTTATATCAAATTTTATCCTTAGTTTTTTATTGCTCTTTGTTTCTTTTTTGTCCTTTTCTTAATTATTTTTTTTTTCAATTTCATCCCTTAGCATTTGATTTTATTTTTTTATGTCATGTTTGGTCATCATTCTCTTTATTACTATTTGTTTTGTTTTTTTATCTATTTTTTTTTAATTTCATCCCTCAAAAGTTTCTTTTATTGAGGATTTAGCTTTATAATTTTTAGGTTTGTGTCCCATGGGCTAGTCCCTACTCCCATACCTAGGTCATTGGTTTTGAAGATTAGCTCCAGTTGACCTCAATTATTTTTAGATTATTTTTTAATTTAAAATAATTAACATAGATGGATTATTGGGACTCGAGTAAATGTTTTTAGTAAAACAATTGTTTAAATTTCAAGTTACCCCGCTTGTTTACCTCAATCCCAATATTTGAATTTTAAAGATTGAGTTTTGTGATTTTTTTTTAATTTTTATAAAATTATCTTAGTTTCATAACCTTAATTATCTTAATCTTATAACCTAGATCACATACCTAATATGTTTGCATAAGTTAATTGAGATTTTTTTTTCTTAGATCATTTTCTCGAGATTAAATATTTTCTCCGCTTTATTTTTTAATATTTAGTTTGTTGAAGCACTCATTAAAAATAATATGGCGTCTTAGTTTTTCATAAACAAAACAAGTTCCTTTGAAATCTTTTTTACTGCCATCATTACCATTAGAGCTATTGAAAGAACTTGTCTTGTCATCATGTTTCATATTTAAGTTCCCACCACTTAAATTATTTTGTATTTCTTTCTCATGTAGGAATCAAGTTTGATGACAAGACAATTGAAACAACGAGGGCTACCAATATTACCGGTACGTTACTGTAATTAACACTAATTTTAGCATTTGTTATTTGAATAACAAGATCAATTTTAAAAATATATATCGGATATGATATCAAAGATAATACCCTTTAACAAAATTAATTCGAATTGAATTATAAAATCCTTGAACACACTAATCTTTGAAAATAACTTTAACCTTTGAAAAGATGTCTAGGCCAAATATGATTACTGAAATTTCATCTAATATGTCAACTTTGAAGATCCAATTATTTATCTAATTCTAGTTTAAAATTAATATTATGAGAGTTTCACTTATATGATATGACTCAGTTGATTTGATTATTTCAAAAACGACATGGATGATTGGTAAAAAGTATGGTTTAACCTTAAAAGAATTTCAAAATGACGTCATATTAGATCGACTCGAGCTTTGCAACTTAACCCTTAAAACCCATAACACGGATCATGGACTCCAGTAGGTTTAATAATTTTATTTTCTTAAGCTATTTTTTACTTAATGATATGACAACAAAAATAGACGCTCATAGAATCGAGTATCAACTAAATGTTAGGATGTTTGTTTGAGATTGCAATATTCTCAAAAAAAAATAAACTGAAACAAATTAAAAAGATTAATTCAAAATCAACTAAATATTAAAAGATCAAATTGATAAAAAAAAAAAACAAAAGGGATTCAACTGAAAGAAAAAAAAATGGAAGATGGAATTTTTTTTTTAAAGAGAACTTATTTGCATTGTTATTAAACCAGACCCGACATGTTAACCTTGAAAACTCTTAACCCAACTCTTTATCTACCCCGAGTTTAAAATTAACTCGTATGTGAATTGATTTTATATGACCCAATTGACTTGATGGGTCCAAAGGCAACTCAGACGAAAATAAAAGCATGGTTTGACTTTAAAATAACTTCAAGATGATATTTTTTCTTAATATTAAAATGACAATATATTTGATTAACCCGAGCTTTGTGAGTTGGCTTTGTAGCTTAGCTCGCAAAATTAGCCACCTGAATCATGAACTCCACTGAGTTTAAGAAAATTATTTTTTATAAAAAAACTATAATGATATCAATATGTAATAAAATAAACACTTGCAAAAATTATATACCAATAAAATATTAAGATTTTTATTTGAGAATACGATAACTTCACATAAAAAAACTAAAATAAATTATTACAATCAATTCAGAATTAATAAAATATTGAAGATTGAAATGGAAGAAAATATTTGGAAAGTGGATTTTTTAAAAAAGGGAAAAATGTTTAAAAAATTTTAAAAAAAGTATTTCAATGTTCATATTTTAGTTGAGAGAGTAATGAACACAAATTGACAAAAGACGTGTATTTAAGAAGTTTCTTTTCTTTGTTTTTTTTCCCAGTATTCAAAACATATCAAGATTGTTGCTTTATAAGGATTCCTTAAAAGATATCAATGCATACTGCACTGTCGCTTATAATCAACAGATAAATTAACAAAATATATATTAGACATAATCAAAATCTGTTATATTAAGACAGAAGCTGTTTCCCTTTTATTTTATCTACTGCACTTAACTTTTATTATTTATAAATATATGGTATCTGCATAACAAAACCCAGACAGCTTCCCTGTGGCAAGGGGCTGGTTGATTGAGTAAATTCTTGTTTGAATCCAGCTCCCTCAATCTTACTTTTTGAACAAACATGCGTGTTATTGTGTTCCAACAGAAATCACTGCCCAGTAACGAGGAGATAACAGAAACTATTCCATAAATTCTAAAGCATTTGAGAATTTTGAAGACTTGGGAACCGGATAATGGTGATCATTTGATCGAAACAGTAACTAAAATCAGCTTCCATGTTGCAAGAACTTGCAGAGCTTGAGCATTCGTCGTTCCACTATTCGTAAAGAGAAGGCATTGGTCATTGTCAATTATCTTCCAAGGATCAAGTGTCTTGATTCTAGGTGGGGCCTTGCACGCTTGAGGAGAATCCGGTAATGATATAGGTTTTCCTTGTAGCTTACGAATTCATAGTTTAGTTTCGAGGATCTGCCATTTTTTTTTGTAAACGTTCAAAGTTTTTTACATTTTTTATTGGATACAAGTCATTGAACGTTGAATTTCATCTATGCATATGTCATAAATTTGCATAGTTTTGGACAAAAGATGGCCTGTCAAATTACTTAGTATATGTATGATCTGGTGATGGTGTAACCCACTTGCAGTCATATTTACTCTCAGAAATCCCAATGGAATCATATGGGGTGATAAATTAACACGGATGAACAATCGAACCATCTCCGGAGATATACTGTATAGCTGCTATGGCAAAGCATGTATACTTGCTGCATAAGCCAAATGCTGAGCATTGATTCAAGATTGAACCCACCAGAACCGATGAAAGTATACCCAACCAATCTCTGCATAATCACCACCAGAAATGTCCAATGCACTCAGAATGCCTTTGAGGGATCTTCCACTAATGGCTATTACAGGAGGAGAAACTGCAGCAAAATGCAGAAGGCAATGTGGCGCGAATAGATGTGGAGAAAATAACGCAACATGGAAGCATTTTCTGTCATCAGAGCTTGACAAAGCGGACGATACCATAACCAGTTTGCTGCTGGAAGTCCACAGACTAGGTAGGCCATTGCGTGGAACAAAACTTTTGTTTCTACCCCACCTACCATCCGCAAAGTTCAGCAGTTACGGTATTCCAAAAAAGACATTCAATCCTAAAAATGTAGAGAGATGCCACATTCAGCGACATTTTCCAAATGGTCATCTATTTACTAAAAAATAGTTTTTTTTAAAAAAATAAATTTCAGAAAAATAAATTATTTTTTAATATTTGGTAGTATAATGGAAAATAAATTAGAAAATATTTTCCGGTATTTGGTTATGTCATGAAAAATAAACTGGAAAATAACTTATTAATATTTTATTTTTTTCAAATTTATTAAAATAATGAGGAACAAATCTTACAAATTAAAAAGTTGAATGAGAATGAAATTAAAAAAAAAATTCATAAATTATCTCAAATAAAATAAATAATAATCAAAATAATAGAAATTAAATCTAAAAAATAAAAAAATTGAAAGATGAAGAAATTAAAATAATAATAATTAACATTTCATAAATTATTTCAAATAAAATAAATAATAATAAAAAGAATGAGGACCAAATTTGATAGATAAAAAATTTCAATTAAAAAATAATAAGAGAAAAGCAAATAACAATTATAAAAATGAGAACCAAAATTAATATAAAAAATAAATTCTAAGAAATGACATTGAAAAACAAATATTCAAAACAAAATATATATAGCAATCAAAAGTTTGAGGATTAAAATTTAATATAATCATCAAATAATATGACATTTCTAAATTTTTCAAAAACTTCCGGAAAGTATTTTCCGCTTAAAATAAAAATAAAAAACTTTCCCGGAAACCAAACCAAATTTTTCTTTGACTGAAAAATATTTTCCGTTGACCAACTTTTCTAATGGTAAACAAACATAAAGAAATTAAAAAATAATTTCTTGAAAACCATTTTTTACAAAATAAACAGTCTTAATTCCAAAGTAGATTACTACAGTAAGGACCTGCTGCTGCCATGAGGAGAGAAATCTTAAATACTCAAGGAATGTGGAAGCTACAAAACCTATGATACGAAGAGAACAAGAAAACCTATAGAAGAGAAGCAAGTATAGATTAAACAGGTAGAACAGGACAAAGCTAGAGAGGATTTTTTATTTTTTTCCCCCTCTTCGTCTGTGCCAGTCAAACTTGAATTGCATGTTTGAACCAGTCCATGGAAAATACTTCTTCACACTTCCATTTCCTTTAGATTTAAAATAAGTGTTTTCCTTGTACAAATCTAAATCTAACAAGAACACATGGAAATCTTTCGTTCTAAGTGCAAACAATCCATCTGTAATAACATCTAGCAACAAGAACACGAGTTCAGAAGACATTTTGCCCGCACATCTACCAACATGGACCAAGCAGCATGTCTGGTGACGGTATTTTAGCACTGCCAGACCCGCACATTACCATACTTAAAAAAAAATGACTACAAATAAGACCCCAACTAGAGCCTGTTATGGAAGTTTGTAAATATAAACGCTGCAGAACACGAAGTGGAGATGTGAATTGTGCTGCAGTACAGCAGACCTTAAATTTCTTCCCCAAAATAACTCATTGTTCATCTATAGGTGATACACAAAGGAATCTATATGCCTTGAATTTGCAAAATTGGAGCATCAAGTAATGAATTAATTATGAGCATCAATAGAAGCTAGGACTAAATTACACGTATAGATAAGACCGTGTGTGTATGATGTAAGATGTAGAAGACTAAACTAGTGGTTCTGCCGTCGGTTACGCAGTCTTAGTTTTCTAAGAAAAGGATCAACCCAATTTTTGTCCTCCTTCACAGCTTGATTCCAGCGATCCTTGAATATTTGAAGCTCCCACGTTGATTGCCTTCTAATCTGATCAGTCCATGAAAAGAAAACCACAGTTAATCAAATTACTGAAATGATAGCATAGTTGCAAAGTAACACTATTAGACCATGCTTGATATCAGAACCTACTATTCTATCAGTTTTTAATAGCCGAATATAAGTTGCAGATCTCAACAAAATTAGAATCAGCCAAAGAGCATAACTTGGAGAACATGTAAACAATCAAGGTAGCAATCCTAGACTACTTGGCAGCTCTTCTGCCTATTGCAGGCATTTCATGTCAAGTAGAATAGAAGTACTTAAAATGCTCAAAACATAGACTAGAGGACTATTCTCACCTCCATCCTAGGATCCATGCCTGTAGCACTGTGTCTCTGAAAGTCAGGAGAGAATAAATCAAAAAAGGGAAGGTGAAAATTATAGGAATTAATTGATGCAGCTACAATATAGCATTGATGAAAAAAGATCGTCTACTACACCAAGTATAGTTTACCTTAGTCAACTCTTCTGTATTTGACGCCTAAACAGAGAGAGAGCAAGATGATATTAATAATAGAAAATAATAAGCATGTGGACAAAAAACACCTAATAAGAAAATAACTGTAATTCCTTTTCTTTTCTTTTCTTTTTCTTGAGAGAAAAAGGCGAGCAAGATGACCTTTCTTCCAGGGGGTCCATGCCCACCCAAAGTTTGTATGCCCTTGTGAACAATATATTCACTATCAACAACTCCCACCTTCTTCGTGCGATCTCCCTGTATAATGCCACATCTATCAATGCTATCATAACATTCTTTTCTACATTAACAACTATACATGGAGAACAATATAAAGAAATAGATAAAATGAAAAGGTCATCAAGCATTAAAGTACATGAAAAAAGGGGTTTGGTTCTATACTTGTAATGTGGTAAACAATGGTTAATAATTATTCTAAGAAAAAGGATCAGCGAGTTACCTTGTCGGCACACTGACTTATTTATATCTGCATTTACTCTCAATTCCTAATTAACATAAAATGATTTCCTTCTAGTGAAAAGGTGCCGAGTCCCTAGGAGGCAGAAAAAAGAAAAAGATCAACTTTTCAATCCTAGCATCTTATGGAAATGGTCTTTGCCAGTGGGTTACAGTGAGGGCATGGCAAGAAGATTCTCTAGTGTGTTAATGATTGTTGATAACCATAAAATTCTTCCTCCAAAACCATTCATAATCCATCACTCTTCATGAAGTTTTCTTACATTTTCCATATCTACTACACAATTTTTATGCTGCTTCATGAAACCACATTTATTTGGCAATAGCCATACCTCCTGCAACCTTTCCTACTACTATCTTAGTTCTGAAAATAACTCTGTTAGCAGCATTGAGCCAAGAATTGAGGGGGAGGAAAATAGTCAGAGAAACTGAAAATAGTCCCAGAAATATCATGTTCGACATACCTGCGCACAATATCCAAGTTTCATATCCATTCCCCATCCATGGACTAGATCATTCTGGAAATTAAAAAAAGAAAAGAAAAGAAGTTCCATGATGTGTTAATCAACCTTAAGGCAAAAGTGCACTTAATTTGCAATCATGCTATAGCGGGTAGAGTAGACTTAACCATATGTCCATATATTCCACCTCACAAAAGTAAGTTATATGCAATGCACCATTTATTTACGGAAAGTGTTTTCTTGGAAAATATTTTCCTTGCTTTCCTAGGTTTGGTGCAGCTAGGCAAAATGAGTCAAAGGAACTCATCAGGAAAATATTTTCCACATACCTGCCACTTCATCAGAAAACAACTCATCTTTTCAAACAATATTCCCCATAGAATTCTTCTTTTTTTTCCAAAATCAATTTGTTTTGCTGCAAGCAAACAAGGCCTAAATCCTAAATGCTTCTCAACTAAATTTCACACAAGACAACCTGCTTAGACTAGGAGCATCAAATAGCAAGTCCAGAGGGGATCGCTGGCTTATTGATAGTGTTACATAAGAACCTTTTTTTTTACTAGAACAATCAAAACTTAGATTACCTGTATAAGATGCCAAGCACAGTACCAAGCAGATCTTGAAAATACTGGAGCCATACCCTCCACAAATCTACAGATGTGACATGGATAAAATTAGGATTGCTACAATCCTTACAAGAACAATAAAGTAAATCCTTCAATGGGTATCACAAGTATTGAAGTTCCATGAAAAAGATGAACTCAAGGTGTAGCTTCTCAAACAGTCAATAAACAGAACCTCTAGTACTATTTGACAGAATATTAGATTAGTCACCCAAAAACTTAAGTTGTTAGGTAAGGCCTCAAGATATGATTTATATAATTTTCTAACATGTCATTTCAAGTGAAAACTCTTTGAGCTTGAAATTTACAGACCCACACTACCTTGGATTTAATTTTTATCAAATAGAATGGAGGTGGTGAGATTTGAACTTGTGACCGCTTGGTCAACAAGGTTGTGATACCTTATCAAAGAACCATCCCAACCTAAAAACTTAAGTTGTTAGGTGAGACCCCAAGATATGATTTATATAATTCTCTAACAGTCAACTTTTCAAAAATAGAAAAACCAAAAGAAAGAAAGGATGTTTAGGTTAAATAACCGAAAGTTAGCCACAAATGAGGCAGTAACTGAAATAAGTATAAGTCAGAAACATAGGATTGCAACAAATTATAAATAGCAAACGACAAGACATATCACAACTACAGGAATGCAATAGGTTACCCAGTGCATGGTGGCCCCTCACTGACATCAGAACATTTGGTGCTGCCTCTGCGTTCATAAACTCTTCTGCTCATGGTAAATTATTTTGTATAAGAATTACAATTGTCTACAGAAATTTTAATTTAGTAAAAGCCATGCCATTCACCTATGAAACTTCTTTGTTCTGGCACGAATAGTAATTCTATGATGTATTTCAGTTGAATTTGGGTCCAAAGCTGGCTGAGATATTTCCAGTCCTTCATATCTCACAATTTTCAGGTATCTAGACAAAAATTAAAAGAAAAAAGAATTATAAATCAATCTTGTTTTTTTAAGACAGAGCTTGAGCCTATTCACTTACATTCTCATTAAAAAAAAAATTCAAATCGGTGAACTCCGACAATCCTTGGTCTCTCTCCTAAATTATGTAATTCCAAATTGTCCTAGATATAATAATACTAAGATGGTTCACCAAGTAAAATAAACCCTCCTAGTATAAACATCCTTAGCAAAAGAGAATCCTGTTCCAGCAAGAGTTTGGAGAGCAGAATAAATTGTGGTCGTTAACGATCCAAAAGACATGATAAATGAAAGACAAAAATTGAATCATGGATATCTGAAAATGAGTGGTAAAATATAATAAAAATGGGAATGAAGATGAGAACAAGCCAAGTAGTTTCTAATAAATTGGAGTGCTGAGAAGGTCCTAATTGATTAATGTTTGTCAGACTTAGCTATAAGTCACAAGTTTATATTGCAGTGACAAAAGGCAAATATAAAGACAACCCATTACCAAAAGCTGGCATCATAAACATATGAAAGAGAGAAATGTCCAGCAAACTAACCTTCCTGGATTAAAATGCTCTACCCCCAGATCTTCATCCCATAGAAATATGTAATCATAAATAGACACAACAGCTGGATGCAGAAAGCGTTTTGCAAACCACCTGAAAAGCAAAGAAAGAGTTTCTTTTTAGAAAAAAGCAGGAACAATCCAGGAAAAAAAAAGAGTTTGTCTTCTTTTCATGAGTTTAACCCATGAAATCCTGCCTCCATCTGAACTTTGAGGCTAAATGATTTTGCACCATTTGCTATAAATTAACACTGAAACAGTGTTAATCATCCGTTTACACCATACAAAGAAAGGTGGTAAAAAGTAACCAAAATGGAAATTATCAAGGTTGAACTTACCACTTCGTTTGGTTCTTAGCAGCTATGTGTATGACTTCATTACTCCAGTCTAGATCCCACCACCCATCCACTTTGCCATCATAATGAAATAGAATAACTGTAAAATTCTCTGGAAGAAACTGAATTCAATGATATTAGGCAAGAAATGTTCAGTTGATGAAACAAAAACATTAGACAAGACAGTGTGCAATACTTTTTGGACAATACGATTGACATTATCCTTTTGCTTGATGCCAACTGGAATTGCCAGCAAGAATCGACGGGTAGAAGGATCAGCCTGCATTTGAATTCCAAGATAAGTCAAGAATAACACTGCATACATGTTCAATGTTGTGTGGAACACAAGAATCAAGCACTGTTATATAAATAATCCAAATTTATATGGTCAGAAACAAGAACAAAATTCAGACACAACCTTGAATTGATGGCACAGTTCAAACTTCAAAGGGATAAAAAAAAAACAACCTTCGACCTTGAACTACTTGTTGACCACAGAGGCTTCAGCTCCAAATCTGAGCTCGCTCGTATAATACCATGAGGCAAACCAACCAACAGCCCAGATGCCAAAGCAGATTCCTAAGTCAAAGCACCGGAAGCGTCTTCAGATACTGATGAAAACAGAACAATTACAGTACTTTGGAATTTTAATTGCTAGCTCTGAAATTACCTTCAATGAGTCAAAGGGGTACAATTTTTCTTCCATCTGACAATGGTGGAGAAAAACAAGTCAGCAAGCTTTCACCAGGATGTGAGATAAAATGGTAAGAGTTCAACAGAAGCGGCACCATTAAAACACACAGCTAGAGCTGAACCTATTTTCTATGTGAAAGATGCAGCTTAATCTGTACCTAGGGGTAAATACAACAACAGAAAAGCTGTAGATGGACCAGCAAATGACACAAGAAGTTATTGAGATTCTGGACTTGACCATACTAAGTTACATTTCTTTCAGAAGTTTGAAATCATTGTCAACAAGTATCTTCTATATCATAAATATTGGAAGTAATGCCTTCATGAACAAAAAAAAAATCATCAAATCATTCACCAGAAGAGAATTAAGAGCACATTTTGGCTACTTGATTGATACTTGTAAGTTAAAATATGTGTAGACTTGATGGGATTTCCATACCTCTGTGTGTTTATACTGATATGTTGTGGTTCTATACACAATGAACAACATTGTTGTAAACAAAAATCCCATAAACGGCAGCTGCTTCATCTTTAATCCGAATTTTACCTGCACCAAGCCGACAAAATTACATCTTAGATGACTACCAAAACAAAGGCAGATTCTGTAAAAATTCCACCTTCTTAGATGCATCCAAGACTGAGAAGCTTAAGTATCGTATGCCATACCCCATCAAAGTAGTTCCTTTTTAGCAATTTCCATGATCTGAATGACATCATAGACAGTCAAAGCTTTTACAATGTTCTCATAACAAACTGCAGCCAATGCACAAAAAAGCTGAGACCAATATCAGAAGCAACCCTGATCAAATGCTACTACAACTTTTCCACTAGAAAAAATATTTATGGTGAAAAGTTTGCAATTTCACTTTTGGCATAAGATAAAGTTCTAGCTTGATCAAAAACTCAACAAACAATTGTGTAAGCTGTTTTAGCCCAATTTCTTAATCAAGACAGATTCACAGTAACCTTAATAAAAGGTCAAAAATTGTGAGAAACAACTTGAATTGGCATCCCAAAATACCCAGAAAGAGAAATGGAAATTAATTTTGTAGTTAGTTAGCTTGATTAGTTGCATGCATGCGATGTTAGTGAAATGCAAAGAAAGAAAGTTTAAACCTTTACTGATCAACTTGTTATTAATGCTAGCATAGATTATATGAACTATAGATTCTTGAAATCTCTACTTAATCCCACAAGGAAATAGGAAATTTAACAACGAACACTGAATAAAGACATTCCCTCTTCAAAAAATTACCAAATAAACTTGTCAGATGATTGTTTTTTTCTTTTTTTCTAAAAAAAGGAAACGAATCTACTTTCAGCGAAAAAGCAGAGTCTTTTGATATTCATACCTGAGAAATCTATCAATCTAGATAACCCAAAAAAAAAGTTTCAGATCTCGTAAACAGAGAAAACACAAATTTCCAGTTTTATCAGATAATTAAAAAAACTCTCAAACTTTCAAGAAAAAAAAATTAAAAAAAAAAGAGGATTCAGCAGCAGCATTGTAGCTATGAGACTATAGCTTGTAAGGATTAAACGGAGAAGGAAGAAAAGATGACAAACCTTGAAATAGAAAAAGGGTAAAAATCGGCGAGAGAAAGCAGCTGGTAATACAAAGCACTAATAATCAAGAAGAAACAATCTTGCGGGAAGCAGACAAATTATGGTGCGTCTGATTCCGAAGATCTTGAAACATCAGAGAAGGTAGTGTGATAGAAGAGAGAGAGGGAGAGAGGGAGGGAGAGAGAGGAGAAGAAATGAGAGGTTTACAGAGAGAATCGAAGAGATTAACGTGTAAGAATCACCGTACTTCTCTCATTGTCAATTCTCAAGCAGCACAGTGCCACACCACTTTGTTGTTTAATTTGTTATTATTTTTATAGTAATAATGATAGTAAATGAATAAAAATAATTCTTTTGCATGCCGTGTTTTGGGGTTTTGACGTGTTTGGAAAATGAATTTCAAAGAGACGGTGACAGAGAGAAACAAAGAGGTTACAGAGATTTGTTTTGACCTCTCACCTGTTCAAATCTTGACTTAGGCGTCGTTTGTTAACCTATCACTTTTCACAAAAAAAAAATTAAATTTTTTTTTAATATATTTAGATTGTTTTTAATATATTATTATTAAAAATAAATTTTAAAAAATAAAAAAAATTAATATTTTAATATATTTTTAATAAAAAAAAATTTTAAAAGCAAAGCAATCGTAATATTAAACATTCTCGGCTATTAAAAAATACATGGCCATCTAAAAAAGCTTAAAGTTTTTACATAAATCTTCTCCATGTTTAAAAAAAAAGTTACAAAAATCCTTTTCTGTATCCCTCTAATATTTTTTAAATGATCCTCTTTAACAATAAAAAAACAATTTAGAACACAAAAGATATTTTGGATATAAAATATTTTTTTGTAATATTTTTTATAGTTTCGTAATATTTCAAAAGAGTTATTGTAATATATCCTAGATAATATATAGGAAAAAAATACCCAACCAAACTTTTTTATTTTAATATTAATTAGAATGTTTAAAATTATTTTACCAAGCAAAATAAAAGATTTTAAAAAATAAAATAGTAAGTTAAAAAAATTGATAGAATAGCACAATTTGTTCGTAAAAAACAGTGAAATAACACAATTTCAGCCTGTCATGTTTTCTAGTCGCGATATTCATAAGCTCGATAATTTAACATGTTGTGAAATTAAATCTTCTCTACTAGTTGTCGCAGTTCCAAAACATGAAATTAATTTAAAGTTGCGTTTCTCAACCATAACTTTTTTATATATCGTCCAAAGTTTATGGATGATTCACTTATCTTTTAAAATAAGTGTAGTTCACTCGGGTTATTATTAACGACTTTTCTTGATGTTGTTAAATTTGTTTTTTCATGATTTTTTTAACGGTATTAATAATGTATATAATTAGAATTTTGATATGCGGATGTTTTTCTCTTTCCTCTATCCTTTTTCTTGCCCTTTTAATTTTATTTTTTTATATTATTACTGCGACTAACGAAAAGTTATACTATATGTTATTTCACCAATATTTTTAAATAAATAGCTAATAACCAAAAATAGCAAAAATCTTCTGACAACATTAAAAAGTTTCACGTGTGACCAAGTGACAAAATTTTGAAACAATATAACACAGCCAATAGAATAATAAGGGCTGATTGATGATGCTGGGTTTCGTGTGCAATGCAATCTAGCAGAGTCTCTTGTCGCTACTAAAGATTTATTATATATAATTCTGGTGGCCCCACTTTTTACTAATTCTTTATTCTCTATTAAAAACAAATAGAGACATAATTATCAGAAAAGCAGGGCGCCCGCGCCCAGATCGAAAACCAGATAGCTGTGCAGACTGCGGTGGTTAACTTTACTGTTCAGCTGCGGTGGTGTGAATTTGTTATTGCGGTCATGCAGAGCTTTTAAAAAAATTATTTTTTTATTTTTATATTATTCTAATATATTAATTTTAAAAATAAAAAAATATTATTTTAATATATTTTCAAATAAAAAACATTTTAAAAAATTAATTACCGCGTCAAAATTGTCAATAACCATGCTGCTATGATGATGATTGCTGCTTCACTACCCTTGTTCTCTTTATTTTATTTTATTTTTTTCCTTTATTCATAACTTTTTACATGCTATAATGACACGGTGTATAGTATCGGTAATAGTTAATTGCCTGTAATCTGCCACTATTCGGATTAATTTTTAAAAAATATAAATAAAAACATCAAAAGTGTGATGATTTTTTAATAATATTATTAAACTAGGTAAAATTAAATTAATTTTAAAATCACTAGATTTAATTTTTTTTTAACTTAAATTTTAAATTAAATCACGTGAAAGCTAAACCGAATTAAATCGATTAATTTCATGGGTTTAAATACAATCTTGATGACCGGTAAAAATATAATTTAGGTTTTAAAAGGGCTTCAAAATGACAACTTTTTAAAAAAAAAATATTGAAATAATAACATATTAGATCGATCTTGGTCCACCCACGACCCAGATCATGGATTCTATTAAGTTTAACAATTTTTTTATTTAATTATATGATAAAAAAAAATATGTTTACAAAATTAAGTATCAATCTAAAAACAAACACCTATTTAAGACAATAATAACCTTATAGAAAACAAATGAAAATAAATCATGCAGTTTATTTCTCAACCAATCCAATACTGAAAGACAAAATCGAGAAAAAAAATCAAAAACAATTAAAGGACAAAAAATAGCATATTCGGTTAGTGGGTAAACTCGTCAAACCCGTGAACCAGGTAACCCAAGCTAGCACACCAAACTTGTGCATCGGGTTATAGACTCTAGTGGGATTATAATTTGTTTTTGTTTTAAAAACTATTTTTTATTTAATTATATGATAACAAAAATAGACGATCGCAAAATCGAACACCAACCCAATATCGAGTTTTTTTAAGACCGCAATAACCTCATAAAAAGCAAAATAAAATCAATTATAAAATTGAATTCTAAATTAACCCAATATTTAAAGATAAAACAAAAAATAACTAAAAAAAAAGAAAAAAAAGTTAAACTCGTCAAACCTATGAACATGTTCCTGAAATTTATAAAGTTTAATAACATAGATTTTCTCTGAATTTTTTTTATTATTATATGAGAAAAAAATAGACGATAAAAAAGTCAAGTTTTTTTTTATAAAAAAAAAACATCATACCAAACCCATAAACTATGACAACCTAGGTTACCCAAGCAAACTCACAAGTCACACCAACCCTATAGAAAGGCAAAGAAAAAGAAAAAAAAAATCACAAACTAAATTCTAAATCATCCTAATGTTAAAAGATAAAATCAATGAAAACAAATTTAAAAAAAAAAAAGCAAAACATTATGGATTATCAAGTTCAATCATAAAAAGAAAAAAAAGCACCCCCTAAACCTGTAAATCGGGGCAACTTCGATTATCCCATCAAACTTGCAAATCATGCTAACCTTATAAAGAGACAAAATAAAAAGAAAAAACAATTATGAATCCAAATTCTCAACCACCACAATATTAAAAGATGAAATCAATAAAAATAAATTTTTAAAAAATCATAACAAAAAAAAGCAAAAAAAAAAACACAAAACACTATGGATTTCTATTATAATTCACAGTGCACTGGGTGTGGGTGAGCAATAATTCGCACACCCTTTAGTTTAGTGGTTTTTAGGCCATACCAATAAAAAGTTTAGGAGACGATTATGTGTTTAAAGAAGTAAGAGAAATCCGATAACCATGTTAAATCTTGATTAATTTGATAATACAATAAAAATGAGGCAATAATGAAAAAAAGATTTTTAAAAAATATATTGACCTAGGCAAAGCTATGGAAAAGAAAATAAGACAAAAAAGATATCAACATTTGTTATTTTTTCAAACTCGTGACCCAGGTTATCATACTGGAAGCATTATACACCAAAAAAGTGTGAAGCCTAGTCCCTAAGAAATGAAACATTGAAGGATTAAATAGGAAAAAAAACAAAAAAAAAATAATAATTAAAAGAATGAGGGTTAAAAAAAAATTAAAGGGCAACAATAAATTTTCAATTTGAAAGATAAATTGAAAATAATAAAAACATTATCAAGAGGAAAAAAAGTCAAAAGAATGACATCTAAGATGAAAAAAAAGCACTATAAACTCAGATTGAATGTTGAAATTAAAAATAATAAAACTTTTATAAAAGGATTAAGGATATATAGATTTTTTCAATGCATTTTTTAGAATAAAAAATCCTAAATGTAAATTGAAAAACATATTCATGCATATAATTAAATAAATAAAGAACCAATGTGTGAAGAAATTTTAAAAAGAAGTCATTGACAATAAATAAAAACAAAAATAAAAATGTAGATAGACAAATATAGACCAAGATATTTAATATTACAAAATGAATAATCTACATGGTTGTGTTTAATAAATTTTTTTATTAAAATCAAATTGTAACACATAGATAAAATTTATTGAATAAAACAAAAATATTATGCAAGGCTGTAAATATTTTAAAAAATAAAAAATAAAAAAAATTTATTTTTAAAAATAAGTTTAATATATATAAAAAATAAAAAAAATTACAAATGAATCATACTAACATCTTCAAAAATCAAACACTTCCAATATAATTAAAAACTATTTAAAAAAGGCTAAATAAGAAAAACATCACAAAGAAGTACAACATAAACTTAAAAATTGTTTTGAAAAATACATGAAAAAAGGTTTAAATTAAAAAAAACCAAAACTATATAAACAAAAAATAAGGTCAGGTGCTTGAATAAAGGGCCAGCACGGAGGCCTTTATTTTTCTATAAGTTAACGGGACCGATAATGTGTCATTCGCCCTAATTCTACTAAAAACAAAATAGATGATGTATTGATTGGAATTCTTAGATTCTAGCCACTATGGCGCCCGGAAAAATAGGGTGGTTAGTTTTTTCTTTTAAAAACTCATTTTCTACCTAAAATACCTAGAAAATATCATAGGAACCTTGTTAAACCGATTCATAACCTCTAAAAGCGCAAAAAAAAAAAACATTTTAAGATCCAAAATCAACTTGAAATAAAAAATCTTTCTGAACCCAGATATATTGTTCAGGCACTTTCAATATAAAAAAACACATGAATCTACTGTTTTGGTGGTCGAAATCGTCACAACAATAAGTTTCTCTCTCTAGGCCAAAATCTGACAATCCCCTCTCTCCTTCCACCCAAAAAAGACTAAAAATAATAAAAATGAAGTTTGATACCAAAATAAATATTTCTAAAATTAGAGGGATCAGTCACTTGATAGCTAAAAAATATGGGGGGCTCAAATGTATTTTTCAAACAAATTTGAAAGTCACCACCTATTTTACCTGTGTTTTTTACTTTAGTCCTCTTACTTTCAATTCAATTATCTCTTAATTAGGTGCTAATTTGGGCGCACCTGTGCAAAGAAAAAATTTAAGGATCAAATTTAAAAATTTGAAAAAAATCATCACTCCAATTTACAGTGTGTGAATAGTGATTTCAGCTACAATATGTTTCTCACACGGTGTAGTTTTTGTTAATAACTTTGTGAGTGTTTGGGAATTCAATAGCTTCTGTTTTGAGGTGCGTTTTAAGATTTTTTTTTTTTGAAAAAAAATCAAATTGATATTTTTTTTAGTGTTTTTTGATGATTTTAATATACTTATATCACAAAAAAAAACTATTTTGATGTATTTTTAAGAAAAAAATATCATCCACCACAATACCGAACACACACTAAAATTGTAGTCTTAAATTGTAAATAAAATTCTAATATTATTTTAAAAGTATGGGATTCAATAGTTTGGTGAAAAAAATTAACACATCAATGCTTTATATAGAGGTTAAAACTGACTTAATTAAAAGAAATCAAAATCTAAGGAGGAAAAGTAATTAAAATCCAAAATCAACTAAAAATATTTCAAATAGTAAAAATAACATATTCTATCCGTAATATGAGATTTCATGCACGTAATAAGCAAATCAAGATGGGAAGGATTCTTGCTTTCTCTGTCACAAATCTGGATAAAGCCATGACATGACATGCATTTTGAGTAAAGTTATTAATTCTAAAACTCTTGGTTTAAGTGGTGGGAGACCGCCATGGCTTTCGCCTTCACGAGATCAGGAGTCCAAATCCTCCACTTCCCTTTTCCCAGACGACTACTCTTTTCAATAGTCATGGATTTTAAACTGAAATGTAACTTTTCTTTAATTAAAGAAAGCTAAACATTATATTTTCTATGAAGTAATTATTGAAATTAAGGGATTATTAAGATTACGTGGAACGATATTTTGATGATCTGAAAAATAGCCATGGAGGATGCTGGCTGGTTGTCAGTATTTGATACCATTTGGTATTAGGATACAATCATGTTTTTGAATTTTTATAGTTTCAAATTAATATTTTTTTATTAATTTTTTTAACGTTTTGATGTATATATATTAAAAATAAATTAAAAAATATTATTTTAATGTATTTTCAAGTAAAAATTTTTTAAAAACCATCTTCTATCATATTCTCAAACATGCTCGTAGAGACGCAATCGGAATTAAATTGATGTTTCTTCAACTTGTACAAATAAATGCTTTATGGTGACATATAACCAAGAAATGGGAAGGCTTTCATGGTGATGACAATGACTAGCAGATGATTTTAAAGCCAAGTTAAACAACAAGAGTTAGAAAATGCAAGTGTTCCGGATTTGGCTTAAGATATGCATAGAAAGGTTAAATCATAACTATTAAATTATAAAAAGGGCATGGCTCTATCAATAATATATTAATAAGATAAAGCCTCGCATTGTTTAAATATGCTAACAATTTCTACCAAGGAAGGGATGTTCCCTATTGATATTATCGATCAAATTCTTGATTTGCACAACGTTTTTCTTGCAGTAGCTGGGGAAGGTTAGAAGTGGGCAGGTGGGTCAAAAGTTGCTATGCACGAATAAGACATACGTCAATTCATGTTTTTTAAAAAGTTATCGTAATCACACTCTCAAACAGGTTCAAGATTAGTAATGCGGAGCAAGATGGTTTTGCAAAATATTTTTTAATTAAAAATAAATTAATATAATATTTTTTATATTAACACATTAAAACTATAAATAAAACACTTAAAACATCATCAATTTAATATTTTTAAAATAAAAAAGGATCTAACCAATAACATATAACTCGCATTAATGGTAGGTGAAGTTAGGTCATCAAGGGAAGATTGTATTGGTGGGAGAATTCGGTGGGTGGAAGACTTGTGTTTTTGTCAAACGTGCATGCAAAGTTTCAATCAAGGGCACATCGAATTTGAGGGATCTTCAATTTTATAAGCATCATCGAGGGATGCGACTGAGGGAAACCACGCACATACTCAGCTGTGTTAAATATATTGTTTATATTCAAAATAAAAATAAATGTTTCTTGTTTTTTGACTGTAAATGATTGGATTAAATTGTAAGATTTATGCCTTTTGGAGGATCGAAATAGACACTTCAAGAAACAATAAGAACTAATCAAGACAAAGCCAAGCTAAATTTTAATTATAATTGTTGAGCGATAATTCAGCTGTAAAACTCCATATTTCCCAGCTGCTGGGCTTGGTTTTTATTACCTTCTTTCTAACAAGCTGGGATCATTTGTGAAGCTTCACTAAAAAAAATAATGAAGCTATTTCTTTTTTCCCCCATCAATTCACTCCTTTTTTTTTCCACCTCTTATTTTTATTTTATTTTATTTTTATCTCAGGTTTTTTTCAATAACCGTTCGAGTTATTTTTTAACCAGTCAAGCCAACTGTTTTTCCTTTTATTCCTTCTTTTTTTATTTAAATTTTATTTTTTTCAATTTCATCAGTAATTTTTTTTAACATTCATCTAAGTTAATTTTTTATTAGTTAAATTAATTAGGTTATGTTGAGGTAACTTTTATATGATTTAATTTTATATCTAAGTTATGTATAAAGTTGTATCAGAAAATTTTAAAATTTAACTATTGAATTAAGTTTAATAATAATATTAAATCTCTACAACCTAAATATTTTTTATTAAATTTTTTTTTATCCCTCTAGCAATGCAACGCAAGCATATACGCTAGTGTCCTACGGTTTAGGAATATTATTTTAGTAGGATTTAAATTTATAATTTTACCATTGTTGTGTAATAACAAACTAGTCTCATTGTAATTACCAAATTGTTGATCGATGGTAACAATTTTGTAAATTAAATAAAGTGTGAAATTATTAACATATATATATATATATTAATCAATTAATTAATTAGTTGAGAATTTGCGGATATAAAATTCAGCTAAAAAAAATCTGTTTGTGCTAAATTAATAACATGATGTAAAAAAATTATAACTTTTTATTTTCTAATTATTAGATTCGACTTGAATTAAATTTCATCAGATGATTTTATAAATTTATTTATATGAAAGCTTATTGTTTGTGACCAATTTAGCTAGGGAAGACTTTTAATTTAGACCTCAAAAAAATATTATTCGAACTAATTTGATTATTTTCCTTTTTATTTTCTGGTTTCCAGCTCTATTTCAGATTTTATATTTCGTTATCCACTCTGTAAATATCAGTTTCCAGCTTAGCTTATTTAAAGAATTGCAAATCTCTTAAAAAATACATAAGATCAAAGATAATTATTGAAAAATAAACTAAAAAACAGGATTCTTTTTGTCATGTAGTAATTAATTAGATCATGA
Source organism: Populus trichocarpa (assembly GCF_000002775.5). Taxonomy (NCBI): domain Eukaryota; kingdom Viridiplantae; phylum Streptophyta; class Magnoliopsida; order Malpighiales; family Salicaceae; genus Populus; species Populus trichocarpa. The sequence goes on from NC_037295.2 coordinate 3,545,345, forward strand.
CTTATTCCGTCGAATAGCTGGAAATCATGAGCGTAGCCAATAGGTAACGAAAATTTTCCATGTATCAACTTCGTCAAGGTACCCAGGTGGTCCCATTAGGATGATTATTTTCAGATTTTATTTTTATTAAAAAAAAAAAAAACCAAATTAAAATTTATTTTTTTAAAAAAACTGAATCTGGTTCAAACCGGTTTACCTTGGTTTTTTCAGTTTGACTTGGGTTTGGCTCGGTTTGACACGGTTTTGGCTCGGTTTTTCTGGTTTGACTTGGTTTTTTTTCCGATTTGGGTTCGGTTCGGTTTTTTTAGTTTCAGGCATATAAAACCGAAACCGAACCGATCGGTTTTTTTTAAAATTTTAATCAATTTTTCTTTCACAAATCAGTTTTTTCAATTTTTTTTTCCAGTTTTTTACTTACCCCTTGATCCCATGCCTGTTCTTTGATACAAAGGCCAAAGATTTGAAGATGGCAGCTTGGATTTGTCACCATGTGAGCTTAGGATTTTAGGAATATGTAACAGCTAGCTTGATGTCACTCAAGTTGGTCATCTATCTATCTCACAGTCTATTCTATGCTTCATTTTCATCTACTTGGATACAATCATTTATTCCTTGCATTGCACGCTCTTCATTTATTTCTTGTTGTTTCATTTAATAATAAAATTATCTTGCATCTTAATTAAAATTAAAACTTTTCTTCAAAAAAATCTCAAATTAAGACTTAATTTCGTTAGTTTGATCATTTATATAATATAAACTTGACTTGAGAAAATCAATAGAGAGAGTCATGAAATCAATCTTTTAAAAGTCTAAATGTTTGAGAATGTGATAATCATTACCGTTTAAAATGTTATAATATTATTTTTTTAAAAATATTTTTAATTTCAGTATACTAAAAAAATAAAAAAATAATTTTAAAAATAAAAATTTATTTAAATTTTTTTAAAATAAGATTTTAGCTGCATTTCAAGTGCAATGAAGGTGGGATGAGTCCTGAAAATATTGGCATAATTACCTTTCAACATCACAATTTTGTAAAAGCTAAGATACCGAGAAGATCACGCCACCATAAGTATCAATGTCGAGCAAGTTTTTTCCTTGGACAAGAAAGACTTCTATTAGGGGAAGAAGACAAATAGCAACTAGCTTGAAAAGTTAAGTGGCTGCGGTATGGTGGTGGGTGGTGGCTATATTTTTGTATGAGAGACAACGGATAAGGTAAATAATGTACAGGCTCGTGAGTCGTGTCTGCTGGGCTAAACAATCTCATGAAGAAATGCATGCTTCCTTCAGAATCCTCCATCTTCATTATATATATATATAGGGCCATGCACTTGGCATGCAAGACATTTTCACTCCTTGACATGGCTGTCTTAACCTAGTACTTTTAAGCGTATGACGGCTGTGCATGTGGCCGGTTCTAGTTTCTCATGCTGTAAATGTGAAGAAACTTAAGGTAAGTTGGCATCCACATTTACAGACATTCCCTTTTGTCAAGCCATGATGTTTGCTAAATTGTTGGGAAAATGCCAATTGCTTACAACTTTTAGGGTTGGGAAATGATGAATTATTTGTTAAGAGCGTGTTTGTAGTGCGGTAATGGTTATTTTTTAAAGTGTTTTCGCTTGAAAATACATTAAAATAATGTTTTTTTTATTTTTTTTAAAATTATTTTTGATATTAACACTTTAAAATGATATCAGAATACTAAAAAAATTTAAATTTTTTTAAAATACAAAAATAAACTGCGTACGAGAATCTTCTCCCTTTCCTTTCCAGGGCAAGGACACAAATGGCCACCCTCGACTGGTTAAGCCCAACTAAAAATGGAATAGCTTTAGGGCTAGTTATTCAAATGAGGCCTAAAGGTTCTCTAGGATTCGTTTCACATTCGTCGGTTTTCTTTAGATTTTAATCAAAGCTTAAGGAGCAGCCCAGCTTCACTTTTGATATACTGGACTTTCGAGTGGGCCTACCAAGGTAGTCCAGTTTCACATGAATTATCTCGATCGTGGCCCTACATTTGTTGATTTTTAGGCCCAAATAGACCTCTCAATCCAAACATCTAGGCCATTGACAAGGGAGGAGGCCAACCTACGAAAAATACTGGGCCGAGCTACCATGGCAAAATCCATTTCTAGCATACTGTGGTTTTCGCATTCCACCGGCACGTTTTCATTTCTTTTTTATTGTTATACTATATAGTAGCAGAAGATATGTGGCCGTGTTATGTTGTGAGCACATTTTTATAGAAATGAGAAACATTTGAGATCCGGGTCATCTTCTGCTCAAAGAGCCCGCCCGAGTTGAAATGCGAAAAGAAACCAAATAAAATATCTTAAAATATCATTTTATTGTTAAATTTAATCAATTAATTTAATTTAATTCAGAGATAATTTTTTTTAAAAAAACTAAATTTAACAAAGAACGGAAAATAAAAAGACCTACTATAAACCCGGGTCATCTTTAAAATTAGTGAAAAACCCTATAGAAAAAAATATAAAAAAATAATGGAGCCCGATCTCCAATTAAATAGATTCTAAAGGATAAAATTGAAAGAAAACATGAGCTTAAAAAAAAAACAAAAAAGAAGAAGTAAATTCAGGCAAATCTCTTAAACTTGAATTAATTTTCTAAACTCGTAACTTGCATTCAGGTTCAATCAAAAAGCTTAGTTCTCAACCAATTTGATGTTGAAGGATAAAACCGGAAAAAAGAGTCAATTTCAAAAAAATAGTCAAAGTAAAGAAAAATGAGAGGATGAGGATTATAAAACAAATTTAGTTTAAAAAATTATCTCAATAAAATAAATAGCAATAAAAAAAATAAGAATTAAATCTGACGTATAAAAAAATTAAAGGTGGATGAAATTAAAAAAAAAATCTAATTTTATAAATTATTTCAAATAAAACAAGTCCAAATCCAAAGGAAAACTAAATTGAAAAGTTGCTTCGAAAATTTAGAAAGACATGTGTGGAAATTGAGAAGAAGAGAGAAAAGAAAAAAAAAAGTCAGAAGTGCCAAATAGAATATTCTTTGACCACACATTTTGCCTCGAAATAAAAAGGTTGCTAAGACGATTTCAATGTTGCCTTGAAAGTTAGTGTGTGGCTACCAAGCACCGTCGTATGCATAGTCTGAAGAGCGCAGGAACAACACAAACACTAACACATGTAAATAATTTTTTTAATAATATTTATGTTTATTAAAATATTAAATTGCTCATTGTTTTAACTTGATTGTAATAAAAAAATTCATTATTAAAATGTGAAAAAGCTCGTAGATGCAAGTTTCATAAATTTTATTTTTAAAAATAATCTAGTAATTTTATTATTTTTGAAAAATTAAAAATACAAAACCGCCCGAGTTAATTAAATCTTGCATGTAAGGATAATTAAATGATTTTACTGTAAAAAAGAAGAAGTAAATCACGCTAACATCAAACACTGCATCTTTGCTCGAACTTCTGGATTGATCACCAATACTAGTTGGGTTGTCTTTGCAGCGAGAAGCTGACAAAACATCAGCTGAACCCAAAAACTCACTTTCTCCAACACTTGCTTCCTTGACATCCTCGCTACAATCTTTCTGCTTTTTCTTCCCTCTCCTCCCTTTTAAACTAACTACACGTCCTGCGAATATGTTGTCTGACAGCTTCCATAAGCTTGGCATTTTCTTCTCTTCATGAAACACTGAAACTTCTGGCTTAATCTCTATCTCTGCAGCTGGCAAAGAAGTTGGAACTCGACATTCAGGTTTCCAATTTGTTCTGTTATCCAGAGTAAAACAACCAGCAGATAATCCATCCTCAGGTGTCTCTTTACTAGATGATTCAATTCCATCACATCTCTGAAATGGTACTGGCGATTTGTCTGGCTGGAGTCATAGCTGACATGACAATCCTCCCTTCTCTTAGCCCTGAGAATCTCAAGTTTCGATTCCAGTGACCTGGAATATAACAGTTAAGGAATCTCTACAACTAATACGTGAACGCAGACTGCAATATACCCACAGGAAAACGCATCTGAAAACGACCCATGAAATCTTACCATGTCATCATAGAATAAAATAAAATGAGCATCAAGCAGGTTCAGGATGAGAGTTATGTGTTTGTCTTCCCATTAACACCTCCAAATTTCCACGAATCACGTACTGAAGCTCTCCAAATTACCAGGTGTACATCTCCAATAAATCCAGCTCTTAACAACAAATACCAGGCGTACATCACTAATGTACAACCATCTAAACATCGAAGGCACTTGCACATTCATGATTTCATGCTTTGGCCACAAGACTCCAAAGTGCAAGTTCTTACGATGCTCCAAGACAATGTTTTCACCCTTGAAAGCTTATGCCAATCCTTCTAGCATGATATTGACAGTATAAATGCAGGGGAAGATGTATAACACAGTTTTTGGACTACCAAGTTTTATTTTAGGACAATGATAGAGAGCAGTTTTCTTAACATGGATTTATAAGTTCAAAAAGTCTGAAACAGAACAGAAGACATTTCACATACCCAATTGAGCCTTCAGATTGTTCTATAGCTCGCCTTAACTCTGCCATTCTTTGCTTTCGCAGCTCTTCAAGCCAAGCTCTGAGGAATACATGACATGGAGTAAACAATGTGCCGTTTGTTTCAGGAATTTAACAATGAAAATATACTTACGAAAGAACATGCGCAAATAAATTTGATTCAAATCTTCAATTCAAAGCATGTGTTTTGCATTATCAAACAATAAGGTGATTTTTGCTACAATGCAATTGAATGTGACGTAACGTAATGTTGAGAAGAAATATAGTATACATGATCATCTCTTCTCTCCATTGCCCAGATGACTTAAAGCCCTCTAATTCTTTCTACTATAGACATTTTCCCAGATAACCCGTAAACACTAGAGAGTTTAGTTTTGAAAAAAGGGTTGTGACAAGAAACACCATTTTCTTTGCTCTTGCTAGGGTTAAGCAAAAATCTCTCCAGACAGCCCATGGATAGCTATAATTTCTACATGTACACTTGCATCCCGAATAACGTTGCTGCAAGTCCTCATACTTTGCTTTACATATCTGTAATAGAATTCAAATCCAAATAAATCCTATCATTAACCAGTTAAATCACATCAATTTTGCCAAACTAGGGATAAAACATCAAATTTTGCCCTTTTCTTCTTAGCTTCTTCTTTTCTGTCTTATAAACATTCTTCTATCCAAAATCAACTTTGATATTAGATCATATTGCTCTGAACTTTTAGCGTGTTAGATGTCAAGTATGATAAATGGAGAATCAAGTGGTTTAAGAGGAATAATATCATAAGATTTTTTTAGAATTATATTTATCTCTTTGGATGCTTATACTAAAGAGTTTCCTAAAACTTTTTCCTCTGACACTAAAGCAAAATTTTTATTTTTTCTATTAACCTTATTTTCACACTCATTTTGATTTATAGTGTAATTCCTTCTTCTTGTACAACATTTTCATCTTGGTCACTACGTCCTCAGGATTTAGTTCATACTCTTGCGCATATATATATATATCCTTATGTTTTTAGATAATTAAATGTTTAGAGGTGTAATTGAAAAAAAAATATGGTCGAAACCTTGATATTTAACACATTGAACCTTTGAACTCATCCTAGACATTTTATTAACAACTCCTTTTCTCTCTTTTTTTTTAATTAAATTAGGCACCATTAGAACTAAACCTATAGGGTGGAGCACCTAATAAAAGATTATTATTTATAAATTGAGACCTAAAAGAAGTCCTAAAAAGGTCTTGATGTTTTGTCCATCGACTCTATATAAACAACTCATAATCTTGCACTATAATATAGGCTTGGTCAATATTGAACGCATATATGAGACTGACTTCTTTTCTAAAATCATCATTCAAATAATTATAAAATCCACACAAATTCATGATTTCATTTAACTTATGACACATCTCATCATGTAATAATTAAATTATGCTATATACTCATTGATAAACTTGTTCCCTTATCTTAGATTGTTCCATTGGTTTAATAGTTCATTTCTGTAAGATTAGGGTAAGTACTTTTTCTGTAGTTTTTGTTTTATTTTAGTCCAATCAGTTATGAGAGGTTTATCTCTTCTCTCTAAACAATTCTCAACATCTCCCCAATAAAATCAGGTTTCAATAATAAGTATCATTCTAGCAAATTTAACTCTCTTACTATCAGACAAGTTATGTCACTCAAAGAATTGATCTATGTCATGAATTTATATATCAAATGTCTTAGAGTCATGATGACCATCAGAAGTAGGGGCTTCTATTTTGTTAGGGGTTATGATTTGCTCATCAAGGTCATTATGTGCAGACTAACCTAAATGATAGTCATACTGATAGTGCTTAGGGTAAACTTGCTTACAATGATTATTCTTGTGATATTTATTGGTATTTGGATGTCTTATTCAAGAACTCTCTTGGAGTTCAATTCTTTTAAACATGTTGGTCATCTGAGTTTGCAGTTCCTCTCAAATAGCCCTAAGAGTATTACTAAGGGTCGGGTCTATGATAAGTGTAAACTTAAACTTGGACACTAAATGATCATGACACAAATGCATTTAACACTACTTAGAAATTAAATTGAGATCACAAATAGCTCTTACAAGTGAAATCACAATACAAAAACAAAGGTAATTTGTTTTTAATGTGGAGATTAATCAAGAATAGAAAACACTCAAAAAAATTATAAGTACGTAATGCTATATCTTTTAAGTGTAAGCAATTAATCAACTAACTGTCATAATTTTTCATTATTTTCGGCAAGTTTTACAATTACCACAGATGATTAGATGCTTAATATAAAGAAGAAAGAGATTGATAAGAAAAAATAACATATATGAATGCAAGATGAGATTTTTGTTTTCGCACAAAAGTAATGTTAATGACAACTCTAAATAACAAGTGCAAAACCAGAAAAGTAAAATTCAAGGAATCAAAAAGTAGAGTAATTTATTGACCAAGATTCAAATTAATTGATAAGCAAAAATAACATATTTGATGATGCGTTGCTATTGTTCTACTACTAGCTGATGTGGCAATGACATGGCTTTGATGCGGCAGCACACAATGACATGTCACCAGCGTGGCAACACAATGATTTTTTTTTATTTGGGTTGTAAACAAAAAGATTAATTTTTTTGTGCTGCTACATTCTTTATCATTATTGATGAAAGTTTCCCATAATATCTAGGATTTATGAATGATTTTTGAATTTGAAGACTTGAACAAGCCTATAAATTGTTTAATTATAAGAATAATTAAAATACCATGCTATGATATCAAAGTTGATGCGGACCAAAGAATATTTAAAGCCTAATAAGAAAGAAAAGAAGCAACTAAAAAGAAAAGGCCAGAGAAAAAAAAAAGGCAAAGAAAAGAAGAATAGGGGTTGAAAAAGTTTGCAACTTTATAATTTTTATTCAATTAAATAAAATTGTCTAACATTTAGAAAAATAAAATATAAATATTAAAACTTTAAGAAGAACAAACAATTAGGCTTATAACCCATTAAATAAAATATCCAACAACAATTAAATCAAGTTCAACAAATAAGGCTTAATTAATAAATTTCAACTAAAAGTTCAAATAAATTAAACCAAAATATAAGCTAAAATCCAATTTCTCAACGGTTTGGGTTACTTTTCATCGTTTATGATTATACAAGTGTGTAAACAATGTCTCGAGTTCGGTGTTCTCACCTAATAATGTTCAAAATTTGTGTTAAACTGAATTTATAATCCGTGGAAATGGTGACAAAACTGCATATAAACAGAGTGAGAAAACAAAGTGAAACCTTTATTTATTTAATTATTATTATTGATAGGAAAATGTTTTATTTATTTAAAGGTAAATGTTTGGGCTATTAAAAGGAGTAAAGGGCCATATATGATCGGCATTGTATGCTGTCTATTACAATTTTCCAACCATGATTATAACATCATTTTTAGGTTGACCAAACCGAAATTCAAAGCTGGATTTGGTCATATCTATCAAAATCTTCACTTCTTCATTGTCACATGAAATGCCACAGCCAGCGACACTCTTCAAAGGCAATAATGACTTCTAACGCACAACATGGTCCAGAAAAAATTGACCAGATATTGCGACATCCAGCCAAGCAATGCTTTTGCTTTTTTACAAAAAGGGCTGGAAGAAAGTGCCTCGGAACGAATTTCATTCCTCGGAACTGGAAACATATTCAATACTCCGTTCGTCAAACCTTCGCTTATCTTCACGGGGAAAACTCGACATGCTTGTATGGTAGCCAGCCATTTAACCCGTGTTATAAATTATTTTATCAAAAAAATACTGGGTATATACTGTTTAAATGTGTTTTTTATATAAAATCTTAAACATGTACATTAAAAAAAAATCTATGCAATCATCTTACTAAATAAATTAATAATTATTTATATAAATAAATAAATAAATCATTTATAATAACCAAGAAAAAAATTGCAAAAAATAAAAATATTTAACCGTGTATATTTACTAAACTTATTTATTTTGAAAAATAAAAAATAAAACCATAAAAACCTATGATGTAAATGATAAACTAGAATTGGACTAGGTCCAGAAAAAAAATTTATGCTTTTCATTGAATATAACAAATGGAGTATACATATGAATTGGCACTAATTACATTCATTTGCACAAAAGAACACATATAGTACTGCCTAGAGGCGAAGAATTACAAAGTGAAATTTCCTGCGAAGTTCAGAAAGGACCATGGTTGGAAAGATGAGATAATTCGTCCTCGGCGGTAACAGTTTCAAGAAAAGCTACTGCTCTGATGTTTGCCACTTTGCCTCACAAAACTCTCAAGCTGTAGGATGCCGTCAGTAGTAGTTGTAAAAACCAATATGATGGCAAGAAGTAGGGAGCGCCAAAACAAAATTGCGAGATTGACAAAACCATATGCAAGGAGTATCACGCTCCTTGTGTTTCTGCCGGCAGGGTATCAGTTGGGCCACTCTTTCAACATTTTCTGATGAAATTGATTCTAGATGGCACCATTTGCTATGACTGTTGAAGGACTAGATTCAATTCCAGAGCACTTTTTGTCAATAAACCGCCCCTCCTGTGCAAAATTGACAGAGATAACATCAGTGACTAGGAAAACCATTTAGCATTCAGATACATGGGAATCTATCAAAAAAAAGCCACAATGGATAAATCGATGGAGCAGGATCAAGAAATTTCTGCAAAGAAAAGGACTTCTTGTTTTCTGTGATAAAGCCAACAGGATTTGCAGCTCTTTAGCATGGAATCCTTTTCCATGCGCAGTGTTGGTTTAAGTTGACCGCGCAATCATAGGTAGAACATAGAGAAAATGAGTCAGGAGCAGTACTCAAGAGTCAAGATAGAATGCTTGCCTTGCTAGTGCTGGAAGAATTTGCTGGATCTTTTGCAGCTGAGCAAAGCACTTGTTGCAGCATTCTCGCCTGCACATTATCCAATAAAAGTGAGTGTTCTGAATCACACAACTTAGATTAACAGAGATTGCAGTAACAGAAAAGTGTTGAGTCCATGTAAATATTGATTAGTAACACCTTTGCTCTGCATGAAGATCAACACCAACAACTGGAGGTGCGGAAACAGCTGATTGTATTACAGGGCCAAAAACCGCTACAAGCTTCAGTAGCATCTCCAATGAGATATTTGCATGCCTGTAAATTAACATTTCAAGTCAAATATCTTCAAGAGTTTTCTTTGAGTTCCAGATTTAGTGCAGTTTTGAGACAGTTTCATTTCCCTAGGTAGGAGTATATGGTCACTTGATGAGAATTATTCATAATTTGATGATGGACTAAATCATATACTCTAACCTACCTTAAAACCTTTACCAATTTCACACGCTAAAAACTATGCCATTGTTCTCTTCCAAGTGGACTCCAGGGACCGCTTATTTATAACTTAAAAAGGAAGAAAATAGTTCTTCAATAGTAGAAGTAACATATTGAGTTTGTTCATATTGAAGCTCTAGTTATGTAGCACACCAGATAACATAGCTGTTTTTGTACCAGTTAAATGAAGTCATACTTTGCCACTTCTAAAGACAAAACTGGATGATATTTGGAAAGGACTGCAGTAAAATGGTATAAAGTCCCAAAGACCATATCTAGCATTAAAAGTATTCTTATTATATGCCCATGAAAGCTACCTTTCCATCTTGCTGTCTAGCAAGCCCACAAGCACAGGAAGCAAGCAAGAAAATAAATCTAAATTGAGAATCTCCATTTTGTCCATGAGAACACTGATCACATCTGCTTGCACCTGCAACAAGATTAAATAATATCAATGTGCAAGATATACAGCCTTGCAGACTGTCATTATCAACACAAAAATCCACTAGCATGAACAAATACCCACAGAATAATCTGGCAGTTTCCTCAAGGCATTGATAGCACCTTTAATGTCACTTCGTTCCCAAAAATGTCGAATCACCTGCAAAATAACATCAGAGCTACTATTTTAGCGGCTTTGCCTCTCCCCCTCCCACCCAAAGGAAAAAAACAAGAAGAAAAACATAGGTGCCAGAAAGGAACGTTTAGCCATAATGAAGATGCTGAAATAAAACATGCATAAAACTTGGTCAATCACTAGAATAGGCACATAGATCTTTTGTCAGAAGTAGGATTATCATATTTTACAGTGCAATAAATCTTTAGAATAGTCAATATGTCATGCTTCTAGAAGTCATCTTCGATTGAAAAAATCCACCACTTGAGCACACCAATAGGCACAAGTAACTCAACATACCTGTAGCTTTGTCAAGCGGGATTTAAGGGTATTTAGGAATACATCGTGACTTTGCATCAGATCTTCAATAACATCCTTATAATTAGCAGAAGTCGAGTCCCTACCAGAAATTTGAGGCTCTTCATTCTGTCATCATCAAAAGAGAGAAACTGAGTTCGATTCGTGGAATGTGAATAATACAGCCACATACAAATTCATTTGATTGAGTTTGTAAGCATCAGGATCTTATGAGCATTGGTTCAGCCTCTCAGCTGATAATTTTAGAAAGATTCCCAAAGAAAAAATGACACTATTCAAAAAGAAATTTTCTTTAAATTGTGTTTGCCATGTAAAAAAAATTTCAAGGAGACAACTGAAATTTGATTATTAGGTTTTCTAATTAGAACAAGAGTTTGGTAACAGAAAGCACGTTTTTCTACATTTAGTACGAAGGTAGCCCAATCACAAATAGATGAACTACATGCATTAATCCATGCAGCAAGCGCTGAGGCCAACAGTGCTGCTAACACTTGGCAAGTTTTTCTGTATATAGTGCAGAGGTGGAAAATACAACCAAGTCTCAAATGATTTTCTTCAATATCATTTCAGAGATCCGATGCTTCAAGTCATCTCAGGTTAGTACTTGAGAGGTTGGCTGGGAAATATAAGATGTTACCTGATTCAAATGTCCATGACAACATCTATAGCGACAGATAGAAGATGTATACTTTTTTTTATCTCATGTCTAATTCAAGATAGTAACTTGATTGTAATCACACCCGATTCCTTACAACATTTATCTATGCATTTCAAGTTGAAACTTCAGAGATTCTTATATATTTAGCAGGATCTTATGTTATACAGACCATAAGAACATCAAACCAATTGTAAATCCACTTATACTTGAACCATGAAAAATCTTCCTATAAAGGAGGCAAAGATCTTACCAGATTGAGGGGTGCTCTATCCATTTCACATTCGATGCGAGGGGTAAAATTAGTAGTTATGGAAGGTATTCTATCCACTGCAGGTATAACAGGCGTGGTTGTATTAGTAGGAACAGGGGGTGTTCTATTCCTTTCAGGAATAACACGAGGGGTGATAACAGCTGCTACTGGGGGAGTTCGCATGGCAGTGTTTGTAGGAATAGGGGGTGTTCTGTCCCTTTCATGTACAACACGAGGGGTGAAAATAGTTGCTACTGGGGGGGTCCGATCAGTTGCAGGCATAACACGAGAGGTCATACGGGCTGCTACAGGGGGTGTTCTATCTGTTTGCGATATAACACGTGACATCATATTAGTTGATATAGAGGGTTTTCTATCTGTTTCAGGTATAACACGAGGGCTTGATTTAGTTGCTATGGTGGCTGTTCTATCCTTCTCAGGTATGGCAATAGAAATCATTTTTGATGCTGCGGAGGCTGTATTATCTGTTTCAGGTACAAAACAAGGGTTCATTTTAGGTGCTATTGTGGCAGTTCTGTCTGTTTCAGGCACAATGAGAGGAGTCATATTTGATGTAACAGGTGTTCTATCTGTTCCAGAAATGACAGGAGGGGTCGGATTTGTTTCTGTGGTGGAGGTCCTGTTTGATTCTGGCACAGCTTGATGACTTGTGTTTAATTCTTGATCTTCGCTGCTTAATTTCTCCCTTCTTTCAAACCTCTCAACAAGACTACGTGTCCTGCCCGATACCACTGCAACTGCCAGAATGAAAATATTTGAAAATAAAAATAAATTTCCATCCATTTTGCATATGCTTGAAAATCAAACACATGGCAAGCACCGGACAAACCTCCATTGACAATCTTAACAGGGGCAATCTCTTTACTGCTTTTAACAGATTCGTCACCTGAAACATACACAAATTGTTGTTACCTGCTAATAAAAAGATATATCACAAACTATCAACCAAAAAGATAAAACCATGTGTGAATATGCTTCACATATCTACATTTCAAAAAGATAAACTATATTCATTTATTTGACTTCAGGAAGTCAACAAAATGTATATGTAAAACTTATCAAAGCATCGGATAAAAGCTAATGTGGGGTTTTGAAGGGCAAGCAACACAGAGAATGGGAGAAGATGAACTTAGGCATGGGAAGAAAGCTGTGCTCCACGGAGTAGCTCATTGCCCCCAGTGGTTTTCTAATAGACCAGAATGAGAAAGCTTCAATATATATCAACCCAAAGGCTGTGGTGGTGGTGATAAGATTCTGAATAATATCTTTGATCATAAAGGGTACAATAAAGAGCACTGGCAAACATTGCCAAATATGATTGAAAAAATGGAAACTTTATCAGCTAGTCACAGATAGTAATATACTTAGTCATCTAAATAGATGGCAGTCAAACAATATCTTCATAAAGTCAGCATGGCTAAGAATGAGAAGAAGGTATCGAGGTAGATGGCCAGATGAGATCCCACATGATCAGAAATGAAATGCAGCTTTGACAAATTAAAGATTTGGAAAAAATCACAGGACAGGGGACATCTCATAGACAAGTGAGATTAAGATACGTGAGCTGGCAAAACAGGTGGCTCGGGCTTTATGGAAAAGGCAGTGAGAGAGTAGAGTAGATAAGACATCAGTCCAGCTCGCCAACCCAAAATTGTTGGGAAAAGTGAATGACAAGTAAAATGCAGTTCACGCACACATGGAAAAAGGCTTACTCGGGAAATACCCAAGGGAAAAGAACATGGAAGATAGAGATATCAGAATTATGAAAAAAAAAACCTCTTATAAAAGCAAGAACTTACAGTTTCCCTGATTAGGTGTTTCTGGTGATAAAACTTTTTCAAACTTCTCTGTGACACCCTTGATACTGGGGCTTTTCTTCTCATGGGATTTTTGAGCTCCATCTTCTGTTACAATCTGGGATTGCAAGCTGGGATCTCTTGCACTTCCTTTCTCACTTGTAACACTGCTAAAATTTCCAGATTCAAGAGCCACTGACATCTTGTCAACATCATTCTTGCTATTTGATGGCCTCCGCACATGAGCTGGTCTGAGCAACATACCAGGTTTGGTTTTTGTAAACTTGATAGTTTCCTTTCCAGAATTAGAAGAATCTTTTTCAACAGGAATGTCCCGAGGTACAATGGTAGGGACAATGAAAGATTTGTTAAAAGTTTGTTCACTCAAATTTGCATTCATTCCCATTAAAGGGCTCTGCTTCTCGGTTAGAGGAGCACTCATTTCCTTGGAATCCAGTGAGAGGACTTCTTTTGATGAATTCAGGGAACCAGCTCTTTGTAAAGTAACAGGATTTCCACCAGTAGCTTTACATGAAAGAAGGAAAAGCACATTAGAGAGAACGTAGATTGTAGACAGTAGGGATGCACCATGCATGCCTAGACGACAGCATGTGCTGATTATTAATGGAAATTACAATCACACTCCATGCCTGCAGAATATTCTAGGGATGCCCCATGCATGCCTAGACGACAGCATGTGCTGATTATTAATGGAAATAACAATCACACTCCATGCCTGCAGAATATTCTAGCTTGGATAGGCCGGTTATTGTACATCCATGTAAATGGCCCAGGAACTAGGAAAGACATGAATTTTGGAAGTCCTGACTTGGTTCAAATCCAAAATCACAAAAAAAAAAAAAATGAAAAGAAAAGCTAAACTTCAGAATCAAATCAATTCATGTTAAAGGAGTCTGGTATAAAAGGATCAGTTTTCATTCAAGACGAATCCTCCTCAACACGGTCAATCCCTAAACAACTATCTTAAATGACTACAGTGGGAGTGCATTTACTATTGGAAAATTTTAACTTGCCCATTTTTTTTTAAGAAAGCAGAAAACTATTCGATAATGTGTTCACTGGATAGAATTTTGTCAGAAAGCCAAGCTTCCTATTTCTTAAAAAAAATCTGAAAACTTTAAAGCTACAACATACATTTTTCATGTTTTCTACTTTGTTTTCAGGGAAAAGAAAATCCACTTCGGAATATAGTGGTCCTAATAGGAATGCTTTTACATTTTCTTCTCGAAAAAAACCTTTTGTTATTTTAAAGGAGCCAAAAGAGGTCCTCATTTTCTAGTTAGAAAAATAAAACTAATAGATAAAAACATTCCCTCCATCTTTCATGGAAAAAAAAATTGGCAGAATAGAGGCAAAGGTAGAAAAAAACATTCCCTGCATCTTTCATGGGAAAATAAATTGGCAGAATAGAGGGAAAAGTAGAAAAAAATAAATTGGCAGAATAAAGGTAAACATGAAAACTACTTTTCATTAGAAAACTGTAAGAGAACCAATACTATGCCATGAGTAAATCACTCTGTGATGGCTTAATTATGGTATTCTCTTAGTCTCTTGTTTCTTCTTAAACTTCTCTCTCAATTTCCAGCCTCTGAATTGTAAATTCTCCAGTAAAATTTATATTAAAATATTTTTGGCATCAGCTTAACGACCAAATGAAAAACTAACAAGCACCACAAGCAAATATTGGATGTGGATAAAAATAAAACTCTACTTAGAAGTTATGGGAGCAGTACAGTTCTTGAATGCAGATGACATGGAGAATTCATGCACTCATATAAACAAATAAGACACCAAAAAATGAATATCCAGAGTTGTCTTATTGGTAGAAAAACAAAATTATCAACTTACAGTCTACATATATGTTCTTTATTTCCTTTGTCTCGTAGTCAGGAGATGGAGAACGGAAACCCAAAGTTGATCTCACATCACTTCCTACTTTATCTGAAGAATTACATCCAGGGATGTTAAATTTCTGGTCTGTGCATTCACTTTCTTTGGGTACAAAACCATCACCATATGGCTCAATGCACTAAAACAGAAAGGAAAATATTAACACTATGGTTAATGGTGACTTGAAAGTTTGGAAAATCAAATAAAAACTAAATTCATATAAACAGAAAAAAGGTTCATGAGTAGAAAAGGCTACCGATATATCTCCAACCCAAACTCCAACAGAGTTTCTATAGAATGAACAGCCCAAGAGTTTCCCATCATGAATGCAGAGGTCACCAAGTGTTGACCATCCCATATCAACAGCATCATGGCAAATCACAGGCTCCCAAGAATAAACCTACAGTTTTAAGCATAATTTTTTAGCTCCACATCAATTGACAAATAACATAATGCAGTTTCATTATGCCAAAAACCCAAACCTTCAGACTATCATCTAATCCACAAAAAAGTGTCCTTCCATCAGGATGAAAGGTAATAGAGCGCACTCCTGTAGCCTGAAAAGTGGAAGTATAACTTTTTTAGGGAACATAATGGAAGAATTTACTAATTAATCATCCTGAAAACCACATACCAACATAAAAATTAATCAAATGAGGACAGGATAGCCTAGAGCAGCCTGTAAAGAAACTTAGAGACTGGAAAGAAAGTTGGAAGAGAGGGCAGAACTGAAGACCATATGATGAACCACATACTCTGGGACAGCAAAAGCATCTATTGTTATAAGAGATCTCAACTGATTAGGTTACAAAAGTTATTGAATATCAGCACTATATGGTTCCATATCAGCCTAAGAATAATAGCCTCGCACCATTAACTGACAAACCATGACCATATCAGATGTTTGAAACATGTCTTGAAACTTGATTGCTTCCAAGACATTCTTGACAAGAGACTTTAAAGTGGGCTTGTTGTCATGAGCCCATCTCCAATTTTCTTATTTAACCACATTTTGATGACTAAAATTGTTTCAATTTAAAAACACAAGTTTAGATACCTCAGGTCGGGCAGATCCAATCAGTTCGAAGGTCTCCAAATCCCAGAATTTCACGGTTCTGTCTGCTGAACCTGAAAAATTATTTGCAGGTTATGACAACATAATAGTTGAGTACCTCAAGTTAAAACATGCTGACTGGTGGGGGCAAAGAAAGTAACAAAGAAATATGTAAATTTTACCACAATAAGGTTCTAAATGAAGCGCATTAATCAAGCATGAATTAGAACATTGAAGAAAATAGAATTACCAATGAAATGGTAATAATTTCACAGAAAAGAAGATGGAAGGCACCTGTCATCTCAATAATGGTGTCATTCACACACAAAAAAGTGAGCAGAGTTCATGGTACTAACACACAGAATTCATGAACTCACCAGTAGCAAGGAGAAACTCAAGGGGATGGAAATCAATGGATCTAATATGTCCTTCATGGAACTTAAAATCATGTAAAAGCTTTCCAGCAGTAAGATCCCACACCTGTTCAACAATAACAAGGAAACACCAATAAACAGTGGAAATAAAACCTAAATGAAAGTCACGTTTGGATAGTGTGATTGATAATTTACCTTTACAACATTATCACATCCACCGGAAACCACCCAACGACCATCGGGAGAAAATCTGATAGTGCTAATTCCTTGAGTATGACCCTTGTAAGTGTGTATGCAGCCCTTTTTTCTGATATCCCAGATCCTCATATTCATGTCTGTGGAACCAGAAGCAAAGAACTCACCAAATGGATGGAATTCAACAGCAGTGCAGTTGGATCTGTGTCCAGTAAGAGTGCGAACCACTACACTTCAAGAAAAATAACAAATGGATTAGTTTTTTACTATAAACTACAAAAGCGATTCCTAACACACCAAATGCTTAATAATTTGCTAGTTCAACATACATATGGAAAAGACTTAAAAAGGGTAATCACATTGCTAAATTCTCATACCATAGTTAAACACACCAACTACATAACCTTATGATAAACACTTCATTTAAGCAAGGAATACAATCAATCAATCAATCAATCAACTTACTCTTAGCTTCTTCTAAATCCCACAGCTTTATTGCACCCATAGAAGCTCCGGCAAGCACTAAAACTTCTGATGTATCAAAAGCAACAGATTCAACTGGACTTGTATGACCACACAAGCTCTGCATATCGACGCCAAAAAATAAACAACCACAGTTATGTATGTTAATAACACCACCTAACAGATGCACCCATTCCATTTACACTAGCATTTTCTAAATGATAGATTCAAACTCAAGTAATTCTCAATTCCAAACTGACAGTCCACTTTCCACTTTTTTCAGTAAATCCTATCGGAGGTTAAAATCTAAACTTCCTCTAAGATGCAATATTATATGATACAACACAACAGATTGAAAATGTGGCAAAATTAATGCACTGATCTAGCTCAAATGATAACAAGTAGATAAATCACACTCAAGAAAAACACATTAGAGTACCGGAATCAGGAAAACTTTAAATAGGTGGGCAAGAGATAAAAACAGAAAGAATAAGAACTAACCATTAAAGAAGTGGGTTTGCCAATTGCCCAAAGATTCACTTTATGATCATCACCACCGGTGATAAACATTCTACACGCCTTTTTACCGATACTTAAGCAGTTCACATTGGTAGAATGAGCCACAAATTCTTCTATTTTCATCTCAGTCAAGAAAATAAATATACTGAAAATATTCTGATCTAAGATTCCAAAATACTTCTCTCTTAGCTTAGATTAAAACAACTTCTCGCCAAATTATTTGTAACAAAAAAATAAATAAAAGTACAGACCTGAAACTATAACTAAAACAAGAAATGAAGAAAAAGAAATTGAATTACGTTCAAGCAGAGAAAGAAAGCATTTCAAGAAAATCACGAGAAAAATTAAAAAATAAAAATAAAAACCTGAAATTTCTACAGTTAACCAAAAAAAGACCATTTTTTTAAAAAAATCAAAGTTTTAGAAAACTAAAAACAGCTAAAATCCAACTCGAAAACAAGCTCAAATTAAAATCAGCACTAAAAAAACCCTAAAAAACACGCTTGAAGCTAAAATTAAAGATGATTCAAAGCTTAAAAACATGGACATTACAGATGAGACGCAGAAATCAAGACAGAAAAGAAAGGATACGCAGCTTATATCCACGCTTCGCCATTTCTCGCAGATTCGAAACGGTAGCGTATTGAGGAAGGCGCGCGGTTGTCCGTCTGCTGCTACTGATGATTCTTGAAAGATTAGGAATTGGATTCCAGATAGAGAGGAATTTGTGGGTCTCTCTCTCTCTCAGATTCCTACAGTAGAGGAGGAGGAGCAGAGAGGTGTCTGGCTCCTTTTTTTTGAGAAACGTGTGTTCTCTGTCGTCTAAGAAAAAAAAGAGGAGAGAGGAGAGGAGAACAGTTGAATTTCTTCAGATTTCAGACCATGATAGCCACTACTCCTACTCCTTTCTTTCTCATAAACTACAATCTAGTCCTTCAATTATTCCAGAGGTCCAAACATTTGTTTAAGAGCGTATTTAGCATCACAGTTAAAATATATTTGTTTAAAATATAATTTTTTTAAATATTTTTAAAATATTTAATATGCTGTTATTAAAAATTAATTTTAAAATTAAATATTATTTTATTATATTTCTAAATAAAAAACACTTTAAAACGCAACACTTATCATACTCTCGAATATGCACTAAAGTTTCATATATCTTTGAATTAGTTTTTGTATTTATTTAAACTATATCTTTTTTTATAGTTTAACATGTTTTAAATGTGTTTAATGAATGTTTCAGAGTGCTGGAAATTTTATTTTTGAGTATATTTATAAGATAATTTTTAATACTTTTCGATAATTTTAATGTATTGATACTAAAAATAAAATTAAAAACTCTAAAAAAAAGTGATTTAATGTATTTTTAAGAAAAAATTACTTTTAAAAAACATTGTATGACACAATATCGAATGCATGGTAAATTATAAATTCTATTTTGTAATTTTTTAATAAATTTAAGCTTGAAAAATAAAACTAGGAGCAAGGTCATCTACCATCTAAGTAATCAACAGATAATATCTTATAATTTTCTAAATTAAGAGATTTTTATCTTTAAAATTATTTAAAAACTTGATGTTATCCAGTTATTTATTGTTAGAAAACAGTTTTAGGAACTTTTTTTTATGTATATTCCTTTTTTTACATGTGCTATTTTTAGTAAAGTGGTTTTTTACATTTATTTTTTTGTATAAAAAAATTTTAATGTGATAACAATTATTTTTTAAAATGTGTTTTATTTTGAAATAAATTTAAATATTTTTTTTATTTTTAAAATTTTATTTTAAATATTAATACATTAAAATAATTACAAAACATTAAAAAAAATGATAGAATAGTTTTACCTACAGAGTGCAATAATTATTAGTGTTTTTAATTATTATTTTTTGGCTGTTAATGTAAACATGACTGGATTTGAACAGTGCACGTAGTGTCGATGTCGATGTAGACAAATAAAATGAAATAGATGGATTATATTAATATCGAGGAAAAATAGTTTCGCGAGTGACATCACACTAGTTAAATTTTATATTATTATAACCCAACTGAAACTTATTATATAGTTAGAGGACTATTTTGTACTTTCACGTTTTTCAAAAATTCACATGTTGCCAGAGTATGAAATTACAAAAACGCGCATGGTCGGTAATTTCTTGACATACAAGTCCCCAGTGCTGGTGGCCAAGGTTTTTCTCTTATTTCATTTTTTTTTTGTTTTTTTCATAATTATTTTGTGGTGCAAAGAATTACAATTCCTATTTATTATAGTTTTAGAACCTAATTTGGCTTAGAGGGTTGATCCAGGACCGATCAACTTGGACAGAAATCAGGTCGGATTGAAAAAAATAAATGAAGAAAAAACCCGGCGAGTTGACCCAGCGACTCGGTCAAAAACCCGGTTGCAGCTCGTTAATTTTTTTTTACTAAAACGACATCATTTTGATTTTTTTTAAAAAAAAAATGGACGTGGCGACCCAGTCAAAACTCAGAACCCGGCGTTGAACCAGATCAAATCTAAAAACTATGCTATTTATGCTAAAAATACCAACCCTTCTTTTATTTTCTTTCATAATCTTTTTTAACCAATTTTTTTGGAGTCTACCAAACGGTTGGGTGGTTAGATTAGTGATGAAATTTGAAGTGTGATTTAGGGCATGAAAAGGGCTTTATATTAAAGAAGGAAAATGGAATATTAGGCCAATGACACCAAGAGAGATTCCTTAAAATATACGTTTGCTCGTAATTAAGGTTGTTGTTGGGAAATAGACATTTGCTAGTAAATTTAGGTAAAATATTCATTAGACTTTAGGTTATGATCTAACTAACTCAACTTCCCCCTTCCTGCAAATTCATTGAGTGGTTGCTTTTTCTATTTTTTTCAGTTATTGTTACATGGTTTTAATATAATGACGTGAAAAATAAATTTAAAAAATTATTTTAATATATTTTTAATTAAAAAAATTATTAAAAAACATCATGCACTACAATATCAAACATGCACTATATATTTTTTTATATTCATGAATAGCTAATAATAAAAAATGAAAAGGCAACAAACTTTTCGTGCATGACACTCTCGTTTTATTTTTTATTATTATTATTATCACATAATAAATTGAGGTTTTTGAATTTTCTGTTTGAGAATATAATAGGGATTGTTTTTCAAAATATTTTTTGCTTGAAAATATATTAGAATAATATTTTTTTTATTTTTTAAAATTTATTTTTAACATTAACATATAAAAACGATTTAAAAATACTAAAAATTAATTTAAAACTAAAAAAAATTAAAATGTTTTAAAAAATATAATTAGATCACAATGAATAACTGTGCACAAAAGTTGGAGTATGGATTCGGATTGTTTTTCAGAATTTTCTATTTGGGATGTGAAGAATCATTAATGCGTGTGAAGTTGCAAGTGTAGATTACATTAATGATCATAGATTGCACACAGTTCAATCATGGTTGGCAAACGAAACTGTACAGACCAGATATAGTTGGTACTAAAATAATCCAAGTGCTTGACATGTCTTTATAATTCTTCCTTTTTTTTTTCAATTTTGAACAAAAAAAAACGTGTTATAAATTATGATTATAGTTATTTTTTAAAATATTTTTTATTTAAAAATATATTAAAATAATATATTTTTTATTTTTTTAAAATTATTTTTGACATCAGCACATCAAAATGATCTGAAAATATAAAAAAATATTAATTTCAAGCAAAGAAAAAAATTTAAAAAATTTCAAATTTTTTAAAAAATATTTTTGAAATACTAAAACAAACAGGAATATATGGATGCATGATATGAAGCTTTTTCTTTGTTTGATATTTTGGCAGCGGAAAGTTTTTAAAATATATTTTTTAAAAAATATCAAACAAAAAAAAAATTCATATCATGTATTTTTAATATTTTTTTTTATTTTTTAATATTAATACATTAAAACAATCTAAAACTACAAATTTTATATATATATATAAACCTCGGTTTCTATCACAAGCATAGGCTGATAAATCATTTTCCTTTTTTCAATTCTGGTACGTGGTTCTAAGCTCCAAATCTAGCATCACTCCCTTGATAGAAAAAAGTTTTACACATTTCTCTTTCAATTGTAATTTTCATAACCAACTTGGTGTGAGCGTGAGTGATTGGATAAAAGCCTTTCAATTTCTTGAAAGGTATCGTATATAGTAAGGTTGATCATCTGTTTGTGTAGTTTGATTTGAATAAAAAAAATCCAACCCAACAAAATGTTTTTTTGTTTAAATAAATCAAACTGAACTAAAAGGAACAAACAAGTTCATACCAAGTAGTTTAATTTGGTTTGGTTGTCTTTGTTTTTGCGGCCAACAATGTTTTTAATTTTTTTAAAAAAATTTATTTTATTTCTGAATCGTTTTGATATGATGATATAAATAATAATTTAAAAAAAACATATTATTTTAATGAATTTTTAAATAAAAAACACTTTAAAAAGCAACATTTACTATAATCTCAAATATTATCTATATCTTAATAAATAAATCTCGATTTTTTTAGTTTTATATAAGAAAATAGTTTAGTTAAGTTTTTTTTATTTTTTAAATTTGTAATTAAAACTAAACCGAAATTGATTTTTTTTTAAGTCTTCTAATTGGTTTTTTTATTTGATATCTCATGTTGTTTTCTGAATTAATTTTTATTTCCAGATAATTTGGTTATTTTGCTCATCACCGTATATAAATACATAAACATGCAACCTCTATAACTTTTATCAGACGATGGCATAAACGACTCTCCCTGTTTAAGAACAGAAAAGGAGAGGGTAAAAGCTAGAGCTGGTCAAAAGGTAAATGAAAACAGAGGGAAAGAAAACAGAGCATAGTGGGCGTGAAGAACTTTTCTGGATGTGGGGTTGCTCGAACCATTTGGATTCTGGGGGCATAGGCGAATGTCTCGAGCATAACAACACTTGTGATACAAGATCATCCGTCCCCAGAAGCACATGTGACGCTACATTGTAACCTTTCCCTTTTTCCTATGAGATAATGACCTGTGAAGGAGATCCATATAATCCCATGAGCTCTATCCATCTTGGGTATGAACATCTCCAGCATGAACAGCAGCAGATAAAGAGTACAGTAATGATAAGACCGTCACATTCATACCCCAGTTGATTAGCTTCTGGCCCTCTACCCCCTCCACTGGGCATTGAATAGTAAGCTGACTTCAACGTGGACATGGAAGTCTATGTCAAAATTAAGGCAACAATTGGTTAGTTTAGTTGTTGTAAAATTATCTTACAAACTTTGATCCCTTACCGAATATGTCTCGTAAAATAATCTGCGCCTTTCTTTTTTGTTTTTTCTTTTATTTTCAGTTCAATAGGATCTGATAAAGATCTGGTCCCAAAAAAATTAGAGTTTGTTTAGAAGTGTACGGTGATGCGGTTAAAAACATGTTTTGGATCAACCATAGTATGAAAATTAGCTCAAAAATCCCTGCAATGAGAAAGAAAGTTGCACGCAGTAAACCTGCAATTTAAAACCTAAGATTGAACTGAATTATTGAAGTCTTTAATCATTGGGAGTCTCCTTAAGGGCAATTTATTGATGGGCGCGAATAATTTATTCATGTGCATGGCATTGAACTTCTAATTGTCGACATGTTAGGTTATTTTGTATGGACACTGATTTGGAAATTAAATATGATAAAGCAAAAGAATAGTATTTGACTGTCAGGGAGCCGGCCGACATCTCAGGCTCACCAGCAACTTAGCACCCATAAAATCTAAAGAATTTCTGTCCCCGGCCTTTGCCCTTTTACAATATTTTTATTTCTTTATTAAAAATCACACTTGCACTTGATTACTGCTGCTCTGTTGTGAAAAAGCTGAAGCATATCTGGTCATTATAATTACAGAAAGGCGGCACTTCTGAAAATAAAAGGGAAAGAACTTAGAGAGACCCCTCACCATCCACTGGATCCAATTATGGAGATGAGCACACGGTTTCAAGTTAACGACTGGCTCTCGAGCTAATAGAAAAGACATGAAGTGGGCTGCCATCAAGCCTAACAAATGACCTGACGTGTGAAAATGACATACAAAATTGATTCAAAATGCTGCTCAATGTTGTTAAATATAATCAAGAAATCAAGAAGCGATTACATTAGAAAGTAATATTCAACAGAATTTTGATAATGACTATATACCAACACCTTTCTAGTAACTAAAATGAACAATGAAAACCTAGGAAAAACTGGTAGCTAAGTTACTTCGAAAATTCTTCCCAAGTAGGATTTTAGCATATGAAAGACAATATTATGCTGCTTAACATAAGAAACACGGTCCTCCAAAGCGATCCCACCTCGCAAAAATCTTGGCCTGGCCATTTTCTAATAAGCTTGACTTTTGAGGTCCTCCTCTATAACATACATAAAAGATCCTGAACGATTTCAGACATAAGTGGCCTGAATTCGGGCTCCCACTGCATACAGAAGAAGAAAATCAATGTTCAAAAAGGTTACTTGTCCCGCTAGATAAGCAAAGAAATGCTAAAATGAAATTTTTTTGTTAAAATCAAGCAAAAATGCCAGTAATAAAGCCAGGTAAGTGTTAAAACTTCAGTTTTCATAGTGTGGCATGCTCCCTGACTCCCTCATTCGATCCTTTCACCACATCCGAATTCCTCTACAAGAGGCACTTTCCCCGCGCATGAAAAGGTGTCTTCTACGCATGAAAAAGGTGTCTTCTACAATGCCACAGGAGCTCATATTTACATGTTTGGCTTCTTCTGTTGTTGAAAATTAATATTGATAATCAAAGTACAAATAGTAAATAATTTCCCCCCCAACACACTTCTGAAAATCAGTCCATATAAAAGAATCTAATCCAGATAATTTAAAGGCCTGCTGTTCTTGGTCCAACACTGACATATCCAGTACAATGCTCCCGGATCCACAACTCACCATTCCAGAAACATGTAACTCAATTATAGATAATACGCCAAGAAAAAAAAATCCATCCGCAAAGGAGAGGGAAACTTGCCTGCACACATCTAGATATTATATCAGCAAAACGTGATAAAGACTTCACAGGACATGCCCCCTTTATAGAGGGGTCAACCATCCTAGAAAGTGCATCTATATCATGAAGCTGATGAATTGCCCATCTAACCAGAGATTGCTCCCCTCGACTCAATGACCTACAGGTTTTCAGTGAGAGCACAACATTAGCTGAAAACAAATAACTAGTGAGCTCAATTTGATTCTTGATCAATATGGAAGTCTCCTTTCAAGAGATCAGTAACCTGTCATAAGATTTTCTACCGGTGAGGAGCTCTAGCATCACAACTCCAAAGCTATATACATCACTCTTGCTAGTATAACTTCCCAACTCAAGCTCTGGAGCCCCATAACCATGAGCACTGAGGACGCGCCCTGATAACTGAAAGGCATGTTCTTCAACATCAGCAACAAATTACAAATAACGACAACCAAAGTCAAACTTTGCAGCTTGAAGTGGACACATCAATTAAGGCTTAAAGTAATAAATCATTTTTTATTAGCACTGGATTAAGAAAAATTCATCAAGTTTAATAATCAATTTTAGCACCTTTATGCTATTAATTTAATTTCCGTAATCCTGCAAACTTGCCCACTTGAAATCTTAACAAACAGAGAATCAGATGATACAGTAGCAAAGTTTCAGATCTAGATTTTTAGACCATAGAACAAAAATATTACCTCAGTTGCAAAGCCAGATGATTTCAGAGGAGCCAGGCCACAGTCTGAGACACGAGCTACTAGCTTATCATCAAGGAGAATGTTGGAAGATTTAAAATTCCAGTGCACAATAGGTGGTTGACAAACCTCATGCAGATACCTTACCAAAAAGAAAAGTAAAAAGACAGTCAGTTTGACTAATGACTAAAGATTGGAGGCAAATGACCTCTGTTTCATAATCATGCAAGCCAAAATGAAGGATGTAATGGACTTGTGAGACATCTAGGAATCCCTTAGGCCACCAAGATAAGAAACGCAACAAAGACAATGTATTGATCATCTGGCCTAATATGATCTTACAGTTTTAACTATCTAATCTTACAGTTTTAACTGAGTATCTAATTACAAGTCATTCAAATAATGGTCCTCGGGTTTAGTTAGTTGGTAGCTCTACTTACTGGAGGGCTCTAGCAGCTCCTAGTGCCAGCCGGACACGTGCATTCCATGAGAATTTCCTATGGATTTCATCATCCGCATGCAATGCATCATACAATGTCCCATTTTTGCAATACTCATAAACAAGTAACCGTTGCCCATGCTCATTACAGTATCCCACAAACTCCACGATATTATCATGTTGAGTTTTCGATATGCTAGAAACTAGTTGAAGAAATTCCTCATCAGTCTGTTGCTTGGAAGCTCCACTGTTTAGCTTCTTGACTGCCAGTAGCTAACAAAGATAACAGAAACCAAAAAAAAAAGAGGGTCAATAAATAGAAATCAGATGTCAGGCTCTAGCCATCCTATGCAAATCAGGCCACTCATGGCCGTCCATGAGACAGACATAAAAGAATTGCACAAGAGTAAGAAAATGGATTAAACTTGCACACTGTGAAAGTGCTGAAAAATCCTGAAGAATTCTCTAAACATTTTAAGTTAAAGTTCTTCACACTTTGAATTGCATGTAATTGCTTGGCCATGAAAGTATCCTAGCAAAATATGATACAAAATTTAGCTTAAGACCAAGGAAAAGAAGAGAATCTTACACTGACAGAGTTTATAATAAATGAAGACAAATGACAGTATAACATGAGCACAGACATAAAGTTCAAGTAGGAAGCACAAATAAGTTCAGAACCAACTCAATTTAAGGGCATGCAATGCTATAACACTGACATGGGAAGGCTTGTGAAATCACATGAATGACACATGGCATTCCCAAAATCAGCTCAATGCTAGAGAAGAGAATCTTACTTTTCCACTAGGAAGCTCAGCCCTGTAAACACTGCCAAGTGTCCCTTCACCAACAAAATTTTCTTCTGAAAAGCTGTTTGAGTACTGCTGAAGTGTAGCAATGGTGAAAATCCTTGGAAAATGTGAGCTCAGAGTCCCGGTTGAATGACTCTTTTCATGAGCTGCATGCCCAATTGGATTTGCAATGACATTGCCAATAGGAAGGCTTGGGGGAGGTGGGGGCAGCGGCTGCAGTGGCATAAAATTTGCATCCATGCTTGTCATGTTTATCCCATGATCCATCTTTTGCTTTGAATATGCAGCCATTCTCTTCAAATCAATATCCTGTTCACCCTGTGCCTTTGGATATGCTTCCTGCCTTCTGGCTTCTTGTCCATATTGATCTTGCAGCTTTACGGTTGATTCTTTGGTAACTGCTCAAAGGACCTCTTCTCAGGCAAAAGGACACAAAAGAGAGTGGAAAATTTTAGTAATTTTGACCAACAACCTGCAATGATAGTTACCTTTCTCTTGATTGTTTCGTTCAAATGAAGATTTACTGATGGGCTCATCTATATGGCTCTTATATACACTAACATTGTGCCTCTCATTGTCTTCTTCATTTGCTTTCCTTCCTTTGCAGCATGTTGACATTAAAAGACATAATCCCAGTATGATAATAATAACAACTACCCCTATAACAGCAATCCAAATGACCCTCTTAGATGCAAAAAATCCTTTTGATCTTCCAGACTTTAGTGTTACTGAGGCAGAAGGACCATTTGCCTGCTTCTGAGGTGCTTCTGCAACAGGTGGCAAGCTTGGAAATGGAGAGATGGCAGGTGGTGGAGAAGGAATGATAGATGTATTGAAGGGATTTCCATCTTTTCTGCAAAATACATGCTACCATTACAAGCAGATAAAAAATAAAGATTATACCATACAAATTGAAAATGCCAAATGAACAGGCATGGAAAATCATCCATCAACCTTCCAAATAACTTCAGAATATATAGCATCAACAATTACTATGACATGCACAATTTGGCTAATGAGATTTTTTTGTCTTTGGATGTGGACATGTTCTCTCTAGATCCCAATGGCTTTCTCCCTTTCTTTATGATCTAACCATAAGTCTTGTACATTCTTTTCTCCATAAATGCACATGTATATCTGATAAATTTAGGTGTAAAATATACTAACAGATAGTTTGTCCTTCACCTGAAATTTGGAATATCCAGCAGCTTCTCCGGAATAGGCCCAGAAAATAGATTGTTCTCCACATTCCTATGCAGAAACAAAGGGATAGCATGTCAGTTGTTGAGGAAAAGGTCAGCACATCATATAAACCAACTAGGGCATTGCTGCCTCACTGATGCAGGATCAAGTAGTGAATCAAACAGAGTATAGATTTGAGTCCTCTGTGTTTGTTTCTTTCACCACTTGATTATACATAACACCCCCCCCCCCCCCCCAAAAAAAAAAAAAAAAAGAGAGAAAAATTAATGTACAAAGAAAATAGCATAAAAATTGAATCCTTGAAAGAATTGCCAATTAAAAGACTTAAAAACCAAAAGAACACTAGGGGTCAGAAAGGTGGCAAGAAAGTTACAGATACTCGAGGGGAAGATCCTGCAGGACATTAAGGGTCCCAGTAAGTCTATTGTTCTGCAAATGCCTGCAAAACAAAAATTATGTATACATCAAGTAACTATAATCTGTTGCAGTATTAGCAAGAAGCCAAGTACTCTATGAGAGCCTCACAATGTGCTGAGAGAAGACAAAGTTCCCATTGAAGGAGGCAGCTGATCACTCAAATTATTACCAGACAGATCCCTGAACCAAAATGGATGATTAAAAATAAAATCTGGCAATTTCTATTTTCAACAAGAATAATGGATTGAACTTGAAATACTTACAAATTTGACAAACTTGTCATTTGTTGAAAGACATCTGGTATTCCTCCAATTAGCTGATTATTGTGGAAAGATCTGAGGAGAATAAAAGTGGATTTCAGATGAACAAACATAATGTAAAGGTAGGGCAATTCCACAGTATAAAACAATTAAGAAGTTTTTTGTGTGAACATACAAGTCTAACAGTTGACCTAATGAGTTTAAAGTATCTGGAATTCTTCCAGTGAACTGATTGCGAGCAAGAGAACTGGAATAGGAAAAGAAGCCACACAAATTATTTCCTCAAGGAAATGTACATGTTAGGAAAGGAATAGCAGCATTGACAAATAACAATAATTTTCTAGAACTGGTTTGTTAAACTGGTGATAAAAGCAAGGTTGAAGTTTACGCACAAGTTCCTCAAGGTAGAGGGTAACGCCGATGGAATATCCCCTCCAATATGATTATCACTAACATCTCTGCAACAAAAAAGTGATAGAAAGTACCATAAGTCTTTAACAACAGGGGCTTCAAAACTTCCATTTACAAACTGCATATATCATGAACTTAACCATTGCCAACTCGTCAATTCTTAAAATCATCCCGGATGATTCTGGTCATTAACCACCCTCTTCAAACTTTTTAAGGTAAAACTCATCAATACTATTCCTATGAACTAAAAGAGAAACAACAATCATGAAAACATCATGATCCATAAACAGGTTTGATTGAGAAAATTATGTCGCCAAACTAATCTTCCCCACCAATTTCATAATTACATAGACGTGACCAATGCACTTACATATCTATGATTGATGTAAATTTATTGAAATCGTTGTTCAAGGTTCCCCCTAAATTCAAGCCATTTAGTGTTCTGTAAGAAAAAAGATTCGATTACTGAGTTGAGTAGAAATTTACTAATTGAAATTAAATAAATAAAGAAAGAATGATACAAATAGAACATACAATGAGGTTATGTTTGAGAATACACAACCAACTCCTTGCCATGCATCTGAACATGGGTCTCCTCCCATAGCAACCCAACCAATCAACTGCGGATATTGCAAGCTAACAAACAAGCTATTCATTGCAGTCACTGGATAAAAAAGAAGAAAGAAAGAAATGAAACATATATATACTGAGTCAGAGATTATTTAACAAGCCGAAGCAATCGAGACTCACAAAAATTAAATAAAAATAAAACCATATGTGACACTATCATTAATCAAGCAAGGATAAAATAGAGTTGGGTCAAGAATTATCATAATAAGGAATATTAGGCAAGTAAATTAGATGGCATGAACAAACTCTGTCTAGTTACCAACAAAGTATAAAATTCAGTAGCACAAATTTAAGTCATTCTTTAACATGTTCCCATAAACACAAATGATTAAAGGAAGAAGAAGAAGGAGAGCATTAATAAGCAAATCACGGTAATATTTCAAAAAAAATAAAATAAGAAGCATAGATGTACAGATGTCGCAAGCAAATGAAAGCCAAGCAACTGACAAGGCAAATCAAATAAAATATCAAAACTTCAGAAACAAACAGAGCATTATGAGGCAAAACATCCAAAAAAACAAGGAGGAGAAACCAACAAAAAACATGACAGCCAAAAAAACATGAACCCAGAAAAGAAAATGGTTTACCATCATTAGGGTCAGTGTAAGAAACAGAAAAGGAAGCCATGAGAACCGCCACCGAGACAAAAAACACCCCACACTTGACAAACCCCATTTGTGCTCACTTGAAAAGACTCAAACTTTCCCTTCTTTTCTTCAATATTTTCTCACAAATCAAACACGCACATATAAAAAATAATGTTTTGGTGCATAATTTTACATTTATATAGAGAGAGAAACAAAAGGAAAGGTTTTTGAACAGAAATTGAAAATCTTAAAGATTTCAGAGAGAGAGTAAATCAGAGGATAATTGAATGCAGACAGAATTAAGAAGCGATAGTGATTGAAAAAATCTTAAAATTCTTGTTGAGATCAGAAGTAAAGTAGAGAGTGAGTTCAGAGTTGGGGTTTCGGGAGAGTGCAGAGTGCAGTGCAGATGTGCTGTGTTTTAATGAAAAGAGAAAGCAAAGGGAAAGCAACGGCATTATTATGGAAAACGATGGTTGCTGTTTCCTCTGTGGGAAAATGTAATATACTATAATTTATATGCTTCTACTTTATTCAATGGGAATATAGAATATGGTGGGCGATGTGGATAAACCATACTCTTCCCTTTCATCAGAATTTAAACTATACTCTTAATTAAAGAAAAACTAGTCAGGTTAGG
Organism: Populus trichocarpa; assembly: GCF_000002775.5. Lineage (NCBI taxonomy): Eukaryota > Viridiplantae > Streptophyta > Magnoliopsida > Malpighiales > Salicaceae > Populus > Populus trichocarpa. The sequence continues at coordinate 3,576,516 of NC_037295.2, forward strand.
CTGTGTTTGGATTGTGCTTGAGAGTGATTCTCAAGATATAGGTTAGAAGACGTTCATCCAATATTAGAGCTTGTTTGGCTCCTACCATGTTTATAGTGTTATTTTCTGTTGTGATATTATAATATCAATATGTTTAGTAATAATCTTTTTTATTAACGTAGATGCTCGGGCAAACTTGTATGTACCTCGACTAATTCTACGAGTCATGAAGTTAATAACCATATTTAAACATAAAAAAATTAATCTCATATTATATGTTAATAAGCGAACGATGAATGTCAAGAGACAATTAGCAATGGATTAGGAATCCATTATTTAATTCAATGACTAAAAAATATTAAAAGTTTATTTGGCTTTTACAATGTCTATACTGTTATTTTATGTTGTCATATTATAATATCAATCTGTTCAGTAATTTTTTTTATTAATATAAATGTTCAGACTAACTTGCGTGTATTCCAACTAATCCCACGAATTTTAAAGTTAGCGATCATGTAAAACTTCAATGGTCTTAAAATTCATGGGACTCGAATTGATGATTTCTAGAGAATAAATCTAAAATCTGACCGATTGAATTATACTCCTTAAAATTAATAAATTGTTATAACGTGTTGCAAGTGAAATCAATTTAATTATTTGGAAATATACTCTTGTGCTATTTGAATTAACTTTTGTATTAAGGACGCAACTTAAATTATTTAAGTCAATGCTCATGTAGTTTTTTTTGTCAAATAAAAAATAAATTAATAAAATATAAATATTTTTTTATACAGAAAAATAATCTAACCCACGAGACACACGTAAGGCGAGCAATAATCCAGTACTTATTAAAACAATCGAGGTTGGTTAAACCTATGACATAAAATGGCTACATCTACGTCTGTTATAGAATCAGGACAGTCGTGGTGTCTATTCTATATTCAAGTCTCCGTGATGGGTGCCTTCCGTCACGATCTCTCAGTCGACCAACCAAATCACAGAGACTGCTCATAGAGACATTAAGTAAATTTTCCATTTATACATGTTGCATGCTAATTTCCAGCTATATATCATTTCTAAGATAGACCTCATTCTAAAAACTTGAGCAATCCACTCCTTAGATTAGATAAATTGAAAAAAAAAATCTCTCCCCTATAAGTAGAATCTGTATACATCACCCGACATGATATAAAGAGTTGGAGTATCATTACGGTTATAGTTAAAACTGTTTTTCACTTAGAAATACATAAAAATAATATTTTTTTATTTTAAAAAAAATTATTTTTGATATCGGCATATATTTGAAACATAAAAAAAATTTAATTTTAAGTAAAAAAAACAGAAATGCCACAAATATATAACTACCCAGAGAAGAAATTGTTGATAGTGGATAGACCACCTTACCAAACATATATAACTACCCAGTGTAATAACACAAAATCGTTGTCAAGATAATGGAAATCTGCAGAAATGCCACAAATATGGTACAATAAACAAGCAATGAAAGCATGAAAACTAGAAAAGCATTAAGAATTGAGAATTAAGGATTGCAATTGTGGTATAAAGAGTTTCCAGCCTTCATACACACTGTAAAAAATAATTATAGAAAAAAGAAAATATAGAAAGCTTCAAGAAGGGATAGGAAACTAGAGCATGCATTGTGTTCATTAATCAAAGAAAGTTACAAGCTACAAGTGTTTTTCTTCCTCTACGGAAAATTTTGTTGCTAGAACAATCTTTCGTAAAGGATATAGATATTAAACCTTACTTAACTTGATTAGTCAATCCACTAATCTAAAATTTGATTTAAATTGAGTTGACTCGGGTTAATTCATTCAACTCATAATCTAAATTTTGAATCGATCTATGGGTTATGGGTTAGACGTGATTTTTTTTTTATTAACGTGAATGTCTGGGTCAGTTTACACGTACCTCAACTAATCTCATGGGCCCTGAAGTTAATAACCATGTAAGTCTCTAGTGATTTTGAGATTTGTAAAACTCGAACTGGTAACCTTCAATAAATAAACTATATTAGACTAATTTAATAGCTTTGGTAAGGAACTACAATGTATGTACGAAGGTAATCATTTCCATTAGAAGGAAATAATTTTGGACCGGCACACATTCTCCCCTCTCTTTATGGTATGCTCCCATAATCAAAGAACGATAAAGAAATTACATGATGGTTCGATATAATATAATAATCTGTCATAATTTAGTTACTCGAGGTTGGTGGCCATATAATTAACCCAAGAAAGTAAAACCCTAATTAGTTTTTCCACCAAGCTACTCCATCACCAGAGAATATGGTACAAGGATGTAAATTGTGTGACTATCACGCTTACTGATGGAATATAATTTATGTTCCAAGTAATCATGTTGTCATGCAAATATAATAATGTTCTTCGTCACAAATAATAATTTGTCGAGGCCCCTGATAATCTTCGTGCTCTAGTAGTGTTTTGTGTGGCCGATGTATCTCTTCTTGCATGCCAAAGTCATAGCATATAATAATATCGAGGAGAAAATAAAAACAAGAAAATATTTACCTTATCCAGAATGGTCAAGTTTTTTATAGTGAAATTTAATTGTTTTGTGTTAACAGAATTAATGGACTAATGACAATTAGAGTGTTTAGGAGGAGAGAGAGGCTTTAATGATTAGAACTGGTGTCAACAACACAACACGGCCTCCACTCTTTCAATCATGGCGATGGAGCCGAAACCATGATTAACTCCTTGGAGTAAGCTTGCTTTATTCAATTCATGGCTGGAAAACCAAATTAAGGATCAAATGGAGTATTAAAAGTGTGTTTGGGAACGCACTTAAAAATTTTGAATTTTATTTTTGTTTAAAATAAAAAAAAATTATGTTTTGAGATCGTTTTGATGTGCTAATGTCAAAAAATAATTTTTTTTTTAAAAAAAAATTATTTTGATTTATTTTTAAGCGAAAAGCACTTTGAACCGCCACTGTTATCACAATCCTAAACAGGCCCTAAGTATTTGTTGTCATCATGCTCGTGTTGGTCCGGTTTAAAGTGAACAGTGATCCTTGCCAAAACTATGAGTAGCAGCCTTGAATTATTATTCAATTTACACTTAACATAAACGGACTCTGGTTACAACCTAGAAAGTGTTTAGAGTACGATAATATTTGTTTTTTAAAGTGTTTTTAGTTTAAAAATACATTAAAATAATTATTTTTTATTTTTAAAAATTATTTTTAATATTAGCACATCAAAATATTCTAAAAATAAAATAAAATTTTAATTTTAATTTTTTTAAAAATATTTTTACTATGCATAGGGTTGGGTATGGGCTAAGAAATTGGCCGAGAATCAATATGCAACCAGGGTATCCATTTTGGGCCATAGTTTTGCACCTTTAGCCCGATATAATACGGGCTGGGCTCCACTTTCCATCCTCGAGCGGGATTGAAACGTTAAATGGTACAATGACTCGTGTCTTCGATCTCTTCACATACAAGTATTTTTCAGAAAAAAAGAAAAAGGAAAACAAAAAATTGTATTCTTCTCGTATCAATATGGACCGACTTAAATGAGAATTTGGCATCTTATAAGGAAAAAATCAAGAAATCTTGTTTCTAAGAGAAAAGGAGACGGGCAAAGCTAGAAATGAAGCTGAAACAAGAACCGGGAGTAGAAGAAAACTTATGGAGCTTTGATTTCATCCACTCAATATCATAGAATGTATAATACAATCATAAATGTTAATATAGGGAATTTATTTTGGGTGGCGGTTACATTATATATTTTAAAAGTGATTTTTAATTAAAAATAATATTTGTATATATTTTTAACATTAATATATTAAAATCATAAAAAATTATCTAAAAATCATCAATTTAATATAAAAAACAGTTTTAAAAAGCAGATTAAATCCCAAACAAATACACTCTAGAAATAGAATATCACAGGGTGCACGTCCAATACCAAGCTGGGTAGCATGCCCAGCTGGATGTGCACTTGTCTTGAGCGTACACCCAACTTAGGCTCGAGCTATCACGCCTGAGCCCATTCTCCTTGAATGCTGAATTCGGGCTACCATAACCAAGTCTATTTATCTTGGACACGGGCTATATATTAGGCCCAAGCTTGATAGCCCATGTCCAAATGATTTCTTGAGCTTTTTAAAAGAGGTTTTGGGCTCATTAAATTTGAATTTATAAGTGAAAAAATAAAATAGATGATTAATTTATTTTTTATATATATAAAGTTTGATAATTTGAATATGATTATTCAAAATCTTTATACAATGAGTAATTGTTAGGTTATAATTATTGATTTTTCTACTGATACGGTTATGGTTATACCAGTATTTAAAACTTTATATATCCATTATAAATATTATCCAAGTGATGGAATTATGATTATTGATTTTTCTACCTGCGAAGTTACCTAGTTTTAGTCTAAACTAAATACACTCAAACATAATTACAAATACAAAAACAAAGTATTAATTTGTGCAGCAACATCATCATCAGCCACGGAATCACTAGCACAGCTGCATTTTTTTTATGTGAAAATAACATCTCTCTTCATGTGGGTTTTAGAATCCGAGTTTAGATTGCATGGATAAACGCAGCCATGGTCCCCTGGTCAAATTACAGGCCGATGGTTCTTGCTTCATGTCCATGAATCATGATTGATGCAGATCAAGCCACACAACCCCCTCCTCCCACATGTTCTTGCGCAGTAGCTTGAGCAAAGAAACTTTCTTAAATACTCTGAATCTATCATTGTCTCCATTTATTGTCTTACTTCTCTTCAGTGCTAATGCTCTGGGCACCATGAATATATATATATATATATATATAAACACACAAACACAAGACATACTTTTGCAGCTTATTTAATGTGCGTATAAGTTTGATTCTTTCTTGCCTTCATAATCATAGATCTCTTGCATAAGATTCTCAATAATGTAACTCCTGTCAACATTGTATCCCTTTTGCGGCTGTTAACATAAATAATACATGGCCCCTCTCCATTATTGGAGTGGCCCTTGGAAGCCGGAGCTATGAACTTCTGATATTTCAGGATTACTTGTTGCATCTTCGAAAATGGATTGCTTGTGTGAAACCCAATGGAAAGAAACTCAAAATCCACATATAAATTGATCTGAAAATAATTTAACTTAATTTACAAGTTAATTTAGTAACCCACCAGTTGATCAAATAACCCAACTCTGTCGCCGGCTTAGATTATTAATGGGTTTGACGTTCACTATTTGCAATATAATACTGTTCATTTTTTAAAAACCCTATTCCATGCACATGCTGATCATCGCATGCAATTATCGGATGAATCTATTCATGTTATTGGGAATCTCTTCAATACTGCAGGCTTAGCTTAGAAATTTATGTAGCCATGACTTTCGAGCAAGGGGCACTCAACCTCCTGCAATCTGGCAAGGCCCTCTGCATGTACTGTGTACTGTGCCTTAGCGTATGGCTTTTAAGAATTTCAGATTCATAATTACAATCCTTTATGGTGTTAGGTTAGTGTCATGTCATCTCTCTCAATTGCTTGCAGATTTCACACACTGTGGGAGTCGACCCCGAGCATGTTTTTACTATAGCTCCAGAAAAGTCTTATAGAGTAGTGTTGTTTTTTCAGTTTTTTTTTTGAAAAAATGTTGGTACGTGTTTCACACATCTTAACAAGTGGATAGAACCAGTGTTATTTAGGAGATGCGTGAATCTCATCATTCGTTGTCTAGATCAATGTGCATATAATCGAATTACCGTAGGTAATTGATTGTTGGAGTTTTTTTTATATATATCTTTATAAATATCATTGTTTATTTGTTGTATGTTTGACTCAAATATCAGTTGTCAAACTCAAGCATTTTAGGTTTGGATATAATGTTAGATCCAAGGTTTTTTGGTCTAACAACAATGTTAAGTCTAAAAATTTTGGGTCTGGCAACCATATTTGGTATCAAATCTAGACGCGAATCTGACATAGTTGCAAGATACAAACGCGAGTTTACCAGACCTGGGTGTGGGTGTGGCATACCTATCAGATGCAAGGTTGTGTGGTCTGACAGTGCCCCAGACCATGGCCGCCAGACCCGAGCTGTTTGGGTCTGGTATGACTATTAGACTCAAATCACTTGGATCTAGATTCAAAGAGCTTAAAACATTCTCTATAATTTTTATATTTTTTTTACATTTAAAACAAACAGGTTTGGCAACTATGTTTGGTGTCAGATCCAGGTGCGAGTCTACCAAGTTTGCCAGACCTGGGTGTGGGTTTGGCATACTTGTCAGATGTAAGGTTCTGTGGTCTGGCATTGCCTCATATCATAGCCGCCAGACCCAAGGTTTTTTTACATTTAAAACAAGTTGATATTAATATTGTGGGCCACAAGCCAATATACTTAGTTCAAGTCTAAAATTAAACATTTTAGATATAACTTGCGCTAATGCATGATATGCCGTGGTGTTTTTGTTTAGCTATTATTGTTTAAATTATTTTATATCTAAAAATATATTAAAATAATATTTTTTTATTTTTTTATTTTTTTTGAAATTAATATATCAAAATGATATAAAATAAATAAAATAATTTGTTAAAGAACAATATTTCTACTGTAAAAACAAATAAGATCGTAAAAGGAAAAGGTACAGCAATTCACTGGTTTGTGCCCTCGCTCCATTGACCTGACCATTTGTTTTTCAATGAAAGAAGTAAATAAATCTAATCATTGTAAATGTTTTTCTATTATTAATTATAAGTAAAAAATTAAATATTTGATTTTAATAAAATAAATTAAAAATTATATATATATATTAAAAAAATATTATCACTAACTAAAAATTGAGATATTAAATAAAAATAAATATACATATTAAAATCACATCTTGAACAAGAGGAGAAGCACCCCTCAGAACCTATGGAATCTCACAATTAATATTCAATAACTCATTGACTTAAATAATAGTGCTAGGAAGGAACAACTTCCAATTGAAGGTCAAATGAAAATGCAGAAGTCTACATAACATTTAGATAAACTAAATGAAAGGACTGAACTGTAGAAGATAGCAACTGTAAAGTTGGTTCCTTACTTCAAGAGTTCTTGATTCAATGCTCCTGCATCAACATCATGTGGGATATGTTAAATTATTTTTATTTAACTATATATAACAGTACTTTAAAAAAAAAACAATAATATCAACTATATTTTTTATTAAGAAACTCTGCCAAACTCGCTAGGTCAACTTGTTAACATGTAAATCTCACCTCTAGATTAGTTTAGATTTTAAAGTAAAGTGGGTGAGAGTTGATATAGTGTGGTCATACTGACCTGATAAGTACACTTGAACTTAATTGACCTAACTAAAACTTGGTTTATTTTTTCTAAAAAATTAAAAATGATGTTGATTTTATTTTTTTATATAAAAAATATCATAACAACGATGTTTTGAATAAACCCGGGTCAAATTAGCCTAACTCAGCCAAACTATGACCCAAGTTATGGTTATAATCGGGTTTAATAACCTTGCTTTTTAGAATTTGTATTTTATATGATAAAATGATTAAAAAAATTATTACAGAAAAGATAATGTACAAAATTATTAAGAAAAAATATATTTATTCAGTTAAAACTCCATCTCATCGTTAATGCATATCTCCATTATTTTAAAGAAAGCATGTTTTTTTATTGCATGCACTTTTTTCAATTAAAATAATCTCAAAAACAACTTTTAAAAAACATTTAAATAATATCTTAGTATTTTATATATGATTGATGGAAAAGAAATTTGATAGATGTGGTAAAATAATGTCAAAAAAATTAAAGAAGATAGATATTTTTATTAAATATTCACGATCAATTTGTTTTCTTATTTTTTCATATTAGATATATAATAATTGAAAAAAAATATTAAAATTCCCATAAAAATCTATAATATTATTTAAGAATTATGACAAAATTAAATAATCATTTAAATATCATGTAAATTATTTTTTTATAGTGATTTTTGATAAAAAAAAAATATTAAAAAAGAAAAGTATAAAAAGAGGTCTCGCACCAAGACCAAAGTGTCGAGGCTTGCGTGCCTAGCCCAACAAAAAAAAAGTCCCCATGTGCAAGTTTTCAATTAACACAATATAAGATGATGAAAATAATTTTTGATACCAGCACATTAAAATAATACAAAAATATAAAAATAATTATTTTAAATAAAAAATTCAAAATTTAAAAAAACATGATTTACATCGCGTTTCCAAACACAACAATCTTTTCAGGCGTGGGAGCAAAATTAGGCTAACTTTTTATTTATTTATTTATATGAAAAGTCAACCTTTTCTACTGGCATGAGGCATGACTAAATGGTGAAATTCTCAATATACCTATTTTATTTTGAAATATATGCATCTTATGTCATATATTTTTTTTTTATTGTGAAGACACTTGATATATTTATTTTTTATCTAATAAATGGTGAAATTCTCAGCCTTTATAAATAAATATAGATAACTAACCACTGTAATCATCAAATATTTGCAATTTTATTTTAATTAATTCTTACACGTGCTGAATTCATGTACCATTGACAACTAGCCCTTGCGAGCATTTAAAGATCGATCGGATCGATATCATTCATGTTAGAGATCTTGAGTTTATCAAAAAAAGGTTATTAAAATCATTTTTTTTTTAAATAGAATTAATATTGGAGGGTATGAAAACTCATATCGTAAGACTCTAACTACTAATATACTTTATATTCATATAATAATACTAATAATTAATGATTTCTCTAACAACTATTGTAATCAATTAATTTTATTATTGTTTTTAGATGCATGTCTCTATTCGATATACAGGACTTCTGGGCCAAAAAATGTTAGATAAATTATCGTATTTAACTATATCCTAAATTCCAATTTTATTCAAGTTATTGTTCGTTCATTTGTTTCCTAGTTCTATTTATGAATTTGGTTTAGATTTGGAATTAATTTCACCACATTTTTCTTTCTTTTGGGCCTTTAAAACCTAAAATTGGCAAGGTGAGAATTAGGTTCAAGGCTTGATTCATTTAGTGTTATTTTTTTTAGATAAAGTCTTTTTATTAGATTATTTTTTTTTATTTTTACCCAGATATCCTCACACATTTTTAAATGGTAAAACTAGTCTTGTTCGAGGTTCGTGGCCGCCCCTCCTAATAAATACGTTTCCTGAATATCGAATTTGTATTCTTACCCTTACATAAATATAACAATATCTTAACTATTAGATTAACACTTCATTAGTTTTTATTAGATCCTTTAAGTTGTCACTTGATACAACTTAATTAAAGAAAAATTTTAATGAACAAAGACATCCTGCTTGTTTCAACAACAGCAATAAATCTTTAAATATGGCAACCTCAAAGTAGGCAAATATATAAAAAAGAAAATATAAAATTTATATAACTATTCATAGGTAAATGCAAACAGTGAAATGCAAATAAAAATAATTAAGCTGCAATTAAAAGAAAGCAAAAATAGAGAAGGAAGTTATATATATATATATATATTAAAACATTTGAGGTGGAAAATACTGTTTATATGAATAATAAACCAACACAACTTTTTTGTTAAGAGTAATTTTCAATGTTGAATTAATGTTTGATTTAACAATAAGAAATTCAATTTTATTTATTCATTTCAATTAGGATCTAGTTTCAAACTAAAACAAACATTAGTTTTTTTCTATAAAAAATAACATTTTTATATTAGTTTTGTACTTAGTCCTTAATTATAATTAACAAATTTGATATTATTAATTAACACATATAATTTTTGATTTATTTTACTGAAATAACATGTAAATTTTTTTAATTTATTTTATTAAAAAATAAAAATTAACAATTAAAAACTAATTATGTTACCCTCATCAACAATATATATAAAATCTAGAACATCTAAAACGAGATTATAAACACAATCACGTGTTTATATAAACAACATCGAACTCTGACCTAAGCAGTCTTCTCATTCGTAAAAAAATATTATATATTCTTTCTCCTTAGGCTTTGTTTTGCGGACAACCTCAACACAATCAAACAACAAGATTCTTCTCTTCTGTCATTAATGCCAAGTCTTTTTTTTTTTAAAAAAAAAAAAAAAAAACTTTTCAGTCCTTCTAATTTATCACAACTTTAAAAATACCATATTTTTTAAAAATTATTTCAGCGAACTCTTCAATTTTAAAACATCATCTTAATCAAATATCACGAACGATTCACTACCGTCATTCAAAATCCCTTTTCAAACATCACCACACACTTTTTATTTTTGTGCATTTAAGATAATGATACAAAATACTTTTTTATTTAAAAATATATTAAAATAATTTTTTATATTAATACATTAAAATCATAAAAATACTAAAAAATACACGAAAAATATAAATTTAATATTTTTTCATCTCAAACCAACCATTTTAAAAAACTCAAAAACAATTTCAGATACACCTTCTTACACCCAAGCCGACCACAAGCAAGGCCCGGAATGGAGTAATCAAAATCATATTTTTCAGATCCAGCCCATGGTCCAAGGCTCGGGTTTCAGGTTTTGAACGAGTCGCCTGAATCAATTTTTTTAAAATCAAAACGATATCGTTTTAGTAAAAAAAAACAAAAAACAAAAGTCAACGGGTTACAATCGAGTTTTTGACCGGGTCTTGCTGAGTCAACCGGGTCACAGGGTTTTTCCTTCCTCTATTTTTTTTTTCAACCCGACTATATTGCAGCCTTGAATCATTCAGGTCCCGAACTGACCCGTCGGACCGAGCTGGATTTCAAAACTATAATAAAAGAGTAAAAAAAAAAAACGCTGTTCACCGTTGATCATGGACTGCCTTACATTCACATGGCCACGATACACCGCCCATATTTTATTTTGTCATATACCTTCACATGCGGTGACGGTTGTAAGAAAACAAAACTTCCATACCCCAATTATGAGAAACATATTATGCGCCGCTCGTTAAAAATTTCAGAGCAAAAATGATAAGGCACAGATCACGAGGACAGTCATAAAAAAATAAAATAAAATAAAAATAACTATAAACAAGTCCTCAGTATTTTTTTTAAATTAATATCGGTATACAAACCACCAACTTGCTTATGTATATCTTAACTAATTTCACAAGAAAAAAAGAGAGATGAGAATTTTTTTTATAAATTTCACAGTTAATTTAGATCTTAATCAATTTGATTAGGTGGATATAAATTGATTTTTAGTTTGATTAAGACTCTTACAGGGGAAACAAAAATCATGTATTTAACATCGAGAGAAGAGTTAATTAAGTTTTATACTGGTCATATGTCATTCATGGTTGAAAATATTTAAGGGATTGGTTGTTTTTGTGTTTAAAAAATATTTTTTAAAAAATTAATTTTTTTATTTTTTATTTACTTTAAATTAATTTTTTAGTGTTTTTAAATCGTTTTGTAATAATCCAAAAGGTGAACAAAAAAGAGAGAAATTTTAAGAAAAGCAGATATTAAAGAACTCTAAAACGCGTGGGACTGTAGCAGCAGTTTTTTTTTTTTTTTTTTTTTCTATTTTGTACATATAATGTATCACTGTGCACATAGTGCACAGTGAAACACTTGACTTTTTTTTTTTTTGGTCTATGGGTTTTTGTTTTTTTTTTGTGTTTTTTTAATGAATTTTTTTTGTTTAATTTAGTTTGTTAATGTGAAATTTTTTTTTATTTAGTTATCATATTTTTATTATATGGATATCGGGTTTGACGAGTTAACCTGAATTTTTTTTCTATTTAGTTATCAAACTTTCATGACGCGAATCTCAGATTTGACGGATTAACCTGATTTGACGGGTTAACTCAGTTGATTCAGATTTTTTTTCTTTTTCCTCATTGGTAATATGCTTATGTCTTTTGTTTGTTTTTGTTTTTGTTTTTTTTAATTAATTTTTTTCGTTTAGTTTAGGTTCACTTTTTTTTCTATTTCTTTTAATGAATTTTTTTTTGTTTAATTTAGTTTGTTAATGTGAAAAAAAAAATTTATTTAGTTATCATACTTTCATGACACGGATCTCGGGTTTGACAGGTTAACCTGGTTTAACGAGTTAACCTAATTTTTTTTCTTTTTTAATCAATTTTTTTCGTTTAGTTTAGTTTGTTAATTTTTTTTCGTTTGACCCATCGATTTTTTTTTTCTATTTAGTTATCAAACTTTCATGACGCGAATCCCAGATTTGACGGGTTAACTCAGTTGATTCAGATTTTTTTTCTTTTTCCTCATTAGTAACAAGCTTATGTCTTTTGTTTGTTTTTGTTTTTTTATTATTTCTAGTTAATTTTTTCGTTTAGTTTAGGTTGTTAATGTTCAATTTTTTTTCTATTTAGTTATCAGACTTTCATGACACGGATCCCAGGTTTGACAGGTAACCTGGTTTGACGGGTTAGCCCGGTTAATTCTGGGTTAACCCGTCAATTTTTTTTTTCTATTTAGTTATCAAACTTTCACAACACGAATTCAAGGTTTGACAGGTTAACCCAGTTAATTCAGATTTTTTTTCTTTTTCTTCATTAGTTTTTTTCTTTCTATTAGTTTTTTTCTTTTTAATTAATTTATTTAATTATCATACTTTTATGACATGACCTTACAACCAGATCCACATCCAAGACTATTGGGTTTGGTATTAGAGCGAGACCTACTGAGTCATGCAAGTTTAATATTAATATTATTATTATAAATATTACTTTTGGGTCAGACGTTATAGCCAAACCCAAGATTCTTGGATATAGCTTTGCAGAAAAACCTAACACTTTTAGATCTTTTTTTTTGTATTTTTTATACAAAAAAAAATTAACCCGCGGCATCGCGCGGGTTAGGTGACTAGTTACGACTAAAGTGTGTGAATGATATAGCATTTTAATTAGAGTTTTTAAATATTTTGATTTTTTTTGTTTTAAATTAATTTTTTTAATATATTTTATGAAAATAAAATTTAAAATTTTAAAAATAAAAAATATTAATTTAATATATTTTTAAATAAAAAATATTTTACAAAACAACGATTACCATTACCATGTTAGAAACAACCGTATGAAACCGGTCCCAGCTGTCGAAAGGATCTTCCAAGAAAATATTATTGCTAGATTAGCTTGCATTGACCATACTACACCCTCGCAGGGGATTTTTATTACACACATTCACAGTTTCACACTCCTTTAACTGCCTCCAAGTTCTCCCCTTGTTTGTCTTTGTCCCCTCTTGTCCAAAACCATTTCACTTGATACCATGTTCTAGCTTGTGGTGGTTCCATCGGAAAGCCAAAGCCCACCAACGATCAATTCTTGAACCAATCCCAACAATATGTGAATCTTTCCATCACTTCTTGAATTTATCTATAATGGGTTGTTGTGTTAGCACCGCCAATGAACCTTCAAAGCTGAAAAAACAGCAACATTCTCAAGGAGGATCTGAATCTTTGAAGCAAACTAAGTCACCACCTCCTTCTCTTTACCAAGAAGAAACTGTAAAAGAAGTCCTCTCTGAAATTCCCAAACCACCACAGAATCCCATCAAGAATCCACACCAGGAAACTGACCTGCAACAAGAAGAAGTCCCCAAGAAGGAAAGAATCCACATTGACCCGGCATTTCTTGATGAGATCAAGATTGAAGAGAACAAGTTCAAGAACCATGAGAAAATCTCAAAAGAAGAAGTTCATCATCAAGTTCAGATCTTTGAACAAGATGAATCTGAAGTTTGCAGCTTGAGCTATAGTGAAAGCATCTCAACAACAACAACAACGAACAACAATGACAGAAGAGACTATTATGATGATGAGAATGAGGTTCAGCAAAGAGTGTCTAGATCTCCATTGCCACCAAGAAACCGGGTTTCAGGTGAATTGGGTCCGAGAAAAGACCGGGTCGTGGGCAGGTCACCCGCCCGGAGAACAACAGAACAGTCACCAAGCAAGAGAAATGGTGCAATGAAAGGAGGGCCAGTGAGGTTGGTTCAGGGCCGGGAAACGGGTTCCGGCCAAGTGGGAATTAGGAGGGGTTTGAGACCCGACCCGAACAGGAGAGACCCGGGTGAAGGGTCAGCGAGAAGGTCCAGGTCACCGGCTACAAATAGATCTTTAATGGGTCGGAGCCCGTCCACTAGAAGGACAAACCGGTCCCCAGGCCGGGTCAGGAAGGATCCAAACGAGGGTGGCGGTTGTAGCGGTAACAAGGATAATGGCATGGAGGCCAAGTGGCCAAGCACTAATAATAGTGATGATAATGGGACGCAAAACGAGTCACTAGAAAACCCTCTAGTGTCACTTGAGTGCTTTATCTTTCTTTAAACGGGGGATATTCCGGTGGAATATTCCAGCCGGGGTTAGTGTTTACCGATTACTTGGCTCACTTTTGTGACCAATTTTTTTTTTAATTTCTGGTTTACTTCTGTTTTTAGTGAATTACTATAGTAATGGTCAATATGGAGATGTGGACAAACGAGGAGATATTGTGCTGTGGCTACTCAGATATGCAAAGCCATTGAATTGACCATTGATTCCCTTTCTTGCCTTGTTTGCCAAGTTCTCTGTCCTTATGATTAGTCTATTTGCTTGCCTACCATGCAAAAGATTTGCCTACCGAAGCATCTGATTTTTTCTCCTATAATGTAGAAAAGACTGGAAAGATTTAATGAAATTACTTTGCTCGTTAATTGTCAAACCAGATTGCTTTCTGCTTCCTGAGTTCACCTTTGTTTTTAGAACACAGATGGGCCCTCTCCCTTTACACGATTAAATGAACTTTCCAAGAAAACACTTCACATTTTTTATATTCTCAAATATTTTATCTCGTTAAATCGCTGTAGTGATTGGTTTTCATTCAGAACAGTATTAAAAATAATATATTTTTAATTTTTAAAATTTATTTTTGATATTAACAAATCAAAACGATTTAAATATAAAAAATAAATTTGTTTTTTTAGAAGTATTTTTACACCGTGAAAACGGTGCCAATAAACAGTGTCAATTTGTCTTCAGTAGTAGTTGTTTTTTAGAAAATATTTTTTTTAAAAAAAATACATCTGATTAGTTAATCCAGAAGTAGTAGTTTCTTTTTTCTCGGCAGAAAACATAGTCGAGTCCCATAAAAACCTACATTGGTTTGCAAGAAGGAAGGGTGGAGCGGCGTCGTGAATTTATGGCATGAAATTATTTATTGCAGCCCTTCACAAGTCGAGCCACATTCGTTATAAAACATTTATTGTTACATGCAACTCCTACTGCCATTCATTTCACCTAAAAAAAAGGGTTAATTATAAAAAAGAAATTATGAATGTTTTTATATCATAATATTTTAAAATATTTTTTATTTAAAATATTTTTTTTTACATTAACACATTAAAACGATTTAAAAATAAAAAAAATAATTTCAAACATTTTTTTTTTAACCTAACAACATCTTGTCATAAATAATTTTGGCACGCTCATAAAATTCAAACAAATGGCATATGATCAATTACTTAAGAAGCTAATTATTTAGAGGCGGTCTATTTTTTAAAATAGTTTACAAAGATGATTTTTTTAATTATTGGTATAATCATATCAAAATAATTAAAAAAATACTAAAAAAAACATGAATTGAATGTTTTTTTAAAACCAAATTCATTTTTAAAAACATCTAAAAACAAAAATAAAAGCTGCGAGAAACACCCCTTGATATTATTATTCATAGAATGCAACAAGTGTCACAAAAAGAGGGAGATTTGCACTGATTTAAATTTTGTACATACATGCGTGCTCCATTTTCATTAAATACGACGTAACTTTTTCTTTCCAGTGGAAGCGTGGGGGAGTGGAAAGAAACAACTGCTGGAAAACACAAGGCTGCCATGAAATTGTCTTGCATGAGAAATTGAAATTTTAAGGTGGGAAGGAGGAGGGGAACCCCACTTTTTCTAGCCGTTTGAGGATTGAGAGGATACGGACAGCATTATCAGTACTGGTCCAAGTTTTTAATATTATGCCGTTGATGGCGTTTGGTGGTGGCTTTTGTGCAGAAAGCAAGCAATGGGCAAATGTATCGGTTATTTTGGACTGTTCCTTCTGGTTCTCTTTCAACTTTTAAAGGGTTTTTTTTTTTAATTTATTATTATTGTTGTAGCAGTTCTTTTTTCTCGAAAAATATTAAAATAAAATAATGTAAAAAAAACTATGCGTCCCTGAGATACCACATTTCACATTAAAAAAATGTCCCTGGGGCTCAAGGCTGGAAATTAAAAATTAAAATGAAAACCAAAAGAAAGGCTAGCTTTATTAAACCTTGAAGTCACTGTTTGACTTTGGTGTAAAAGCCACTTTTGGCCTGTCTCTTGAAAAAGACTGAGAGAAAAAGAGAGTGAGGTGGGGCGAAGCAAGAGACGGGTTATTTCAAGTGGGCAAGATCGCATGGTAAATTGAAATCCGATCTAGCTGAATTTTGAGCATGTTACTCGTTGTAGAGTGAAGGGTGTGGATCGAGGAGAATCGTTTCACTACATTTATTTCTCTTGTTCTTCTTGATTATTCCAGAGATCCGTTGGTTTAGAGAGATAGATTTGTTGATAACTTAGAACTCGTTTGGGAACGCGGTTGAAACCGTGTTCCCACAGAATTCAATTTTTTTTTGCTATAATTTAATATGATTTGTACGTTTTAGATCGTTTTGATGTGCTGATGTCAAAAATGATTTTTAAAAAAATAAAAAAACATAATTTGCATACATTTCGGCACGAAAAGTTATTTGAAAAGCAACCGCTACCACACTGTCAAACACTCTCTTAGTGTAGAAGGTGTTTCAGAATATAGTAACGGTTATTTTTTAAAGTTTTGTTTTGCTTGGAAATACATCAAAATAATAATATATATTTTTTTATTTAAAAAAAATTATTTCTGACATTAATATATTAAAATAATATGAAAATATTTAAAAAATTACTTTTGAAATTAAAAAAAAAAACATGCTATTAATAATTGAACTACTTCTCTTTAATTTTCTTTAACTTTCACTTATCTTATATCAATCCATGGATACATTATAAATGCATTAACCCCCTGCTTCTAACATCGACACACGAATGGATGCATTGTCCTGTTTCTTTTTGTGTTTCAAAAATATTATTGAAAAAATTTAAAAATTTTTTATTTTTTTTTGCTTCAAATTAATATTTTTTGGTGTTTTTAAATTATTTATAAAAAATAAAAAAAACTTATTTTAATATATTTTTAAATAAAAAATATTTTAAAAATCAACCATAACTACCGTTTTAAAATCAATGCCGATTAACTTCACTCTCTCTGCTTTTTCAATGCCCATTAATCTTCAAATTTAGGAGACAAGCCCATAAGGTCAGGGCCCATCTAATGAGGATTTATTTTGATGGGCTTTGTGTTACTTTCCGAGCCTGCCATAACACTGAGAGTATTGTTGAAATAAGCTTACCATAAAGTTGAGATAGGACGAGATCTTAGCCCAAAAACATTACTTTCAGCCAGCCAGTTTTTGCTGGATTGGGCTTCTCAAGTCTGTCTGGGGGACTTAAAAAAAGGGAATTTGTTTACAACTGAAGGTCAAGCAAAGGTCGGAGACTCGGAGGGATCCTTGTCTGTGTTTCTGGTGCCGTATTGATGACATCACACTTTTAGCCAGCCAGTTTTTGCTGGATTGGGCTTGGGGGACTTACATTTTTCTTATTCGACCGTACGAGGAGAACTGAATCTTTTTTATGGTCAAATGATCACAACTATATAGTTATTAAATATATAGTTATTAACTAATCAAACCCGTAACTCAGGTACTAGATTTAACCAGATTTAATATTTCTTATATTTTTTTATTTAATTATATAATAACAAAAACAGACGCTTTCAAAATCGAGAACCAATTAATATTTGAGGATTTGTTTGATATCGGCAAAAACCAACAAATATAAGACTAAAACAAATTATGCTTGTCTAATTAAAAAAATAACAAAATATTAAAAAATAAAGTTAAAAAATAAATCAACAAGAAAAATTGATAAAGATCTAATTTTGAATGATCAAATTGAAAACAAATCCAAAAACCAAAAAAATAGGAGGGGAAAAAAGGTTTAGACGCACATGAGCCTTAAAAAAAGGCCTTGGAGCACGGTCCTAGGGTAGCCCACATGTCCGGGCCTACTAATTTTTATTTTTAATGGGACAAATGAGTTGTCATTTGCCCTGAATTCTTTGGAAAAAATACCACATGTGAGTTGGTCTAACATTAGGAAAAAAATAAACGGGTTTATTCGGATCTCTATGGTATTTTCTAGGTATTTTTGGATAAAAAAAAAATCTTAAACATATTTTTTGGAATTGTTGTTAACCAAGATTTTTTTTCTCTTACCTCAAATTAAGGACCAAAAAATGAGAGAAAAGAAGTTTTGGAAGAAAAGTGAAATTTAAAAAAATTAAAGGGATAAAAAATTAGTACGTTGCAAACTAAGAGGATCATAGCCAACGTTTTAAGTCAATTTTGAAATGGTGATATAGTTCTTATGTTTTTTTTATATTGGTCTCCTATCTTATAATTCTTCGCTTCCTTACAATATATAAACAATTGGCTACAAAAATGCAATAGATAAAAAAAAGTTTAATAACCAAAATATATAAAAAAACAATTTCCTATAATATTCCATAATAAAATGTGAGTAACATTACATTCTGCACGCCTTTTAAAATTTCTTATAATAATTAGTCCTCCCGTTACCTCAACAATTATTACTCCTCCATCAAATTATCGTGAAATTAGTGGCGCAGTTTGGTATTTGAATAAAATAATGTTTAAAATTTATTTAAAATAAAAAAAAACAATTTGAATTGAATTTTCATAAACAATTTATTATTAGCACAACTATTTTCATATCAAATAAATAATAATTGAAAAAAAATATTAAAATTCAAATAAAAAATTATAACAATATTTAAAAATCATTTCAAAACTAAATTGCAAGTAATCCCCCCAAAAATTAAATAAATAAATAAATTAAGGTCTAGCATCTGACCCCAGTAGCAAGGCCTTGCTTATGACAAGTCATCCATTGCCTAAATAAAGACTTTTGCACGCCCCAGCGAGCCTACAACCTCTTACCTTAGTTCGGAGCGCTAACCAACCAAGCTATAACATAAAATTGTCATCTCGTCGCATTAACAGTTAGCTCAGTTCTTTTAGAGTTGGAGGGTAATTCCCTTTTTTTTTTTTCTCAATAAATTATACAGAACAAAACCTAATAAAATATTTCATAGGTCAGAGGAACGTGCATGCCCAACAATGTCTTGTAGACCAAATTCAGAGAGAACAAGACATCCTCTGTTAAGAGTGCAGGAAATGGTTTCCATCACTGGAATATCTAAAAGCAAAAGTCACATCTATCTGACAAGTTATATGATCTCTGCATCAATATCTAGGGTTGCTACCGATATAGCCTGGTGGGTTTCCTTTTCCCGCCAAGACAACGCAGGCGTAGTCTTGAATCATGTCAACTCCCAGATAAGTATGAAGGATATACAAGGTTTCCCTCAAGTCATTAATCATCTTGCCATTGCATAACTTTGAATTATCTTCTTAAAACTGAATCCTTAACATGTGTAAGGTACGGACCTTAAACTTCTTTCGTACTAAAAAATAATTACATTCCTCAATATTTCCTTTTTACAAGTGCAACGATCCTTTTGACAGGAAAAACAATCCATCTTCGGGGATCCAATTCCACCTAGAAAACTTTCACATAGTAATATAAAGCAAAGATGAACCTGGGGATGGAAGCTTCTCTGCTGATTCGAAAATGAGTACATGCCAATGCTGCGAACTCATTCAAAAACTAATGTCAAACATACATGACATAAAGAGAAGCCTTTACTCCAGATAGGATGGTCTGTGAGCCATCGAACTTTTGCCAAGTTTGTGATCGATTGTATTGGGTTTTACGATGGCATTTTCATGTCTAGTTTTGTTGTGTTGAGATCGAACTCGAGCTTGAGTTTGTGTCAGGGCTGGCAGTGGGATTCGGTAATTGATTGATATGTTGTTGATTGTGAGGGTAGGAGGGGCGTTCGGGAGGACAAGGCACTGGTGCTGGAAGTGCTATGAAGGTGGGAATGTTATCTCCAGGCATCAACACAGAAACTCCATTTGCATATACAGTCATCTGAACAAATTCAAAATGAATGGATGTCAAATTCCATCAACCTCTCAAAACTTGCGAAAAACAAACAAACTGCATTTGGAAAGGACTTTGCAGTTCAGTAAATTAGATGAATCCAGAGTAATTGTAAGTGTATCACAAGTCATAAGCTAGTATATGGACGTATAATGCAGTTTCAACAAAATCAGCATTCCTCTGCTAGTAGTGTTTGTCCGTGTTACCATCAAGCAGAGTTTCCATTCATGCAATGTAGACGGGTTCCATCCATAATTTGGTGGTTCAGCAACCTCATTAATTATACTTAATTTTGTAACACGGCATTAAACAGAACAAAATCACTTGGGATCATACGGTTCTGGATGGTTGAAGCAATAAATAAAATTAACAAGACAAGCAAAACATGACACAAACAGATTAAATGTTCAGAAAATCCATGCACATGCTAGTGTTTGATTAGTGCAGACTCTTTCAGTTTATTTTCCATGTTCGTAGTTTATTGGATAAGGTACGAACTGACAACATTATCCCAACAACGAACATGTGCATTTGACTATTGCTCATTTTTTATAAGATGGCCCATTTAATTTGTGCACGCGGAGGACAAACAATTCTATATGAGGATGGTCTACAGTACAGCAGTGCTAGCAGATGCAAGGCATTTATGACTCGTATCCACTTAACAGCTGGATTTTGTTACTGAGTGACAAACATGTGCACGGGACTTATTTCTTAGTGCAGAAATACATTTAATGTCTCAAACTACATGATTAAGGCCTCTAGCTGATGTAACCTGTACATTGCTAATCTAGGAAGATACCAATTTGAACTCTAAATTACATATTTTATGTGATCTCAAAACACCTTTGAAAACATGCCTCATGCTCCAGTGGCCCTTTTCTCAATGCTTTTTCCTTGAGCTTCACCTAATTTCTATCAGGTTTTACAACTTAAGCTACTGCATATCACATCAACTCAAAGATCCAGTATGTTGATGTGGAGCCAATTGAGTTTAACGAGAATCATCTGCCCCACAAAACAAGACGAACAGTTATCTTCCAACCCTGGACCCTGAAAATAAATGCAGTCCCCCAACTGATAATCTGAAAACACTTAAAAGACCACCTTGTCTAAGTTGATAGGAAGTGCCTATATGGGTCCTTAAGCACTATATCACAATAAGTAACCTGATTTAGACCTATCACAGAAAAGCTCCCACGAGCACTCTTACAAGCTGAGAATAATCAAAGTGATCAACTGATTAGGATTCTCATTATCTGATAATTTTAGATGAAGCTTTAAAAATGCACAGATTCACAAACAATAGATTGTTAGCATTTGTATCACTTCATAAAGTTGAAATCACTTCTTTTCTTAGGTCCCACATAAGGCCTAAGATTGAACAATAAGGTTGGATCTACAAGTGGGGCTTGGGTGTTTCTTTAAAGGTATGGCACATGGTAGACCAGAGAAGTGATACATCAAGCAGGACCCCTCCTAGGATACTACAGGAAAAAAATCTCAAACCTCAGATGGTTTATCTCCCTTCATAATAGCACATAGCTACGTTGTTTAAAGCTAGAAGGACACTTTTGTGACCTAAACTAGCTAGTAGGACACAGATAGATTTGAAAATTAATAAGAAGATGATAATTAAACTAAGGATGTGTCCACAGAAAACCTGTCTCCGACCATAAGCTCTGGACATGCGGGACAGCATAAAGATTAGTACTATAGAGGCTCATAACCAACATGTACTAACGTACAATGGTGGGTTTAAACAACAAGTACATCTCTACTCTTTTAACTCATTGGTTTGGGGCCAACCATTCATTCAATAGACAACTTCTTGGATGGGCCATTGCCCCATCAATCAAAATTAGGGGACAGGACAATTCCTAAATGATGAAATTTTAACTAAAGAATGAAAATGCAGATGGGGAAAATAATGTATTTTATCAGCTTCAGTTTTATGACTTCTGCAAAGTGCATGCTTACAGAGCTAGTAAATCTTGCATTCGAATCGGACTTATCTTGAGAAAAGGTTTTAGCAACGGTGTATCCTATATGTACTCTAGTTTATTCGAAGTATCCCAATGGTGTAAGGCTGTCGACTTCTTGGGAAAAAAAATCACTTTGATCTCTTGTTTCGGAGAAATAAGTGGCTCTGATCACTTTGATAGTAAAACCAAAAACCAGTGGTTAAATCTGTTTAGACATCAGACAGTAACTCATTCAAGGACAGCTAAAACTTGCTTACGTGGAAACATCATATGATACACATTCAGGCTATGGCCAGTCCTGGGAGATGAGGAGAAGGGTTACAGGTGGTTAATCAGAATCGGTTTAACATGATTACATGGCTAATGTAAGGAGAGATCTTTGTTTATAAGTTTCAAGGGGACATTTGGTGATGACAAAAAACAGAAGAGCCAGTAAAACAAATAAAGCAGGTGAAAATGTTTAAAGAAATATAAACAAGTAATGAGATCCGGATGGAAATTAGAAGAAAAAACCAAGAGGAGTTGGTGAATAAGGCTAGAAGCTTATTTTAATGGCCAGATTCCTTTGTTATGTTTTGAAGCAAAATAACCAAGATAAACCCTCTTGAGTGCAATAAATCCTTCTCTGAAAAACATAATTATGAATCAACCGAGAATAAGAACACCTAAAATTATGAAAAGAAACCAATTCTGCAGCAAAACATTAAGACTGACCTACAATCATCACTGTTTGCAAAAATCAACATAACCATCCAAACTGTCCCAGAAAAAAAACGAAGAAGAAAAGAAAGAAAGCAAGTCACAAAATTTCCCTTCAAAAACTTGCAAAAAAATGTAACATTTCCCTAAAAAAACTGAGACCTTTTACCCTTCAGAAGGCTAAAGAAAACCACACATTATCCAATCAAATAAGAAATTCTTGAACAAAAAAAATTAAATGCAAGCATAAAGGACAAAAGGGTATCACTCACTTTTGGTGAAGGGTGTCCAAGCTTAGAATTGAACCTCGTTTGAGACTCAAGATCACCATGGCCACCTCTACCTGAAGTGGGTCCAAGAAACCTTTCAAAGATGGCCATAACCAAGAACATTGAAATGAGAATGGCAGTAGCTACAAACCCAAAAGACACAGCATTAACTGAATTGTCAAAATGTCTCCAGAGTTGATCCTCTCTTTGCGCATTTAACAATGGAGATTCTGTTGGTGGCCAAACATTATAGCCACCATCATAAGCAACCATTTTCTTTCCTTTCTTTCAAGTCCAATATTTTAGCTCGTGAGCTTTAGTTTCATTATCATTACTTTGCTCACGAGAAAGAGAAAAGCAGAGAAATTAATGCTTGATACCTGACAGCTTATGGTGTGTTAACAAAAGGTAAGGCGCTCCTTAAGGTTTTCTAACTAGGAAAAAAAAAACAAAAGAAAGAAAAGAAAAGAAAAAATCAAAGCTAGATCGACCTTGAGGACTGCTTAGAGACTTTGGTATTTCAAGGACTCAAGAAGGAGAGATTAGAGAAAGAGATGTGGGCTATCTTTTCTTTACAGAGAGGTGACTGGGCTTTAGAGGGAGGAGGAGAGAAGACAGAAAGCTTTGGAATTTGGATAGCTTTGTCTGCTTCTTAACTCTTTTGGTGTTATATAAATGGGGAAATGGTTGTTGTGGGCAGTTGAAATTGACTTTTCAGTTTATTAATATTGTTACGTTTGAAATTGTTAATTTTTTTAAAAAAACATTGAAATAAAATTTTTAGATTTTTTATTTTAAATATAAATATATCAAAACCATTATAAACCATTAATTTTTTTTAATTTTTTCTTGCTTTAAATTAATATTTTTTGATATTTTTAAATCATTTTGATGTGCTGTCAAAAATAATTTTTTTAAAATAAAATAATATTTTTTGATACATTTTTTTAGTGAAAAACACTTTGAAAAATAATTATAACCATACTCTTAAATAAATAATTAAAAACAGAAATATCACTCTCAGACACACCCAACTTGCAAGTGTATCTATGTTTGTTTTTCTTTATACATTTTACTGGGGAGATAAATTTGGCAATTAACATATAAAATAAAAGAATTGGTAAATTAATATAGCATCAAATTATTAATTTTGATAAAATATCATACTTTTGAATGTTATATTTTTAAATTGAAATATTTAATTAAATATCATGTTTTAAACTATGATATCAATTAAATTTAAAGTAAATTGATCGACCGGTTCATAATGGTGAGTTAAATAAGCTGACCGAAAAATATAAAACAAATACTGTGTATATAATAACTCTTTGAAATTTTAATTGAAGTGTGTTTTAGATTCTATAAATTGGACAAAGATATATATATATATATATATATATATATATATATATATATATATATTATTCATAAAACATATTTAAAAAAATTTCATAAAATTATAGTTTTTATATGAAATAATCAATTAATTCATATAACTAGATCAATTGGTCGACTGATTGAGCCAAATAATTAATAATAAAATTATATATTAAATTGTCTCGTTTCAAAAACTGCAATAAAGTAAATATATGATACTTCACTGAATTTTTTTTTTAAGTATTATTTTGCAAAAGTTTTAAACTTACTATACTGTTTTTTTTTTAAAAAAAAATCTTGTTGTGGTAGTCTTCAAAGTTAAAGACAAGCCACGGCCACTTGAGGTTTTCAAGTTCGAGAGTATATATTGTCATCTTGGAATAACATTCAAGAGAATTGGGATGATGGAATTTAACATGAATTCTGAATTCCATATATATCAAATGCCTATCTAAATTCGAACGTAAAAAGAGATTTAAGCTGTGCTAAATATGGCTTAGATACCATGGCTCTTTAAAAATAAAAACACAAGAAATTAAAAGCAAGAGGGAAGCTGCGCATGGAGGTTCATAATCTACCCCATGGATTGAAGAATAGAAATGCACTAAAAATCTATACTTGTAAGAAATATGGCATATGGTATGAATCTATAACAAAAAAAAGTGATAAATACCCCCATATTGAAAATGAATTTTTATATATTATTTTAGCATTTAAATTTATATAAAAAATTATGAATTTAAAAATATAACATAGTGTTTCAGCGTGTTCTAGCGGTTATTTTTAAAGTATTCTTCGTTCAGAGCACTTCAAAATGATTGGAAAATATAAAAAATAAATTTAAATAAAAAAATTGAATTTTAATTAATTTTTGTTTGGACAGCAATCCAAAAAAAAAAAAAGCAAAGAAAAATACAACATGGACACAAACTTAATGGCTCGAGATTAATCAAGACTTTGTTTTCATTTTTTGGGTTACAAAATGCAGAATCGAACTTTGAAATAAGAAAGATCTAGGGTATAATTAACAAGGCTAGTACTGGCGTGATCATAAACCACACTCCAAGAAACTGAAAATTAACAAAAAATTCAAGTTTAATGAAACTGGAATGTTAAAGTTCTTTGGAGAGTGATGGCAAGAAGAAAGGATTTCGACAAACTTCACACAACTTTACATGGCCAAAAATCTCACAATCATGGCTAACTGTTATCATTCACTATCTTCATGCATGCCTTTGACTGGATTAAAAAAAAAAAAACACGTAACATGCAAGGTTAAAAAGAAGTGAGCTCCTTTCCACCAGTACAAGTTCAGGCCCCTTGAGCATATATCTTTTTCTTCCCTTCAGCATCACGCAACAAATAATTTGTAACAAAAGCTTTCTAGACAGATATTTTGACTTAAAAAAGAAAGGGAACCCAGTTCTCGTTCTGGGCATGCTACAAAAAAATTGTTCAAATATTTAGAAAGATTGTCTTTATTTTTTGAAAAATAACTAAAGAGACCCTAAAACAAAAGGTATAACCAAAATGTATTATTTAGAGATCAAACTACGGATGCAAAGTATAATTTCTTAAACTATAAAAGAGTGTAATTCGCACCGATCATCATAAAATGTTATCATGAACTTTGTTTGATGAATTCATATAATTGTTTTTGCACCTGACAAGAATCGAAACTAAGATATTGAACGGGAACACACTATACCCCACAGATCTCCCTCTCACATGCGATTACAGTTTATCCAAACACATCTCCCCGGCCCTCTAATGAAAGTATTTAATAATTCGAGTGTAATATATATCCAAAGCTTGGAGCTCAACTCTTTTTGCTTAACTATGAAGAAGGAAACAAAGTTATGGGAGTTCAATCATAATTGCCATCAATTTATTAGGGAGCTTTCTACATATCAGGGGAGATGCATCAACTTCCGTGTTCATATTGGACTTGTGCAGGTGAGAGATTATACACCATATATTTATTACTTTGAAAGCATGCAGCTAGCTCATAAATTATGGATTCATTTTATATAAAAAAACTTTACTTAATTTGCTCATAATTCCTTTCCAATGTCATATATTTATTACTTTGAAAGCATGCAGCTAGCTATTTTTTTATAGGCACCATCTACTTTTCTAGGGTCAAAACTTCTCACAGAAAAACTGATTTAGAACTCGATCTTGTCATTTTGGTCCTGGCAGATCCTTTGACAATGTCCCATTTAACTCAGTAGTTAAACATCCAATTAACTTCATATGATGTCTACGCAAATCTCAAAACTTATATTTATACATCAGCAGGATTTTCATACATATATACGAGATTTATTTGATTAAAATATTCCTTACATAAGAAAATTAATAAACAAGTGTTTATAAAATTTCAGACGTGAAAGTCTACCTACCTACTTGTAATTATCCCATTTCTGTGTGTTTTAAGAATTTACATGTAGCGCACGAAAGAAATATTATGAAAAAACAATAAAAAAAATTCAAGAACAAACTAATACCATTACATAAATGGAATCCAACATTGGCTTTGACATTAATATTGAACTCTAATGACTTATAATCTTCATAAAGTTTTTCACTTATTTATTACTTCTCTACATATATAAAAATACAGAGAAAGCAACTGCCATAAACGAAACCTAATCTCAAAATCTAATAAAATTTATAGAATAGACCAGACCTCAAATTTTGATGAAGTTGTCCGATGCCATCCTCATTAGTACCCCATCTGATATGATGGTGAAATTAATGGTCAGTATGGTGATGGCTTGAGATGGGACTCGATCGGCTGTGGACTTTGAGCCAGGCAGGGGGGCAATGGAGCAGTTAGCAGTGGACTTTGAGAATGCATGTTGGTATTTATGAAACTAAATTTTTTTTAAAATTAACATGGTGTTTGGAGAGCTTACACGTATCTCGACTAATCCCACAGGTTTTAAAGTTAACGACCATGTAAATCTTTAGTGACCTTGAGCTTTGTGATACTCGAACTGGTGATTTTTAAAGAGCAAATCTAAAATCTAAACAGTTAAGTTTCATCCTTCAAAATTATAAAACTAAAATCTAACAACCATGAAACTTGAATCTTGAGGATATGGGGAGATGTAGAGATGCAAGAGCGTCCAAGTTTAGAATTGCAGTGGATCGAGGTGAAGGGTGTGTTTGCACTGCGTTCCCTTAAATTTTGAATTTGTTTTTGTTTAAAATAATTTTTTATATTTTTAAATTGTTTTGATATACTGATGTCAAAAATAATTTTTTAGAAATCAAAATAACTTTATTTTGATGTATTTTTAAGTGAAAAACGCTTTAAACAGATATTAGTATCACAATCTAGGCCCCGTTTGTTTGCTGGAAAGTAGTTTTCTTTTGGAAAGTGAATTCCTGGGAAAGTGAATTCCGGGAAAGTATTTTCCGATGTTTGGTAGTGTAATGAAAAATAAGTTGGAAAACATTTTCCAGTGTTTGGTTATGTCATGAAAAATGAGCTGGAAAATAACTTATTAATGTTTTATTTTTCTCAAGTTTATTAAAATAACGAGGAACAAGTCTTACAAATTAAAAAGTTGAATGAGAATGAAATTGAAAAAAAATATAATTTCATAAATTATCTCAAATAAAATAAATAATAATCAAAATAATAGAGATCAAATCTAAAAAATTAAAAAAAAATGAAAGATGAAGAAATTAAAATAATAATAATTAACATCTCATAAATTATTTCAAATTAAATAAGTAACAATCAAAAGAATGAGGACCAAATTTGATAGATAAAAAATTTCAATAAAAAAATGATAAGGAAAAAGAAAATAACAATTATAAAAATAAGGACCAAAGTTAATATAAAAATTAAATTTTAAGAGATGAAATTGAAAAATAAATATTCAAAACAAATTAGATATAGCAATCAAAAGTTTGAGGACCAAATTTTCCTTTGACTGGAAAGTGTTTTCCGTTGACCAACTTTTCTAATGGCAAACAAACACATGAAAGTTTAGAAAGTGGTTTCCCGGAAACCACTTTCCGGAAAACAAACACAGCCAAAAGGAAAAACACTTTCCTGGAAACCAAACCAAATTTTTCTTTGACTGAAAAATATTTTCCATTGACCAACTTTTCTATTGATAAACAAACACATGAAAGTTTGAAAAATAATTTTCCGGAAACCACTTTCTGAGAAACAAACATGACCCTAAAATACACCCGAAGGTGGTTCCATGAGGTTACCCTTACGTAGAAATTGATTGATAAAAAGAACAGCAAAAAACTAAATTAAAGATTCGTTTCTTTCTTTCTTGCTTGCAATAATTTCTTGGCTTTGAAGAGACAATGTGCTAATATTTTTATGTTCCCTTTATGCTATGCTCAACCCATGCTTAGAGATACATTTTAAATTGGATGCAAATAATTTTTAAGGTTTTTTTTTTCTTTTGAATGTATTAAATCGGTTAATATAAAAAATATTTTTAAAATCAAATAAAAAAATTATTTAGTTCATTTGCCGTTTATTATCTCAATGGACAATTGAATATGCTCTATATTGCATGCATTGAAAAAGTATTTCTCGGACATGTTCCTTTTAATTGATTGGTTAAAATGTATGAAACTACATTGAGTAGGGAAAAAAACTAAAAATCATTATTTTTATATTAAAAAAACAATTTAAAAAACATATTAAATTATATTTACCAAAGATCAACCATAAATAGCAGAAGGAGGCATGAAATACCCCATTATTTAAAAGAGGTTCGACAAAACAAAGAATTAGGAATTGCTGAATAGGCAATAATCAATATTTGTTTAGTATTGCAATTCAAAAGAAAGGTGGTTAAATTTTATTTTTTTATTTAAAATTATTTTTAAAAATTTTTAGATTATTTTAATGTATTGATATCAAAAATAATTTTTTTAAAAAAATATTATATAAATATATTTTTAAATAAAAAACATTTAAAAAAAACAATTTACTTCTAATAGCAAAGACGTGTCCTCCATACTTTTCATATACCTAAACGAAAAGTGACCTAAAATAGGCTCCATCACATGCAACCATGTCGGGTTATGTGTCCATGTCTTCCAAGCCCTATCAGCCCTATGGTCCCCTCTTGTATCCTTTTCCCACGTGTCACTCCATATCAATTTTACACGTGGCACCAATAAAAAATACAAAAACAAACCGACATATCAACTTCTAGTGTCGGCCTTTCCAAGTTCTAACCAACATGTGGACATCAGACTTCTTGAGATTGTCTCCCATATCAACGGTCTAGATCACTTCTCCGATCCCATCAAATCGTAGCCGTTGATTTAAGGATGCTCTTCGTAGTCAAAGCCAAGGGGGTCAAACATCAAGAACTGCAGTAAATCCATGCGTGCATGGTACGATTCGCACGTGTGGTTGCTATTGTAAATTGACAAGTCGTAGCAATAGAATAACAAAGAAGTGGAAGAAGCAGCGAAGCGAGCAAGCACCACACTCATAAAAAAATTTATCTTACATTAAAATAACATAATTTACTTATTGTAAATATAAATTATATATAGAGTTTTTTTTATTTCATATTAAAAAACTAAAATCTTTATCTAGTTCTTATATAATTAACTTTAAAATAATATAATATAAAAAAATAGTGAATTCACGCACATAAAATTAGACTGCATAAAAGAAAAAATCTCTAATTGTCTTCTTGTGCTCGAGATAGTGCCTATTATACCATCTAAACCTTTTCTCACAAGCAATAATTTGTGTAATAAAATCTTGATAACTTTTTTATTTAATTTTTTTTTAACAACTACAACTCTTTAATTATCCAACAACTCTTTAATTTTTTTTTTAATTTTTTTTCTTTTTAGCTACTACATATTAGCACCTTATATATACAATGAACTCTTACAATCAAAGTTTGCTAAAAAAATCATAATATTTTCTTATATTTGCAAAGTTTACTTTTATTTACTTTAAATCTTGATTTAATTGTTTTTGTAATTCTTATTTTAAAGAAGAAACTTGTTAAATCCTGAAAAACAACCTTGAATAGATATCTTTAAAAATAATGTTTATATATAATTTAAATTTTATTTTGTTCTTGTTTTTTTTTTTTATGAATATAGATATCCGAATCAGTTTGCATGCATCTCAATTAATACCACAATTTCTAAAATTAACAATTATTTAAATTTTTACTAACCCTAAATAAAATTTAAACTCATAATTATTATAGAGCAAACTCAATACCTCAATAATTAAACTATCTCTTAAGATTATTTTTTTTTTAGTTTAACGTGGGTGTTCGGGCCAGCTTGCGCGCACCTCGACTAATCCCACGGGCCCTGAAGTTAACGACCTTGTAAGCCTCTAGTGGCCATTATATGAGCAACTACAAGACTTGAACCTAAAATCACAGAAAAAACAAATTTTTTGATCCCAAACTCTTACGGTATTTTATTTTTGTTCTTTGTTGTACAAAAGGTGGGTGCATGGTGGCTGGTGAATGGTGCTAGCCTTACGGGCTCACGTGAAAGGATCTATTACTTGCTTTTTCAATTTCTTGGCTTTTCATGTTTTATTTTGCTCATAGGTATGTGCACTTTCTCTTCTTTTGATGGTACCATGGTGCAGACGCCATTGACCGATTGACAATAAAGGGTCATGGCTTGGGGTTGGGCTTGCAGGCCTATGAGGTATATATTATAGCCTAGTGTTCACAAGGTGACCAAAAATCCTTTTATAAGACTACGAGAGTGGTTTGGAAATGAGTAAAAATTTTATTTTTTTAAAATTTTATTTTTTTTAAATGTATCGTATATAGTTTTAGATATTTTTAATATATTAATCTTAAAAATAATTTTTTTAAAATAAAAAAAATATTATTTTAATATATTTTTTTAAAAAATATTTTTTTAAACCTTCATCATTACTGTAATCCTACACAAGATCTCCAAAAAGTGACGGAGAGGGTCATATATATGGGGTTTTATGTTCATGAAGAAAATCTTTGCCATGTAGTTTTCATTGTTTTTTTAAAAATATGTTTGAAATATAAAAATAAATGATATTTTATTATTATAATCTAAAAATAAGCATGTATTTAAGTCACAAGTTGTGTTAGTATAGTTTATAAATAAATAAAATATTTATCTCATATCAGAAAGAAATACTCTTTTTTAAGTATTTATAAGTATGAGTTTTTATTGTGTAGTAAATTAAGTGAAAGTTATAATAAAATGATTCTTCTAATAGGTTTTTTAATGTTATTATATGAATATTTATAATATCAAAAGATGACACTTGAAATGTTTTTGAATTAATTTATTTAATTTTCATAATTAATTTTGATATTTATAACTATTGAGATAAAACTGAGTTTAATTTAAAATATAATTGTTTCATTAACAGTCATATAATTTCATTAACAATTATAATATTAAAAGATATAATGTTTTATTATAATGTTTTCAAATATAATAAAACCTGTTACTACACATAAAGCTACAGACAATAAAAAAATGTATTTTATTTTTTTTGTCTTATCTTTTTATTATTTTAGAGATTTAGAGAGTTTGGTTATATTCTGAAGATGTTGTATTTGTATATAACAAATAAATATCTTAAAAATAGTGTTTTGACATGTCTAGACTAACTGGGTATTTGTTTATATTTTAAACTATTTCTCTAACAATTGAAGCATCCAAGCAAGACGAGTTTAGTACACTACAAAAGTGAATCTTGAAAAACCTTATACATAAGATCCTATTATCTATGGCATCAAAACAAGCAAGGCAAAAGGATGATCTACACCTAAGAAAGAGAATATCATGGACATTTTCAAGTACAAGAATTATTCAATTAATTCTAATGGTGTCTTCATTACATATGCTTTGTATTATACAAGGAATGACTAGCAGAAGATTGTCACGTCACTTGCGACTGTCGTCCATTGCGTTTTTCGTGCTAGGTTGCTTGAGAAATTCTAACTACGCAACAATGACTACAAAGTTCTTTCACTCCCTCCTCTTCCATGGGCTCAGAGCTCCTCCATGCATGTCTAGTTGCTGTGGTGTCGAAAATAAGGACCATTGACATTATACGTGACAATTCCCCAGCCATCCTATAACCTGCCATGAAAAATAACTGAGTCCCAATTGGTGCCATCGTGAGATATATCCTTTGGATTGGTGGCCAGTTTTCATCGCTGGCTTCTGATGTCGAGATTGGTGAGCTGAGAGTTTGCAAATGTGATCCATCAACAACATTCCATATGTTGAGCTTCCCATCATAGGCTTCGATGTGACCTTTCCATGCCTTTAAGCAATCACCAGAGCTGAATAGTCTTCCATCAATTTCTACAATTTGATTTGGTGGAACATCTAATTGCCACATTCCTGCCGCTAGATCCCACTTCCCTGTTTGTGGATCATACACCTCGGCAGAGCTCCTTTCGGTTATAAACGGCACCGTTTTATCAGAGTCCCCTCTCATGGCAAACCCCCCTACCACATGAATTTTACCTTGCCATGTTACACCTACACATTTGTACCTCAATGTGCTCATACCAGGCAGGGGGTTCCACACATTAAGAGTTGGATCATATGCCTCGGCACAAGAAATCCCCCTCCTACTATCCAAACTGGGCTTGCCTCCTGCCACATAAATTTTATTTTCACATATAGCACAAGCAAAATCGTATCGTGGCACGCCTAAGGGTGTACATTGAGACCATTGGCTAGAACGAACATTGTAGCGAAGAACCGATCGTAGCACCTCAACTCCGAGGTCGATAAATTCGTCGGACTCGTCGAGATTGTGAGGTGGTCGCGCTCTGCTACATTGCAATCCACCAATTATGTAAATTGAATCACCTAACGTAACCATTGCAAAACCTTTCAAGACATGGTTTTCAATTAGGCCAGGAATTGAGCTAACATAACTCCATGTGTTATTTGATGGGTTGTAACATTCTATCCAATTGGAAACATTCTTGTGGCAAAATGAGGCATAGACCCTATAGCTCGATGGGGAAAATTCGGGAGATGGTGGTGGTGTTGTTGGCTGGGATGGAGAAGGGAGGGAGCCCATTGAAGCAGCACTGGCAAAGGTGAGGTGGTGGTACTAGCTAGTAGCTCCTATATGCTTTTAAACAATCCTAGGTGAAATGGGAATTATATGTAGAGAAAAATGGAACATATAAATAACACAGCGGAGAACACAACATAACGGTTTCTTGTGTGCATCGACCAAGGATTATGCATGGAGGGTAGCTAATGTTAAGACTGGAGCATTATTCTAGGACAATATTACCTAGTTGATGACCAAATAATCAAGGCATAATTAATCTGGTATGAGGGAAACTTTTGGTGGGTTATTGTCTCTTGCATTGTCATATTTGGATTACGATAAAGATTTTCCTGAGAAATCGAAGCTAAATTAGAGGGAGAATCGGCTGTGGAACTCGAAATAAGGAATCTTCGCAAAATCGGTGACCCTTTTGTTCCTCTAAAAGATATAGCAGTAGCATCCTTAATTTGTACTCATCTTTGGCCATAGTCGATATTGAGATGCAAGTTACATTTACCTTTTCCGAATTTATTGTATGATAACAAAGGTTTTGTTGGTCTAACCAAGGAAATAGCAATTCATCTTGAGAGAGAGAAAAAGGTTCAATGCTTTGGAATCGTCACTTGGACATTGCCTAGCAAGTATATATGGCTTTGCAATATCGAGTTCATCTTGGCATAGCTTTAATACAAGCAATAACGCCTGCAATGCTATCAATTGTTTTCTGCATGACTTATTGAGCAGTCTTTTCTCTGTCATTTCATTTAAAACATCATGTAATTAATCAATGATCAAGAGCGCATCTCGATTTCTTAATTTGAAATGATCATTCATCAATGTAAAAGCAACTCCAATGCAAAATGCTATTTTGAAAAGCTATATTGATAAAATAGCACTTTGAATAGTGTAAATATAGCTTTTTTTACCATATCTATTCCAATGGAAAAAAGCCATTTGAAGAGTCATTTATATTGGAGTGGAAGAAACAAGTGTCTTATTATTTCTTAATAAATTTGATGTTACTTTTTTTTCCACATGTCTACATTTAATTGGTTTATTTTTTTAGTGGCCCCACTTTGTTGGTTTTGGCTCTTTGAAGAGATATGTAGGAATAGCATTTGTGGGAGAGAAAAGCCATTTTAGCATTTTGTTTGGCTTTCCCCTTGGAGTGTGCAAAACAAGCAACGAAAAGCTAAAATATTAGTTTTTTATTTTTGGTTATCCATTTGGCTTCTCCATTGGAGATGCTCTAATGAAAAAAAACCCTAAGTTTTGAAGACTTGAATACTAATCTAGAAGTGGTCCTAAGCATGGAGGACTCACAAATGTATATATGCAGGCATGCGTTTAACCAATGAATCTACTCTGAAAAGGCGCAAAAAAAGAAGGAAAAGGGAGCAAATCCATATGAATACTACCACATGATACTAGAAATCTCGAATCTCACACAAATGTTCTCATCAGGCCAACACAAGATCGGCTCTAGGCATTAGGTCCGATTACCAAGAAATGACCCTTTTCACTCATGTTAATAAAGTAGTTAGTTTTATAATCAGATGTTATCTTCTGGGATCACATCTTTATCTTCTCTTTATCTTTGTAGATTCAAGGGCTAATCTAGTTGTTTTGAGCAGTTTTTTTTTCCTTTTCAAATTGGAATGTTATTGGGTTGTCCGATTAAATTCTTAAACAATATTGTTAAGATATTTTTTAAAATTAACTTGATTAAGTTTGGATTATATTAAATCGAGTTAATTAAATCAATTAAATTTTAACTGAATTTTAAAATTTAATTTTAAATCAATTGAATTTAAATCAATTTTTTATTAGTTTAATTTTAAACTTGTACTAGATTAGATTATAAGTTGTTAAATTTTCAGTTTAACCTATCAACTATAATAATTAATATTCTCAAAAGCTATCTAGTGGGTTTTTTAGAAACAAAATCCCATATATAGATAGATAACATTTCTTTAACATGAAAACTTATCTGATGATCGACCTTTTAATTCCTCAACTAATAACATGAATATACAAGAATTGAAAATACTTTTTATTATTTTATATTCAAGAACATGGCACACCATTTAGAAAAACCATAATGATTTCATGAGTGCCAAAACCCTATACAAATCCCTCTACACTCCAAACACCTCGTGACAATAAGAATTTATTTATTTTTGTGTTTTATAAATATTTTAAAAAGAATTAATTTTTTTATTTTAAATTAATTATTTTATATTTTCAGATTATTTTGACGTGTTGATATCAAAAATAAATTTTAAAAAATAAAAAATATTATTTTAATACATTTCTAAATAAAAAATATTTTAAAAAATAATTACTAATACACTATCAAGAGCTATGAATCCATTAGTTTTGATTTTTAAAAAAAGTTTTAATATTCAGGGTGATCATTGTTTGTTTGTTGTGCTTTTAGAATGTGGAGCATAAAAGCTCATCTGTCAAAAGCTTAAATTTATCAAATCCAAGGGATAAAGGCTCTAAATATTTTGATGTCGGAGGATCTATGCCTATGAAGATGTTTGATAAGGTGGGAATTATAAAATTTGATAATGTGGCATCCATTTGAGGGATGAACTCCAATAATCAGGATTGATGTTTAGGTCAATAATTGTACATAGTGGACTTATTGAAAGTGAACTTTGAAAATTGAGTTATGAACTCCATAATTCCATTCAATTCTATGTAGTGGACTTATCGAGAGTGAACTTTTAAATTGAGTTATGATGAACTCCATAATTCCATTCAAATAAGGACTGATTATTTAACAAGGAAGTTTTGATTCCACTTCTTATAGGTCTAAAAAGTCTTTTAGAGAGATTTTTCGTTGATTGTTCAATCAATTACTTGAATGATTTGTCAATTGTTATCAATTGCTTATTTGGAATCCCACAAGAAAAGGGTTCTTAACTTCTATCCAAGCAGTTACACGAGACCCAATTCAAGAGCTCGATCCTAGCATGGTGATCCTAAAGGAATAGCTCCATGAAATGAGTTGAGGCATTGTAGTTTACTGGATAAGGGACAGGGAAATAGTATTTCAAGGCCCATTAATTATATGCCCGCGTTGATACGCTTAACTCTCCATGAGGTAACTCTATAACTGTTGGCTAAGTAAATCAATGGATAATCTTGATCCAAAGGTGAAGGCATTAATTATGTGTGGTTATTGGCAAGCGTGGAGTAACTCTGATGAAGGTTGTGGCATTCCATGGTTAGCTTGGGATAAGGTGTGCATGAACAAGAAGAATTGTGGAGAATTTCGAAGAATCCCTCAATTCAATGTTGCTTTGCTTGCTAAACAAGGAAGGAGATTGGTATCCTTTTATAGCACAAGTCCTACAGGCTACGAGCCAAATACTTTCCCACCACTAACTTATGGTCTGCGTTGTCTGAGATGTATTTTGGCAGCTAGATAGCTTTAAGCAGAGGTTGTAGCTAGATGGGTTATTGGTAATGGGAGTCAGGTGATCAACATAAGGACTGATCAATGGCTGCCATGTTATTTGGACTTCAAAGCTCAATCTCCTAAGCCATTGGGTATATCTCGAGAGTTTGTTAATTAGTGACCTCGTTGATGTGGAGAGATGTTGTTGTTGTCTCACTGCTATCAGTTTGATGCTCTCCAGATCCTACCTATCTCTTTGAGTTCATTTTCAAAGGATAGAATGCTTTGACACTTTTCCAAAGAGATACGGGAATGCTATTGCCCATGCTCTAGGACAGTTAGCTAATCCTAGTATTTCTCCGAGAACTTGAGTGGAAGATGTCTGCAATTCTGTTTTATCTCTTGTACTTCTGTATTCTCCTTTAGTTTAATGTTATGTTTATTCCTAAAAAAATGCACAAACAAGACCAGAAAATGAAAGAAAAAGATGCAAGCTTCCAGTAAGAAGAATCCGCAAAGGTACATGAACAAGCACTACCAAACTGGGAATGAGAACAAACTTGGCATGGAACTGTGAGATCCAGCTAGCCTTGAGAGAGTCTGAACAATTGGATTGACTAGTGATTGTGATGAATCTGGTACAATATTTTGCGCCAATAATGTTCTCTGTTGTAGGCTACCAGATGGTTAAAGGCTCAAGATAAGGAAGGCCAACTTCAAGAAAAAGCCTAGTGGAAAATTCTGACCCATTGAAATTTCTGATACCAAATTCTAAGAAAGCCCATATAATCAAGTTATAAAACTAAGGTTTCGAAACTTGATCCAAATTAAGTTTATTTCTAATGGGATTTCTTTAAATCCAAATTGATTTTATAAAAAAACATAGATTGATTTGCAAGCAAATTCATGATCCAAGTTCTGCTCTGGGCGACTATGCATGCAATGATGCAACCCACATCAAAATAGAGATGAGATAATACTCTGGAAGGACTCCATGGAGTTTCCAATGTGGAAGACAAGCTTTGTTTTGTTGGCACAGAATGTCAACTTATCTGGGAATGTGTGTCCACAAGCTCCATCGGCAGGCTAGGGTAGGAGTTTGAAAAAGCAAGTGATTGGGCACCATGCCACTGGCAAATATAGAAGGGAGCTGTGGAGTGAGACAAAGGGAATTT
The DNA here is from genome assembly GCF_000002775.5 of Populus trichocarpa. Lineage (NCBI taxonomy): Eukaryota > Viridiplantae > Streptophyta > Magnoliopsida > Malpighiales > Salicaceae > Populus > Populus trichocarpa. The sequence goes on from NC_037295.2 coordinate 3,614,702, forward strand.
AATGAGTATGAAAAAGCAGAAAGTCTTTGGAGAAGAAAACAACGGCATATAAGGTAGAAATCCAGGAAGCAGACCTGCCGTCTTCCCACATGAACAAATATTGTATAGGCAGCTAAGAGGTAAAAAATAAGACTGATTTGATGGATCATTAGAGATCTCCAGAGCCCACTTTATCGCCTTGTGATGCATGTGATGGTCTAAATCATGGATGGTCCTTCATAGCTTCAATTAACCTATGCTACAGAAATTATCAGTGTAAGGACCTTTTTACAGTGACGAGCAAATCATTTTACAAATATCAACAACTCGGGCCCTGTTAAGGGTCATGGCTGGTTTAGGGCTAGAGTCTCAGACACCACCATTGCTGTTTCATGTTTGGTTGTGATATGTTCCTCATACCTGAGAATTGAGATGATAAAATATGTGGAGCTTCTCATGTATGGTTGGTTTTGAGTTATATATCATATAAGTTTTTGTGTGTTAGTATATGAAAAATATATAAAAACTACTAAATATTTTTTATCGTGTAAATTAAAAATTGAACTTTAAGTATGTCATTTTTTTATATATAATTTTAATGAAAATTACATTTCATTCATGGTTTTTTTTTATATCTAAACCCTGATATTTAAAAGTTCAATGGACCACGATTAATCCAGTTGAGCCGGGTCTGTCTACTAAAAAATAAAACTCTCTTTACAATGATATGTTCCATTCACAAGATTCGAACTCTAAATCTTATTTAAAAAAAATAAACACTGAACGATTTAAACATGTTATTATAGATGTTTTAACTAAACATATTTATTTTTTCACACCATCACTGAATGTTTTATCAGGTAGGATATCACTGAATGTTTTATCAGGTAGGATAAGCCAATTGGTTAACTAAAACAAAAAAAAAAATGTAGGATAAGTGAACCAAATTTAATTAATTTGAGTAATACAAAACATATTCAAAAATCAAATTTTAAGATGAATTGTAACGTATAAATAAGAAAATAAAGCTGAACAAATACTAGATATTTTATTAATAAAAAAAACCTAGAATAATTAATTTTCTTCTTTAAATTTCAAATTCAGAATCTTTACTCAAGTTAAAAAAAAAAAAAAAAAATCTAACCTGTGAGTCAAACCAGCTAGCCAGTTGAAACGAAACCACTTGACACGTGACTTAGAAGTACTTTATAAAGCAGTTAAGTGCAACCTTTGCTTGTCGCAACCTACAGGTTGGTCTAGTGACTCCTTCTGGTCTCCCTCCATTAACATCGTGCCTGAGTTTTAGCCCTTAACACAGGTAGGTGCCTCTTCTTGCTAGGTAAGAAATACATGATACTTGAAAAGAAAGTAAACCACGATGCGGACAAGGAATTCATCATGAAGTGCGAAGGCGCACACATTTGTTATAGCAGTACAGCTACCACAACAACAACAATTTGATAGTGATAGGACTATGGAGAGGGAGAGAGGCTCTCCTGCCCACTGCAACCTTCTCTTTTCTCTCCTTTTTCTTATAGTAGATGGTGGAATTTGAGCATCCCAATATCATGTCAAAAGAGGGCACATGACTGTGGATGCTGCAATTGAAGCTATAGCAGCTTCTTTGAAAGACCCAAAAGATTTGCTTGTTTTATTTCTGCACTCATCCATTTCATTCTTCTTTTTTTGGTGTTCTCTTTTCTCATTCTCTGAAACAGTTTGCCAAGTTTTCTTGTTTCTTCTCTTTATAAAGCCAAGAGATACCTCAAGCCAACTTCCTCATCTCTTTTGTTTCTCCTTTAAGATTTCAGTTCTTGGGTTATTCGTTTTGTTTATGAGAATTGAGGATTTCTGCTTATTGATTGACATGGGCTTCTTGATTGGAAGCTTTGGATGTGTGAATAGTTACAGCAAGAAGCAATGCAGGGCCCTTTTTTGGTGGCTCAAGGCAGCAGTGAAGAAGGCCGTGAAAAAGAATGGTGGGAAGAAGCGATTCAAGTTCCACTATGATCCTTCAAGTTATGCTCTCAATTTTGATGATGGTTGTTGCAATTTGGGTGCAAGTGGAGATGCATTCAAACATGGTAATACGAATACCGACACTAATATCCTTCAGGAGAGCCATCTTATCCTATGGGTCTACGTTCTGTGGGTAGAAGAACCTTGAGAGTGGTATTTGTTTGTTTTTTTCGGTCTGTTCTGTACATTTTCTTTACCCAATTTTATGTCGCTGTTGTTGCCAATCAACCCTATTAAGCAGCTGAATAGCAGAAAGCATTCCATTATTAAATGCTCAGTTAAATGCCCTGCTGGGCATTTTTGTCCAGGCAAGTGCATTGCGGTTCCTCTCATCGCGTGCCCTTGAATTTGTTGTTGGGATATTAGGGGACATCAACAAGACAACATTTTCAAAGTTTGGTCACAGCCTTGAAATCACTTGTACTAATCTCATTGCGTTTTTGGATAATATGCCATAATCCACAACTTCAAAGAGAGCAAGCAATGTTTGGAATAGAAGAGAAAGAACAGCAAACAAATTGTAAAAAAGTTGCATCCAACAATTAGCTGTCTAGAGTCGCTGTAATTTTGAGTACAGAAATTTATCATTCCATCTAGTTTCTGCATGTGCAAACTAGGCCAAGCCGAAAACTTGCGCGCAACTCAAACTGCAGGGTCTTCAAGCATGGCAGTGGATAAATCGTTTATTCGAGGATAAACAGCTTTCTCATCAAGTTGGTTCTGAGCCCATAGCAACATTTTTAACAAGCTTGGAAGCTTTGGATCTGTGATTACGTTATGAATTAATTCTTCATATAAAAATAAGACGGTGCAAAAAAAACAATATCAAGAATCAACTCAAGAACACAAGCCCAATAAAGCAAGACGGATGTGAGAACAAAAGAAACAGTCAGGACCCAAACTATGCAACCTCTACTGCTTGCATCTCTTTGCTTTTGCCATCATCTCTTTGAGAATTCAGCAAGTATTGTGAAAGAAAATAAGCATGCTACTGATGTGACCTAAGGAGTAACATACGCAAATTCCCTTAAGAATGCCTTTCTCAATATTCCTATATATTCTCCCCAAAGGAAAGAATAAAATGGCCGCATTTTAAGTGAGAGCCAATGTTCAGGCTCTTAGTGCTACTGAGTGAAGATCAAGCACCCTTCAGGCGGGTCCTTAAATCAGCAAAGTTCAATTGGGCAAAAATATAAAAGTTAAATCTGACATAAAGGATGCTGTTACAGTAACTGATGCCCATTTTAAACCAATATCTAATTGACATGTCTGGGAGGTAAGCATCCCTTTGTACAACTATGAGAGTGGAAATTTGTGTATGATGTTTTAATGAATAGAAGAGCATGTCCAGAAGATATATCAAGAATAATAATTTATTTGGTTACCAAGACGATAACCAAGGTGTTTGATTTCTTCTCCTTTTTTTCCTTTTGGTATATAAAAACAAAGAGCAGCATACATCACCCAAGTACACGGGAACATTCATTTCTATTTACACGCACACACGAGCATACCCAAAAAGAAGAAAGAGGAAAGAAATCCACCAACCTTTTTCACGACTCTGGCTTGTAAGGATAGCTGCATTCACCTCACTTGCTGTCTTCAGGCGCTGTGAAATATCCAAAAGTCCTCCAACAGGGCAGTTAGAAACATCTTCAAAAGCCAGCAGTGCAACAGTCCTCTCCAGTTCTTCTAAAAAGCTTTGCTGCAGAATATATCAACTTTCTCAGGTCATTTATTATCACCACAGTTGTCATGTGAACGTGTCTACTAAGACAGTATTTATCTTCAAGGTGACTACCATTATTAATTTCAATAAATATGAAACCCTTTTAATCATTTAAGTCCGATCAAATTGATGGAAAAAAAAAAGCCATAAGGAATTGCAAATGATATCAAATGCAATAGAAGTCAACATAACAAAATTATGAACAACTCAGAATTACGTTTTCTTCTCCCCTTGGTGCAAGTTCCTCCTGAGCAAACTCCAAAGCCTCTTCTACCTTGCCATTCCGAATCAGTTCTATAAATCTCTGTTGCTGGAGATGGAAAAACAGTTGCGGATTTGTGTCCAGTATCTGCATGAAGTATTTTCACATGAGGAAATCAAGATAGAAAAAAGGCCACACTGTATATGGTTGTCTTACAACACACAAAAACAAATACTGAAAAGATCAGACATTTATGGCAAAATGAATAACCCTCACTTGAAAGAATTATGTTTCTGAAATTCCACAACCGCCATTAAAGATGAAATTTCCATACTCTAGCTTTCTTTATTACTTTCCTGTCATTTCATTAGTACACACAAACCAGGCAATATGCCAAACACCATGCATGAGAAAATCACATCACTCTTTCTTGGCTAGACTAACATGAGTTGCAAAGATGCAACATGCAAAATGATAACGTACAATCCTGCAGTTTATTCATTTGCTTCCTTGAAACATTCATAGCTAATAAGCACTCAGCCCATAAGCAGATCATTGGCACACACAATCACGTAGTTCAAGTCATATTTTATTCAAAGCTATGAAATCAGTAAAGGTAGCTGGGATGCAGGAGCTATATCATAACCAGTTACTAAGGGCAAACCATTAATTTTGCTACAAGGATGAAACAATTATATGGTAATAGAAAGTTGAAGGTCTCTTACAGCTCAATGCAATTGTATGCTTGTTGAGCAAAGGTCAAGATGTTACAGCCAACATATCATGGATGACTGCCTAACATGCTTCCTGATCCTTCTAAGGAAGAGGGAGTTTCAAAAAAAGACATTCATGAATACAATAAGCAAACTGCAGAAGTCCTTTTAGACACTTAAAAAGCTAAAAGTTTGAGAAAACAGATTAAACAAACAAACAATGTAGTCAAATCATTCTGACAAACTATGACAGGGGCCGTAATTTGTGTATAATTGACACACAAGTCACCTTCGCATAGATTGTAGCAACATAATAAAAAGTCTAACCTCGGGATTTAAATCATTGACTTTCTCAATAGCATCCTCAACATTTCCACACTGCACAGCCTTCTTAACAGCCATTCGATCTGTAATTGTTGCAAGATCTATATCTGCTGTTTCTCAATAAGGAAAAACACAGGATCCTGACAAGGTCATGCCACCAGAGCACGAAACATAAAATGCCAGCACTAAGAATGAGCTAATATTGAAGATAAAGGATACGTTCAGTTCCTGATTCCATCTGGAATTTCTCAGCAGCATCAACATAACCTTCAGTAACAAGAAAGTTCATCACCAATTTATTCATGTCTTCTTTCCTGATTTTTACATCATTAAGCTTCTTTTCCCACTCTTCTCTTGTAATCACCTTTTTCGACGTAGCCTGTGCACAACAATAATAAACATCCAAACCTATCTAGCTATTCCAGTTCCATTAAATTTGCTCCAGTCTGTATTTTGTACACTCAATGCCACACAAATTAAGCGGTGTAAACGCAAAATTTCATATATTTTATTTCCCATTTTTGCAAACTAAAAAAAAAAAAAACAAAGCATTGGCACGTATTTTCCCATTTGTATCTAATCTAACAAAACTGTAACTCAAACTACTTGTCATGGTTATCTGGCAAGTGCAAAAAAAAATACTCTTTTTCATTGAATTCACAAGGCCCTCTTCTAGAACAATATTTACCTTATAGTTGACAAATGACAAAACCTTGAATAATCAAATTTCATTCGCTTCAACAATGCATGAGGTTAAACACTTCAATAACATCAAATCAATCAAGAGTCACAAAACCCTAATTCAAAGTACTTATCACAGTCATTTGGCTAGTCTAAGTGAAGGGCTCGCTCTCTTTCCAAAAATCTTTCATTTCCTTCAAAGAACACCACAGCATCAACCGTAACTAATCACTACTGAAAATAAAATCAAGATTAACAAGAAATGAGAAACAGAAACCCTATTTATTTATTTTTTACCATTGCTTCAATTTCTGCAAGCTGACGAATCACAATCCAGAACAGTGACATCATTGAACCATCATCATCGGTAATCCAAAACCGGACTCCACTTCTCTCTGTAACCAAACAAACACCCAAATTAAAAACGCTTAAAAGGCACTAAAATCCACACCGTTACTCTCATAAAGAATTCAACAATTGTATTTACACTCGCCAGAGAGTCAAAATCCTTAACTGTATTGTAATTTATGATTCGGTAGATTGAATTGGGTTTTGAGTTTCCGGGAAAAAATTCACTTTCCAGGAAAGATTTTGCGCGAGGGAGAAAATTTTGAGGATTAGATTGGTTTTTTGGCTTCTTCTTTCATCACCCTGCTTTGTACGACTAAGAGAGTAATTATTTTGGTTAGGACTTACGAGCTGCTATACGGGTATGGGCCTGGGTTTATATGGGCCTTTGGTAGATACACTATTGTTCGGCTAATAGCCCAATAGATTATCGAGGGGAGTCCATTACATATTCGGACTACACCTCAATGAAATATGAATTTATTCAATTTTTGTAAATGTACTTGAGCATATAAATGAAAATGCAGTATAACCTTGATTAAATTATTTTTTTTATTCAGATTTAATTGAAAATTTAAATAATATTTTAATTAATAATATCTTGACTGGTTAACAAATTTTTATGATCTCAAGCATATTAATTTATAAATTATACATATACTAAAACAAAAAAGTGTTTTCTTGTAGGAATAATAAAATTTCAGATTTTGCTAAAACTTTTTACTGTATCAGTGGTAAAATTTTAATTTTTGGTTTTTTAAGAGAATAAGTTTTCCTTATATTTATTTGCTTTTCACTTAGTTTATTTATCACCATTTTTTTCTTATCTTTATTTTTTTAATTTTTTTTTTACACTTTGAATATTTATCACTCTACCTCTATTTATATCATTCTTTTTGTTCTTATCTTTATTTAAAAATCTTATGATATTGGTAGAAATTAAAATTCAATCAATAGTGTCTTGTTGAAAAAATTGAGTGTAAAAAAAACACGTAATTTATGAAAGATATAAATACTAACAATAATAATATTAAAAAAACACAATAATAATAACAATAATAATAATAATAATAATAATAAATATATATATAACCATCTAGGTGGTGGTCCAGTGGTAAGAGCTTGGGACCAAGAGGTTTGCTTCCTATGTGGTCTCAGGTTCGAGTCCTATGATTGCTCATATGATGGCCACTGGAGGCTTACATGGTCGTTAACTTCAGGGTCCGTGGGATTAGTCGAAGTGCGCGCAAGCTGACCCGGACACCCACGTTAAACTAAAAAAAAAACACAATTAATTATCTAGTAGATGACCAGTGGTAAGAGTTTTAGACCAAGGGGTTTGATTTCCCTGTTATCTCATGTTCGAGTCATGTGGTTGCTAGTATGATGACCAGTGGAGGCTTATATAATCGTTAACTTCAAGGCCCGTTAGATTAGTCGAAGTACGCGTAAGCTAACCCGAATATCCATATTAATAAAAAAAAACAATTATACATAAACAAACATGATTAAATCAATATATCACATGAACTCGTTTATCTTATCATAACTATGGTATTTCCAGGCAATTTCACATGGGTAGGTGTCCAATTTTATGGTAATAAGAAATATTATTAAGAATATAAAGTGGAATAAAAAAATCCAACTTCTGACTGTGTAAAAGTTCGTTAAGTGGCTCTTCTACTTGCCAAACCTCAATTACTGGTAAAGCGAGGGGGGCAAAAAAACACTTGTTTATTAAAACTTTATTCCAGAAAAGACAAAAACCCGAGGTACTTAACTGTTAAGGAATTTGTGTAGGGGCAGCTACACGCAACGTGTGACTTTCGATGCATTCATTGACGAAAGGGTGTTTCCTTCAAGTCAATAATTGAGCTGCGAAAGCCGAAAAGTCTCTGCTTTTTTTATCTTTAAGTTGCTTGAACTTGGTGGAGGCTGTATTGCCTGTAAGTGGCCAGCCACCCTTTTCGCAGACTTTTCTTTTGGAATAGGTTAATTCTATGCTACTGTACTAAAGTCCTGTTTTTTTTTAAAAAAAAAAAAGTGTTTTGAAATTTTTTTATTTTTTTTTAAATTAATTTTTTTGGTATTTTTTTATCATTTTGATGCGCTGATGTTAAAAATAATTTTTAAAAAATAAAAAAAATATTATTTTAATATTTTTCCTAGTAAAAAATACTTTACAAAACAACCAAAACCACAATTTCAAATACAAAAACTTAGCTGGGGATAGAGTGGAATTCGTCTATACATGACTGCAAGTCTATACATGACTGCTTTGCGTGGTGGTGGTATTGTCAGTGTGATAGCTGTTGTTTTTTAAAGTTTTTTTATTTGAAAATACATTAAAATAATTCTTTTGTATTTTAAAAAAATTATTTTTAACATCAGCGCGTCAGAACATAAAAAAAATATAAAAATATTAATTTAAATAAAGAAAAAATTAATTTTTTAGAAACGCTGAAACTGCAATTTAGAATCTAGGCATCTCAAAAGAAGAAATAAAAGAAAAGCTATTACAAACGCAATTCTTTGACCTGTTTTTGAATCGTCTCTTGTTAGTTGTTTGTTTATTTGGGGTTGGTTGTGAAAAATAAAAGCTCAGTTCAACCACTCGAGGGCCCTTCTTAATTTTTAGACAGAGATCCAAGTGCGGTAGTTCATATCAATTAAAAATTAAATAAATTTATTTTTTTTATATCAGGGACATATTTAAAAACACTATTTTCAAGAGTCAATTTATAAAAAAAAAAAAAAAAAAAAAGAGTTTGCCTACAAGTACATACTTGCGTGTAAATTAAAAACACAAGGTGGAGATTAAAAATACAAAAAGATAGAATTCGAATTTAGAAATGTCTCCTTGCTGTTAGACTTATTTGAATATTGGGTCAGAAAATTCTAGATAGAGAGATCCAAGTTGATGTTGCTTGCTGGATTTAATAGAATAAATTTATTTAAATATCGAGTTTAAATTTTCTAACTTAAAAAATCCGTGAAAAGAGCAGTCTATTGACCGCTGAATCTGTACCTTGAGATTATTTGTAAATTTTTTTATTGGGTTATCTTACGTTTTTAGCAAAGTCTCGTGAATAATTCTAAAAATAAAGGGTTATTTTGGATTGAAAATGATTTTGTTTTTTTATATTATCGCATAGTGTTTTAATTTTCAAAAAGATACCAATCTTAGCTTAAAATTTTTGAACTTTTGAATTTTTTTAGTTTTAAATTATTATTTTTATGTTCTTTAATTATTTTAATGTGATAATATTAAAAATATTTTTTTAAAAATAATATTATTACAATTTCAATCGGTTATCTTTTTTATTAATATGGGTGTTCGGGCCAGCTTACACGCATCTCGACTAATCTCACAGGCCCTGAAGTTAAAGACCATGTAAGTCTCTAGTGATTCTGAGATTTATGAGACTCGAAATAGTGATCTTTAAAAAAAAAAATCTAGAACATGACCATTTGAATTATAAAATTCAATCGGATATTAAAACTTGCTTGAGAGAAGAGACATAGTTGCATTATACAAATTTTTAATCCAGAAGAATCATCTCGTGACATGGAGGGATGATCATATAGTTATGAACTTATGTGGGTTTTCACTTCTTCTCTCTTGGTCTATTTATGTTTTGGAAAAAGACCAAACATGCCACTTCTACAAGGTGCTATCCTAGTAACTTCTCACAAAACGCTGGCAATAATTTCTGGCTATCTTACAATAATTTATCGGTGCTTGTCGTTTGACGTCTATGACAACTAACGTATCCATGAAAAATGATCGAAGTGGCCAAAGACCTTTTTATTCTACCTAGCTCTAAGTATTTATAAACACCAGGATATGTATGAATCACTTTAGAGCATCACTACTAGTCTTTTATAATTTCACATCGAATACATCAAGCCACACTAATTCTTAAATTAACGAAAAATCATTTTATATATTATAGTGCAAAACAAATTAAAAAAAATTCAATCCAAACGGACATAACTAGGTTGTTCAAGCCAAGCCCGAATGGGTTGACACACTCAGTTGGTTTGAACTCCTCACTTGTTCGGGTTGAACCAACTATCCAGTCCCTTTAGCAGTCCAACCGGGCTTGCCACAAGCATGCGACCTAGTACGCAATGCTCCTGGTCTTTTAATAACTATTTTTTGAGCTTAACCCAATATCATGCACTTAAGGTAAAGTGGCGAGTTTCAAGGAAGTTAATAAGATATCAAGCTACTCTCTTCAATGAATGTTATCATGATACTTACATTTCTTGTCAATAGCAACCTATATCTCTCATCAATCACTCGCAAGCATCAACCTCCTCACTAATAGCACAACGAGGCATAACAACCGACAACTCATTTTTCTCCACTTTTTTATGGGGTACTTACAAGGAAAAATAATAATTTTTTATCATTGTACTATCTCTATGAGGTAAGCTTACATGATTAAAGTCTATAAATATATTGGATCATCAAGTAAATAAATTCATTTAAGAATTTCATTAGAACTCACAAGTTCATTCAACAATACAGAACTCTATTAATAGTAGCAAAGCAGATCACACAAGAAGGCAAGTTGCTCTTCCCTTGCTTTTGCTCCTCTATCCATATTTTTTTTCTTTTACTCCTCACATTATTCTCCCTCTTGACATGGCTCTCTCTTTTTGTATTTACTAACTTAAACATTGAATAGTTCTTTATTTTGATAAAGAAATTGTTTTTGTAGGTGATCATGAAAGTTACCCCGTCAACCTACCAAGCAGTGATCAAGTCCAATTATCTCATCAACTTGTTAACCAAGTCAAGTTCAGTTATTCCAGTAGTCCAAAACATAGTCGTGAAAAGCTCAATTCATTTTAAAGTTTCCACAACTTTATCAATATAATATTTTAAAAACATATATAAGAAAAAAAGATGACACTACGTTTAGATTTAAATTTTACTTACTCTAAATACTAAACATTATTTTTTTCTCTCTCAATTGACGGCTATTCTTTTAAACAATTACATGGTAAGTTTTTCGAGTCTCGAATTAATTTTGTAAGAAGTCCTATAAATGTAATTGGGTGATCTCACGTAAACCTCTCAGCAAAGTCTCATGAAATAATTTAAGAGAAAGGGTTTATTTTCGATTGCAATTGATTTTCTTTTCCATATTAACATACAAATTTAGTCTTTTTGGTTTTTTTTTCCGAATCACGTTTGTTTTTGCGTTTTAAAAATGCTTTTAAAAAAATTTAATATTTTTTAAATATTTTTTTATTTTAATTTAATAATTTTTTAGTGTTTTTAAATTATTTTGATGTATTAGTATTAAAAATATTTTTTATAAAATAAAAAAATATTATTTTAATATATTTTAATAAAATCTCATTTTTTATAAAATAAAAATTAAAAATTACACAAGACTTTCCAAGTATTGGACCTGACAACCCCTCCCTGCGACTAAGAAGTTTCTAGCACAAGTGCCCTTAGAATAACTACTGTTGGATTAGGACCTGCTGCATGCAGTTGCCACGGTCGGCGATGAATCGAGCATTGGATGCTTCCTCTTTGATCACAACTACCAAACACAAGTTTGGCTGATTCCATACGAAAACTCCGAGGACACGGTTTTCTACGTATGTGAAGATTTTGATGTCGATTGTTTTTAAATTTTTAAAAAATATATATTAAAATATTTTTTTTATTTTTAAAATTAATGTATTAAAACAATTAAAAAAAAACCTGAAAAACAACAAATTTGAGATGAAAAGATTAAATTTTATTTTTAAAATTAATGTACCAAACACTGTTTCTTTTTTGGCAGCAGACAAGAAACAGAAGGAGCATCTGCCTGCATGGAAAACAAGTCGATGAAATTCCCTTACATGTACCCCAACTTGGTACTTTCTTAGAAACGTGAACCACGAGGACTTTAATTTAAATCTCATTCACATTTGGCATTGTCAGGAATCTTCGCCAACTAGAGTTTTCTTTTTCTACAAGCTCAGTGCTAGCACAGTTGTCAGCGGCGGTGACTCAGGAAATAAAATAGATTGAGATAATGACTTAAAATAATTTCTGTTTATAAATATATTAAAATAATATTTTTTTTATTTTTTAAAATTTATTTTTGATATCGAAATGATCTAAAAAAATTTAAAAATATATTTTTTAACAAAAAAATAAAATTTAAAATTTGAGAGAACGTGGTTTGCACTGCATTCCCAAACAGGCTAAAAAATATTTGGTGTTGCTTTGTTTAAAATTTGAATTTTTTTAATTAAATTTAATTTTTTAATATTTTGTATTGTTTTAATACATTAATATTAAAAAATATTATTTTAATATATTTTCAAGTAAAAACACTTCAAAACATAATATCTAGCACACTTCCAAACAGACACGCTAAGTCCATGGTTCATTAAATTATCATAGGTTAGCCATGATTAATAATTTTATCTAAAATAATATTATTTTAGAATTTTTTATTTTTTAAAGTTAATCCAATTTTATTTAAGTTAACCAAATCAAAGTCAAATCCATTAAAAAACCTAAATCTAGCTAAATCAATAATCAGATTGGTTTAAAATAAAACCTAACCAGTCGAATTAGAGTGTGTTTGGTATTGCGGTAGCTGTTGTGGTTGTGGTTTGAAAAAAGTTGTTTTATAAAAAGTACTTTTAGTTGAGGTTGGTTTGAAAAAATAGGTGTTTGGTTAAAACTGTAGTTGAAATTGAGGTTGAAAAAAAAGTGATTTAATGTGTTTGGTTAAGAATGCTTTTGAAATTGAGGTTATAAAATAATTTTAAAAAATATATATTAATATTGATGGTTTTTAATTTAAATATAGTAGATTTAACTACAATATTGTAGATTTAACTACCATTATTACATTATTAAATAAATAATATTTTATATCAAATACTTTTTATTATTCCATTAAATTATCTACAATTTCATCACGTATGAAATTCATCTGATAAGGACTATAGTTTCCATGGTTTTTTGAGGGTGCAACAAAATCAGGTAAAATATCATCAGAAACAGAATTGGAATTGCGATCAAATTCCACAAATGCTACGTCATCATGCGATATTCTTCTAATTTATGTAGTGTTATTAAATAATATTAAACATTATTTTTTTGAGTAAAACATAATTTTAAAAAAATTAACTTTTTTTTTTACCAAGTCGGACGCGGTCCAATAAATTTTACTCGCATGAATAGTGAAAAAAAATTCACCTGGCACTGTTCACGTGAACAGTGCCAGGTGAATGCTTCTTGCGGGTGAATTATAATTCACCTTGGCACTGTTCACTTCTTGAGTGAACAGTGCCCAGGTGAATTATAATTCACCTGGCATCACCTGGAATGGGCACTGTTATGAACAGTGCCCATGTGAATTAAGAGAAGCAGCTGGAGAGAAGCAGCTCCCAGCTGCTTCTGCAAAACGCCGGTTTACACAAAAAATTATGGGACCCACCAAATAATAAACTGCTGTTTAAATGTTACCAAACACCTGGTTTACGCGGTTTGCTTTAAAAGCTAAAGCTACCGCGTAAACAAACGCCCTCTTAATCTATTACACCGGTGAGTATAATAACTATGATTATCCAAAATAATAATAATAATAATAATAATAACTATGATTATATGTTGCGTGTATCTTACCTCCCATGTAAAGGCAGGCCTTGACGTTCCCATCCATGATTCCATTCCCCCGCCATTTTCGATCTATTTTATTCATAGATTGGGGACTTTTAAGTTTTTTTCTTCTAATTAAATCCTCTTTGCTTACCTTTATTTTAAAAAATTTATGTGCAGGAATCTTGAACCACTAAAATGAATCCTTACCAAACTCAAGATTAAGACATCTTTAATTTTAGAGAGTTTTATAATCACATTACTTTACTTATTTTACTTCATTACGACACTGCAAGTAAAGTTGAGAAAAATAGAGTAAAGATTTATTTTCTATACTTTGGATTCCCAGGCAAAAGCTTGTCACGGGAGATGTTTCAAAAACTTATTTTAGTTGATAAATCCTTATTTTCTCACCTCACCGTCGGAACTAAAAGATATGGTCTGTGATGGAACCTAAGAGTGCACCGGAATGGCTTTGCCTGTTTGTGAATGTGGTTGCGATTGTTTTTTAAAATGTTTTTTACTTACAAATATATCAAAATGATGTTTTTTTTTTATTTTTTTAAAATTATTTTTGAAATCAGCATATCAAAACGAACTAAAAAAAATTATTTTTTAGCAAAAATAAATTGAATTTTTTAGAAATATAGGTTGAACCGCATTTCCAAACGCTCACTAAATTTAAAACAAGCAAGTTATTCTTCTATCAAAATAATTGCTTTTATATAACCATAAAAAAATTTATTTAAATTGTCAAATAGCTTTTGCTTCTTGTATTGTATATAATTATGTTTCAAATTTTTTTTTTATTAACATGGGTGTCCGGACTAATTTGCGCGCACCTTAACTATAAAAATTAAAATAACATATTTTTTATTCATGAAAACTTTTTCCATTCATTTTGCATGCAAAATGCCATCTCATATCAGTTTTAAATGAATATATATTCTTTTAAAACATAGCTAAAATTATTATTTTTTAAACTATAATCGTAAAATCTATTACAATGCTAAACAGACACTTAGAAACATTGTTGTTGTTAAGAAATACATTTATTTTATTTTATTCATTAAGTATATAATAATATTTTTAGCTTAGCCTATGTATAATCTATTTATATTTAAATTTAAAGAAGAGCTTTAGAATAAAATAATCCATGAAACTCTAGCCTTCTTCTCTTTTATGTTTGTATTTTTGTTTTATTTAATTTTGGATTGTTTAACTTTAACAGATATAGAGCGTGTTTTCGCTCAAATTTTGAATTTTTTTACTAAAAATATTTTTTTATGTTTTTAATTCGTTTTAATTTACTAACATTAAAATTAATTTTTTTTAAAAAAAATATTATTTTAATATATATATAAATAAAAAACATTTTAAATTATAATATGTCAATAGTAATATTTTAAAATAAACAGCTGGATTTGGTTTTCATGATGGCACATTCCAGGCAATGCAATGATGAGAACTCTTCCGTGTACCCAATCGGGCTCTCTAGTAGCTCGTCAATTATTCATTAGACAGGATGTGCAAATTTTCTTGTGTTCTACGAAATATGACACGTCGTTTTAATCAATGTTCATTTCAGATCAATTGCTAATATTTCTCTTCAAAGTTAAATTAAATTAAACCTTGAATATTGGATAGGGTGTATTATTATTTATAACTGTTCATTGTACTTAGTGTTCGCGCGTACATATTTTACTGTTCATTCGGTCCACAATATTTTTATTTTTCTGGTTTTTATGAACATTATAGTAGCTTTTTTTTGTGATGTTTTTTATTTTAGTAAGTTTGTTTCTGTTGCTTTATTTCAAATTATTTTTTATATTTTTATTTAACTATATAGCAATAAAATTATTGTTTTTACAATAAAAGTCATTATTTCAACAATGTTTTTTTTTTAAATCATAAAAAGCAAGAATCTCATCCAACAATAATACATAATTAATTGTTATCTAATAAAATAATATCTAAAATATAATTTTTCTCATTCAATTATAATTAACTCGGATCAAACATGGAGGGAAAAAATCACAAAGAGCATACAAAAAAAACACATGATAATATATATATATAAAATTCATAATCTCATTTATAAAAGAAACACTAGCCAAATGGTATTCAATGACATAATTTTTAAAAACTAATTTTATTGATTTTATTTAAATGAGATTTTAAAAAATCTTTTTTAAAAAGTAGCCTATGTCTGGGCTTGATTGGCCAACCCTCGAGGGCATATGCACACACATAATTCATATAATTTTTTTTGCTTAGCTGGATTGTCTTAAAACGACTAAACAACGCATCATCTTTAATTTGCTTGTTGGTCATTTTAGGTGTTTAAAAAGTCAGGCCTCGTAATTCTTAACCAAAAAAACCTATTTGAATAGTTTTTTACCCAAAAATTCTAATATCCTAATTTTCAGCACAATTGCATACACACATGATACATATATTGTAAATTCCAGGTAAAATTCCTTTGAACTGGTTAAAGTTTTGGTAAAATAAAAAAAATAGTGATAATAGTAGTAATTATTGATTGAATATAAATTTTTATTTAAAAAGTTTAATGATGGAAAATGATATAATTGAATAAGTCAAAAATTGAGAAAAACATTATATAGAAACCACAGAGAATAAATAAGCTTAATTGTTCAAACAATAAAAAGAGATCCATGAGTGAAAAAAAAAGAGAAAAATTATTACTATTCAAGCATGAATAGTGTTGAAAATTAGCCAATGTGGCCGACCATTCTAGGTTTTAAGAAGGGGTGGATATTGAGTGAAAAATCCACCAACAACACACATAAAATTCATAAAAAAGAAAAGAAAAAAGGATAGATAAAAATGATTATAGTGTTCTGCGAGGGGATTTGAGCAAGGAAATTACAAAGTGTCAAAGAATCATTTTAATTCAATAACTTAAATTGTTAGATGAGGTCTCAAGATATGATTTATATTATTCCCTAACACATTCCCTCAAGTGAAAGCCCTCACATTACCTTATACTTAATTTTTATTAAATAAATAAGAATTGTGAAATTCAAACTTGTGACCATTTGGTCATCAAGACTATGATACCATGTCAAATAATCATCTCGACCCAATATCTTAAAATATTAGATGAGATCCCAATATATAATTTATATTATTTTCTAACACAAAGAAATCAAAGAATTTCTTCTTTAAAGGGTACGACATTGATAGAGAGAAACATGGGAGTAAGAAAATAATTTTTTGGGGTGATTTCAAAGCTTTCAATCCTTTATTTTTTTTGAGTTAGAAGGCGTCAAATTCCCTACTCCTGATTAAATTAATGTATTTTTGGTGTATGATGATTTATTGCTTGTGTTAATAGTGATTGTGACGTGAGTTTGTGATTTTGATGCGTGTTAATTCATGAAGTTGTGATGAATTAATGTTTACATATATAAAATAATAGTGGGTAATGTTCTAATATGTGAAATATTAGAAAAAAAAAAATTTAATCCCCTTTTTTTATGGGTTTCGACAAAAAAATAAAATAAAATTAGAAAGATAAATTTTGATTAATAATTGATGTTAATTTTATTAGGATGTGAGTTATAATAATGTCTTCGAATTTGAAAGAAGTTCAATTGAAGTTGTTGAATGGAGAATATAAGCATTCTAATTGTTTGATTATTTTATGAATGCAAGCATAATATTGGGAATTAATTCAAATTGTTGGTGTTATGTGAAATTAGAATATATGAAATAAGTAGAGAATGGATAATGATATATGAAAAAAAATTAAAAAATTACAAAAAAATCTATATTTCTTCACCAGGTAGAGAGGGGTGTAAGCACCAGGTTGGTGCTTAGCATCTTGAATTTTTAGTTCTGAAATTTAATCATGACCTTGCTAAATGTAACTTTTGAGTGTCATGTTGTCGATTTCCTTGTATTAAATTAACTAGAGGGACGAGATAAAACAATTAACCATCCCCGAGCAGCCCGATCCCCGGCGGATGTGAAAACGACCAACCAAACGAGAATAACCAACCCAAAGCCGCCGTCACGCCTTCACTTTCCCATCCCCAGCTAACACGCAATAATTAATAAAACTTGACCATTATTGATTTATTTCTATCACCAAAAACAAAGTATTATTATTAAAAAAAAAAAGAAAAAAAAAAGAAAAAGTCGTTAACCTACGCACCGCCCCCACCTCAAACCTTCGTCTCCCTATATTTAAACCCGCGCCACTTGCATTCTTCACGAGATTTCCTTCAACTTTTTTTTTTTTTTATTCTATTCTATTCTACACATTTTTATCTTCTTTTCATTCTTTCCGTTTCGGATCATGAAAAAGTCCACAAACCACAACACACGCCACAAAAACACAAAAACCCCAAACCCGAAACTTCGCTGTAATTTCCCCCCCCTCTCAAAAACAGTTACAACTTGGATTTGGATTTGGATTTGGATTTCTCCTTTAAAAAGAATTGAATTGAATTCTATTCACTGTTAGGGTTTTTTCCTTTTGTTTTTGTAAGTTGTGTTGACGATCATTATAATGGCGGGCGGGAGCACGAGGAGTATGATGCCAGGTGGTGAAATCGTGGCCGTTGGTGATGGAAATACTGGAGATGGAGAGGAGGAGGACTTGCCAATGGATGTCGGCTTGTTTTATACTATTCTTGAAGAAGAACTACGTGCTTCTCCGGTAAGTTTCGATAACCGGCGTTGGTTTTGAACGACTCGGGTTTGCATGGGAATACGGTGATGTCTTCGATGAGAGGTTAAGTTGAACTGGATTTTAGGTTTCTTAGAACTTTAACTGGTTTTCTGCTTGAATTTCATGTTATATCATTAATTAATTGAACGTGAAATAGTCTTAATTCTTCACTCGAGGAGGGAAAAAAAAAAAACAGAGGGATGCTTTTGCTGTTTTCCCCTTTTTTTAGTATTTTTTTTTTAATTTTAATGTGAAATTGCAGAGTGGTAAAGGGGATATTTTGGTTGAGAATTTGCAGGCTGAGCCAGTGCCGGATACTGGAAATGGCGGAATCTGGCATTTACAAAGTGGTAATAGATTGAAACGCAATATAATCCTTGGAATGTTATGTTGGTACTATTGTAATTAATTTGCTTGTTCGAATACTGTTTAGGGTCTCAGATGATAGAAGGGGCAGATGGAGGGGATGGATCTGTGGATTATGTCGCGAACTCTATACACAACCCAGAAGGTTCAGATGCTAGTGTAGGTCATTTGGGTGGTTCTTTTGATTATGCAGGGAAACAAATGAGCTCTTCAATGCATGCTTACTCTGGAAGTAATAGAGAGTTTTGTTTACCGTTTCAAGAGGATCAAGGAACAATGAGGGATGGAGTGTTGAAATCAGAGATAGCCAGTTGCAGTACAGCATCTACTACTTTTGCTGATGGAGTGTCTAGCTGTATTGCAGATCATGCACGTGGTTTGAATTTAAATCCTCTTTTGGATGAAAATGGAAACCAGTTGAGGCATGTGGAAGGGAACTTCAAATCCACAGGCATGTAAACTCTCAGCCACTTTTGCTTTTGTATTGTGTGTTTGATGATGTGCATTTGGGAGGTTGATTTAGATCATTGTGATTTATGATTGGAGTTCTGATTTATGTTTCCTGATAATTGCAGATGCTGCACATGGTTCTTGGATGGACAGTTCGGATGAGAAGTTTGGATCTGGTGATGCATTCGTTAAGAATAGCTTAGAAATCCTAGAACCTGAAAATGACATTGATAGATCCATGGACATGCAGTTGATGAATACAGATGTTTTTTCACATGATATGATTTCTCCCAAGTCTGATGTCTGGCATTATCCTGATTTTCATACTGAATTCAGCAATAATCATTCAGCTATGCAATTTGGCATGAACGAATATGATACACATTATACTGATTCTCCACAATGCGATTTTTCCAGTGCTTTTAATTTTGGATTATCGCACAACAATCAAGAAATTAATGATTTTCAACCTGAGAGTGCATGCTCTGGATCAGAGACTTCGATGATGCCTTACTCTGATGTAAACATGATGAATGTTAAATATGAAGGTATCGACTATATGCCACCAATCAGTGGAAATTTTTCATCAAGTGCTGAAGATGGACTTTTTAATGACAAGGCATCAGTTATGCAATCCAGTTATATTCAGTTAGGCATCAGTGGGGACCAAACAGTTCGTGTAGGCGATGAAAAAACTGATGGATCGGCTGTGTGTAGGAACATGACATGGCAGTCTGGTGGAGTTACTGAAGCTCTCGACAGAAAGTGTTCCTGGAGTGATGGAAATGGTGCTTTTGTTGACGAAGACAAAAAACAGTCATCATCAGGTTTTTTATCGTCTGTGCAAAGTCAGAAGCATGTAATTTACACTAAGGATGAACGGGGGTGTGTGACCATTGGATCTTCAAGAGATCAAGTGGAGGGAGTTGTTGGTAGGTTTCCCTTGGACAGTGCATATTTGAATTTAAATGCTTCAGAGCAGTATTTTCCCGTTGCTCAGACATTCAATATAAGCAACAAGCAGTTGAGTTGTGGTAAGGATGAAGAACTGGGTATACCGATTCAGTCTAAGGCCTTGGGTTCTCATCTTTCAATAGTCAGCCCTGAATCAATTGAGAGTAATTCGTCTGGAAGCAAATCCCATGTTGATGATGATCCTGATATATGTATTCTTGATGATATCAGTCAACCTGCTTACTCAAACCAATCTTTTGCTTCTATAAAGTCCATAGTTCCTTTGCAACGACCTACATATAATGATTCACCTCATCATTCTGCAGTAGAAGGCACAAGGTTCAGGGCCAATGATGAGCGCCTTGTACTTCGAGTTGCACTGCAGGTCAGTATTGTGAGCTGGGAACCTACCTGCGTTGTTATGCTAAAACCAAAATTTTGATTATCAATTCCTTCTGAATTCAAAAGAAATTGGAACTTAATTAAATACAGAATTTGGAATGCGTTGGAGCTGGAGTCCAATTTACTTTCTGGCGAGGTGTCATCGCATTGATCTGAGATTTCCAGTCTCTCTGCCTGAAATATTTTGTTCAGCTGTCACACTCAGAGACACATTCTCACCAAATGACTTGACAATAAGCATATGAGTGCAATGTGCAGGCATTTGCTCACATATTAGCGGGGACATAATTTTTATTTCCTTTATTGAGAACTTGTCCTCCCTAGAAAATATTTCAACTGAAAAAATAATAAAGTTGTGATTGCCATTGAAATTCAACTGATTTTCTCATGTGTGAGAAGAGACATAGTCCTGCCATCTTGCATAAATACCTCACTGTTTTCTGTATTTGGAAATTAAAGAGTTCATGATTCCATGATTCTTATATCATGACTACCATTACGAGTATTTGACATGACTAATTTTATGGCAGGATCTTGCTCAACCAAATTCTGAAGCTGTTCCACCCGATGGTGTTTTGGCAGTTCCTCTCATGAGACATCAGGTTTGGAATCTTTCTTTTCTTCCTTATGCAGGCTGATCTGTAGCTATGAGTTGATGACTGTATAAGATGCACAGAATCTGATAAGTGGCATATCAATCAATCTTGCATGGCAATCTCAGAACACTTTGAGCTCATCATGACTTGTGAATCCAGCATTACTGCAGTGTAACTTGTAAGTATAACAAAAAGAAAACAAAGATAAATAAATAAGGCTATAAAAAAATAAACAAAGATAAACAAAGATAAAATTACTGCATTGTAACTTGTAAGTTTAACAAAAAGAAAACAAAGATAAATAAATAAGGCTATAACAAAATAAACAAAGATAAACAAAGATAAAATTACTGCATTGTAACTTGTAAGTTTAACAAAAAGAAAACAAAGATAAATAAATAAGGCTATAACAAAATAAACAAAGATAAAAGTAGTACTGTTGATGCTTTAGATGCATCATGAAGTCAATATGTATCATGGAACTGATTTCTATCAGCAGTCTGTCAAAGTTTGAATTTCCTCGCAATAATTCTGAACATGTGGAACTAGTTTTCCACTCCAGACTATCTCTTTGCAGTCACCAGATGTGGATCAACGAGAAGCTTAGAATATCTTTGATCTCCTATATGCCCACAAGCAATTAACTGTAATATTCCTCTTCAGTAGCAAGGCAAAATGCCTACAGAGAGGCACATGAAGATGGATTTTTCAAGTTGCCCACAATGTGTCTTGAGTTGTGTTATGCTTTTGTTCATGTTAATCCATACAAACAAAATAAATTGTTAATCCATACAAACAAAATAAATTTCAAGTTTGTACCAGTGGAAAAAAAATTACATTTTGAAGTGGATTTCTCCTCGACACCAAGATTCTTTGCATGGAGTGTTGTGTTTTCAATGCAATGAGAGAGATTTAAGTTCAGTCTGACTTGTATAGTTATCTGAAATCATGGCTGAGTGTGCTTTTTATGGGCTTATGGATTTGCATGATTATGTATTATTATCCCATTGATGTCCAATGATTTCCTGTGTAGCGAATTGCGTTGTCATGGATGGTTCAGAAGGAAACCTCTAGCTTGCACTGTTCTGGAGGAATTCTTGCAGATGATCAGGTAGATTTTGTTAACTTGCTAAAGACACTTGATGGTTCTAACATTGAGAACCCCCCCACCCTTTTTTTTGTGGCTTGGTGATTTATGCAATCATTTTCTCACAGGGGCTGGGAAAAACAGTATCAACCATTGCTCTTATACTCAAGGAAAGAGCTCCTTCTCATCGAGCGGATGCTGTGGCTGTTAAGAAAGAAGAGTGTGAAACCTTAAATTTGGATGATGATGATGATGGAGTTACTGAGATTGACAGAATGAAGAAAGGTGCCGATGGTTCTCAAGTTACATCAAATCATAGTTCAACAAAGAGCCTGAACTCTTCTGGGCAATCCAAGGGAAGGCCAGCTGCTGGAACTCTCATTGTTTGCCCAACAAGTGTCCTGCGGCAGTGGGATGATGAATTGCGTAAGAAGGTAACCACTGAAGCCAATCTCTCGGTTCTAGTATACCATGGAAGCAATCGAACAAAGGATCCTTCAGAGCTGGCAAAGTATGATGTTGTCATTACAACATATTCAATTGTCAGCATGGAGGTCCCAAGGCAGCCTCTGGCTGATGAAGATGATGAAGAGAAACGAAGAATGGAAGGCGATGATGCTCCGCGCCTAGGATTTTCATACAGTAAGAAAAGAAAAAATCCTCCTAGTTTTGGCAAAAAGGGTTCAAAGAATAAGAAAGGAATGGATAGTGCAATGCTTGAGTCCATTGCCCGGCCTCTTGCAAAGGTGGCATGGTTTAGGGTTGTCCTTGATGAAGCCCAGAGCATCAAGAATCACAGAACTCATGTGGCCAGGGCCTGTTGGGGTCTTCGGGCAAAACGCAGGTGGTGCTTGTCTGGTACCCCTATCCAAAATGCAATTGATGATCTCTATAGCTATTTCAGATTCCTCAGATATGACCCATATGCTGGCTACAAGCTATTCTGCTCAGCAATAAAGGTCCCAATTCAAAAGAATGAACAAAAAGGGTACAAAAAATTACAAGCTGTTTTGAAGACAGTAATGCTTCGTCGCACCAAAGGTAAGATTGTATGAGTTTTCTGTGCACTAATTTTGTGTATTTGTTAGTCCATATGGTGAAATTCATTCTAGCTGGATTTTCCAAAGATCCTTAATTTGTTTTATCATGACTCTAAAAACCTCTAGGGCCTTCTACCCATCTCCTTTGTTGTAGAATTGAGATCCTTTGATATTTTTTCTCTATTCAAGGCTTGTTGCTTGGCTGGATGCTCTGATTATTTGTCCTGGTCTGAATGTTTTGTTTTTCTTCCAATTCCTTGGGATTGCGTCGGTAGTAGAGGAAGTTTTTTCACAGGTTTCAACTACTCTTTTCATTCTTTTCCTCTGTTGGCAAATTGATTAGTAGCGTATTTGTTAGTCCATATGGTGAAATTCATCCTGGCTGGATTTGCCAAAGATCCTTAATTTGATTTATTATGACTGTAAAAACCTCCAGGACCTTCTACCTATCTCCTTTGTTGTAGAATTGAGATCCTTTATATTTGTTCTCTATTCGAGGCTTGTTGCTTGGCTGGATGTTGCATTATTTGTCCTGGTCTGAATGCTTTGTTTGTCTTCCAATTCATTGGGATTGCATCGGTAGTAGAGGAAGTTTTTTCACAGGTTTCAACTACTCTTTTCATTCTTTTCCTCTGTTGGCAAATTGATTAGTAGCGTATTAGCTAGAAGCATTGGTCTCAACTAGGAATGTGGTTAAGAGTTCTTTCCATTTTTGCCATGAGGGTCCTGCTGTGGAGTGATCTAAAGGTTACATCTTCAGGATACACAAATGATTTAACCCTGTGATTAGTTGATGGATTTTAGTTACAAGAAACATATTCTATTGTTTGGTGTCTCAGTGCATGAACAGGCACTGTCTACTATGATTTTATTACTCACAGAGAACTTTTTTTAAGTCTGGCATTGCATAAACATATTAGTATCCTTTGATCTGTTTGAAAAATCTTACCTGCACAATTTCTGTCTTTGCATGCTCATCTATATGTTTTTTTTTCTTGTCTGGTTTGTGTCATATTTATATTGTAAATTGTAGCTAGCCTGTTGATGTTGTGCAACTTATTGCAGTTTCTTTTTGGACTCATCTGACGTCTATTTTGTGCTCTAGGCACTCTTCTTGACGGGGAACCAATTATTAACCTACCTCCCAGAGTAGTAGAACTAAAAAAAGTGGACTTTACAGAGGAAGAACGTGAATTCTACACCAGACTAGAAATTGATTCACGAGCTCAGTTTAAAGTATGAATTTACCAGAAGAGTAATTTAGAACTGATTTCAATTTTCTTGATAGAATTTAATCATATACCTGCTATGAAGCAAAAATGTTCAATTTCCGTACTCTCCTTTTATGTATGCATATCAAATAATTCTTTGAACTACACTTGTTTGTCAGGAATATGCAGCTGCTGGAACTGTTAAACAAAATTATGTTAACATCTTGTTGATGCTGTTGCGTCTTCGACAAGCTTGTGATCATCCTCGTCTCGTCTCGGGTTTAGATTCAAGTTCTCTAGGTAGTTCCTCAGTTGAGATGGCAAAGAAGCTTCCTCGGGAGAAACAATTATGCCTTTTAAATTGTTTAGAAGCATCTTTGGCAAGCTGTGGCATATGCAGTGTATGTGGTTTCTTTTCTTGTGCTATTTCTGCTTGACTTATTTCTATGTTCTCTTATTTTTTCTGTATCTTTACTGGATTTGTTTCCTTTTGTTAACTTCATCAGTACATTTATATTGTGGATGCATATTGCACAAATAACTCTATGCGCATATTAAAACACATTTATCATAATTTTCCCTTTCTGCATCCTGTTTTGTTCGTTTAAACATCAGCTAGTTCAATCAGTGAAGGGATCTGGAACATGATTTTAAGATATTGGATTCAGTTGCAATTGCTTTGTTTTGGATTTCCTGAAAAAAGATGGTCTTGAAGCTGCATATCTGTTACTTACATGTATAATAAACAGGATCTTAGAATTCAAGCATTAATAATAGAGATGTTCGATTTGGTGTTTGATGTCTTTGATTCAGAAGGCTTCTTGTACTGGCTGAAGTCTGCAGGAGTTCGCAGATTTTGAGGGGAAAAGTTCCTTTCATAGTGGCTAGACCTACATATCATACCCACCATACCTAATTAATCCCCTCCTCAAAATAAGGCGATTGCTTTGTCTCAAAGTGCTCAATAGCTCTGTCTAGAACTTTCACAGTTATACATAGAATAGTTTCCAAATCCTTGGAAGCCTCTAGGATACTTTTTGGTATTTCCAACAGGAGTATTGTTTGGCTAGGAGTATAATTTCTTCTTTTATATAATAGTAATGCTGATATGTTTGTTAGGAAAGCAAACATTACTTGAAAAAATGCACTAGGCTTGCTGAAAAGCAACTAAGAATCATGGTTGTCACTGCATGGCATTCAGAACCTGGTATTTCAAGAGATTGTTTAGATAAAATAGCCCAGCTGCAATATAACATAGCAAAAATGATAAAGTAACAGCTATTTCTACTTCAAAAACTAGTTATATGAGGTACATTTTGGTGCAACATCATTATAGGAGCTTCTAATCAAAGCTTGAGCGCACAATGCAGCCTCCCCCCCTGCCTGTACAAATTGTTGGACAGGGTTGCTGCTGCTAATATTTTCTTTATAATGTTGTGCATTAATTCTGCTTTATTTTATATTCCGGTTTTCTTTTATTATTTGTTAAACTGTTTTTCCATCTAGCAACTAGTTTGGGACTGAGGTATGGTAGTTGTATTTGTTAAACTTCTTGGTCAATTTTTTTTTTTTGTTTCTGACATCTTTGCTGATTTCATACAGGATCCACCTGAAGATGCTGTTGTTTCAGTATGTGGTCATGTATTCTGCAGACAGTGTGTCTTTGAGCATCTTACTGGTGATGATAGCCAATGCCCCATGTCAAACTGCAAAGTTCGACTGAATGTGTCTTCAGTGTTTTCCAAAGCTACATTAAACAGTTCTCTATCTGATGAGCCTGGTCAGGATTGTTCTGATTCTGAGCTTGTTGCGGCAGTTAGCTCATCCTCTGACAACCGTCCCCATGATTCATCAAAAATTAGGGTAGCTCTTGAAATCCTGCAATCGCTGACTAAGCCAAAAGATTGTTTGCCTACAGGCAATTTGTTAGAGAATTCTGTTGATGAAAATGTTGCTTGTTATGATACCTCATCTGGTTCTAGAGATTCAGTTAAGGATGGAATGGATAAAAGATGCCTCCCAATTAAGGCTGTTGGGGAGAAAGCCATAGTTTTTTCCCAATGGACAGGAATGCTAGATTTGCTTGAAGCTTGTCTTAAAAATTCTTCCATTCAGTACAGAAGACTGGATGGAACAATGTCAGTTACTGCCCGAGATAAAGCTGTGAAGGATTTCAATACACTTCCGGAGGTTTGTGGGATTTTAACCATTTGAACTTCAAAGGTTTATGTATAATGTTTTTTAAATGCCCTCTCAAATGTTTTACGTGTTATATTTCCCTGATGTTTGATTCCTTTGCACTACAGGTATCTGTTATGATTATGTCTTTGAAAGCAGCTAGTCTTGGACTGAACATGGTTGCAGCTTGCCATGTGTTGCTTCTGGACCTATGGTGGAATCCTACAACTGAAGATCAGGCAATTGATAGGGCACATCGTATTGGACAAACTCGTGCAGTTACAGTTTTGCGATTAACTGTAAAAAATACTGTTGAAGATCGTATATTAGCCCTCCAGGTACTGTGTTTTCTCTAAAATTTTGTGTTACCCAGTTCCTTAGCAATTGGCCACCTTTTTTTTCCCCACCATTCAAAGGTGCATAGCTTATCACTTCCTCCATCATAATTTGTTTAAATTGCCCTTCCATGGTTGATCATGCAATAGTTTTATTTAACAATTAAGAGCATGGAGATGATAGACGTGGTGCTGTCAATGATCTGTAAGAAATTTTTGGTTCCTCCCTTGCCATTGCTATTTGCTTCAGGTCCCATCAATTGATTTGATATTACTGGTTTTGGTTCTTCCGTTGCCATGGGCAAATTAAGAACTAGTGTTTCTCATTTTGGGAGGCAAAGGGCATGCATTTTTCACCTATAAGTCAATGGTTATTCAAAGGCTAACTGAATTCATTGATTGTTCAAAGGCTTATTAAGCTGTATACCATAGGTGTTCTTTGAAGTAGTGAGTGAAGCAGAAAAGGGAATGAGTTTGGGTATTAGGTGAAGGTGGTTCGACGAAGTTTTTCAAGTGACCATAATAAGTCAAACAACTTTAAATAGCAGAGTAAGGGGAACAGAAAAAGGGAATGGGTTGTGGTATTAAATGAACTTGCCTTAAACAGTACTCAAGCTACCAACATAATGTTGGCAGAACAATTTGAACTGGGTGGACAAGTGATCAGGTTTTCTTTAATGGTCACTGTATATACATGATGTTTGGATGAGCTCAAGACATCAAGCTCAGTGTGGTCGAGTGCATGTCTTAATGCATTGGTTTTAGCCAATAAAAGTGTCTGGGCTGAGAAAAAGATGTTTGTTTTTGGACAAACTCGTGCTTAACATGATCAACAGGTTATGGATTTTGAGCCTAGTTTTTGGCCTGCAGTTGGAGCAACTCTTTGCAAAAGCAGCCTTTTGGATGCTTTGGCTGAAAGGATTTGAAGTGCTTTTGAGCTGCTTTGATTCTTGTAGTTCCTAACGTACCATAGAAACATTGGCTTGCTTTTAACCAAAGCATTTAAGGAGGTGTTTTTGCTTTGTAGTTAATTCAACCCAGTCATGTTCTGAAATCAAAACTCAAATGCATTTCTGAACAATTTTCTGGTACGGTGTTTTGACAACACTAACGGTCTGGCCAAAGTTTCGAAATGAAGAATAGTGTCTCTTGATGTACCTTCAGTTTTGTTGCATACTCTAGTAAGGTGTTTTTTTTTTCAATAATTGCATTTTCTAGTATTCACTAAGAGTTCATTATTGGACTATTGTTTTTAAAGTCTGTTTTGTTATATTTCTTTTGTTCTGAAATTTGTTGGTAAAACAAAAATACTTGGTTTGCTTTTGCAGCAAAAGAAGAGAGAGATGGTGGCATCTGCTTTTGGAGAGGATGAAAATGGTGGACGTCAGACTCGCCTAACAGTGGATGACTTGAATTACCTATTTATGGTGTGAATATGGAGCTCAAATTTTTTTGCAGATGTTTCTTTCGGCAACCCAGAGATCACCTATAGGTTCTTTTTCAGCATCTCAGATATCTTTATGCTCCTAGCTGCTGCTTGCGGTTGCAGATGCATATTTTAGCCATTGCCTGACTAGTTTCAACAAGATGACAAAGGGATATAGGCCTTTTCTAACCAGTAGATACGTGCATAGTTGCAGTCGGTGATGATCCATTCTTTATACATTTTTTTTTTGTCGGTCTAACAGTGGATCCTCTCGTTTAGTCGTCCATTACACCGGGATACTGCGTAGGTTTACATTAGTCTGATAGCAAGTGAAGATAGATTTCTATAGATATTGCTTGGACGTTTTTCATTTTTCCCCACCTGTAATTGATAAAAGGGGTTATTCTTTTTTCGGTTTTCCTTCACTACCTTTGCGCAGTTATTTTCATTGCATAGTTCTCCTTGTGGTGCAGAGATGACAAAATCTATCATCTCCTCGAAAGACCTGTCATTTGGCCCCCTCATGTATTCAGCGTCTGACTGGCGTGCTGTATTTCAATTGCTTGCTTTAAAGGTTATTTAGTTATTCTGAGATTTCATGCGTACGAGCCGTCACAGGTGCCACTTTTTTGTTTGGTTAAAGAGCTTGTGTCTTGTCATTAGTACCGCTGTATACGAGAGCAATTTACAGATGAACTGTGACGAAGGAACATGCCCAATCTATGCTCAAGAAGGGAGAAGTCGATCTGCAAACAAGGAATTTGCACAAAAATTCTTTTCAAATGTGACAAATAATATGTGGTGAAACAAAAATAAAATGTCGGAGCTTAACGGAAGCGTTGCTTTGTATTTTAGGCTGTAAAGCGCATCAGAAGGGTTGCTAAAAGAAGTCACCACGATGACTTTGAGCAGGTGCTTGGCACCAAGGCCATCTGCATGTTCAAATCTCGGCGAGAACCGCTACTCATATTACCATTGATACTTGGAAAGTAGAACTTCATTGAAAATTAACACAATAAGAAGTCTAAAACATGCATTCCGGCACAGGAACCCAATACTTTATTGAATATTAACACAATCCCTGGAAAGCTAATCAACATGAATAACACATTAGGATATAGAGACCGTGCCTTTCGAGAAGCATAATTACACAACCAAAGCGTTAATTTTACTCAACATCAGCACAGGAACTCAACATGAATTCTAGAATAAAATTCTAAGCATAAAGTTCTTTAATTGAACAATCAACCAGCAGTAATAAAACATCCCAAAACGACAAACTTACTGATAGTTTTGCTTGCATCTATCATTCAACCAAGATATAATATCTTGCCGAACAATTTCAACATTCTCATCAGTTTCTCCAAAAAGCAAAGAATGCACCATTCCATCATAAATCTTTATCGTCTTGTCTTCGCTTTTTGCCTCCTCATACAAACTTTCGCTCACTTTTGGATCAGTGACAACATCCATACTACCATGTAATACAATAAATGGAATGGTAACATTTCTCAAATTTTGACTCAAATAATCAGTAACCCTTAGAAGCTCGACAACAGTTCCCAATCTTGGTTTCCCCCTATATCTCATTGGGTTCATTTCTGCAATTGGCACTTTTCTCTCTACTTTGATTGACTTGTGCAGAATGCTAGCAGCTGGAACTATAGCTAAAGTAGGCAAAAATTTTGCCACCAATAATAGAATATCAGAAATTGGCCATCTGGGTTTTATACTATCAGAGATTTTGCACATGGGGGCGACCAAAACTGCACCATCAAACCCTTTAGGGTTTGCTAAATGAATCAAGAGACAAATAGCACCGCCCATTGATTCACCATACAAAAAGAAAGGCAACCCATGAAACTGTGTGTCATTCTTGATGGAATCAAAGAAAGAAAGACAGTCTTGAACAACAAGATCAACATTGGGTACATAGCCCTTAAGGCCTTGAGACTTACCATGGCCTTCAATGTCAAGTCCAAAGCAGGCAAAACCCATCTGGGCTAGGAAGATAGCCGTGGACTGAAAAGTCCAGCTGATATCGTTTCCATAACCATGAACCATACACATAACGCCAAGTACAGGATCGGTGGAGATTGGGAGCCATGATCTTGTGAAAAGAGAGAGGCCTCTTGGTGATGTGTAGGATGACCGTGAAGCTTTGATCCCTTGTTGTTTGTAGTACTCATCCTCTGGGGTATTGCCCCAAAAGTGGACTTCTGTTTCACGGGGCTTGAGATTTTCTTGCTCCATTTTTAGAGAAGACTTGGGATTTTTGGAGGGTTGTTCTTGTTCTTGGGAAGATAGATGTGGGTGATCTTGTCGTTGATTGGCTATTTTAATGTGGTTTTGACTTCTTTTTCCCTTAGAGCATCTCCAATGGAGAAGCTAAATGAATGATTAAAAATAAAAAAATTAATATTTTAATTTTTGTTTGCTTGTTCTAAGAAAATTTCCAACGAAAAATGCTATTTTAAAAAATTAAATTGATAAAATATTATTTTGAATAGTATAAATATAGTTTTTTTTAACATGTATATTCCAATAAAAAAACCATTTGAAAAGTCAATTATATTAGAGTGGAATAAATAAGTGTTTTATTTTTTTAATGATTTTGATGTTATTTTTTTTTTCACATGGCTAGATTTATTGGCTTATTCTTTGTTGGCCCCACTTTGTTAGTTTTAGCTCTTTTGAGAGATATGTAGGAATAACATTTGTGTGAAAGAAAATAAATTTTAGCATTGTTTGGCTTTCCCCTTTGAGTATGAAAAATAAGTAAAGAAAAGCTAAAATATTAGTTTTTTTATTTTTGGCTATCCATTTAGCTTCTCCATTGGAGATGCTCTAAGGGGAAAGCCAAACAAAATACTAAAATGTCTTTTCTTTCCCACAATGCTATTCCTACATATCTCTCAAAAGAACTAAAACTAACAAAGTGGGACCAACAAAAGAATAAACCAATTAAATCTAGCCATGTGGAAAAAAAATAACATCAAAATTATTAAAAAAAATAAAACACTTATTTATTCCACTCTAATAGAATTGACTTTTCAAATGGTTTTTTTCCATTGGAATATGCATGATAAAAAAAACTATATTTATATTATTTAAAATATTATTTTATTAATTTTTTTTTTTAAAATAACATCTTCCATTAAAGATGCTGTTAATGTTGGGGGGCTTTTACAGGTAGGTGGCTTACTTAGGGTTGGGCTGGCCCTGGTTTTGCCTAACTCAACTTGCAGGATTTCCTATCTTCTTACCAAGCAGCGACGTTAGCGATCTCCTTACATTTATTTAGCTCCTGCTTTTGCAAAATCCTACCTTCATGTTCTCTGTGGATTCTTATGTTGCATACCTTACATCGACAAGTGTTCTGATAATGCAGTCGAGAGTATGGTTGGATGGTAAAACAAAATACGAAATTGATGCTTTTTTTTGTTGCATTCCTCTTCATGTTTCTGTAAAGTTAGAATATGATCAATTATTTTTACACAAAACATATCAAAATAATTGAAACTATTTTTACACAGAATAATTTTGTCTCTTAAACTGTTTTGAAATTAATGAATTTTTATTGTTTCAAAATAATAAAGAAAATGAAACATGCTTTCTCTGTCTTTACTATTCTCCTATATTTATTTATTTTTTATCTTGAAATAATAATAATAAAGAATTATTGAAAGGATAAATAGAGTAAGTGAGCCTTAGATTTCGTTTAGCATTGTAGGATGGTCCGATTTGAGATTTTTTTTAGGCTAACTATAACTTTAAGAGTTATTCGGTTTTCATTACTTTGACCTATTTTTCATTTTACATTATGATAGAAAACTTAGGAGTTCAAGAAAAACTATAATTTGATGTTTTGTTTTTCAAACCGCAACCCTAAAAACTACCATAAAGCCAAATACACACTTATAAAGAGTCGGCAAAGAAGGTTTAAGCAATATATTGATGAAGGGTGGAGCGAGTGATGGACTACGATTTTGATAATTAAATTTGTTTTGTGTATGTATTTAAAATTCTGGTATGCATGTAGATAACTTTATAATATGGTTTATTTTAATGACATCATATATGAAAAGAAAAGATACATGACATTGTTATTAGAATGGAAAATGGAGAAGGTATAAGTAGAAGTATATAAAATGATTAGTAATTGGATTATGGTGAAGAAGTTTCAGGATGGTTGGATCCTAAATATGTATGTTTAATTGTGTTTTTGGTTGATGCCACCACTTGGAAAGGTCAATTTATAGATGAGACTCTAATGAATTTTCGGTAGCTATGATAATAATAATAAGCTTAAAGTGTTGTTAGGATAATTAAGGATAATGACACACACACACACACACACTCTTATTTTTCAATGAATATGACATAAATATGACATAAATTAAACTGAGGGTGTTACATATGAGGATGATCCTTTGACCCATCTAGATCTCGATCCAGATTTGTGGTTAGAGGCAGGATCGTCCAGTGGATTCGATAGAAATCGAGTGTTTAGACTCTCTAACACTACTACCAAGAACTTGTGGACGACTCGAGTGCTTCGACCATTGGATGCTCGCAATTGATTCTGAGCACTCAAATTTCGGAGTTCGCGGCGATGTTAGACTAACGAGTATAGGCTTGGATGACCCATTTTAATGATAAATGTGAACAACTCACTACTGATTATGAAGAACTCTACCGATTGGTAATGGAGATGAGATCACAGATGGGTGGTTCATATGCACCCTTTAATTGACCCAACGACCCTGACAACGACCACCTCCTCCTCCAACGACGTCTCTATTTTATATTTATTGTATTTAAATGTACAAATGTTTAAATCTGTAATAAATATTTGATTTTTATATTAATTTATTTATATTAATTATTTTTCTACTTCTATTCAATATTTTTTTTAAAAAATATTTTTAAAATATTACTGACGGGGTTACCGATAGAACAACTCCGCCGATATATTCCAGAGAGAGTTGGAAAATAATTACTGCAAATACCACTGCTGCTGTTAATTCACTGACAGAATTACAAATGGTATTTTGTCGGTGATATGTTATATTTACTAATGGATATACTAGCGGACAAACAAAAACACCGAAGACATTACATATAGTTTTCCTGTTGGTGATATGTTAAATTTACCGATGGAGATACCGATGAATTGAAGTGGGTAATTTTTTTTGGCGCACTTTGTCTGTTAGTAAATCTATCGGTATATTTATTATCAACGGATTCACCGACAGACCATAAATTACTGATAAGTGCAAAATATACATATGTTTTTATTCCTTTTACACTATGCTTTTTTAATGTATTTTGAACTTATTTGAGTTGATTGGAAGTTATTTTTATGAGTTTGACATGTAGAAGAGACTTCGTGAATTAATCGTTAAAAGATAAGAAATTCTGCATTTAATGTTTTGGACTTAGCTTCTTGTGATAGATTGTTTGCCAAGTTAGAGTTGAAAGTGGGCTTAATCTAAGTTGAAGTACACATGTCAAGCTTTCCAGGAAGGTATTATGGGTAAAAATCAGATCTCATTTGAACCTCAAATCAGACCTGCAAACTCGGGTCAGAATCTTTTTTGCAGCAGGATTCTCTGCTTTCACACTAGATATTTAAATGAGAATATATTGAGCTTCTGATATTGAAATCAGGCAATTCAAAAACTCAAATTCATCTACACATACAGGACTACAACTTTCATGAAGGATTCGAATTTAGATAAAATCATTTTGAAGGACAGAATTAAGATGCAATCTGGTTGGTCGAAATGGGTCTCCTGATTTGATTTGGAAACTAACAATACCACGTATCCCAATACGACTGAGAGTCTGACATAAGAATAGTGGGTCTTAGGACCCAATAAAGGTTCAAATCAATCATTTAACATGTCATGAATGAAATAATATAGCTGGGATGGTCGGATATTGCAAGAAACCAAATCAGAATCAAAGTCTAAATTGCAACAGAGTTGGTATTACAACAGAATCGTGACAACAACAGAATCAGTTTTTAACACAAATTCTGAGAGATTTATCCAACCTTAAAGACCAGATAAAGAAGTAATGAATTTAGCATCATAAAGACTCCTAATTAGCCTAAGAATCCTGAAGATTTTGGTAGCAAAGAGGGAGGATAAAGAGAGCAAAACACAGCCGAAACATGGCCCAAAAAACATTCTTTTCTTCTCTGCTTTTGTCAATTTTCCAGCAACTATGAACTAAACTCCTGAATTTGATTCAAGAGGGATACACACCATCCCCATCAGCACGCTGTGAGAAGTAACGTTATTATTGTAAGTCTTTTAGATTCAAGTATTTATTTTTTCTTATTCAGAATTATGCTATTGATTGTTATTCAAACTTATTGAATTGTTTTGAGATGACATATATGCTTTCTAGTTTCTTTCAATCCGTAATTATTGCTAGAGACTAAAGTAAGAAGCAAAAGAATTAATTTGATTGCTGCAACTCGCATCTTGATTTATTAGGGAAGAATAAACTAAGTTAAAATTGTCAAGCCTTTGAACGTTTGCTTAGAATAAATATATAGATTTTATTCCTAAGACTACTGCCGAGTGAATGAAAATTGCTTTCAATATTACATTCGTTTGATGATAAGAAATTGATTAGAGAGCTTTTTCTAATTAATATACTCGTAATCTCATCGTTTTTGCCTGAGCTTTAAGGGATATCAGATTTATTTACTTAACATGAAAGAATATTTATTTTACTTCGATGATTAACAGATTTATAGGGATTGATGTGTGGACCCTTGAATTGATTTAATGACATATCAATTTATTATTTTTAGAATTATTGTTTCTTGATTTTTTCATTCATATCCCCCGTTCT
The DNA here is from genome assembly GCF_000002775.5 of Populus trichocarpa. NCBI lineage: Eukaryota > Viridiplantae > Streptophyta > Magnoliopsida > Malpighiales > Salicaceae > Populus > Populus trichocarpa. The sequence goes on from NC_037295.2 coordinate 3,649,950, forward strand.
TTCTCATTTCGGTACACTGTAAGAAGATTAAGCGAAATTCCCTTGGATTCAATCTGGTTTTCACGATCATACTACAAATTTATTTTGTTTGTGATAGTTAAGTCAGAATTATATTTTGGTGGTTTCGACAACCTACCAATTACCAACGAGAGTTTTTCCGACGGAATGTTTCTGTCCGTGATCCCGTCGGTAACATACATACCAATGCACTGTTAGTATAAATACTGACATAAAAATTTAAAAAATAAATGAAATTAGATCATACAAGAATATTCTTTGCTGTGATTGCAGGGAGTCATGTTCCATGTAGATTGTAGAAGAAAAAGTTACAAAAGTGAAAGTAGTTTACTTTGAATTTTAATTACAGATTCCTGGAACTTTTTGGGAATTGGAAGTTGAAACAGAGAAAAGTGGAAAAGCTAGAGGTAGTTCAGCATGAAACTTGAGTAAGTCCTTCCAAAGCTCTTAAAATCCTACTGAGTTTTTGCTAGGCCAAAAGGAATTTTTTATGGAAAAATAAAATAACATAAGATAAAAGATTAGTATTGATTTCTTTGTTCGAAGGAAGACTAAACACTGACTGTTGACGTTTGATACCACATTGTAATGATGCCAATGTTAGGTAGGTCAAATCAGCAGCACATGCCAAAATTTGCTTTTGGAAGTGGGCAGCCAGAACTTTTAAAAAGAAGACGACTTTTATTTAACAAGAGCTATATGTGTTTGGTAGCGTGGTGGTGGAAAAGAAAAATTACCGTAACTGCAGTAAGAGTTCCCACCGGTTGGACCAAAGCATCTTCTAGAATTTGGAAGACGTATGCTTCTAATTTATCAGCTTCTTGATCATTGCTTTCGTGGGCTCGCTGCGTCTTGAAATCCTAAACTATTATGTGGTTCAATCTATTTAGTCCTAGTTGTAGGAACGGGACTTGGCTATTCATATCATTTCTGAAAATGCCAGAGCTGATGCTGATGCTGATGCTTCAAAATGCTTGTATTTTTTTTATAGATAATCCACTAAATTGTTTGTGATTTGCATGTAGTTTCGGTAATGGAAAGTTTTTCTTCTTCTCATCGATTACATTCTATCTCTTTGTAGTTTACCTGAATATTATCATTAAGAAGTGGACAAGAAAGAAACGTGCAAGTTTGTGCTCTTCAAATCAACTTCATAGTCATAGGATCATATTCTTGATAGAAAGATGCAAATAAAAAAGAATAACTTAGAAAAGATGGTTATGCAAATCATATTTCTGGGTCAATGAGAATGCAATCCTGCCCTCTCATATTGCTGTAGAAGGGACAGACAACCACTCAAATAGAAACACCATTCTAACCTATATATGCTCTTGTAAGTGCACCAATACCAAATAATTGGTAGGAGATTAGATGAATGGCCTACGCACTCGTCGTTAACCATAAATGAGGATTTAATTAGTTGTCTGTTCCCTGCTCAACAATTTTCATTTTAGGTTATATCTGAAATAGTTCAGGTTTCTGGAAGTATTATTAGCAATACATCATTTTCAAATATGAGCTATAAGAGCCTTCCAACACCGGAAGCAGAAGGAAATCTCATGGATAGCTTTATCTTTAGATGATGACATGATAATGATTTACTTCAGAATGTTGGAGTTTTATACAAAGAAAAAATGCAGAATACTCACACACAATCTCTCTGAACTCTATGTTCATTAATGGCTTACATGAAACAATGTAAAATACGTAGTATTTATAGGCTTTAATGAAAAATTCCAGTTGCTACGACTCCAAGCTTTTTCTACAAATGATAAAAAGTATTAGCTTTAAGAGGCTTTGTGAAAATAACAGTAAAATTGCTCACTTATTTTCACATGAATTAGTCTAAGTTGTTTTTTCTTCGCATGCTCTCTTATGAAAGAACAAACACAAGAAGCAACTGCAACATAATCTGTTTCACAAGTTGAAAGTGCAACAATTAATAGATTGTTTCTTAAAAGACTATGTAAATGCTGCTTCATCTAAACAAAATACAAAGCCAATCATCACAATTTCTAGCCCAATTACTATCACTATAATCAGCAAGTTCAAGGTTTCATGAAGATGGATAAAACAAACCATAACTAGATATTAACAAACTGTAAAATCCTTTTGGCTGCCTACAAGGGAGAAATTCTCAGACTTCCCCCCATGTATCTACTAACCAAATTTGGTTTAAACCAGTATCAGGCCTAGTCTAGTTAAGTAACGTAAACACCCAACAAGACTCTTGTAATAAGTTGGATTCACCAATGCCTGCTTTTTCTTTAGTCAACTTGGTGCCACTCTCAGTTGGAGTATCAATTGATTCAGATGACAATCTTCCATAGTAAACTTTTTTAAAATCTCTACTAAATATTTTTCTTTTGAGATCTCTACTAAATATTTTTCTTTTGAGATGAAAATTCCACAACTACTTTGCTTTACTTCAGTTCCTAAACAAATACACCATGAGTCCCAAATATTTTGTTTCAAACTTCTTTACCATAGATTACTTTAACTCTTTAATCATGAAAGGATTATTTTCTGTAAATATTAAATCATCTACCTATGGCAAACAAACAAAACATCTTTTCAAGAGTAAGTTTTATTTATAAAGCATGCTCATATGAACACTTAAGAAACCATTATTCTAAGTAAAATAAGCATCAATTCTAAAATTTCATGCTCGTGGTGCTTGTTTGAGCCTGTAAAGTGCTTTACTTAGCTTAGATATCGTTTGTTCTTGCCCTTCAACAATGAACCTAGGTGGTTGCTTTACATATACTTTTTTTTATGACATCCATCAGTGATGGAGTCAGGATTTTTTAAATAAGGCGGAAAATTACTAATAAATATTTGATATTATATATTATACATACATGTGTTATATATATAAATTAATTTGAAATATATATACCAACTCAAGTCAAGCAAAATTAATTTAAGAATATTTTTAAAATGAAAAAACTTACATTATAATTGTTCTCTTCGAGATTTTATATTTTAAAACTGCTTTATAATGATTTTATTTTTAATCTCATTAAAAATATCTTTCTCAATATATACAACAAACTTTCATTCATCTATTTCTAAATCTTCCAAGGACTAGGAAAGTTCTTGACAACAATTCTATGCTGACATATGGTACATAACATCTAAAATCATAGATTAAAAGGATTGTCACAAATTGATGTTGTTCTTGCTGACTTGTTGTTTTGTATAAGTGGATTACACATAAATATTAACTATTTTCTTTTTAATTTATTTATTATGTCCCTAATTTTTTTTAGTTGTCCTATACTTCATTTTTAATCATTAGTAAATTCATTATCATCATTTTTCATATGAAATTCATAACAAAATACTTATCAATTCATCAAACTCATTTCAATTCATATCCATTAGCATATAATATTACCCATACACATATTAAATCAACAAACCCATAAATTATTATAAACCCTAACATTTTCAATAACTAATTATAAAGAAATAAAACTAAAATTAGATAATGAAACAAATAGAAAAGATGAAGAAAACTTTCATAAAGCATAAAACATAAGAGGTTACTTGCTTAACTAATTAATAGCTTAGGGCTTGAAGAGAAATTTTGTAGAAGGAAGAGAGCCAGGAACAATAGTGAAAAAAGAACGAAGAGCTTGGATCAATTAGTAGCTAACAAAAAAAATTAACCATGTAAAGCTCTTATATTAATATTTTAATATAACAAACTAGTTACAGATGACTTTACTTGCAGTTTTTTATAAGCAGAGAGAGTTATATTTTTATCCTACTTGGGCTTATGCGATCTCAGCTGCTATTCTTAAAGTTCCACTTTCTTTAATGGAAGCTTTTGTTTGGACAACCCTTATTATGTCATTGGTTACAACCCTGAGTTTGGAAGGTGAACATCAGATGCAGAGTGAAAATTATCAGCAGATAAAATGTAGAATGACTGTTAATTGGGAGAGGGGAGGGGGCAATTGCCCCCCTTGCCCCTATGTGGCTCTGCCACTGACATCCATTAAGAAAGATTGAGTTTACATCTATATGGAGAAAGTTCCAGTTCTTTTAAGTTGTTAATAAGATTAGCCATCTCATTATTTCAAGTCGAGCCAACACAACAAGCACTTCTTTATAATTTACTTCATATTGTTGCTTGTAACCTTTTGTCACCAACCTAGCCTTGTATTTTTCTACCTCACCTTGTATATTTCCTTTTGTTTTGAACACCTATTTGACACCAATTTATTTGTGTCCTTGAGGAAGTGTAAAAAGCTCCCTAGTATTATTAATGTTAATGGCATTTATTTTATCTTCCATTTAGCTTCTTGAGAAGCTTTTTCAAATGTCAATATGGATCATAATTTGCAAAAAGACATAGCATGCTAAAATCATCAAAGTCAATTCTTTGTGTGCCATCGTGTGTGTGTGTGTGTGAGATATATATATATATATATCTATCTCTTGAATGCCATATATATCTCTTGAATGCTCTTTGTCTTTCTTGAAGCTGAACTAGAGGAGTCATATGGTCCTGGCTGAATTTCAACTTGAGAAGGTGATGTTGGCACAATCTGATTTTCTATTTCATTTTTTCCTCTTGTTCTTCTTCTAAAAGAAGTTGTTGCAGCTACCTTTCATTACTCCAATTCTATATTTTCTCTTCATTAAACTGAACATCTGTTTACATCATCACTTAGTGATAGAATTATAAAACTTATAGCCACAATAATTATCTCTATACCTTTTTAGGATTTTATACCAAGCTTAGTCCTCTTTTCTTCTTGTATTTTGGCATATGCAACATTGCCAAAAACTCTCAAGTGATCAATGTTTGGCTTATGCAAACTCCATGCTTCTTTAGGTATGATATTGCAAAGATATTTTGTAGTAAACCTGTTCAGCAAATATTTAGCATAATCAACAACATCCCATAATTCTTTAAGACATTTTTTTCCCAATATACATCTAACCTTATTAAGAATGATTTTATTCTTCCTTTCATACACCCTATTCTATTATAATGTTTGAGGCATGGTTAGTTGATGAACAATGTCATTTTCTTTATAAAAGTCATCAAACTCATATGAGATCTATTCCTCACCTCTATCAATTTTCAAACACTTTAAATGACAACCACTTTGCTTCTAAATAAGGATTTTAAATTATTTAAATATATTTAAAAATGCATTTTTTTCTTTCACCAAGTAAACCTAAGTTTTACCACTATAATCATTTGTAAGGGTAAGAAAATACCTACTACCACCAACTGATATAGGCTTGAGAGGACCACACACATCTGAGTGTACTAAATTGGGAGGCTGAGCTGCTCTGTAACTCTTCCTTAGAAAAGTCTTTTTTTGCTGTTTTTTCATGACACATATCTCACAAAAGCAATTTAGATGATCAATCTTTGACAAACTTATCACTATATTGTTTTTCTATAAAAACTTTAAAGCACCAAAGTTTAAATGTCCATATGAAAGATGCTAAATGGTGTATTCATCACCACTAATTTCTTTGAAGCAGTTTGATTGGTAAATATTCAAGTTCAATGGGAACATTCTATTCTTAGCCATTCTTACTTACGTGATCAGAACATTATTATTATCACATATATAAAAGGATATGTTCTTTATCAGTGCAACAAAGCCTTTTTCAAGGAACTGAGGCTCAAGATATTATTTTTCATTTTAGAAACATAATAAACATTAGAGATTTATCGATGCTTATCATTTTTAAGTTGAAGAAGAATTTTACCTTAATTTGCCTTTAACTAGTCTTTGTTATAAACCACCAAAGGTGATGTTGCTGTTGTGTTCTTCATTAAGCTCAATAAGAACTTCTTTCATACTATATATGTTATTTACTACTCTTGTAACAAAATACCAAGTGCTTGGATTGCATGACTCAAAATTTTCATAAGCTAACAATAAAGCAGGCTCTTAATCAACATTTTTTTTAGCCAAGTTCATCTTTGTCTTCACCAACAATGTTGCAATAACAATTTGAAGCATAATGGCTAAATTCTTTGAAATTGTAACATTGAAGTTTTGATATATCATACCTCCAACTTGACCAACTACCATGACCTCAACCTCAATTTCTACCATATTCTCTTGGAAAAGAATTTTGATTGCCATCACGTCCTTCATGAGTTTCATGGTTTCTATATGACCTGTCGCCCTTTTCTTTTCTATAAAAAGCTACCCCTATTTGAAAACCTCTTCTACTAGACTCATTCTTGTCCTTTAAACTTAGCTTTGCTTCCAATGCTTGTTCTAGTTATCTTCCTTCTCTTTTATTTGCAATCTTTTGCTCATGGGTTTAAAGAGAATCTATAAATTCTTCCACTGTCATCTCTTTTAAATCTTTTGATTCTTCTATTGCTACAATAACATGATAAAATTTAAGTCTAAAGATCTCAAAACTTTCTCCATTACTCAAACATCATTCACCATCAGAAAATTATCAAATACAAACAGAAAAACTAATAAAAACAATATCATCGGTAAATTACAGTGATATTTACCGATGAAATATTACATTGCTATTTCCCTCAATATTCATCGATGAAAAATTTATGTCGGTGACTACTAGAGGAATTATAGTTGGGAATGAAGGAATGAAAAAAATATCATGTCATTATTACAGACAGAATTATTGAGAAAATATGCTCGTTGGTAATACTTGTTGGTGGATCTGTCAGTAATATTTAAATTATAACCTGACAACTGACCTCCCCTCTTCCCCTCCCCTATTTCTTATTGTTTCTTTTTATTCTGCAGAAAATAACACACAACATCCCTTTATTTTTTCACAAATCAAGCTCTTATCATCACAAATCTGGCCAAACTAATACTCAGTTTGTCAGTATCTCTATTCTGGTTCAATTTTTTTTTAAAGATTCACCACATCAAGCAAAAATATCCTGTTTTTTGTTACCAATTTTTAAATTGTTGTTTTTTTGGCATCTTTATATAGTATATGTAGTTTGTTTGTGTGTGCACTTTTTTTTATAACTTTTTCCTATAGAAATTTGTTGTGTGAATGTATGATTTATACATGTTAGGGTTTGTTTGAGATTTTAAAAAATTATGCTTGTTTGTCCTTTGATAAAATTGAGTTTAATTTTTAACTTAGGTGTTTTATAATGAAATAAATAATGGCTTATTTACTGGACACATTTCATATTTTGTCAATTTTATTGTTAAGTTGAAAATTTTGATAAATTTAGAGGAATTTGAATTTTTGAAGAAAATTGATAATGATTTAAGGATATTATTAAAAAAAATTGAATAAATTTGAGTTAAACCATTGATAGCTAATTAGTTGGGTACCAATAATTTGTTTAGTTCACAATATATATATAGGTTTCATATAAATCATTAATGATTGTTCTTGGATGTATCGAGTTTCACCCGAAGGGTTGTGCAAGATATATTATTGTAATGAGGTTGAGGGTTTTTATTAATTATGCACTATCTAATATGAAAAATATTAGCGGAGGTGGTATTAGATATCTATGTAAGAGGTGTAAAAATAAAAAGTCTCAATCTAGTTGTTGTTACGATGCATCTTCTATAAAAAAGATTCATGGAAAAATATTTGTGTTGGTTTGCACTTGAAGAACCATATGTTTACGAAACTATAATAGAAAGGAAGGCTGAGTCAACTTCTAGTTCTAACAACGTGCATGAAGTTGTAGATGGTAATAGTAATCGTTATAAAAGAACTAAATGCAGATACAATCAGGTTTTTTAATCTTTTAAAAGATTTCTACGAACCATTATGAGATGAGTGTATAAATCACAGTAAATTATCATACATTTGAAGTTTTCTCTAATGCAACTTGAGCCACAATTTCTAATGCAGCTTCATCATGCCCTCGATAAATCATAAACAAGGCTTTGTTATCTCTCTTTTTAGATTTTTAAGAATTGTCATTTCCGCATTACTCGAGGCTGTTTTTGCTTTTGTTGATTCTAGTTCAATATACCCATCTTTAATCAATTCCTAAAAATATAAATAGCCTAAGAGAATTTTAAATTGTATAAATAATAGGTTATATCTTTTGTTTTGTGAGACGAAGAATTTAAGATTAAAACTGATTGTTGCTGCTGCTACTACTAGAAGCCATTACTTATCCAAGTTTTGATACCAAGTTTGTTGAAGTTTTATACAAAGAAAAGTGGCAGAATCCTCACACACAATGTCTTTGAACTCGATGCTTATTAATAATGGCCTACATAAAATAATGCATAATACATAATATTTATAGGCTTTAATGGAAAATTCTAATGAAGAACTTTTACAAACCTCAAAAGTGCTAAACTAAATATGAATTTGAATGTGTTTCAAATCCCATGTAAGTACTTTGTATCAAGTACTCTTGCTAATATTCATAAAACAACTTTAATGCTCAACTCAAAAATGATTTACTGGTTGTTTCTGCATGGTTATTTCATGGATATAGCTGGTGTGATTCTTTTTCTTTGTAAATGATCAGATGTTGAACTTGTAGCTTCTGTGATAATGCGCTTTATCACAACCTAGATCAGGTCACTGACTTGATCATTCCTTACCTACTAAAAGTTAAAAATTTCTTTCTGAAATAATCGGACTTGAGGAAGTTGGAGCTTATCATAATTTAGATAATTTGTCCACCGGTAAAGTAGGCTCTACAGGGTAAAGCTTGATTGAAAAACAAAAATTGTCACAAAAGGGAAACGTGTCTCCTTGTAGTTCAGACTGTGCTATGCAACAACCAAAATGGAGCACTGAAGTCACACACATCATACATCATACATGTCGAGCTGTTTAAGCGTATGACATGATAGAGACATGCCATATTATTTAGTTAGATGACAAGCTGTTTGCTAATGAGATTAGCACAGACTTGCACTTTTCTTTCTTTAGATTGTCCACGGCCCTCCTTTCGTGACTGTGAAATCAACCAAAAAGGGAGTTACCTAATAAGTTTACTAAGAAATAGGTGGATATCCATTGGCCAATATAAAGTTATATGTGCCTCATGCGGAATAGATTATGGGAGGTTGATGTAGCTAGTTCCTAAAATGCTTTGGAGGCATTTTCTTGTAACAAAAAGAAGAGGGATAATACTTGTAGATGATATCATGATGCTAGACTATATACCATTTCTAAAGAAAGAGCTTGCATAAACCTACTTCGTTTTGTTTTTTGAAAGAGTGGTTACCTTCTTTCAATATGATTATGCGGGTATTAGAATCAGAATAGGATTTGTTGTTATGGTTTGACACGAAAAAATATATGAGATCAACAAAAGCTAGCTGCATATGAATAACCCTCAGAAAGAATAGCATCTTTGAAAGCTGATAATATTGCTTCTGTTGATGATTGCTGGATGGAACAAAGAATATCAAAGGAAATTGAAGAAAAAACGTACAAACTGCATACCTAAGAGATGATCTCCATCTCATTATTCAACTTAAAAATAAAGTTGAAATCCAAGTCATTATTCAACAACCAACTTGGTTCTTCCGTTCACCACCTAGAGTTCATTATCATCAGGCTCACTATTCACAAGCTGACAAGGTTCGCCACAAAAATCCATCTTTCTACTTTGTGATGATGAGATTCTCAAAAACATTTGCCTTTTTGTATATTTTAGAGGCACCACCAATTTGGAATAGGAATATATAATACAATGTCTTTCCACCTTGTCACAAAAGTGACAAGATCACTGACTAGCAAGAACATGGTCAATCTACACAAGGATATGCACGTGCTATGACCTGATTTAACCTTTCTACATTCATGCTGTAGACTTTGTAACAGTAGTCTAATTTCAAATCATCAACTAGCCTTAAGGATAATGATGCTAGCCCTAGATTCCTACTGGTTAATACTTCTTTAAGCCAACTGCTGAAATTCCTCTTAATTCTCTTCTAAGAAGGATAATGTTATACAGCAAGAGGCTATTTGCTGTCCTTGTATTGCAGAAACTGTAGAGACAGTAACCAGATTTTTGGGTGGTCTTTTTTTTTATATATAATATTTGCCACTTCTAATTGCATAGACAAGTCAATCATTCATCAATTACATTCTTTAATTCACTGAAATTGTATTAAAATTTGTTTGGTGATTTTGCCATTGCTCCTGGGATATTCTTGGCTAGGATCAGTATTATAAACATGCTGTGAATGTTCCTAGTATGCTATCATTTGATTTCCCCCCTTCCTAATTCTAGTGTGATCAAGGGAGGGACTCGAACTTTAGATTTTCCCTCTGTCCCATGCTTTTCAAAGTTCAGTACTATACTACTGCTGTCAGTTGAAATTATAGTTAAGCACCTTCCTTGTAAATTCTAGGTTAACTGTTGCTGCTGACAACAGATTAAATTAAGAAGCAAAAGACAAATTAATAAGTTTGGGGATTAGATCCAAGCAAGATCATGGATTTATGTATGCAATAAGAGAGGATATGAGAAAGCAAAGATATGAGTGGATGCATATACAAATATGGTTAAGAGTCCAATCAAAACTCTTTGAATATCTTCCAAATTCTCACCCTTTAGTTCAACCACTAACTTTTAATTTCTTTTTTTTTATTCTCTTTGATTTATTTCCTTATTGAAAGACTTTAAACAAGAGCAAACTTTGACTAGTCTTTCTAAGAATCAAGAACACAAAGAAAATTATTTCATTTCAGCAATGACTCAGAAAGTTCATGCCTATCTCCATGCTTCTTAGAGGTAGGGATATATAACAATATCCATGATCAAGAATAGATACGCACAAGTTCAACTGAGGTTGTAGAAATATGAGAATTTTGTTGATTAATTGGTTTGAATATAATGAGAAAAATATGAAAAGAATCCATAGAATATATCTCTCTATCTATATCATATCATATGTAATAGTAAATCATAATCGAATTCTAAATAAAATCCATTAAATATTCAATTTGGAGATTGAAATGACATATGGAATGTTAGATTGGGATGAATCTATTATTTAATGTATGTGATATGTCTATGTAGATATGCAATACAATAAAATCCACTACTAGATTTAATAGTTTTACCGACAGAAATTTCTGTCGGTGTTTATACTAATATTTTGTTTGTGATTATTTTACTGATGGAACGGAAACCATCCGTCAGAATCACTAACATTCCGTATGTAATTTCTGGTCTGTTGGTAAGTCCGTCGTTAATAAATTTACCGATAGCTTTATAGATAGACCATGCGCGCTAAAAAAAAAAAATACCTGTTTCAATCCATTGGTAATTCCCTTGGTGACATTTACAATAATTCTTTTTAAACTCTCTGGAACATACCGACGAAATAATTTCATCGGTGATTTAACAGTTGCAGGGGGATTTGCTATAATTTTTTCTAACTCTCTAGAATATACTGACGGAATTATTTCATTGGTAACCCCGTCAGTAATAATTTAAAAAAATATATTTTTTAAAAAATCTATTGAACATAAATAGAAAATAATTTTAAAAATAAATTATATAAAATTCAAGTATTTAAAAATCAATTATCTTAATATAAAAACCAAATATTTATTACAAATTTATATATTCAAATACAATGAAACTAGAATAGAGGTGGCGCTGGAGAAGAAAGAAGAGGCTAGTTGTCTTTGGGACCGTGAGGCCGATAAAGGGGTGCACATGTACCACCCATCTGTGATCTCATATCCATGACCATTCGATAGAGTTATTCATAATCCGTAAAGAGTTGTTCATATTTTTCATCGAGATGGGCTATACATTCTTGCACTCTTTGATCTAACAAGGCCGTGAACTTCGGAAACTGAGTGCTTAGGACCAATTGCGAGTACCCAATGGTTGAAACACTACGAGCCCTCTGCAAGTTCTCGGCTGTAGTGTTAGAGAGTTCGTACAACCGATTTCTATTGGATCCACTAGACGATCATGTCTCCAACCACAAATCCGGATCAAAATCCGGGTGGGTTGAAGGGTCATTCTTGTATCTCTTTTTTAACAGGCTGTTATATGTCTCCTGTAAATAAGAAAATAAAATCATCAAATTCAAGTAAATAATAACTTAAGAAAAAAAAAATGATTAAAACCAATGTACCACAAAGTGTTGAGCTCAGCTGTCGATGAACTGTTGCACCTCTTTTTGATAGTCATCACTTCGCACGTGCGTTTCCACAAAAAGCTCCATTGGGCTTGACTCGCGTTCAAGAACCGTAGCCTGCAAGATGAAAATGTTGTCAGCTAAATATATTTATAAATAACAACAAATAAAAAAATAGATGTAATTAAAATAAATCTTACCATCCGCTTCGCATGCGAAATGAACGAAATGAAGCCACCAGTGTGCGTGGTAACGGAACTGTGAATTTGCCAGCTCTGATTCCCTCGGTATATACCGACGACATATTCCTGTTGGTGGTTACCGACAGATTTAGTGATGGAAAAATTTGATCGGTAAATGTCACCGTAATATACCGATGAAAAAAATCTGTCGGTGTTTCCATTTGTATTCATCAATGTTTTGATAATGATGTTAAAAAAAACCCACAAATAAAAAGCACACAAAAACATAAATTAATTAATTTAAATTCAACAAACTACAAAAAATAAAGAAATATATTAATTGCTAAAGATTGTGTTAAACAAATAAAAGTATCATAAATTAAGAGCATTAAAAAACATAAAATAGTACTTTAAATAACAAACCCAAAAAAAATAAAAATTAAGAAACATAGTAATTGCTAAGAAAATTGTACGTTTTTTTTATAAAATGCATGTTGACTATTTAACAAGGATACAATCTACATGAGATGAAAATACCATAAATTAAGCACATAAGCCATAAAATAATAAATTTAAACTCAATAAACCAAAAAAAGAAATTAACATTTTAATTCCTAAAAGATTGTTTGCTATATGATTGTTATATAACAAAATCTTACCAAAGTTTTTAGCAAATATTATTAAATTAGCTTTGGTAAATCTTATGCCATTTTGGAAGTATTATTGCTTGTTATATTTTAAAAAAAGCATATAATTTTCTAAAATAATAATAATAATAAAAAACAATCACCTATGTAACAACCGACTATTGGCTTGTTAACAAGTAAAACAACAAATAATATTTGATTTTTTTAATTGATTTTCGCGCGTGAAGGCCTCATTTGACCATTCCATAATCTTCTCCTCAAATTATTCTCCTATAAATCCCTTAAATCCATAGTTATTTGAAACAAATTGTTATGGGTTTGATAACAAATCTTCATGTTGCCTAAAATGAATACATTTATAAGCATTGTTCTTGGCAATAAAGCTATGAATAATTGAGAAGAGAAGTCTTTATAAGTCAATAATAACAGGATTTTATAATCATATAATATTATGCTTCCAACCCACACAACAACAAATGGAAGGGTCCACCATGTTAGAGAAATTTAGGATGGAAGCAAATATAGAGTTGGCTTAGAGGTGTGAAAACACTATCTTTAAGGTGTTTATTTGTCCCACACAAAGACAACACCTCCAGGATACAACTAAGCCCTCTAAACCTCTAAAAGAATGAGAAGATAAGACCAATAAAAGAATGTCTTTTTGTTGTTATTTCTTTTCTGTATAGTAACATGCTTTTATAGACTTGAAACATAACGATGAAACAGTATGACTGTTCATCAAACAATATGACTATTGATGAAACAATATGACTGTTCATCAAACATTATGACTATTGATGAAACACTATGGTTGTTCATCAAACAATATGATTGTTGATGAAATAATATGATTGTTCATCAAATAGTATGACTATTCATATTGAGTTCCAAGTTCCAAATGATATTATAAATATCCATATAATAACATTAGGAAGCCAAATAGGAGAGTTTGTCCATCATGGCTTAATTTACTACACAATAGAAACCCACACTTAGAAACATTAGGAGGGAGTGTTTCTTTCCAATGTGGAATAAACATCTTTTCTTTATTCATTTACAAACTACACCAACAATCCCCCACTAGTTTGTAATGAAGGTCTTTTCACTTGATAGAATTATGCTTACAAGAAGGTATTTTGCAATTTAAACCTTCAATTAGTGTTAGAACTTGAATCCTACTAAAGTTATTGGTGTCCGCAGATTAAATCAAAACTTTTGTTGTAGAATAAAAGATACTACACACATAATACTATCCAAACTCTTAAAGAGGTTTACAACTGTTTAGCACTATTATGGCCATGTGCTAAAATCATAATTTTTTTTCTTGAATATTTACAAGAGAAAACCCTAACTCTTGTCAAAAGCGGCACCACTTTTATATTCATATAGGTGAAATTATACATGTCTTTATTACATTAGACACGAACTTTAAATTCTATTAAGAGCCCACGCTCATCCTACTTTTCGTAATAGAACACACTGAATACTATCAGAATAGGGACTCAAATTAATTATCAGTGTCCAACAGATACAAAACAGTAACTTGTTATTACCCATTAAACTAAGAGATAAGCTTTTTGCTAATCCGAAGTTGGGTTCCTATTACTGGTATCTTTAATAACGAGTTTCAACCCCATTCCATTAGTTGTTTTTCGTACCATGTCTCTAGATAGTCCTTTTGTGAGCGGATCCGCTAAATTATTCACAGACTTCACATAGACAATGGTGATTACACCATTTGTAATCAACTCTCGAATATATCCATGTCGAATGCTTATATGTCTTGACTTACCATTGTAAATGTTACTATAAGCTCGAGACATAGTCGCTTCACTATCGCAGTATAAAGAAATGGCTGACATAGGTTGTGGCCACAACTTAATATCAAACAACATATTTCTTAGCCATTCTGCTTCTTTACCTGCAGCAGCTATAGCAATAAATTCTGATTCCATGGTAGAATGAGAGATGCATGTTTGTTTCTTAGATGCCCAAGATATTGCACCTCCTTCAAGTGAGAAAATCCATCCTGATGTGGACTTATTATCACTTGAACTAGTCATCCAACTTGCATCACTATATCCTTCCATCATAGCTGGAAAATCAGAATAAAACAAGCCTAAATCGATCGTTCTTTTTAGGTAACCAAAGACTCTTGCAATAGCCTTCCAATGATCTGTATTCGGCTTACTTGTATATCTTGATAACTTGGATATAGCAAAAGCTATATCTGGTCTTGTACAATGCATAACATACATAAGACTTCCAATGGCACAAGCATATTCTAGTTGTGCTACCGCTTTATCACAATAATCATTTAATTTCATGCTAAAGTCAAATGGGTTATTAGCCTCCTTTATATTGAGATGCTTAAACTTATCGAGCATTTTCTCAATATAATGTGACTGATTAAGTGCATAGCCATTACTATGTTTCTTAACTTTGATACCTAAAATTGTATCCACTTCACCAAGATCTTTCATTTTAAAGATAGAAGTGAGATACCTTTTGGTTTCAACTATTCCAATAATATTGGTGCTAAATATTAACATGTCATCTACATAGAGACAAATAATCACACCAGAATCTTTTGTAAATTTGGAATACATACACTTATCAGCACCATTGTGATGAAAACCATTCAACAAAATTGATTTGTCAAACTTTTCATGCCATTGTTTCGGAGCTTGTTTTAAACCATATAAGGACTTTACCAATTTACAGACTTTTTCTTCATTACCAGGAAGTATAAAACCCTCAGGTTGCTCCATATACACTTCTTCCTTTAAATCTCCATTTAGAAAAGCCGTCTTTACATCCATTTGATGAACATACAATTTATAAATTGATGCTAATGCAAATAAAACTCTAATTGATGTAATTCTTGCCACTGGAGAATAAGTGTCAAAATAATCAACACCCTCCTTTTGAGTAAAACCTTTGGCAACCAATCTTGCCTTGAAGGTTTGTATAGAACCATCGGTATTGTATTTTCTTTTAAACACCCACTTACATCCTATTGGCTTAGAACCTGGAGGTAAATCTACTAGGATCCAAGTATTGTTAGACAATATTGAATCCATTTCATCATTTACCGCTTCTTTCAAAAAAGCAACATCCCTAGAAGACATAGCTTGACCAAATATCTTTGGTTCATCTTCTATATTTAGGATCATAGGTGTCTTTTTTAATATTGTATTTATATCACCTTCCACTAAAAATACAATTGAATCAGTAGAAATAAAATCTGTATCTATGTGTTTTTCCTTTCTAACTCTTTGGCTTCTTCTAGGTTCACTTGAACCTATTACTTCTAGGTTTTTACGTTTTTCACTTAACGTTGAGCTAGGAGTCATTACTTTTAGATTTGGTTCTTGCACATTTGAATCACTTATGAATTTATATTCGATAAATTCAACATGTATAGATTCAACAATCACATTAGTTTCTAAATCCAAAAGTCTATAAGCCTTTGAATTTTGTGCATAACCAACAAAAACACTCTTAAGACCTCTGGGCCCTAATTTTGTTCTTTGAGGATCAGAACTTTTATAAAAAGCTACACACCCCCACACTTTAAAATAATTCAGATTTGGTTTTCTACCGTTCCATGCTTCATAGGGAGAAATAATTGATTTTTTAGATAGTACTCTATTATGAATGTGACATGCAGTAAGTAAGGCTTCACCCCATAAATGATTTGGTAATTTAGCATTCAAAAGCATGGCATTGACCATATCCACTAAGGTCCTATTTTTCCTTTCAGCAAGTCCATTATGTTGTGGTGTATAGGGTGCTGTCATTTGATGGATTATTCCGTTTTCCTCATAAAATGTAGAAAACTCCTTAGAAAAGTATTCTCCACCTCTATCACTTCTAAGAACTTTAATTTGCCTTTCCTTTTGATTTTCTACCATTTTATTGAATTCCTTGAATTTTCCAAAGGCTTCATCTTTAGTTCTTAACAAGTAAACATAGGTAAAACGAGAATAATCATCAATGAAAGTTATAAAATATCTTTTCCCACCCCTTGTTAACATACCATTTATTTCACATATATCAGAATGGACCAACTCAAGTAATTGAGAATTCCTTTCTACTTTAGGAAAAGGCTTCTTTGTCATCTTTGCTTAAATACATACTTCACATTTTTCTTTATTATTGTGTTGATATGAAATATAACCATGCTTACACATATATTTCAAATATCTATAATTTATATGTCCTAATCTTGCATGCCAAAGAAGAGAAGTAGATTCAACCATATAAGCAGAAATAACATTGATTTCATTAATACTGAACTTAAACATGCCATCACAGGAATAACCCTTTCCCACAAACATCCCACTCTTAGTTACAATAACCTTATCAGACTCCAAAACAATCTTGAACCCTTTCTTGCTCAAGAGACTAGCAGATACAAGGTTTTTTCTAATTTCAAGAACATGAAACACATTGAGTAAAGACAATTTTTGTCCAGAAGTAAAGTACAACTCAATAGTTCCTTTTCCCAAAACTTTGGCAGAATTATGGTTGCCCATCAAGACCTCTTCAGGTTTTTTCAATTCTTCATAAGTCTTGAACCATGCTTTATTGTTGCAAACATGAACTGTTGCACCAGAATCCAGCCACCAATCTTAAGTCTTTACAACATTAGTTGCCATATTTAATTCGGTAATCATTCTAATTTGAATGTTTGAAACCATGACAACTAACTCCCTGACTTCGTCTTTTTCAACCATATTCACTTTGAAAGAACCACATTTCTTGTTGAAATTCTTGAATCTGCACTCTTTTATATAGTGCCCTTTATTTCCACAATGGAAACAAACTCTATGCTTCTTATTAACATATTGTTTCTTCTTGAATTTGTTTCCTTTCTTTTGCACTTTCAGATTGTTTTGAGTCATTGTCAAACCAGTTTCAGTAACCAAATTCACTTTAGAATTTGTTGCTTGCAATTCACGCATACGAGATTGAACCTCAATTTGCAAGTGTGTTTGAAACTGTTCAAATGTATAATTGTCTGTAGAATGCAACATCTTCTTCCTATATTCATTCCAGGATGGAGGAAGTTTTGATAAAACAGCCCCTACTTGAAGTGAATCAGGAACTTTGATATCCAAATCACTAAGTTTTGATATCAGCATTTGAATTTCATGGACTTGATCCATGATTGGCTTATTATCAGTAATCTCATACTCAAAAAATTTTAAAGCAAGAAAACGATCAGAACCTGATTTTTCCTGCTTGTAGTGTGTCTCCAAGGCAGCCCGAATTTCTTTTGGTGACTTTAATTTGGAGAAGATGTCATAAAGTCGACTGGTCAAAGTATTCAGTATATGCCCTCGACAAAGCACTTCATCTTCTTCACGTTTTACTCTTGTAGTCTTAATAGTGGCAGATTCATCTTCTTGTGGTTCAGGTAGTGCAGATAGATTCGGATCAAGAATATAGTAAATCTTTAATGAACTAAGTAAGAATATCATCTTGTCCATCCATCTTGTGTAAGTCGTACCATCAAGAATATCATCTTGTCCATCCATCTTGTGTAATTCGTACCATCAAACCGATCTAGTTGAATTTTGACATCCTTAGCAACTTTGACGCTAGAATTCATATTTGTCTCCATCAAAATAAACACCTTAAAATTGTTAGAGAAATTTAGGATGGAAGCAAATATGGAGTTGGCTTAGAGGCGTGAAAACACCATCTTTAAGGTGTTTATTTGTCACACACAAAGACAACACCTCCAGGATACAACTAAGCCCTCTAAACCTCTAAAAAAATGAGAAGATAAGACCAAGAAAAGAATGTCTTTTTGTTGTTATTTCTTTTCTGTATAGTAACATGCTTTTATAGACTTGAAACATAACGATGAAACAGTATGACTGTTCATCAAACAATATGACTATTGATGAAACAATATGACTGTTCATGAAACACTATGGTTGTTCATCAAACAATATGATTGTTGATGAAATAATATGATTGTTCATCAAATAGTATGACTATTCATATTGAGTTCCAAGTTCCAAATGATATTATAAATGTCCATATAATAACATTAGGAAGCCAAATAGGAGAGTTTGTCCATCATGGCTTAATTTACTACACAATAGAAACCCACACTTAGAAACATTAGGAGGGAGTGTCTGTTTCCAATGTGGGATAAACATCTTTTCTTTATTCATTTACAAACTACACCAACACACCAAACCATGTTCATGCAAGAACACTGTAGAAGCTAAGAACACTGTAGAAGCTGCCTAAAAATCCATGTCAGAAGTGCCTTTAAGGTATCCAATATGATAGAATCACCATGCCACATAGGACTACTCTCCCAAATATTAAATTTTTAAGATTTATCTCTCCTTCAAACCCTCCAATGGTATAAATAGACATGCTTGCTTTCTTTCTTTCTCGTATCATCTTCGGCTTTTTTAGAAGCTATCTCTCAGTAAATTGTTTTTTTTTTCCAAAATGGATTTGGTACCTAAGGTGACAAGTTTCCTCACTTTGGTTTTCATTGCTTTATCCTCTTTGGAGCCTGTAGTCTGTATTAGACACTGGCAATTGTCTGGCCAGCCACTGGTAGACGAGCATCTTGTAACTAATTTGCCAGGCCAGCCAGATGTGAACTTCAAGCACTATGCTGGCTACCTTACAGTCAATGAACAGAATGGAAGGGCATTGTTTTACTGGTTCTATGAGGCCACTACTCATCCTGATAACAAACCTCTAGTCCTGTGGCTTAATGGAGGTAAGCGCGTGTAACATATATAATATCATCACTGGATAGGCAGCTTCCATTTTTTCCTAATGTTTTTAGGCCAAAATGAAATCCACATAAACCCCAAGAAAGAATGATTACTATATGTAATCTTTTTAAAATTAATGCCCCATTCAAATCTGTCCTTTCGGCTCAGAAAAAAAAAAGGCTGGTCTAGTTATTGCAGCATCCTTCGTGGTGCCTCAGCCATAGTGCACGGCATTTCAGGATTTACTAGACAATAAAAGGAGCCATATAGATGTTACAGGGGCTTGAAATCTACTATATAGTATATGTAGTGGGAGAAACTTTAGTCATCCTCTAATATACGTTATAATGTCTTCAAGGCCATATAGATTTGTACCAATCTTTTTTACCAAATCTATTCAATTCACGTATAATTTTATGTGCGTATTACAGTGGAAAAGGAAGAGCACATGCTCGATCGTTCATGTTGCCTGCTCTATAGACAGATCCCCATAATATATAAACAAAACCTCTGCTAATAAACAATTAAGGATATATTATCAAAATCTCCATTAATTCTTAGTCTCAAAGTGGGGCTCGTTTTTCTCCCTCTTTCCACCTCATCCAAAGCAAGTTCTTTTCAATAACTACTTATTCTATGTTCTCTAATGAGGTGACAAGATGCTCCATGTTCCAGGTCCTGGGTGCTCTTCTGTAGGATATGGAGCAACACAAGAGATTGGCCCTTTCATAGTGGACACTAATGGGGATGGACTTAAATATAATCCTTACTCTTGGAATACAGGTATATATGTGAGGCCCCACAATCTTATTTTTCTCAACACAAAGACCAGCTTTCTGACTACAAAATATGACACAAGCATTTATGGTGGCCCTTTGCATAATGCTCCATTATATCTGATTAATTAGAAAACTTGAATTCAACATTCTTTGTGTCCATGATGATGCAGAGGCCAATATGTTATTCTTAGAATCTCCAGTTGGAGTTGGGTTTTCATATTCAAACACTACTAGTGATTATAATATTCTGGGAGATGAATTTACTGGTGAGTTTCATGCTGACTCTTCTGTAGAAATTGTGTTATTATGAGTGCTTTTTGGACCATTTTGATTTTGGTATCAACAGAAAATCTTGAGTTTTTTCCTACCTCTTTGCCAGCAAATGATACCTATGCTTTCCTGCATAAGTGGTTTCTCCTGTTTCCATCATATAGATCGCGGGCGTTTTATATTGCAGGAGAGAGCTATGCAGGTATTTCACCTTGGCAATAATTTCCCGACTCGTTCTGATTAAACTCTAACCACACTGATGTTACTTTTTAACATGTATTAACAGGAAAATATGTTCCTGAGCTTGCTGAGCTTATAAATGACAAGAATAATGATACTTCGCTTTACATCGACCTCAATGGTATTCTGGTATGGTCTTGTAACAAAATCTTTATGCATAACTTTCCTGCTTGTTGATAGTATTTGCTTAAGAACTCAGTGCTTTTTATGGGCGTTACAGTTGGGTAATCCTGAAACAAGTGACGCTGAAGACTGGAGAGGTATGGTGGACTATGCTTGGAGCCATGCTGTCATATCAGATGAAACTCATAAGATAATCAGACAAAGCTGCAACTTTGACAGTAATGACACATGGAGTAACGATGATTGTGCTGAGGCTGTTGATGAATTACTCAAACAGTACAAGGAGATAGATATTTACAGCCTCTACACCTCAGTTTGCATAGGTGATTCAGCAAGTTCAGATGATAAATTTACACAGATCATGTTTAGGCGCTCATCCAAGATGGTAAATGATTTCAGATTTGCTGAATCCTGTTGGTATTAATCATTTCAGTGAAGTGGGAATATGGCCTTTTTGAATTTTCAAAATGGACTTATTTAGTTGTTTAATTGTTTTTGCTGGAGTATTCTGATGATGAAATTCTTCTACTGTAGATTAGTCACTACTTTAATCTTCACTTTTGATGAACTTTTGAAGTTCATGGGTATTGATACTTACTTATTTTTGAAGCAAAGTGTAAAGTGACGACCTAACTGTCAAATTATATTTATCAGATGCCAAGGATTATGGGTGGTTATGATCCATGCCTTGATGAATATGCAAAAGCTTTCTACAACAGACCAGATGTTCAAAAGGCTCTCCATGTCAGTGATGGTCACCATCTCAAGAACTGGAGCATCTGCAAGTAATGCAAACTCTCTCTATATTCTTCTCTATAATACCTATAACAACTTTTATTGTGTTTGTCCATGTTTTAAGTTTCATTGACACAAGGGAATTTCAATGGCTGCAAATTGAAATTCCAGTTAATCTTGTGAAATCCATGAGACATATATGAGTTTTTCTCAAAACTGAAAAATATTTGTGCTAATTTCTGGATTCAGCACTAAGATATTTGTTGAATGGTTGGAACCGAGGCCATCAGTTCTTCCTATATACAAGAAGCTGATTACAGCAGGACTTAGAATATGGGTTTACAGGTTTGTATCCCTGCACTGTGGAGACAGTAATCAATGATTCAATGAAATATTCTTCATCACCCTCACATTATCCTTTTTGGATGGTTCAGTGGTGATACAGATGGAAGAGTTCCTGTACTATCTACAAGATACAGCTTAAGTTCTCTGGGCCTGCCAATCACCAAGGCATGGAGACCCTGGTACCACCAGAAGGAGGTATTTACTATCTACAAACATGCAAAAACCTGAACTAAACTAAATCAAACCTTATTCAGTTATTCCTGAAGTAGATCAATCACTCAATCTATATTTTTCAAGAAAAGAATTATTGACAGTATCATCTAGGTATCACTAACAAAGGGGAATAATTCTTTGGATATTCAGGTCAGTGGTTGGTTCCAAGAATACGAGGGGCTAACATTTGCAACATTTAGAGGAGCTGGACATGCTGTGCCACTCTTCAAACCAAGCAACTCACTTGCATTTTTCTCAGCCTTTCTTCTAGGAGAATCCCTGCCTTCTGTGAGATAAATCAGCAGTGTTAAGAACCAGCCATCTTGTTCCTCAAAGTTTTTTCTCATCATACTATATTAGATTGTCAATATACGTATATAAATAAGAGAGCAAGATGCCTGTCAGCAAGTGTTTTGGGAAAACTAGACATAGAACATAATCTGACTCTTTCCTCTGTGGTTCCATTTTGTTGATGGTGGAGCCGTGGATTGAGGAGATCAATTTTGAGAATGTTTTCTCTTTGTGAAAAGAATAAACTCCTCGTACACAACACTTCAAATGGTAATCCAATTTTCAACCACATAAATTTCTTTTTTTCTCTTTTCCTGTTAAGCATAAAAATCAATTTTAAAAAAATCAAATAATTAATAAATAATTCATATTTGAACAAGCACCGTCCAATTGCTAACCAATTAAACTAGAACTCTAGTTTAAGTAATGAATGTCGGTAAAACAAATTAAAAATGGCATGAAGAACTAAAGAGATATAGTACGATAAAGAGAGACAAGAAGTGAGAGAACAAGAGATACTAGAAAGAGAAAGAGGAAGAATTTGTGTTTTAAGTGTGTTAGTGAAACATTGAGATTTTGAAGGACAAAGACAGAGATGAAATATGGACAACGACGTGGAGTTTTGAAGGTGACGTTCTTTGACAAACACATTCGAGATCAAGATTCCTTCAAAAGTCAGGAAGGTTTCTTTCTTCATCTCTTTTATGGAAGTTTTTTCATGGAGAATGAGATCAGTGATCCAAGTGGCGTTTGTTCTTGACATTAGGTTTTATTAGCAGCATATATTCACCTTCCATCTATAGATTATTGTACAGTTATTAGCATATATATTTCAACTTGATCTTTGGAATCATTAGCAGATATTCAACAATTGTTAGCTGAGATGTAGGATCGTGTTTTCCTTCCTCATGTAATATATACTACTGTAAATGGAGAATGAAATGTACAGAGTAGAACAATTCTCTTCTTCTTACATGGTATCAGAGCAGGTTCTCTGCATATTTCTATAAGCATATTTCTTCAACGTTTTTTTTCTGCAGCTATGTCAAATACCACATCCCAGGCAGCCTCCTCTTTCACATCACCATCCATTCAAGACATATCCTCACCATATTTCCTTCATTCCGCTGATCATCCTGGTGCCATTCTGGTCTCCACTCTCCTTAATGGTGATAATTATCCTACCTGGAAAAGGGCAATGAAAATGGCCTTGAATGCCAAGAACAAATTGGTTTTTGTCAACGGTTCTCTCTCCAAGCCAACATCTTCTGTTGCAGAAACTCAACTGTGGGAACGTTGCAGTGACATGGTCTTGTCATGGATTCTCAATTCTATTGATAAATCCATTGTTAGCAGTTTAATCTATCTTGCTTGCCCCCGTGATGTCTGGCTTGATCTTGAGGATCGATTTTCTCAAAGCAACAATCCAAGGATCTTCAAACTGAAACGAGACATTGCTACTCTCACTCAAGGCTCCATGACAATCTCTGCATACTTTACAACACTCAAAAGTCATTGGGATGAGCTAGCCATGCTCACTCCCACACCACAATGCACTTGTGGCATCTTAACAGAATTGAATCACATGCAAGATACTGAACGTGTTTTTCAGTTTTTAATGGGGTTGCATGACTCATATGCTTCGATTCGTAGCCAAGTTTTGGCTATGGATCCATTACCTCCTGTTAACAAGGTATATTCAACCTTGCATCAAGAAGAGAAACAACGCCTTCTTCATATTCCCAGTTTTCCAACTGAGTCTGCTGCTATGATGGCTCCTCGTCATCTTTCTCATCGTTTTGACAGTAAAGGACGAGGGCGTGGTCGTCCAAAATGTGACTATTGTGACCGTGATGGTCACTGGAGAACACACTGTTATAAGCTCAATGGATATCCCAGCAACAGACCTCAACCTCGTGGAACATTTGATAGAACGTCTGGTTCGTCAAAGGCAGCAAATAATGTCATTGGTTCTTCCACACCAGCTGGTTCCTCAAAAACTGAAAATGTTGTTACTGGTTCTTCAACTTCTACTGAGATAGCTATCCCTGGTCTCACAAGTGATCAATACAATCGGCTCTTGGAATTTTTATCACCCGTGAACACCAACTCTGCCAATTTTGCTAGTAACTCTGTCTCCTGTAACTCTGTTTCTTTTTCTAACCGAGAATGGATTATTGATTCAGGAGCTTCAGATCACATGACTTCCAGTTTTTCATCCCTTGATAACACTCAACTTCTTAATCAACCATGTCCTATTTCACTTCCAAATGGTGACATCGTCTCTATCACTCATACTGGCACATTGCGTATTTCTCCAGAAATTTCTCTTCCTAATGTTTTATATGTACCATCATTTAAATTCAATCTATTGTCCATTAGCAAACTCACCAGTACTCTTAACTGTGTTGCTATTTTTTTTCCTGACTTTTGTGTTTTTCAGGACCTATCAACGAGGAAGCTGATTGGAACGGGTGAAGTACGGGATGGACTTTACCACTACAAACCTTTATCTGTCTCTGTTTTTCATTCTCAACGCATTCCTGACTCTACTCTTTGGCATCAACGACTCGGTCACCCTTCTACTTCAAGTATTCCAACAACTTTAAATTTTCCAAAATCACATTTGCCTTGTGATGTTTGTGCTAGAGCAAAACACACTCGTTTACCTTTCTTTTTTAATACAAATAAGAGCACGTTTTGTTTTAATCGGATTTATTGTGATATATGGGGTGGTTATCCTACAGCTTCATATTCAGGTGCCCACTATTTTTTAACCATTGTGGATGATTACTCACGTACTACATGGGTTTATCTCATGCGTATGAAATCAGAAACTTTTACTTGTCTTACCAATTTTTATGCAATGGTTAAAAATCAATTTAATTGCACCATTAAGCATGTGCGCACCGATAATGGACAAGAGTTTTTATCTAATAACATCCAAAAAATTTTTCACGGCCATGGCATTCTTCACGAGCGCACATGTGTGGATACACCTCAACAAAATGGCGTTGCTGAACGTAAACATCGCCACCTTCTTAATGTGGCCCGGTGTTTACGTTTTCAAGCCCATCTTCCAATTTCTTTTTGGGGTGAATGCATTCTCACAGCCACTTATTTAATTAACCGCACTCCGTCACCCCACCTTAATCATAAGTCACCCTATGAACTCCTTTTTCAAAAACAACCATCATATTCACATTTACGAGTGTTTGGGTGTTTATGCTATGCTCAAACCACTCGCAAAAATCGCGATAAATTTTCTCCTCGTGCTCTACGATGTGTTTTCTTAGGCTATCCTCTCCATTATAAGGCTTATCGTGTCTACGATCTTGAACATAAAAATTTTTTCATTTCTCGTGATGTTACATTTGAAGAAAATATTTTCCCTTATCATCTCCTGACCCCAGATCCCACATCTTCCCCGGTTCTTCCCCTCCCTATCCCTGAAATTCCTTCTAACACTGTTTCTGCACAACCTATTATCTCCCCTCCGCTTCCCCCTACACACGAACTGTCATCCACATTGTCCACTACACCCCTTCCCACACGACCAAAACGAGTTGTCACCCGTCCCCCTTACTTAGCTGACTATATTTGCCCTTCTTTACCAAGGTCCTCCACTGCTTCACAGGTTTCAAGCTCTTCCTCAGGTATGGTTCATTGTCTCTCTTCTTTTTTGTCTTATAACCGTTTCACTCCTAAACATCTTGCCTTCCTCTCTGCACTCTCCCATCACCCTGATCCCACCTCCTATTCTGAAGCTTCCCGTCACCCTCACTGGCGTGATGCTATGGCAGCTGAAATACAAGCCTTAGAAGCAAATCATACTTGGACCCTTCAATCCCTTCCATCTGGCAAAACCCCAATTGGCTGTAAGTGGGTGTTCAAAACAAAATTTCGGGCTGATGGTTCCATAGAGAGACACAAAGCTCGCTTAGTGGCCAATGGATATGCTCAGGTAGAAGGTTTGGATTATCATGACACTTTTGCTCCTGTTGCTAAACTCGTTACTGTTAGATGTGTTCTTGCAGTGGCTGCAGCTCGGCATTGGCATCTTTTTCAGTTGGACGTCCATAATGCGTTCCTCCATGGCGACCTTGATGAAGATGTTTTTATGACTCCTCCACCAGGCTATTCCAAACATACGGATGCCCGTGTTTGTCATCTTCAGAAATCGCTTTATGGCCTCAAGCAAGCCTCTCGCAATTGGTTCTCCAAATTATCATATGTTTTACTTACTGCAGGTTTCGCCCAGTCACAAGCGGATCACTCCCTCTTCACTCGCCATCGGGGACAGTCCTTCACTCTAATACTTATTTATGTCGATGACATTCTCTTGGCAGGAAATGATCTCTCTGACATCAATAACTTCAAAGCCATGCTTGCTCAACGCTTTAAGCTTAAGGACCTCGACCAACTCAAATATTTCCTTGGCCTTGAAATTGCTCGCTCTCCCACTGGCATCTTCCTCACTCAACGCAAATATGCCCTTGACATACTTGCTGATAGTGGTCATCTTGGTGCACGTCCATCTTCTTTTCCAATGGAACAACATCTCAAGCTCAATCATTCTGATGGTGATCTGCTACATGATCCCAGTTCTTTCCGCCGCCTCGTTGGTCGTTTGATATATCTCACGATCTCTCGTCCTGACATTGTGTTCCCTGTCAATCTCTTAAGTCAGTTCATGCACCAACCCCGACAATCACATTATAATGCTGCTGTCCGTGTTCTCCGTTACCTCAAAGCTTCTCCAGGCCAAGGCTTATATTTCCCTTCTACCAATACTCTTCAAGTGTCAGCTTATTCAGATTCGGACTGGGCTAGTTGCCCGCTCACTCGTCGTTCCACCACCGGTTTTTTTATTCAGCTTGGCACCAGTCCTATTTCCTGGCGCACTAAGAAGCAACATACGGTCTCTCGTTCATCTGCTGAAGCCGAATACCGCGCTCTTGCTTCCACCACTTGTGAACTTACATGGCTCAAAACACTTTTACATGATCTTGGTGTCCACCACTCCCAGCCTATGTTTTTACATTGTGACAACCAAGCAGCTCTTCACATTGCTCAGAATCCTGTCTTTCACGAACGTACCAAACACATAGAAATTGATTGTCATGTTGTTCGTGAGAAGCTCAAAGTCGGCCTTATCTCCACACAGCACGTCCCTAGTCATAGTCAGCTGGCAGATATCTTCACAAAAGCTTTAGGCCGTGAAGCTTTCCAGGCATTATCATGCAAGTTGGGCATTACGGATCTCCATGCTCCAACTTGAGGGGGAGTATTAGCAGCATATATTCACCTTCCATCTATAGATTATTGTACAGTTATTAGCATATATATTTCAGCTCGATCTTTGGAATCATTAGCAGATATTCAGCAATTGTTAGCTGAGATGTAGGATCGTGTTTTCCTTCCTCATGTAATATATACTACTGTAAATGGAGAATGAAATGTACAGAGTAGAACAATTCTCTTCTTCTTACAGGTTTGGAAAAATTCTGAAAGAAGACGTTGATATCATTATCAAGCGAGACAAGTTTACTTGTCTCCCAAATGCTTGCTTATTTTTCATATGGAGGTTAAATTTGTTAGAAATCCTAAACTGGAATATAACATTGGTAATATATATATAAGTGAGTTTTTAATGAAAATTCCTCCATCATTAAGCTATAAAAATGTGAGTTTGCACAAGGTAATATATAGTATTATTTACAAAGTGGCCTTGATATTACTAGGATCTAGTTGAGTGGTGGTGAAAGAAACAAAGGAGAAGAGAAAGAGAGTGAGAACGTTATAAATTTGTTTGATGTACGTGGAAAATGATGATGTAGACTAGGGTAATGTTAAGTTGGATGAGGGAAACCTTCATCCTCGCATATATGAATAATCTTAATGTCTAAGGATAATGTTGATGTGATGGTTAAGATGGTAGAAATGGAAATATGAGGAGATGTGGGGTAATTTTAGGAAAAGTGTGATATTAAAACTAGGTTTCTATAAATGGTAGAAGAATGATTGGACGTCGTTCTTGTGTTAATAAAGTTGAAGTCGTCGAGGAAAACGATGGTGCGAGTAAAATTTTTTGTTTTTGGTTTTAAAAATAATAATATATTTTTTTATTTTTTTAGTATTTTCATATCATTTTAATATATTGATATCAAAAATAATTTTAAAAATAAAAAAATATTATTTTAATGTATTTCGAGCAAAAAAATATTTTAAAAAACAACTGTTACCGCACTTCTAAACATTCTCTACAATAGCTATGAAAATGAATTAGGGTTAAATGAAGTTGAATTGATTAATGATCATAAAAATGTTATTCAAGTTAGAGAGAAGTGTAAAAAATTATTGGAAAGCCAGAAAAAAAAGAAGTTTGATGGGAGGCCATATAAAAGCATATCCATTGGTGAAATGAAAAGTGTTCATGAACAAATTAGGGTTCATAATGTTAATGAAGATGGGGATGAAACAATTCATATTCTTGTTATCATTAACATGCGAGATAAGTATATTTTGGCTGACAAATACTTGCTTATTTTTCATGTGGAGGTTAAATTTGTAGAAACCATAAATTGGAATATGTTGGTACTAAAAGTGAGTTTTTAACGAGGAATCCAGAATCATCTGAAAGGTCACATCACCTTTAATAATGGCGTTTGAAAGGTCTCAGCGTTCCCTTTGTGATGGGATGATGTGTGCACCAAACTCACCTCCAGTTTAGTGCCGACAATCATTTCTGTGCCCCCGTCTTCTCTCTCTCCACTTCAAATCCCGTGTTAGACCCTTTAAAATGCCAAACTAGCAATTTCAAATTTTTTTTTTCCTTAACATTTGGTACATGTCCTTTCTATTACTATTTTTTTTTTGAATAATCTATAAAATTAGTATTCCTTTTCAATTTCACCGCTCTTCCGTTTTTTATCTTTCAAATTTGGTTATCATTTTTTTTTATTGCTATTTGTTTTGTTTGATAACATTTTTTAAATTGTTATAATTTCATCCTACTTAAGTTTATTTTTTTTTATCAATTTGATCCTCATTCTTTTAATTGCTATTTTTTTTACTTTGGTAATTGTTTTTTCAATTTCCCCCCTTCCATTTTTTTTAACTTTTAAATTTGATCTCAATTTTTTTTGTTGTTATTTTTTTTGTTTGGGATCATTTTTTCAATTGTTTTTTTCTTATAATTTCTTCCCTCTTAAGTTTATTTTTCCTATCAAATTTAATCTTCATTCCTTTGATTAATAGTTTTTTTTTTACTTTGGTAATTTTTTTAAATTGGTATTTTTTTTTCAATTTTATTTTTTAACATTAAATTAGTTGGGAATTAAACTTCTTGATTGGGCTTGGTCTATGATTGCATGAGTTGCAAATTTTAGATATTAGCCTAAGTTTAGAAGGTTTGCTTGGTTTTTTTCCCCTTTCTTTTAACTCATGTTTTTTAGTTTCATCATTTAAGATTTATCCAATTGCAGACTAGGATCTATCATTTTTATTCATTTTTTGTAGAACATTTTACTTACTTTTTAAAAGACCCGGGTTATCTTGGGTCTTTTTATTTGTTCTTTGTTGAGTTTTTTTGGTTAATTTTTAATTTTTTTTAATTTTATCCTTCAATATTTAAAATGATGTTTTTGAATCATTTATAAAATTAGAATTTATTTTCAATTTCATCCCCTTTTAATTTTTTAATCTTTCAAATTTAGTTTCTATTATTTTAATTGCTATTTGTTTTATTTAAAATAATTTTTAAATTTTTTTTTTCAATTTTATCCTTTTTTTTTAACAAATTTATTTTTCATTCTTTTGATTGTTATTTTTTTACTATGGATTTTTTTTAAAAAAATTGTTATTGTTTTTTGGTTTTATCCTCAACTTTAAATTGTTATTTCATCATCAATTTTAAATTGGTTGAGAATTAAGCTTTTCTATTGAGCCTGGGTTTAGGATTCCAATGGTTTCAAGTTTTTAAGGTTAACCCAAGTTCAAGAGGTTCGCTTGGGTTTACTTGATTTTGTTTTTCAATTTTATCTTTCAATATTTATTCAATTAGAGTTTGAGCTTTGTTATTTTTATTTATTTGCTTTCTATATTTATTAGTGATTTTAAAAATGACTTGGGTTATCTCGGATCTTTTTATTTTTTATTTTTTGCTAAATTTTCTTTGGCTTATATTTCTAAATTGATATTTTATTTTTGATTCAATCCTTCAATATTAAATTGGTTGAGAATTGAGCTTTTTTATTCAGTTCGAGTCTAAGATTTCATATGTTGCGAGTTTGAGATATTAACCAAGGTTTAGAAGGTTTTCTTGAGTTTGCTTGGTTTGTTTTTCTTTTTTCTAAACTCATATTTTTTAAGTTTCACCGTTTAGCACCTATATTATTAGCTATTATACTACATTTGTTTTTTATCTGCCTTCTATGGGATATTTTGTGAATTTTTAAATTGACCCGCATTATCTCTGGTCCTTTTATTTTTCTTTTTTTGGTTGGATTTACTTTAATAAAAATTTTCAATTAATGTTTTTTTTTTCAATTTTTTTCTTAAACATTATATCGGTTGAGGATTAATTTTCTTTTTTAGTTTCATCCTTCAAAGTTGATGGTTTTTTTTTATATATATATTTGGTTTTATGATTTCTAAAGTTTTCTCTATATTCGTTTATCCTGGTTCCATCACTTAGACCGCAAGTTTGGCAGGTTGACTTTGTTATTTTTATGATTGTTTTTTTTATTATAAAAAATAACATTTTTTAATTTTTTTCCTTCTACATTAAGTTTATTTTAGAATTGAGTTTCATAATGTTTTCTATTTTTCCTTCTATTTTAGTCATTAATTTCATTCACATGATTCATGTTCATAGAGTTTGGTTGGCTTGCTTGGTTTGCTTTGTATGTTTTTAGTCTTTTTTTATTGACCTTCTTTTAAATCTCATCATTCTACGTTGAATTTGTTTGGAATTGAACTTTGTTTTGTTTTTTTGTTTTTTTGTGTTTGCTTTCTATCGGCTTATTTTGATTTCATGTTCTGGCTTGCATATTTGGTATGCTCGCTCAAGTTTGTTCACGTCATTTTTTTTTATTTTTTTCTTTTACCTTTGATTGGCTTGATTTATTGGAATCTTAGCTCAATCATCCTTTTCATTTCTTTAACCAGTCTTTTTTGCTGGTTACCATGAATTTTTTTTTGTTTGAGTTGGTCCATTTCTTATCATTTTCTGTTTTTTTATTATCAAATTAATTATACTAGCATTTGTTGCTCAGTCGAATCTATTCCCCAAGTAATTTTTTTTTTTGTTTTTTTTTGTTTTTTTAAACATGCTTGTGTCGTATTGATGCCTTTTTATACTGATAAAATAAATATTTCAGCTTATGGGATATCGCATGCTCACAAATCTAGTGCTCAACTAAGTAAGATAATCAAGGAAGTGATTGGTGTGGAGAAACTTGGCAAGATTAACTATAAGTTTTTTTTTAAAAAAAATTAAATCAGAATTTGACTGAGATAATAGGTAAACTATAGGTCAACTTCTTTTTGAAAATGAGTTCCTAGGCTAGATCTCAAGATAATATACTAATTCAAATCAAGTTTTATAACTATGAGTAATTATGCTATTATTTTTTAAGATTGTATCAAGTTACAAAAAAATATTACAATGCCAAGAATTAAAAAAAAAACTTCATAAATTATTACTTATTTGTATAATTTGTTTTTTATTAATTATTGGATTTATTATATTCTATAAACATTATTTTAATTAATGGACGTGAAGAAATAATATATTGCACCCTAAGAGAAGGCAGGAGAGTCTAAGAAAACCTATTCGATGCCAGCCCACACCCATAGAGGCAGCTTTTGGGCTTGGATTACTAAAATCCTACATTGAATTACCTAAATCCAAACCTCATGCTACCACTCCATAAACTCACAAGATGTAGGAGAGCCATTGGTAATTATAATCCATTCTTTATAAAATATTTGCTTAATTTTCCATCCAAAATATGCATGAAATTCTTTTATAAATGAAGGGGTGCTATACTGACTGACAATTACCTATCAAACCGTATGTGTTATGCAATTAGAGAATAATATAAACCATATCCTAAGAGTTCATTTAATAGTTTAAGTTATTGGATTGAGTTGATTCTTTGACATGATATCAGAGCCTTGATGACAAAGTGGTCACGAGTTCGAATCTCATCATCCCTATTTATTTGATAAAAATCAAGCACAAGGTAATGCGAGCATGTACAAGTTTCAAGTTCAAAAAGTTTTCACTTGAGGGGGTGTGTTAGAAAATAATATAAATCATATTCTGGGACCTCACCTATTAGTTTAAGCTATTGAGTTGAGATGGTTCTTTGACAGTACCAACGCCACTCACACGAGTGCATTATTGGATCCATAATTGTTCATTACTTTTGAATGACAATATCATTTCCCTTGAAAATCCCTAATTATTGTGAAGAGAAATGATTTGTTTAAAATATTATTTTTAAGAAAACATCATGAATAGCGACAATGAAAATAATGGTAATTCAACTTAATTTTTTGACTATTTATTTCGTGATGTTTTTTTTTTAACAAAAGAATAATTCAATTCACGAATCATTACTCATTATAAAATTGAACTTCTATAATCTATGTGATTAAGGTGTCAATCCAAACAATTGCTTCTATTAAGATTTAAGATTAATGTATATAAGTTGTTCTAAAAATACTATAATTACTTAATTAACAAGTTGTTATTGAATTTGGATTTATCCAAAAAAAAAAAAACAATTAAGTCTTGTGGTGTACGGTTTATTTTCAATTTTATATATTAATTTTATTTATTCCATGTATGATTGGTAGTTTTAACTTCTTTTTTTGGATTTATCTTCATTGGATCGTTGAGCCTTGATAGCTTTGCAATTATATTAAATTCAACAGTTGAGTTTGAATTTTTATCTAAAATATTTAAGAATTATGATGAATGATCCATTATATATTATTCTTCTAATATTATTTACTTATTCTATGTGGTATTGATGGTTATAATAATTACAAAACACAACAACAATTCATGTAATTTACCCTCTCGATCCATCTCCTAAATTATTTTGTATTGTTTCTTCCAATACAACTTGGTTAATGATTTTATAGGAATTTTCACTAAATTATTTTTATTGTTTCTTCCTTGATAGCTCTGTTATCATATTGAATTCAATAGTTTAAATTTGGATTCCATCTAAAAACTTCAAGTTTTATGGTGAATGATTCATTCTAAACATTATATATTATTCTTCAATTATTTATTTATTTCGTGTAATATTGGTGATTATAATAGTTAAAAAATGCTGCAATAATTCATATAATTAGCCCTCTTAATCCATCTCTTAAAATGTCTTTACTATTAACAAAAGCTAAAACCCATTGTAAAAACACTACTTAACCAAACTCACGAGCACTGTTTATTGAAATGTAATGATAGTTGTGCCATTCCCATACAAATCTTTAACTAGCAATTAGAGCTAGTTCAGTCTGACCCATTAATCATTATTATATATTATGGGGAAGAAAGTCTTTTTTTATCTTAAAAGCAAAGTAGAACAATCAACTATTAAAATAAATAAAAACTCTCTCTCTCTCTCTCTCTCTCTCTCTATATATATATATATATATAACCTGCAATTAATATTAAGTTTTGAATGGTGCAATTTTTTTTTAACTAAATTTTTGACATAATTTTCATTGTATTTTTAATATTAAGTTATTGACGAAAAAAATTTCTCAACCTGCAATTAACAATCACACGGGACTTCATAACTCAATCATGGTCTCAATATTCCCATTTTTTTTTTGGTAGAATAAGTAATACAATATTCCATAAAACAAAATTTTAAAACTAATTGGTTCACAACAAGCATCAATTTCTTTTGAAAATAGATATGTTTAATTAAGCTTACAACATAACTATATAATAACTTAATAAGGACAACTTCTTTTAATTACATCATCTACAAAAAATAATTTAAACATTTAATTTTTTTAAAACAGAAATATACATGACAACTAATATTAATTCTTTCAAATACATAATTAACTTAAAAAAGACTCATATTTATGCGTCTACTTCCCAGCTTGAGGATGCAAGGTACCTAAAAACACACACACACACACACACACACACACACACACATATATATATATATATATATATATAACCGAGTGTTTACAATAATGAAGTAGGCTAAATGAAAATTTGGTATTTCAATAAATATAAAAAAAATAATTAAAAGGAAAAAAGTGGTGGGAGGCATCCACGCCCTTAAAAAATAATCTTATGTTGTGTCATTAGATATGTCGTTACGTCCTCTTTCTTATGAGATGGCGCAAGTGGTTGTGGTGGTGTGGTTTGTCATTAACAATTTTTTTTTCTCCCCCCTCCACTTTTCTCTCTTCTCCCTTCGAACATCGCGTTGACCCTAGCAAAATTTCAGAGTTGTCCCTTGATGTTTTGAGATTTTAATTTCAGTCCCTATTTTTTTGATTTTTAATTTTTGTAATTGGTTCTTTTGTAAAATTTTGATTTGTTTTCGATTAATCCTTCAATCCCAATTTGTGATATATTATTTTTTTCAATGTGGTCCTTATTTTTTTGATTGTTTTCTTTTTATTTTTCTTTTCAATTTTATCCTTTAAAAAAAAAAATTATTTTTATTTTTTATTTCAATTTCGATCCTCATTCTTTTAATTGATATTTTTTTGAATCCTTTTGTATGATTGAAATTATTTTTTCCAATTTTATCCTTCAACATTTGATTGGTTGAGAATTGGGCTTTTGGTTTTCTAGATGAGGCGCTTTTGGTTTAATAACTCAGGTCGTGACTTTGAAAAGTTAACCCGAGTTGATATTTTTTATGTATTTTCTTTTCAACTTTCATCATTCGACAATGATATTTTTTGAAAAATGAGCTTTCATATTTTTTTTATTTTTTTCTATCGGGTTATTTTGATCTCGTGACCTAGGTCATAGATTTAGCGGGTTAACCTGTATTAGCTTGATCCTTATTACTCGGGTTACATGTTTTTACGCTAACCTGGTTGAATCGGGCTTTTTTCTTTGTCTTTTTTATCTAATTTTGTCTTTTTGTATTTAATAGAATAAGAAT
The DNA here is from genome assembly GCF_000002775.5 of Populus trichocarpa. Lineage (NCBI taxonomy): Eukaryota > Viridiplantae > Streptophyta > Magnoliopsida > Malpighiales > Salicaceae > Populus > Populus trichocarpa. The sequence continues at coordinate 3,685,809 of NC_037295.2, forward strand.
TGAGATACATCATTTTGCTCCTTTTGAAAAAAAACATTTTTTCTCATGTTATTAATCACTTTTTTTTAAATTGATCCATCTTCTTTTGTTGAATATTTTTTTATATCCTCACCACTTTTTCTTCCTACTTTAAAACATGTTTGTTGCATCTAAATATTAATTAAAAAAAAAATCAAGCCTACAACATATCAAGGATCCACAACTAATTTCTACTTTCTACTAATATAACTAGGTTTATGATTTTATTGGAATTTTCATTTCCATAAAATGAAAAAGATTTTATAAGAGTTTTTCCGTGAGTGGTGAGGATCCTTGACCATGATTTTGTTTGTTTTTGCGGCAAAAAAGTCATATCTAAAAAATTAAAATTAAAATTTTTGTTGTTTAAATGTTTTTAATATTTTTGAATCGTTTTAAAGTGTTGATGTTAAAAATAAATTTTTAAAAAATAAAAAAATATATTATTTTAATAAAATTTTAAATAAAAATAACTTAAAAAAACAATGGAATATTACGAATTGATTTCAATTTGTCTTGTTATCAATTTCCAAATTCCAATATAAGCACACTATTGATAGGCATCCTTGGAAAGTTATTTTGTTCTCTTCACCCAAAAGAGAAACTGATTTGCGGGCTTAATTAATATGCTCTATCAAGATGTGATTCGCCCATTGTCGGTGGGATAATGGTTCCCAAATCAATCCCTAGACACACCATTAGTTTCTGACATAGCTACCTTTTCTTCTAGTCATAATACGTAGATTGGTTCCAAAATATCCTTTCAATGTAAGGTCTTGTCATGTCTAGACAGATCATGTTGATAAGTGAGAACCCCAACTATTTATGATCCTAAGATTTATAGTCAAAAGGGATTTTCTACCATGAAGTCGATTAAAATTAATTAATGAGTTATTCCAACTCACTTGTGCTTTACTTCCTTTTTATAACAAAGGAAAATGAAGTAATGAGTTAATTATTCCAACTCAGTAATGATTTTTCTTCTTCTTCGATGATTTCAAATCATCTTGACTTTATTTTTTTTTAACAGAAACACTTGATTTATTTTTCCATGAGAAAGGAAATTAAAGGCGTGAATAAGCTCTAAATGCTTTACTAGATTTGAAACCTTGGTGCTTCGTTTCAATTATTGGTCGACACGATAAGCTTTGATTTGAAAAACAATCCTCAAAAGCGACAACTAGGTATAGTAGTGAGCCAACGTCACAACTAGACAACAGAGAGCGTGCATGCCACAAAATTTCATTTTGTAATAATTTCCATCATATTCACCATGATGACATTTGAATCCCATGATTAATATTGTAATGAGCAGATGATTACGACATGAAATAATCAGGTGTCATTAGTGGAAAATATTGCCCCAGATGATTATATTTCGTGTGCTTGGCCCATGAAATATCAGTATCATATTTGTTTTGTTTAGTATTTTTTTCATGATTTAAAAGGTGGACAGTGATGGATGTTCTGCCAATCCTCCTGTTTATGCAATCAAACTAATGGTGTCATTTTCTTTAAGATTCAATGAAATGATTTCCTTTTTTTAAAAAAAAAAAATTTCTTTCTATTCGATCGATGTCAAAGGCTAGCTGTTCCAATTGTCTGATTGAAATTATATTAGTTATGTCGATATTTCAACCTCATCATCCAATATTCAAAGAGAAATGGCTGTTTCGAATTATGTAAAAACAGTAATTTTAATATAAAAAAAATTAAACAAGTAATATATTTGTCATATGCTTATGATATATTACTATAGTGTTCTATAATGTTTCTCTTCTTTTTTTTGGTCATTTGATTTTTTTCATTTTGATTCCTTAATTTTTTTTAATTTGTTCCTTTGACCTTCAAATCATTTGGGATTGGACTTGGTGGTTTGTTCTAGATGTATAGGCTAAGGAATCTTATGGTGTCGAGAAAAAAATTAATAGCTCCATTGATGTTTAGTTTGGAAAAAATTAATTTAATTTAATTGATTTTAAATAATTAAAGTTATGGGACCGAATTTGAACAATAAACAAATATTCAATATTTTTTTCTTGCTTGAATCAAGGATTGAATTGCACGGGAAGAAGAAAGATTCAACCCTTTTTTTTGGTTGATCAATTTTTGAAACCGAAATAAGAACAAGGACAAGATTGGACAGGTAGTGGGGGAATGCATGTCGCATGCTAGCATGTGAGAGAAGCCGTTGCTCTTTGGCTACACCTGCGACTTCCTCAAATGTTAAAGCACCGCCATCCTTAATGGGGTTGGAAAGTCTTGGCGAGGGGTTTTAGGGGAGGCGACGCATGTCAATGGACAAGTGGTGGTGAGGCTCTACCGTTCTTTATTTCTTCTTCTCCTTTTTCTTTTCTCCCTTCTCTTAACGAATTTCATGTTGATCTATAAAAAATTGCAAGGAGCCCTACTTTTTTGTTTTTAGGTTAAATTTGGTCCATATTATTTTGATGTCTATTTATTTTGTTTTTTTTATTCTTTTTTTGAATGATTTTTTTTTTCAATTTTATTCTTTAATATTGAGCTTATTAGAAATTGAGTTTCGTGATTTTTTATTGTTTGCCTTCTACGGTATAATCCTAGTCTTATATCCTAGATCACAGGTTTGGAAGGTGAACTTGAGTTAACTTCAATTTATTTTTTATGTCTTTTTTAAATTATGTCTTTTTATAATTTTATTATTCAATATTGGGATGATTTGGAATTGAGATTCCTATTTTTTTCTTTTCTTTCTACGGTTTTATCCTGATCTCATGACATAGATCATGAGTTCATCGGGTGAACCCCAATTGACTCTGGTCTTTTTTGTTGTTTTTTTTTAAATTGATTTTTTTTTCAATTCCATCATTCAATATATGGTTGATTCGAGAATTGAGCTTTATAATTATTTTTCTTTTGCTTTCTATTACTTTATCTCATTCGCATGACTAGGATTGTGGGAGTTGGTAGGCGCACCCAAGTTTGATGAGTTATTTTAGGACTTTTTTTATCAATTATTTTTTTTATTTTATCCTTCTACATTGGGCTTGTTGAGATTTCAGCTTTATAATTTTTTCCAATATGCTTCCTATAGGGTTATCTCAGTCTTGCGACATGGGTCGCAAGTTTGACATACTTATTCGGGTTGACTCAGTTTGGTTTTTTTATTCTTTTTTAAATTGATTTTTTTTTCATTTCATCTTTTAACATTGGATTGATTAAGAATTGAGCTTTAGATTTTTTTTCATGTTGCTTTTCATAAGGTTATCCTATTCTCATGCACCAGATTACGTGCTTGGCGATTTAACTTGAGTTGACTCAAATAATTTTTTGTTTTAAAAAAAAAAACTATTTTTTTCCCCTCCTCCAAAGTTTTATTAGTTGGTCTCCTTTCTTAATTCCTATATGAATATATTATTCAATACGTCACTATCTTAATATTTTTAAAGATACGTTGTTCATTATACATTAGATTTTGAATTCATGATTTAATTTTTTTACTAAAAAAACATATTAACAATGTTTTTATATTTTTTATAGTTTTTTTTTTTTTTTGTAAAACTGATCCGACTTAATTGCAAGACCTAGTTATTTTCTATGGATTATGAAAGACTGTTTTGATTGTGTGATTGGAATTATATCAGTTATGTCGACATTTCAACCTAATCATCCAATATTCAAAGAGATATGATTGTTCCGAATTCTGTAAAAACAGTAATTTTAATTTAATAAGAAAAATGAATAAAATTATTATATGTATGTATGTATGTTGATGATGCTAAAGCTACAGCTGTAGGTACTCTGAACTTTAGAAAAGCAAGAAACTAGGAGACATAAAAAGCTTAAAAAGGCTACATTTATTGATGGAAACAAAAAATCAGGTACCGGATTCGTTCTCCTTGAATTAATCAACACAGCATATGGCTTTTACCATCTTTTTTGCAAGGTTGTTATTTAGTAATTACCACTACGTACTATTAATAAGAACACAAGCCACTCTCCTTTTTTTTTTCTTTTTTTCCAGATTTCCAACCTTAGATTCTTTAACACTAACACTTGTCTTACGATAGCCATGTCGTCATATTCTTTTCAAAACAAATATGAAATCAATTACACAATAAGGGATTTTATGAACGTTAGATTCACTACCATTTATTTAATTTCTAGTTAAATAAAGACAACGTTTTGGAAGTGTTGATGATCTTGAGAATGACAACGAAGTATGGCATAATACGCTAAAATTGACATAACAACCTTACCTGTGTGCTAAATCCTAGATGTTATGGTTGCTAATCAAAGAAGCTCAGAAGTCTTCTCATGAGTCCATTTGGCCTAAAAAGTTGAAGAAATTGTTCTTGTAGATTTTTTTGAACTTTCTCTTGTAATGACAACTCGATCTTCATTCAAGTTACCTTAATTTGCACATGCATATGTGCATAATATGCATGCATAGTCAAGCCCATTAATTCTTGACGAAATTATGAGTTCCAATTCAAGCTAGAAAGTTGAAAGGTTTGTCTCAAAACACCATCGCCCAGAGAACCAAGAAGAGTGCTTGGGTGAACCAATGGTGTGCTCTGTGGAAACTGGTTAAGCAAAGAAACAAAGGAGTTGTTATCCTCTTGAGTGCCAGTAATGCCACTATTAAGATCACCATGAAAACGCTTTGCTGATGAATTAGCCAGCCCCATTGGTAATCCTGTAGTCTCATTCCAATACTGATGATAAGGGAGGGAACGTTTTTCCGAAAGAGTATTTGTAGAGACTGAGGTCATGGACATATTTGGCTTCGAGCTTGAAGATGGTAATTGAGAAATGGAACTGTTTTGCATGCCATCTCCTGTTAGTATCCCTTCAAAGAAGGTATCTTCATTCTCAAGTAATGAAGCATAACCTGTAGGCTTTGAAACTGAAGGGTGTTTTGGATTTTTGTTGCTAGAAGTACTTGGCAGTGTAGTAAACATTCCCTCCATTGAATCCTCCTCCATTTGATCCATCTGTCTTTGAGGGTTGTTTTTCTTGTAAATCCGGCATAGAACCCAGTCATCAAGCTATAAACAGCAAACAAAAATAATAGATAATACACATCATTAAGGGACCAATCTTTCAGTGATCATAACATGAAGGTACCTAATTAAAAGATGATGAACATACCCTTAAAGAGCCTCCTTTCTTGTTGGCAGAATCACCAGGAGGTTTTGAGCTAGGATTGTTATTGATAAGGCGATATTCATGCATAATCCAATTGGTTTTAATCCCTTTTGGTGGCTTACCACCATAAAAAACCAGGGCCTTTTTGACACCAACCTTTTGAGCTCCATTAGATGTTAATATAGGCTTATCAGTTCCAGTAGCTTTCCAATACCCTGAAGTTGCAGCTCTATTAGGCCTTGCACCGTTGGGGTATTTCCTGTCTCTAGGACTGAAAAAATACCACTCTTGCTCTCCAAACGTAGCCTTACCTACACACAGAAAATTCCCCATTCCAAAACATTAGCATATACACATATTAATCAAGAACAAGCACCCATATATTCTGAAGATCTTGATGACTTACTTGGTAGCTCCCATGGATCAAATTTGTATAGATCAATCTCAGCTATAATTGTAACCGGTAATGGAACTGATGCAACCTTCTTTTTTAGGTAGTGGACCACTAGCTCTTCATCAGTAGGGTGGAACCTGAACCCCGGTGGCAGCTGTGGGTGCTGCGACCCAGACGATGAATCGGTGCTCTCCATTAATTTGGTTTTGATAAGTCTTGATTAAGGTTGTTTTGAACTAAATTCTGTGAAAGTTTGCAGCCTATAGATTGAACAAGTAAATAGATGGTGGGTTGATGCAAGAGACAGAGAACAGAGAAGTGAAGCACAAGCTATATATCTTTAAATGTTAATATTAGGTGTGGTGGCCGAGGGGAGGATGTTAGGCACCATTTTGATAGAAGTGCCAAGTGGAGAGGGCAAGTCATCAGGTGACACGTGGAAATCATAAGATGAGGGCACGGATACACGTGTCAAGGAGAGGGATGTTGGGACCACAAGGAAACATGAAGAGTAAAAAAATGGGGAGGGGGATCAGGGGGAAGAGGCAGGGCGGGTTTTAAGAGTCTGAGGTTTGGAACTGCCTTGTACGCTTTTCTTGTCATGCTTTTCTTATGTAATTGCCCACACTTCTGTCCAAAAAACAATTTTTTGTTTTGAGAGAGAGATAAATGTCTAAGAGATGTTTGGCAGTTTTGGTAGGTTATTCGATCTGTTTGAAGTTGTGATTGAAATAATTTTTTTTTATTAAATTTTAAATTTATATATTTTTAATTTAATAAATTTTTAGTGTTTTTGGATCGTTTTAATATGCTGATGTTAAAAATAAATTTTAAAAAATAAAAAAATTATTAATTTAATACATTTTGAAACGAAAAACAATATCTACCATATACTGTTAAACATGCTTGAATTCATGTGCTAAATGTTTTTTTTTTTCCATTTCACCATAAGAAGTTATGCTCCGGTTAATTTATGTGTCAATTGATTTTTTTTTCAAAATAATTTTAGAACATAATTTTTATATTATTTCTATATGCATTTAGAGAAAAATATTTCTCTAGGTCCTGTTCTTAAAAATCAAACTTAAAAGGTTAAAAGAGGGAGCATGGGAATGTTTGAAAACAGAGTAATAATTTAATTTTCTTGAAAACTATCGGCTGGGTTGATTTCAAAAACAATAACTACATTTTGGATAACAACGGGATTTTTGAAATTTCTTAAACGTATTCTCTTATGTATGTAAATATTCTCTTCCCCATCTTTGTAGATCATTAGTATAAGGTTCGCAGGTTTCAATTTAACTGAAAATCTTGTCTAGTTGGTTACACATCTATCTAAGATATATCTAAACTATACCTAATGAAAACCAAGAAAAGGATCCTTATTTTTTTAATGGTAAGTTTAGATATATAGAGAATTCAATGGAGACATAAAGATCTTATTATAAAGATTTTTTATTGAAAACTTTGGAGACATGAAGAAATATTTTTGCTCTTAAGTTCAATCATGCTTTTTTCAGTTGTTATATTAGTGCTTAAATGAGAGATGAGCTTAATGAAAATATTTTAAAGGCTAAGGATGATGCTAGGCTCAAAGCTATGATACCACACCTGAGAAAATCCATGGAATGTTGTTAGGAAAATTTTACACATAACATCATTGTTTTGCATTACAAGATCTATGATGCTTCTAGCGTTTATATATACTTTGTGGGATCTGTAAAGTCATTATAACTATCCAAGTTAATCTTTACGGAGACACAATCTTTAGAGAGATGAGTGTGTAACACTAAATGAAACAGTGGAGAATCTCTTACCTGGTGGGAACGATGTTCATTCTTAGAAGCTCATACAATGTCATAATAGGAATGAGTTTTTATAAAGTTGAAGTATTAGACCAACTTTGCATATTGTTTTTTCATGAAAATAGAGTTATCTCTATGCACTTAGTGCATATAATGGAGATGTATGTTGTATTTTTTATTGATGAAATGGAAGAGTGCGAAGCTACTTTTATATATATAAAATAACATTGTTGAACACTTGTACTTGATGAGAGAGTTGGTGGATATATAAGGGAGTTGGAGTTCTTATGGTGGAGAGATAAGTCACCTATCACGTCCAATAATTTCCAAATCATTTACCATGTAATAATTTTTTGTGATTGATAAGAATAAACTAGCTTTTTGTTCAATTTCTCATAGATGACGCCATTATTAAAGTTGTGAAAACTTCATGCTGGATTTGAACTTTCTATGACTGTGTTTTAGGCTAGTGACTGACTTGTAAAATAAGTTCTTTGTTAGAATAGGAAACCCTCTAATGCTTAAGTTAGTAAATGTAAAAACAGTGAAATGTATGTGTAAAGAGAAAATGTATGGCAGGGAGAACAATGTTGTATGTGGAACATGAGAGTAATGGAGTCAAGTGAGTTTGTCTATGAAATCATGTGTTTATGACATGTTCTACTTACCTAATGACTAAGTGTATTTATATACTCAATCACTTAAGCTTCCCTTATGGTTAAGTAAAATATTTTTAAAAAAAAGTTGAGTAATTGATTATTATATCTTGCTTGTTATTGGTTGGAAAAGGTGGCTTTGAATGTGAGAAATGTTGAGAAGATAATTATTGGCATGAAAGTGTTTCCATTACAAACCAGAAAAGTAGTCGTAGAATCAATCTAAGTACACAAAGGATGTATATTTTAGGAAAAAATAAGGACTTTATATTAGGTATGTGTATGAGAGAGATAGTTATTGGTGAGAGAGTAGGTATCCTCTTAGAAAAAGTTGGGAAATGATAAGAGAGATAACTATTGGTGTGAAAGGGTACCCTTTTTTAAACGTGTAGTAATGAAAAGAGATAGGTTGAATGATTCTTTTATTATGGTGTGTGCCTAGTAGGGTAGCTCTATAATCATTTATGGTTTGATGAGAGAGAGGGTTAGGTTGGCCCAATGAGAGGAGTTTTGGTTGGGAGATGAAAGGGTTAGGTTAAGTCATGGAGGAAGAGTTTAGTTAGCAAATAAGAGGTTAGGTTAGATTGTGTTTAAGCCAACCTCGGTTAGGCCTATAGTTAACCACCCAACTTTGATTGGGCTTGCTAGCTAATAGTTTTTGTTGGACCTTTTGGCTAGTAACCTTAGTTGACCTGCTGTCAGCTAAATTAAGCTTACTTGTTGACAATCTTGAATGGATTAGTTTTTTTTTTTACACCATCAATTTCTAATTTTCTTAATGACCATAATTTGATGAATATGTAGTCTACTAGTAATATTAGGAATAATCAATCTTTTTATCAATCAATGTGGCACTTTATAATTAATTAATGATTTACTGATAATTCAATTTATTAGATACTAATTATAATCCATTGCTCTTTATGATCTAGAACACCTTACTTATAATAAATGTTGTGTAATTCACTACATAACTTTTAATAGTAAAAAATTATACATCCTAACATTACTCGTCGCTTGACATCATTTTTCATTGGTCTCACACAAACCTTAAAATGGTATAGTGCCTAATTAAGCACATGCATGACATATATTGCACTACAGAAAGACTAATGATTATAAATTTAGACTGAGTATCCACCAAACTAGGAAAAGACATTTTAAAAGATTATGTTATGTTCATTAACAATCCATAAGTAAGATTTATATTCTAATTAGTTTAGTTTAGTATTCAACTTTATTTTGATTATAAGTTGATATATTCTTAGCCTCTTTTATGTAATCTATTTTTCTTTATTTTACAGCTTCATTTTTATCTATAATTTTTATTTATTTTATACATAAAATTTAATGGTTTTTTTATATTAAATTAATATCCAGCTTTAGTCTACTTCAATACCTTTATGATGAATGAAAAAGCCCAAGAAATTCCTTGATATAATCCCAGACACACATTTATAAGTATTTGGTTTTAACTAGTGAAGTCTTATTAACAAAAGTTAATTGGACATTGAAAAATACTATAAGAAGTGAGTGAAGACATTGTTAACTTGAATAGTATTTTTTTTTATAGTTTTGCAATTCCCATTAAAAAAATTTAACACTGATTATTAAGAGCATTAAAAATCTTTTTACAAAGTAATATCAAGTTGATGGGAACATATATGTTTTTTTTTTCATTTTAAAAGCATAGTAGAATGACTAAAATATCCTTCAAAACAAAAATAAATTAAAACTGGCGTTAATGGGTATTTTTATATTTTCAAATGGATTTTTTTGTTATTATCAGGTTAGCTAAGAGACAATTTGTTATTTGACTAAATATAAAACATTAAAGAAATAAAAAGCGTAATAAAATAACCATAATGCCCTTACAAGTGAATTTTGAAACTGGTGTCAAGGGATTTTTTCCGTCTTTCCACGTTAATTTATTTTGTTATTATCAAGTCAGCTTAGGAGTGATATGATATTTAACTAAATATAAATAACCAAAAAAATCAAAAGGTATAGGCACATGTGGCCGATGCATGGGAAGCACTCGTGCACATCGAGTGGCACATGCAACGCCTTTGAGCAGCCAAAAATATCTTTCTACCATGAAACGCCACCGCGTCCTCTTCTTTTTGGTGTGGTGGTTTGTTGCCAATGGCCTTCCATTGATAGAGAAATTGATGATTATCAGTGACAATCTGGTAAGAAATAATCATTGATCAAGAAAGGAGGTATCTAATTACATGGAATGTGGTGCATATTTACACTGGTCATCATTGACTAGAATATATGGCGTTAACCCTGTATAAAATTTTATATTTGCAAAGAATATGTTAACAAAAGTATAAAAAGTTTGTGTGTGCGTACATGACATTGCTTTCTTCTTCGTAACTTAGAACCTGTTTGTTTTTGCATTTTAAAAGTGTTTTTTAAAAAAATTAAATTTTTATTTTATTTTTTTGTTTCAAATTAATATTTTTGTGATCTTCTCAAATCGTTTTAATGTGCTTGTATTAAAAATAAATTATAAAAAATAAAAAAATATTATTTTGATATATTTTTAAGTAAAAAACACTTTAAAAAATAACTACTACCATAATACCAAACATCCTCTTAAAAAAAACAAATATTAAGGAGTATTATGCCAATAGCTATGATTTTTTCAAGGTTAAAACACCGAAAAAAAAACAAAAGAAACTTTTTTTCTGATTTTTTCTTGTACCATCAGTCGTCACTTCTATCCACCGATGATTTGAACTTTTGACAACTCAAATTATTTACGTGAATGGGAATGATTTGAGCTTTTGACAACTCAAATTTTGTTAGGCCTAGCACCGAATATGACTAATGACATCTTATGAACTAATTGGAAGGTTTACATATGGTTGTTTATGTGCCTTAATCTGTCAATTTCGAACTGGGAGTCAATATATCTTTTATGGTCTAAATGTGGAACAAAAAGAAAATGTTACCAAAAGGATCTCTCCGTCAAGAAAGGGCATATGCACTGTTCAACATGGTACGAGTATTGAGTCAATACTATTGACAAGTTCAAGAAGTTTTAACGTGTGAAACGAGCTTCTTTTTCTATTATTTTCCTTTTATTTTCATATATTTCTTTTATTTTTCCTAACTTTTAAGGAATGTTTTTCCCTTTTTAGTTTAGGTCGATTTAGCTACTATTTATTAAACAGTCTTGTATATTATTTTCAAGATAGTTTTATAAATTATTGAATTTCTGAACAGATAAAATAGATTTTCTCTACACTTAAAACTTGAAAAACTCTAATTTAATAACTTCCATTATACGAACTGAACTTCAAAGACAGGGAGGGACTTGATAGCCTTGCATGTCTTTCCTTTGTTGTTGACATAAAAGCTGAGCTTGCGACTGTAAAAAGCAATCATATCAAGCAAAGCCTCTCCAATTAATTAACAAACACTCTAAAAAAGTGTGGAGAGAGTACGGTAATTTTTTCATATTTTTTTTTCTTTTTTCATTTTTTCCCTTTTTTTCATTTTTTTTTCCTTTCCCCACATTCCCCCCCCCCCTTTTTTTGGGTTTTACATGTTTTTTTTCCCAATATTATCTTTATTTTTTAGTGTTTTTTTTTAAATTATCTTTATCGATTTTTTTTAATACTGAACTGGTTGAAAATTTAGTTATATAGTTTTTTTTCTTTAAAACATTATGGATTACTAAAATGTTTTCCTATATGCTTTTTTTTCTTTTTTTTTTCAAAATGGTTTTTGTCGATTTTTTTTTCATATTGAGCTGGTTGAGAATTTTGTTTCGTAGTTTTTTTTCTTTAAAACACTGTAGATTGTTACAATGTTTCCCCACATGGTTTTTGTTTTGTTACAGTGTTTCCCTACATGTTTTTTTTATTTTTTTTATTTTTTTTTGCTTTTTTCTTTTCCCCCAAAATTGTCTTCTTCTTTTCTCTTTTTTTTTTCTTTTTTTTTTGTGTTTTTTTTTCCGAATTGTTTTTGTTGATTTTATTTTTTTAATATGGAGTTGATTGAGAATTTAGTTTTGTAATTTTTTTCTTTAAAACACTATAGATTGCTACAGTATTTCCCCACATGGTTTTTTTTTCTTTTTTATGATTTTTTTGTTTTTTTTTCCAGAATTGTCTTTGTTGATTTTATTTTTTTCATATTGAGCTGGTTGAGAATTTAATTTCGTAGTTTTTTTCTTTAAAACACTGTAGATTGCTACAATATTCTCCCACATGATTTTTTTTTGTTATGAATTTTTTTTAAATTGTCTTTCTCGATATTATTATTTTTAATATTGAGCTGGTTAAGAATTACAACTGTAAATTTTCTCATGAAACACTATAGATTGCTACAGTGTTTTCCTGCATGGTTTTTATTCCTTTTGTTTTTTTTTTGTTATGATTTTTTCTAAAATTTTCTTTGTTCATTTTATTTTTAAAATATTAAGCTGGTTAAGAATTTAGCTTTGTAGTTTTTTTCTTGTAAACATTGTGGATTGCAACAGTTTATCTCCATATAATTTTTTATTTATTTTTTTCACAAACCTACAACAACGCACAAGCATGCCACAAGCCCGCGGCATCGCGCAGGCATAGCATCTAGTGCTATAACTAATTGTTGTTCTCTTTTCAAGTCGAAACATACATGGTATCTATGAGCATGACTTTTTCTTGGATTTGTTTTGTTATTGCAATTTCAGTATTTTGTTAATGGTTTTCCATTTCAAAGTAGAAAAAGATAGACACTAAATAGAAGATAATAGATGTTTGATCCGCGGGTTAGATATTTTTTTTCTCAAAAAAAATTATATAAAATCTTTTTCAACATGTTTTTGTATTTAAAAAAATGTATACATATATGTAATCAATTAAATTGAGAACTATGTGTGTTAATAAGTGAAAAGAAACCATAAACGATGACTAAAAATAAAAACTAGAAAAATCAATAGAGATGTGTAAATCAAGATATTTAATTTTATAAGATATGACATTTAAACGGTTATGTTTGCTAAATTTATTAATTAAAATAATTTTTCATTCAATCAAATGATAATAAAAATAGACACATATTAAATTGATTGAATAAAATAAAAGGAAAAACAATAATATGTAAGGCTGCACATATTAGAAATATTATTTGTAAATAAATTTCTTTTTATTTTCAAAAATAAAGTTCATCTATACAAAATATTAAAAAATATATAGATTAATCAGAAAAATCTCATCAAAAATTAAAAGCATAATTAAAAATAATTGTTATTTCAAATAGGCTTTCTAAATAACTTAAAAGAGAGAAGAGATATTAATCTAAATATAAATAAAAATAAGATTAAGATTAATTTAAAAAATAGAAACAAAAAAGAGAAAAAAAAATTCTTAAACAAAAAAAGAGAACAGTGTCATCCACAGTAAAACTTGTGGGGTGCACCCGGACCATGAACTTAACTGGGTTTAATATTTTTTTCCTCTTAAATTTATAACAAACCTAAAAAAAAAAATGTCATCCACAGTAAAACATGAAGGGGTGAACAGTGCGACTGCACATTGTTCACCTTACATATTTTCCCTTTAAATTTATCGCAAAACCTTAAAAAAAAACAATGACCAATTTCGTTCATAGTAAAAGATGAGAGGGTGAACAGTGCGTCTGCACAGTGTTCACCTCACACGTCTTAGTTTATTTAGGGTGAACCCGGACCATGAACTCAACCAATGTCAGTCTTATTATTTCTCATGGTCAATATCGTTATTTTGTAATCTTTATCGATGACTATAGTCGATTTACTTGGATCTACTTTCTTCATTCTATAGCTGACGTGTTCTTTGTTTCTAAAAAATTTATTGCGCTTGTTGAGATATAGTTTCGTACTTGTATCAAAACCTTACGCTTCGACTCAGAGGGGAATACATGTCTCATTCCTTTTAGGCTTATCATCAGCAAAAAGGGATTATTTCCCAGCGTTCTTGTCCTTATACCCTCTCAACAAAATGGTGTCGTTAAGCGTAAGAATCGTCATCTCTTAGATGTTATTCACTGATTGATTCGTCTGTACCTTCTAAGTTTTGGGTAGAAGCTTTATGCACTACTATTTATTTGATCAATAGTTTGCCTATTGCCACTTGAAATTATGATTCTTCCTATTTTTTATTATTTGGCATGTCTCTTTAGTATCAATCCTTCCATACTTTTAGGTGTGTTTGTTTTGTTCATTAGCCACCTGTTGATCGTCACAAGCTTGATGCCTAGTCTGTCATGTGTGCTTTTATGGGATATAGCCTTACTTAGAAAGGATTTGTTTGTTATGATGATCATGCAAACAAATTTCGGATCTCCTGGAATGTGATTTTCTTTGAAAATCAATATTTCTTTCAGTCTCAGGTTATTTCTGATCCTCCTATTACTCTCCTACCTACTTTTGATGATGTACCTTCTTCTATTAAGCAATTTAAACCAGGTGTAGTGTATCATAGACATCTTTCTTCAACGCCTCTTCCAGATATTGATATGTCATCTGATTCTATGCTTCTTACACTTCGACGCCCTATTTGGGTTACACATCTACCAGATAGGTATGGTTTTTCTCATACCTCGCTTACTGCCACTTTAAACACTGTTTCTATTCCTCACTCTTATACTCAGGCAGCCACTTAAGCATATTAGCAACAGGCCATGCAAGAAGAAATCCAAGCTCTTCAAGACAATCACACTTGGGATCTTGTGACTTGTCCCCTAGGTGTCAAACCTATTGGTTGTAAATGAGTATCCTTAGTCAAGTTTCGTTCTGACAGGTCACTCGACCGATATAAGACCCGTCTCATGGCCCTTGGGAATTGACAGGAGTATGGTATTGATTATGAGAAGACATTTTCATCTGTTGCTAAAATGACTACTATACGGACTATCTTAGCACTTACTACATCACAAGGGTTGTCTCTCCAGCAAATGGATGTGAATAATGCTTTTCTACATGGGAATTTAAAGGAAGAAATCTATATATCTCTACCTCCCAGTATGGTTGTTACACCTTCCTCAAAGGTTTGTCGACTACACCAATATTTGTATGGGTTGAAACAAGCTCCGCATGCGTGGTTTTATAAATTTTGCTCTACTCTACCTGGTTTTTGCTTTACTCAGAGTCAGTTTGCTTCTAATATATGTTAACAACATTGTGATTACTGGCTCCGATATTGCATTTCTTACTCAATTACAACAACATCTCAAAGCCTCTTTTCACATGAAAGATCATGGTCCCTTGCAGTACTTTTTTAGCCTTGAGGTGCAGTTTACTCTAACTGGTACATTATTACACCAGCACAAATACACAGAGGAAGTAATTTTATTAGCTGGTCTCCAATTGGGTAATTTCATTCTTACTCTTTTAAAGGTAAATCTTAAGATTCGTCAAGAGAAAGACGACCTCCTATCAGATCCATCCTTGTATTGGCAAGTTGTTGAGAGTTTGAACTACTTGATGATTACTCGTCCTGACATTTCTTTTGTTGTGCAGCAGATCAATCAATTTATGCAGGCCCCTCGAAATCTTCACCTAGTTGTTGTTTGTCGTATTATCCGATATTTGAAGGGCACCTCTACACGTGGGTTATTATTTGACTGGGCTGGCTATGTAAATACTCGTCACTCTGTTACTAGCTAGTGCATGTTTTTAGACAATGCACTCATTTTTTGGAAGAGTAAGAAGCAAGACAGAGTTTCCAAGTCCTCCAGTAAGTTTGAATATTGCGCTATGTCTTCCGCCTGCTCCATGATCACTTGGCTTCATGGGTTATTGGGTGAACTTGGTTTTCCTCAACAACATCCCACTACTTTTTATGTTGATAATACCAGTGCTATTCAGATCATCGCTAATCCTGTCTTCCATGAGCGTACGGAACATATTGAAGTCGATTGTCATTCCATACGTAAATCCTTTGACCGGCATGTGATTACTCTTCCTCACATTTCCACCGAACATCAAACTGCAGACATCTTTATTAAAGCTCTTTCTCGATACCGACATCAGTTCTTGGTGACAAATTGATTACTCTACCAGCACCAATTTGAAGGGAGTATGTTACGGAGATAATTTAGGGATTTGATTTGTACTATTTTAGGGATGTTTACTTACCTTGTATAGCATTTAGGTGCTGGAAATATGCCATTAATTATGTAAATCTTCTCTATATAATAAAGGGAAACCTTATGAAAAGGGCATTCAAACCAATTTTGACAATCTCATATCGTCACAACTCTTTAGTGGAGCTTCCAAACTTCATGTTATCTCTAAGGAGACCTTTGATCTCTCATTCATCAATGTGATCTTAGATCATTATAACTCTCAAGTGGTGCTTTTGGGCCTCATGCTATCATTAGAAAGACATTAGGTATCTCACTTGCCAATGTGATCTCGGATCGTTAACTCTATAAGAGAACCACGGGGCCTCAACACCATCGCCAAGAATTACTCGAGGGTTAACTATAAAAAAGAGATTACTTCGAGTTTTGGTTGGGGGATAATAATCCTAGAACAACAAGGTTTTAGTTTTAGCAAAAAAAAAAATTCCAGATATAAGCTTCCTTTTTTTCTCCTGTTTTAAACATGAATTCCTTAAAGTATACATTCCATCAAAAGTAATTTCTCAATTATGTTTTTCTACTTTCATCTCTCAAAACCAAGTGGTTACTTGTATGGAGGACATTAGCTCTTCCACCCTTAGAGACCTTGGGTATGTACATAGGGCTTTAGACCCATCTAAGCTTAAACCATATCAAACAAGTTTGGACAAAAAGGAAAATCACATAACATATATTATACAAACTCATTGTACTTAATACATAATTAAAAGAGAAATCAAAAGTACTTAGTACAAGTATAGAACCTCACAGAACCGGGGACAATTACTAAAGATTACTACACTCTATCAGGATCAAACTCCTCATTCAAATCTTCATCACGCTCTTATGCTAAATACTGGTTACATGCAGTAGTTACAACCTATACTAGAAAGATCTTGGCAAAATCAGGAATGAGGTTAGAATGAAATATAGAATAGAAGGCAACCACTACCTCTTCGATAGATTAAAGAAATAAAGGTTGGTTATAAATGCAAACACCTTATCCTTAAAAGGCAGATCTAAGGTATGAGCCCCCCTAAATACCGTGAGGAATTCATCAAGAAGGTCTCTCAATGCCTTTAGTCAAGCATATTCCACGTGTCTGCTTTGGTAGTCTCTAGTTTCACCTTCAGAATCTTGTTGGATTGCTTAAGTAAGGATACTTCTAAGTCTGATAGGCAAACCCATTCCAAGGCAAAACTTAGTTGGGTAACTTGATGGTCCCTGTCTTCCATCAACTTAATCATTTTATCCTTGAATTATAAATCATTTATTTTTATTAAAAAACATATATTTTTATTAAAAAAACATATATTTTTGTTAATGTAAAAATAGAATTCATAAATTATCTACCTAGTAACACCAGTAACTTGTAAGAATTACATGGTACATAAGTATTATGAGGAACAACATGTCCATTATGATGGCAAAATAATAATAATAAAAGATATCAAAGAAATGGTTACGAAATGATTAAAAGATCTCCACCATATTTTGATAAGGCAAAACATCAATGATCTATCACTTAGGTAACAAATAGCCAAGTTTGTGTCTGGTATATTATTAAAATAATTTGTTCCTTTTTCTTTTTACACTCTACATTTATAAAAGTTAATTAGCATTATAAATATTTGGTTTTCAGAATGATTCTCCTCAAGATTTCATGTTACTTTTGTTTGTTCTTTGCTATGGTGATGACCATCTCTTCAAACACCATTCAACTCAAATGATCTCAGGTAATTCAATACAAAGAACTGCCCTTTAAATTGATAAAGATGAAATTATATTACATATATAGATATAGGCATAGCTATGTCTAGTTAAGGATTGAAATGTGGTTTTGTAGGTGGGAATGAAAATAAGTTGGCTATGGCTACAAGGTTAATCAATGATTATCAAGATCCAAGGGAAAATAAAAAGCACCATCCTCCTACACCCCCTAGTGATAAGTTTAATGATAAAATTCAAGACTATCAAGAACAAAGCTCAACACCAGAGTTGGAAGTATTCGTAGCCGAGTATTCACTGGCTCTAGAATCAGGAATATTATAAGCAGACCATCAAAAACACAAAACAATACAAATCCTTAGAAATTTAAGACAAAACCAGCAATGCAACCTACCTCAAGTAAGACGCTTAAGGAGTGATAGTATCTTCCCTTTTGCATAACCAGTCATGTACCATAGAATATTTGTTGACCAGTTAGGGTTCCTAGTGACCATAATACTAGGTGGCGACCCCTTAAACAAGACATTTCCCTGCCAAGAACAAGATGTTAGATATCTGTTTTTCTTCATTGAATTTTTTAAAGGTCGCCGTGATGTTGGGTGACCTAAATTTCAAATTATTTTCATTCATTTTATTTTTATTAATATTGTTTATTTTAGGAATTTAAAAATTAGATTATGACAGTTGCCCTCTCTTTACAATACTTAGTATATTTTTTTTTAATTTTATTTTGGCTTTTTATATCAAGTATTGTAATGAAGGGGCAACTATCATGACCCAATTTTTGAATTCCAAAAAATAATATTAATAAAAAGAAAATGAACGAAAATAATTTGAAATTTGGATCAAGACAACACTAATTAAAAGCTTGAGGACTAATAAGGATGGAATTATAAATTTGGGAGTCAATTTGGTCAAACATCTGAAGAATTGATAAGTTTGGGGACTTAATTAAACTTGGAATTAGTTTAATTAATGAAATTAGGGACTTAATTGAAAAAATACCAAAGTTTGGGGCTGATTTGGGTCAAAATTGCAAGAAATTAAAGTCCAATGACCAAAGTGAATAGGCAGTGATACTATAGGAGGTTAATTGATTTTTCCAAAGGTAATTTTGAAAGAATTAAAAGTTAAAGAGTTAATTAAGGACTAAATTGATTAATTCAGAAACTAAAGGATGTTTTGTAAATTACGCTGAAATTCAGGGGTCCAATTGCAATTGATCCAGGGAAAAATTAAAAAAAAAAAAGATTTCCTTGAATAAGGGCCCAATTGTTAAATGTCAGAAGTTCAGGGGGCAAATTAAAAATAGCCATTTCAGTAAAAAAAACGGTGTCATTTTTAAAACCACCGTTCATCACCTTCTTCTTCATCTTAGAGAAGACCGATTCAGCAAGAAGAAATCGCACCAAAATTGTTGTGGGTCACGTCTCTTACCAAACCAACCAGCTTCCCAATATCCCTCTCCCACACAATGTATCTCCAAATGCCAGAATGGGTCGTTACCAACAATCCTGCAATGACAGGACTGTTAGTCCCCGTGTTTTTTCTCAAACACGAATGAATATACCTCATTATCCAGAGGCACGAACAGAGGGCATTCTCTTGCCTTATAAAAGCTATAGAAAGGCCACATACAATAGGAAAAAAAAAACAAAAAGAAGCAAAGATAAAACCAAAAAACCAGGAGGCAGAGTAAAACAAAGGAGAGGGACTATAGAATCTCCTTCAAAACTCCAACGACAATCATCAGATGATCACCTCTTAACTTAAATTACACCAACCACACCACCCTTCCCTCACGTTTCATTGCCATCTTGACAGCTCCCCCCGAACAACATATAAAAAAAAAGAACCATAAGAAACCAAAAATAGAGAAAACCCAGAGAACAACACAAAAATAAAAGAAAGCTAGAGAACAAAAGCATAGAGAAAACCAGAGAAGAACGACCAGAGAGAAACAAACAGAAAATAGAAACAGAAGGAAAGAGAGGAGAATTGTCCAGCCAGCGTTGTCTTCGGCTTCGTCCCTAGTACCAGGTTAGCCTTTCATTTCCCCCACTTTTGAAATATAATTACCCTGGTACTGTTGCAGGCATGCATGAATAATTCATGCATGGCTACAACAGTGCCCAGACCGGTCACTAACTTGGGCTAGTGACTAGGTTGGGTCGGCTGGGTCAATACGGTTAGGCTTGATCCAGCCTAAAAAAAGATAAAAGTGAATTATGCAAAACACATTTTTATGTCATTTCCTTTTAGTTTCATTCTTCTTATGTTGATATCTAGCCAAATTCAGGAACCCTTTTTTATTTATTTGTGGGTTCCTCACACCTTTTTTTATGACTTTACTAACTATTTGGATTGCAAACTTGTTCTGTGAAATGTGAATCTAGTATGCAATACATATTTGTCTTTTCTTTTCTTTTTTTCTAAAAATAATAAAAATATATTTTGCTTTCAATTTAAATTGTATTGGTTTTTAATTAGCGCTAGAGTCAGGAATACCATATATTTATTTTTTGATTATGTAATATTTACCAACGTCAAAGTTGGAAATATTTGTAGCCGAATATTCTCTGGCGCTAGAGTCATAAATATTATAAGCAGACCATCAAAAAAATAAAACAAAGCAAACCTTTAACAATTTAAGACAAAACCAACAATGCAGCCTACCTCAGGTAGGACGCTTAAGAGGTGATAATATCTTTTTTCTTGTGTAACCAGTCTCGTACCATAGAATCTTTGTTGACCATTTAGGGTTTCTAGTGACCATAATACTAGGTGACGACTCCTTAACTAAGAGATTTCCCTCTAAGAACAAGATACCAGATATATGTTCTTCTCTATTGAAATTTTTAAATGTCGCTGCGATGTCGGGTGCAACAAGTATCTTGGTATTTGTTTGTAGAGGTTGGTCTTTCTTAATAGAGGATCACCTTTACTATAAGGATTTGTCTTTGCTTCTTAAATGCAAAGGAAAGAACATTGCTGAAATAAAAGAGGAAAAATAAAACTCAATGAATAGAAAAGTCACTACTATTATTATAAATTTGCTAAGTCCATCAACCATATTTTCTCAAGAAAATGATTGCTACATAGTGTGGAGTTTATTACAAGAAACGTTTGCTAAGAAAAATATATAAAATAAAGATTTTACAATTAGAGACCTTATAAACTTCAAGTACAAGGATTGTGAAGTTATTGGAGTGCACATAAATGACTTTCAAGGGTTCTTAAATCTATTGGCATTGATGAATGTTCAGTAAGCGGATGAGGCACAAATGCTAATCTTGTCAATTTATTACCAAATAGTTAGGAGACTTTGGTGGTGTCATTCAATCATCAACTCCAAATGAAAGATCATTTTGAAGATAAGAAAAGGACAATATACTTAATGAAGAGAAAGAAAAAACAAGATCAACCTCTTCAAAGTTGCATGCATTTATAATAGAAAACCAGGAGAGAAGCCAAAACAAATTTCTTTACAGTAAGGAAGATAAAGAATCTGGTGATACAAAGAGAGAATATAAGACTAGAGAGACCTTAATCAAGGAAGGGAACATAGTTTTATTACTATAACAAGCCTAGAAATTTCTAAATTTATTGTAAAATGTATAGGAGATATCGTAATGGTAAAGCTGCATACAAAAATAAAGAAAATGGTATAGCTATAATTCTTTGTAACAGTGATGTTGCTATTATTTAGAATGATGGTTATGTTAATCTTGCACATCATAATACCATATGGGTTGTAGAGTGATATTGTTATTGTTTAGGATGATGGTTATATCAATCATACAAGTTAAGATACCATTTGAAATATGGACTCAACTATATTTTACCACATTACCTCCTAACATAATTTTTTTACATCATACACTAGCAGTGATTTTGGTCAAGTTAAGATGTAAAATCAATGAATGGCTAATATTTTAAGCATTTGTGATATTTGGTTATAAACTAATACCAAGTAAAGTTGGGATTAAAATATGTTAGGTTTGTGCCCAATATGTGCCTACTCTTAATCTATAATTGATGAATAAGGCTTCTTTAGAGATAATAGATAGAAGATCTCCAAATTTTGTATGGTTATTGTTAAAGGCAAGAATATAGGTCTCAACATGTCACAAACCAAGATGATTAAAGAAAAGTGAATAAAATTGAAGATCCTTCATCGACTTATAACATAAGCTACTTAAGCATTTGAGTGAGAAAGGTTTTGAGTTCCTTCTAAGAAAATTCTTCTTTATTTAAAAGGTTTAAAATTGAATACTTGCACTTATTGTTTAGTTGGTAAACAATATAAAACTGCATTTTATATATCAACTCTATAAAGAAAATCTATTTTTTATTTATTTAGTTTATACTAATATTTTCTTTATGATTGGTAAGTCTTTTAGAGGTGTTGTATACTTTGTTAGTTTTATTAATGATTATTTCAGAAAGATTTATGCCACTTGTTTGAAATCCAAAGATCAAGTCATTGATGTCTTCAATGATTTATATACTAAAGTTGAAATAGAAATCAATAAAAAGTTGAAATGTGTCCAAATAAATAATTGTGGTGAATATACGAGTCTATTTTAAGAACTATTGTAAGGAACATGATATTATGCTTAAGAAGACAGTTCCAAATAATCTATAGCAAAATGGAGTGACAATGAGAATGAATAGAACCATTTTTGAAAGGATCATGTTTATGCTTTCTAATACAAAGTTGTCTAAGTCTTTTTAAGATGTGTCAATTAAGACTGTAGTTGTCATGATGAACCTTTCTCCATCAATTCTTTTTAACTACGATGTACCACAAATAATATGAAAGTGAATAAATATCTTTTATACATAGTTAAGAGTTTATACATGTTTTTAGAGACGTAAAATATAAGCTTAATAGCAAGATAAAGTATTGTGTTTCCATGGGTTGTGGAGAACATGATTTTAGCTAAAGATTATAGATTTTTTATTCTCACTAGTTCAAATCCAAGATCTACTTTATAGTTACCTTTAATTCTTTTTAATAATGGAGAAGATAATAAAATAATAATGATGATAATGGTAGTGACGATGGTTTGTACTTTAAGATATTAATTGATCATCATGAGCAAATATATTATAATTACATGGTTCTTAAAAAAGTAGCTGGTGGTTTGCTATCATTGGAATCTTTGTTTTTATACTCGAACTCGCACGAAAATTTCTAATTGCAATAATTTATAAGAAATTTTTACATGCATGCATGCACATCTACATATATATACATACATTCCTGTTTATGTTTATGAGAATCTGTTTAAGGTTATAGATGATATGGAAGCCATAAATGAGAATTCCATACCTTGTAATGTTTCTAAAAAATTTCTGAAGAGAAAAGGTTTTACGAATAGCCGCAACATCATATGTACAAAGCTTTTAAAGAATGTTCGATTTTTTATTTAACTACATGGAAAAAGTTAGATAGATACTTTTTGCTTTTTTACACCGAACTCCATGTATAATTACGCTTTAAAGTTTAATTTTCTAGAAGTTAAAATAGCCGTACGTGAAAGTGGAGTTGAAAGGTCGTGAAATTTCAAATTAGATAATAACATTTAACTCATGCGTATGGCTGCAACGAAGGACAGAAATACAAGAAGAGGGCCTAATAAAACAAAGATACAGAGGTTGGTTATGAAAAGAAAAGAGATAGACGCTAGAAATCGTCACCAACCTCTAGCATAAAGAGGCTGATAGACCCACTGTCTCATTCATGGAAGTCTTGTCTCCACCGCTGCCACACACGTGATTTTCCAAAACACGTGTTCTCTCACTGCTACAGAGCCCAGAATGTTGATAATCATCAAATCAAGCACCATTCGATGATCGTACCAGTCAATGTCAAGTCAATTTACAGCCCTTAAAACCCTCCAAAACACACAATCAAGAAAGAAACTCCCCCAACATCAACATAAACAAAAAAGTCAATTCGCAGCACACAAAACTTTGTCCCGTTTCTAGAGGGCAATTGCCTCCACCGTGCCTACGCTTTTCGGTGAATTGTCGGTTCAATTCTTTTTCTTTTCTTCTTGGCTATGTCTATATATCCATCTAACTACTACTATGACACCCTTGTCAAATTCGGTTCAGTCACTAGCTAGGTTGATTCAACAACTTGTTAATTTGAAATTCAATCCTGATTGTGTTTGATACTAAATTAATAGTTCATTAACTTTTATAAAACTCCATGACTTAACTTAGATTTTTAATAATTTATAAGATCTAAAAAACAAATTATCCCCTTTTTTCAGTTTTCTATTGAAAAAAAATATTAGCTTGGGAGTTGGGACGTGGAATCTTTACCGGGTCAAACTCTATTTGAGAATGACAACTGTAGCAACAAATAAATTTAGTTTTTTAATTATCATTTTAGATTTGACTTTGATAAGAAACTCTCCAGATAAAATATTCACATGACTAATTAAGTGGTATGGACAGGCAAGATTGTATGGACGTAATAGTGAAAACACATAACATATGCATTATAATTTCTCGATAATTTCATTTCTTTGTTTTGCCTGGAAATTGAACGTCTCATCTTTAGTTTTATATAGCTTGAATGCTTAGAAGTTAGAGCAACATGAGAATCCGCCAGTGCAAGAATGATGAGTGTGTGTGTCAGTGTGTATAAATTTTGGACAGCTTGAGAGAATATTATAAAACGAAAACAATACAAGGCATGCACCGATATATATTATCTCAGCAAGATTTTGATTTTGGTAGGATCGATCGATGTATATGTATATATAGTCAAGAACAGGGACGATAACTTGATTGTCGTCATGCATGGAGGATGTTTGTGTGCGGGAATTTATGTCTGCTAGAATAATACAACTAGCCTAGCTAATAAATAACGAGAAGATCGATGATGACAAGTTCAAACATTCAAGGTATATTCCATTTCGGCTCTATTTTTAGCGATGTCCAAGTTCCATTGAATTTTGATTATTTTTCCATTTTATACACGCTAGCTACGTACCCTTTCTACACACACACGCATTCCTTTTATAGCTTCTGTTCATAATTGTTTTATTTATTTGTTAAATAATTGTCGAAAATAGAGATTTGATTTAGGTTGCTCATTCTTTAAAAAAAAAAAAGAAATTATTTGGAGAATAATTGTTAGCAACTCTCTCTAGTGCAGGGGTGGAACCAAAACATAAAATTAAAGGGGGTCAAAATATTGTGATTTATACGGTGTCTTATAAAAATACTAAAAATGAACTTAAAGGGGGCTGGAAAAAAAAATTTCTTGCAGGGACCAGCCTCCCTTATCTCCACTCCTGCTCTAGTGAGTCATCGATCGATAATATGATTGATTTAATTTACATGAACCAGGTCATGTAATAATTTCTACAAACTTTTCAATTCAAGGAGAGGTGCATGACCGTTTTATTTCGAGGTCACAGTTATGGACTCCAAGATTTTACTTGAGCCTTTTGTTCCTTCTTAGTCTAGCTCTATTACTATATGTTTAATTTATTGGCTTAGGAATATTTATCCAAATAGTTTTAAATTTTTTTTATTAATATTGGTGTCCGGTCCAGTTTGTGTGCATCTCAACTAATCTCACGGGTCCTGAAGTTAACGACCATGTAAGCCTCCAATGGCCCTAAGATTTATGAGACTCGAACTGATGACCTGTAGAAAGCAAATCTAGGACCTGATCAGTTGAGCTACACCCCTCAGGATTAAAATAATCTAAACTTTCAATGTAGATGCATGATCCACTTTCATTTATTACATATTACTCTCCTATTCAATACGCTTAGTAAATGCAAGAAATTAAAATATTTCTTGAGACACCATTTAATTGTTTATTGTTTAATTAAATTTTGAATTGATTCAACATAGGAGTTGTTTTTTTTATAAAGTAATTATTATTTTAATCCCTCACAGCTATATTATTATAGTTGAATTAAATCGATATATATAAAGACTAATTCATCTAATTTCACACCAATTAATCTTTTACTCGTACATATTTTAGGTTTCTAGAAAAGCCCAGGAAGAATTTTATGGCTTTCTTGAAGCTCACCACCTGCCACCTTCACAAAAGCTTCCTGGAAATTTATTAAGGGTGGCTATCTCTCTCCTCTCTTATGTGTCGAATGATTATTTATTAATTTAGGTTTTTTGTCTTCAATGCACGCATGCAGCATCGTGCACCATCTTTCTTTTAGCCGGCCTCTCCGTCATAAGACACAACCAAACACGCTCTTAACTTGTTAAATTAATGTAGGCATATTGCTGAGGTATTTTCGCAGCAAAACATCGCCAATTTCGTTGTTCTAGGGGGAGAGAGAATGCATTCATAAGAACAAAAGAAATGGAATACAAACACAAACATACCAAAAAAAAATTTATTTGAACATGAACATATGAACATTGTTAGATTTTTACCTCGCTAGCTCTATAGTCTCTGGTCTCTTTGTATTTTGTTTTTTCTATTGTTTACAATTACAAACAACAAAAAAATCTCCGAATGAACAATTGATCGTTACAAAAATTAACAAATGAAAAAATTTCATGCTTATTTAATCAAGTCACGATGCATGTGGTTTTGGATGCATTTATGTGTGCTTCATCTTGATTTCTCAGAAATAATTCTTCATAAAATATTTACGCTCCTTGTGTGTTTCTTCTCCATCCACCTCGATCAAATTATGAACGACGGCCTCCGCAGCGGTTGTCAAGAATTTAGACCAATCCCTGCATAAAAAAAAAGATCAAGATTAGAAACATTTAACCATATATAAATTAATCAGACATTAAAATTAACACTATAGTAGAATGAAATAATAGGTAATAATACTAGTAGAAGTAGTTAGTATTTTTTGTTCAACATTTTGTGCTCCAAAGTAATTAAAAATGGTACACATACCCTTCGAGGGTGTCAAATGTAAGTCCAACGGTGTACTTTGCCTCTTCAAGAGCATAGGCAAACCTTTGCAGCTCTTTGGGAGGACAACGCCCGTTATCCTTAACATGAAGCTGAGATGGCTTGACATCACAAAATATAGGTATAACTCTTTTCTTTGTCTCCATTAACAAAGCCAATTCATGGAGGCAAAAGTATGACTCGCAATAACGCGGCGAAAACACAGCAATCCCAACTTTGCATTCATGGATAGCTCGATCAATGCTGTCAAATAATTTGTCACCAGGTCTCATGTTCTTGCTATCCAAAAATGGATGGAGCCTGAGTCTAGAAAGATGATCGAAGAGCAACCCGGAGATGGTCCTCTTGGTATCGATGCAACGATGATTAATGAAGACATCACAGGGTGGTCGTCTGAGGGATTGGATTTGGTTGTGGTGGTTCCAGATTTTACGAACCAAGTTCTTGGCTGTCGATGCTGAACGCTGCTGCATGGCTTGATGAAGAAGATGGGCAAACAATAATAACAAAAATCTGTGGACAACAATGTAAAGAACTTGGTCGTATTATTTGTGATTTTTATAAGTCCTTCAACTGGGTTCGACGCGTTAGTATTTATAGATTACAAAGTGAAATTGATAGAAAGACTGAATTTTATTGCTAGCTAGTTTGATTTCAAGGTAGAGAATTCTAAATTTGGACCGATCAGGAGAAAATACCAGGCATTTGATTAGGCAAGACACAGCAAAAAACAAATAAAAGGAAGTAAAGAGGTTTGAATTATTTGACTCTCTAGGTTTACGTGCATAAACCTTCAAACACGTTTATTATAAATTTTTTTTTTTGTAAGTCCGCTGACATGGTCGCTCTAATTGGTTGTCTGTTATTTTTCAAAATTCAACTTTCTTTTTCCCCCTTTATTGTTTAAGGATTATCTATCAAAAGGTGAATTCTTTTGGCCCCATCACAGTCCTTCGTTGTGGTCCCTGATCAAGACTTTTTTTTTTTTTTTAATTTCTGATTGCCCACCAACATTTTCCCAAGGTTCTGCAATTAATGCGGCTATTAAAGATCTTTTCACCAACCTTGATACTCTTGTCGCTCGAACCATTAAGAAAATGACACTTCTCTTAAGAACTTACCACAATAATTAATCCTCTCTTAATTAGATATACGAAAATATTAGTTGCGATAACTGCTATCTGTTTAATCTTTTTTTATACATTTCAAGCCACTGTGCAAAAACCCAAGGGTTAATCAATTAACTCTCCCTTATCTTGTAGAGATGTCAATGAACGTCTATGGATCGGGTAGCGTAACATTGTATTTTAATTTAAACCTAAAATAATTATTTAATCTCAACTTGAACTTGAATTCGTATCTATTTTCAACATCCAAATCCGATATAACCCGGATCCAAACTTGAAAATATTAGTTGCGATAACTCGATCCAGTTTTGGATATTCAATAACCCGGATCCAAACCTAAATATAATAATTTATAACTATTTAGTACACAATTAACTTAGCATATATGTATGCATTTAAAAGAAAATTAATGTTATTTATTTATTTTGGATTGATTTCAGGTTTAAATTCAGATTAAATTAACTAATATTCATTCCTAATCTAAGACTTAATTGTAAAATTTGTTGGGGTTGCGATAATTACTTGTAAAATTTTCTATAACATGTTTTTTTGTATTTCTATAGGTTGCGTACGTAAGACACTCAAGTTTTCATTTTGAAAATGAAGTTTCTTTAGGATTGTCGTAGATTCTGTGCAGTTTAAAAAAATAAATTTTAAAAAATATTTTTAATTGTACTTTAAAAAAAATACATGTTTAATTAAAATTATCATAAAATATATTTTTAGGAGCAAATTAAACAAATAAAAGCATGCCTCCAAGAATAAAAAGTATTTTGTTATAACTTCTACGAAACTATGGTTTAAAATATAATTATATGTGAGATTCAGTGCAAAAAAAATAGAAATTATTTAACAAAACAAATAATTTTTTTTCTATGATTGTATAAAAAAACAAAAATTACTACAGTACCAAACCATATTAAAGTCATTAATAAAGTGAGGTCGATGCCCGCATAATTAATTTATAAGTATTGCAGTGTGTGTGTATATATACAGCATGCTGTTGCGAACAAGATTCTGTCTGAAGACTCTGAACAGATTCAATACTGTCGTGTGTGTGTCAGTGTGTGTCGTCTGTAGACACACACACACACGACAGTATTTAATCTGTTATACACACACACACACACACACACACACACACACACACGACAAAATTTAATCTGTTCAGACAGCATGCAGTTGCAAACAAGATTAGCGATCAGTTTGAGATATACTTGTGGTTAGACGTGGTGATGATTGTGCATGCATTAATTCTATTTAAGGTGACAGCTGGTTTTGATTTTATGTGGAAAATGCGGTACGTATAACCATCTAAATGATTTATAATCGTGCAAGTACCCCTAAAAGTCTCACATGTAATGACTAATTTTTGTTGGTTTATCCATCGATAGATACTACCGACATATTGTCAATAAATCTCATATTTCCAAGGATAATCAGCAGAATTATTGACAACAGATATCTATCGATGATTATCTTGGTATAAATCAAAACACTAAACAACTTTATGTGATTCTCCGATGAAAATTGACGCATTTAGCCAACAAAGTTTTTATTTTTGTTGGTAATTTCATAGATGGAGTGAATAATGTTTTTAACCCTATCACAAAATAATTTGACATTAAAAAATATCATACCAAAAATTTAACTTAAATAATACATTTAATATATATTGAGAGTAAATATTTATATTTGTTAACATTAATTTAAAAGTAAAAATCAATTATAAATGTTTAAGAACATTAAAAAGAGGTTGCAGGTGGAGAGGAAAGGGGAAGAAAAATACTCTGGAGGTCCGTAAGGAGAATGATAATGACTGGACATGTATAAAATCATCTCTTCCAATTACTTCCTTTCGTGTTGTTCACATTTTATATATATTTTGGCCCTCAAATCACAAATTTGTTGTTCAACCAACTTCTTAACGGCTCACAATCTTTATTTTTAGAAGATGCATCATCATAACATATTATTGGTAGAACTTTTTGTTTTTACACTTCATATATAAATATCTAATTCCACCTCCACTAATATTCTTTGGATTTGAAATACAAAATTAATAAAAGTCTCAATCCCTTTACAATAATCTTCCCTACACAACCCTTGTGGTGAATCTCGATACATCCAATAATGATTATTCATTACTTAGAAAACATATATAAAATAATGATGACAACATTTCTTAATAATATAACAATTAATTCAAAATTCAACTTTGGTAATTAAAAATGAATTCACAATCTAGTAATCAATAATAATTTTTTTTTTACAAAAATGTAATGATCGATGCATCAAAATATTAACCAATTAAATCCAGTTAACAATATTTAATCGGTATCCAACTAATTATCTATTATTTGTTCAATTCAAACTTATTCAATCTAAATTAATACCATTTAATTGTTATCAATTCAATAAAAAAAATCAATTGCCCTAAAATTAACAACATAACAATAAAACTAACAAAATATTTTTGTTACCCATTAAAGTTTACATCATTTCTTTCATTATAACACACCTAATTAAGTTTCAAAATCAATTTCGTTAAATTACAAAAAAAATCAAAATTTTCAAATTCACAAACAAACCCTAACATACAAATCAAACTTTAATTTTATATGAAAAGGTTGTTGAACACTTAAATATACAAGCAAACTACACTACAAATAATCCATCTCAAATGAATACATTATCTTAAAACATACGTGATATAGAAAATATTTTAAAAAAAATGGTACCAAGAAAATGATACTCACACTACAAAGTGTTGGATGATCAAATTTATGATGATGGGCCTAGATTTATAGCAAAATAGGTGGCAGGAGTTGCTATTTTGATTTGCAGTTCAAGAAGAAGAAGAGGAGAGTGGGGTTTTATAAAACTTTTAGATTTACCGACAAGATTTTTGACGGATTATTGCGACGGAAAATACCAAAAGTAAATTTGTTGAAAAATAATGATGTGTCATATTAATGATGAAATCACCAATATAATATTTTTATTATTATTATATTATGTTGGTGATTTTATTGGTAATTAACAACATAATATATTCAGTTGGAAATGGCTGATAGAAATATTTTGTCACTATTATAATAAAAAAATTACCGTTATAAAATATTATATTAGTAATTTTGTTGTTATTTTACAATTTTATGGTAGAAATAATCGAGGAGTGTAATAATTAAATGCATATAGTCATAAATTCATAATCATCAAGTGAACATATATAACTATCAAATCAGAGTTGCAGCAGGTTTTAAACATAGAAAGTATAGGTAACAGATTCTCTTGAATTTCCAGTAGTAGCATTATCCATTATAATTAATTGCCGGGGAACAAATGTTATTTGTTTAATTCAAGTCATTTTATGTAAATATAAAATAATAATTAACTATTAGAATAATAAAGCATAGAATTGTATTAAATTAAATGAGCATAAAATAAATTATATGGTTTAAAGTAATTTTTTTTAACTATAGCAGGAAAGACAGTTAAAGAAAGTAGAAGGAAGACAAAAGAGGCACAAGAGCAGATTGTTCTATCCTGAATAGCACCAAACCCTTATTTATATAGAAAATTAATGATATATATATATATATAAACAACTCAAGTTTTAGAAACAAAAAATAATTTTTTCAAATTAAAATATTATTTTGCAATCAACCCAGATCCCAATCAGAGCAGCGTTTGAGTAATTTAAGTTGAAAGCTCACATAACATAGGCCTCCCCCACTCTAAAAGTTTTGATATTCGAGGAATTTAATTTCAACTTTTAAAATTTTAACTATATAAACAACATGAAAATCTTGTAATTTTTTAATGTGAAATTGAGAGTTTAGATTTTAAAAAAATAAAAATCGTCAGTCAAAGATTTTTTAAGATGAATTTCTCGTTCATGTACAATTTGAACCATTTCACAATATTAATTTTGTTATATATTATATATTGATCCGAAAAGGAAAGGAAATTTCTTATATTTGAGGAGCATGCATGCCCAGAACTTGATGGGATGTGTATATTGGACACAGTATTGTATCCATCCAAATTACTATGCACGCTGTAATGTAGGAGTACAAGCAGGTTCGCTTTCCCCTTCTTGTTCTTTGTTTATCAACCAAAGAAAAGTAATTATTTTAGTTTAGTTTGTATGAGTGCTTGACTCGTGGAATTGACAACGCGGATCTTGACTCAGTTAAGATCCAAACAGTGAGGACGGGGGACCTATTCTCTTCCTCGAGGGCTATAAAAATCGTCACCAAAGTAATTATGAATTTCCACTGCAGTCACCTTTGGGGACAATCTTGAATAGTATTCTTGTTCGTTTCTCAAGTAAGAATTAGTATTAAGGCTTGAATCTCGAGAAGAATATTAAAACTTTGCGGGGCGACTCAAACCGGTCCATAATTTTTGTTTTCGAAGAAATCGAGTAGTGTTCGTTTAATTAATCATCAAGGCTTGTACTCTCTAAGATGATAAACATTCAAGAATTTGCATGAATTTGAGTAAAAAACTGAGCATAAGCACTAATTGGGTACATAGATGCTCATCCATGCTTGAAATCCACTTGCTAATGGAACTTTCGCCTCATATAAGCATGTTTTTTCTATCTAAAAAGAAATGGATATTGTCTTTTTTATTTTATTTTTTTTTAGTGTTAGAGAATAATATAAATCATATTCTAAAACTTCATTTAACAGCTTAAAATATTGGGTTGAATTGATTCTTTGATAAGGTATCAGAGCCTTGATGATCAAGTGATCACAAGTTCGAATATCATCATTCCCTATTTAATTGATAAAAATTAAACACAAAGTAATTGAGTCTGTGCATAAATCATATCCTAGAACCCTTACTTAACAGCTTAATCTATTGGGTTGAGATGGATCTTTGATATTTAGTGCATGTTTGATGTTATGATAGCTTTTTTTTGAAAAAAATTATTTTTTACTTGAAAAAAATATTAAACTAATTTTTTTATGTATTTTTTGATAATTTCTATGTACTGATAATAAAAATAAAAAAACAATTATAAAAAATTATTTTAATATATTTTCAATTAAAAGTTATTTTTATTATATGTTTATAGGTATTTAATTACTTCTATTATATCCATCATTCGTAGTAAAATCTTCGAAAGTTCTTCCGATGACAATTAGACTCTACATTAGAGGAAATTATACATGTAATTTGCACGTAAACTATAAGTTTACAAGAACATGCAAGTAAACACATAGGAAGGAGGCTAGGAGACATGAAGGCAACGGTGCTTTCCTTTTATTTTATTTTATTAATTTTTCTGCCCTGAGCAAGCTTGCTCTGTTTGTAATTGGGCCTATACTAAAGGTTAATGTCCCAATCGGCTTCAAGCTTTGTTATCTTAAGAATTTGACCATGTTTTATGGGCTTTCATGCTCTCAAAAAAAAGTGGATGTCTCAGAAATATCAGTGATTTGCCTCCGTGTCTTAAGAATACGTGTTTAGATAATGTTTTATAATAAAATAAATGGATAAAAAAAATTAAAAAATATATATTTAATTAAAAAATAAAAATAAATTTCTTTCTAGAATATATATTTAATTAAAATATATATATTTTAAGGTTCTTCTCATTTAACAAGGGTTTTCGCTTGAAACGTGAGCTGCCGATACTTTGCTTGCTTGCTTGAGCATAATAAAATGTCGGCTAACCCCACCAGCGGTCTATTTCCAGCTAAGGTGATATATAGCTGTCTCTTGGTTGGCTTGAATCCAACTACTACAAATTGATGTTGAGATTCTGATAATTCTCCCGAAGGAAGGAAAAAAAAAAGATAATTCAAGTTTCCTAAAACAAAATCTGAAGGGTTCACCTGATAATCTAGAACGAATATAAGAGGTAATTTTAGATTAATGTTTTCTTTTCTTTTCTTTTCCTTCTCTTGGATACAAAAATAAAACTTCAGTATGAATTTATATGGTAAAAGAACCATTTCATCAAAAAAAAATTAAACTATTATATGGGATTTTAAAATATAATTTATATAATTCTATAACACATGTCCTCGAGTAAAAGATTTTCGGGCTTAAAACTTACACGGGCTCTCATACTCCTTTATATTTAATTTTTATCAAATAAAATGAGGGTATTGAGAATCGAACTCGTAACCACTTGATCAACAAGGTTATAATACAATATCAAATAATCATGACAGCTTAATAATTTAAAATATTAAATAAAGCTTCAAGATATAATTTTATATTATTTTATAATACATAATTTCAAGTGAAAATCCTTCAAATTTAAAACAAAACAATATTATTTGTATTGTGGATAAAATATCCCTCTTTTCTACACCATTTCACGTGCAATATAGTGAATGAGACCTCTCGCATGACATAACTCTATCTTGAGCAAAAAACTTTGGGGTTATTCTATGATTTCGTCTAAGTGTGTTTGGTTGAGTGATTGTTTCTGTGTTTTAAACAATCATAGTAATTCAACCATTTGGTAATACTCCAACAACAAATTTATACTGGTGAGGCCTACTATTAATTGTTAATTGTGGCACGACCATAAATTTACAAGAAGCAGCAATTTCTTGCTTCTTGAGCTGGAAAACTCGTGAACAGTGGAGCATGCTCCACTGTTCATGGGTTTCCTTCCATGCTCCACTGTTCACTGTTCATGAGTTTTTTCCATGAACAGTGGAGCATGCTTTACTGTTCCGGCCGGACCGGTCTGGTTCAACGCTTAAAATGCATTGAATCGGGTCAGATTTAACAAAATAAAAAAATATTTTTTTATTTTTAATTGTGTTTTATTCGAAAAACTAGTGTTAAACATTATTCAATGACACTACATAAATTAGACGGAGATCGCTTGATGATGTAATATTTGTAAAATTTGATCGCGATCCTAATTTTATTCCTGATTATATTTTACCTATGTTGTTATGCTCTTAAAAAATTTAATGGAACAATAAAAAATATTTTATATAAAGTATTATTTATTTCATGATATAATAGTAATAGTTAAATCTACAATATTTAAATTAAAAACCATCAATATTAATATATATTTTTTAAAATTATTTTATAACCTTAATTTCAAAAGCATTCTTAATCAAACACATTAAACTACTTTTTCTTCAACCTCAATTTCAACCACAGTTTTAACCAAACACCTATTTTTTCAAACCAACCTCAACTAAAAGTACTTTTTATAAAATAATTTTTTTCAAATCACAACCACAACAGCGATCGCAATACCAAACACACTTTAGAATATATATATATATATATATATATATATATATATATATATATATATATATATATATATATTGTAAAGTGAGTAAATAATTAGTGACTATCAAAAAAGCAATATTAGGTAGCATAGATGTGGTCCAATAACATTGTACAGCCATGATTTTAGTGTCTTTATAGCACTTTTTAATAGATTTGTTATTGCTAGTTGATGGTGATTAATATTGTAATAATCTAATAATTTTGAATTTTAAAATTTTCAACTAATCAATTATGTGAGTTTTTTAATATTAAATCTTTGAAATTCAAAATTCACTTTTTATAACTTTAATTACCACTAACTATAAATTGAGGATTAGCCATGCTTTTTGCTTTTCAAAATTAAAGTATTTTTTATAATATTTTTATAGATAAATGCTAAGATAAGTAATATCACCGACACAAAGCATGAGAAAGAACAAAAGTTAACCTTAACGGGTGTAGTTCACTGGTCAGGCTCTAGGTTTGTTCTTTAGAGGTCACCAGTTCGAGTCTTATAAACCTCAGGACCACTGGAAGTTTTCATAGTCGTTAACTTAGGATCCATGGGATTAGTCGAGGTGCGCGCGCAAGCTAGTCCGGACACCCACGTTAATAAAAAAAAAAACAAAAGTTTCATAAATCATGTTTATCGCTTTTGTCTTGTGCATTTTAAAAAAAAAAGTGTTAATTACTTTTCTCGCATATTTGTATCATAGAAATTTTAATTAAATTTCATTTATATTTAGAGGATAATTTTTCCAGGGAAAAAAATATATTCCAATAATAATATAATCTTCAATTTTCATACTAATTGAAGAAAAACTTACACATAAATACTTAGGATTGCTCATTTAGTGTGTATTTATATCATAATAATACAGGATACCCTTTTCAGGGAATATATATATTACAATTATATAATCTTCAATTTTCATACTAATTGAAGAAAAACATACACAATAATACTTAGAGTTTCTCATTTAGTGTGTATCTATATCATAGTAATTTCAATTAACTCTTATTCATGTATATTTAGAGGATATTTTTTTCAGGGAGAAAAATTGTATTCCAACTATAATTTTCATACTAATTATAGAAAAACATACATATAAATACTCATGGAAAAAATTAGGAAAAACTGCCCTAACTATTCTATAGCTAGACTATTTTTTCACTTTGTTTCCATTTTTTTTCAAAATCAATCATAAACTCAAATATATATATATATATATATATATTATAAACTTATCACCTTTCAGATCTGAGCCCAGAGCATAAAATAGTGGTGCTCGGTTTGACTGAATTTGGTTCATTTTCTAAGAAAATGAAAGCAAATCGATAGTGGATGGCAAAATTAAAAAAAAATGCTCCTCCTTTCTGAACCCATTCAATCTCAACCATGTGATTTACTTTTGCATCCAACACTTTTGAGAATTGAATTGATCAGGGCATACGTACATAGAAGGAATACTTATTATTTGTTTGCTAACTGTGAAGGAGGATAGCCTTTACATGCATTATGTTTTATGATCTGTGGAAGTTTTTAGGCAATTAGGTATTTGATAAAAATCTAAAATAAAATGGTAATTGTAATAATTTTGACGGGATAAAAGCATTTTAGTTATTGATTATATTTTATAAATAATTTGATTTTCTTGTTGATTTTCTTGTGGGATATAAATTGTTATCAACTTAAAAACTTTAATTTTTAAGAGAATTGAGGCAAAGTAAAAAAAATAACATAACTACATCATCATCAAAGTAAAAATAATAATTATTATAAACTTTAATAATAATAATAATGAGCAAATTTACTTAACTACCAAACTTATTTTTTAAAATTTAAATACGATTAGATGAGGTTGAGACACCTATATTAATAAAAAATATATTAAATAAGATATTAAAAATTAAAAATATTTATTTTATTACGTTATTACTTTGTGTGCCAAGAGGACCATGACAATGCAACACAAAGGAACTAACATTAATATTAACCTTATCCATTAAAAAAAAAAAGATTAAGAAAGCAAAATTGAAGAGACGATTATGATCCATGTAATTGTTGACTAAAAAAAATCATCACAAATCAATCAATTTGTAACATGTTGATGATACCTTCACTCAAATCCAATCTCATAACAAAGGACGTTTACCAAATCTGGATGCCCATTATTTGTGGGGTCGTCCCTTCTAAAGACAGCCAAAATTACTCCTTGCTCCTGCATGTGCAAAGCTTCATCATCTCTTGCTGTCGCTTCTTACATGATCATGTCCAGTTCAGCTTCACCTAAGCATATTCAAAGGGTGATGCCCACGTTCAACAACATTACTATTCCTTAGCCTCAACATGCATGACTGAATATTATACCAAGATTTCATTCAAAGAAAGCAACCTCTCTACCCTAATACCTTTCTTTTGATCCAAGACCATGCATTATGTTTGAGTCCTTTTGACTTCCCTCTTTGCTTCTCACATGGTCACAATGAATTCTTCAACTCTTCTTGACTATGCCCTCTTTCAACTCACTCCAACTCGAACCAGGTACGACATCAATATCACACTTACTTTCACTCTCTTTAATCTCAATTCACTTCGAGGTTTTTGTCCTTGAGGCTAAAGATCTCTTCTTTTTTTATTCGTATGTTGTTGTTTTGGTGTGTGCAGGTGTGATCTGGTTCTCTTCTATGGAGGCAAGAATGAGAAGCTGGCTTCTGGGTTATTTGAACCATTCATTTCACACCTTGAATATATTAAAGATCAGATTTCCAAAGGAGGGTATTCCATCAAACTTTGCCCACCAACCAAAAATGCTCCTTGGTTCACCAAAGGCACTTTTGAGAGGTAATGAATCTAACGTGTTACTCTGTTTTTTCTTGCTGGGAAATTTAGATGTTGGGCTTTAAATCTATTGAGCTATTTGATTGAATTGCTGGATATCATGGATTTGTTTTTGAATTTGAACAATGGGTGAAATTTGTTCATTTCATCATAGTTGTTGCATATTATTGTTTCCACTTCTGTAAATAGTGTGAAAGGTTGTGGATTCTTCATTGAATGAATGGAACTGGAATTTATTATCTACACAAATACAGAGTTGCTCTTGAATTGTGCTCGAAGTTTTTAAATTTACTATCGGTTCTGATTCCATACGAATCCCCAAATCCTAATCTCTTGTTAATCTTCTTAACAAAGAAATTGCTTTTCCATGGATTTGGTTTGGTCTTTGCCATTTGTTGGCCATGTTCAAAGTTAAAACAAACTGGAATTTGATTTTGGCACTGAATTTAGCCTATGTGATTGAGTGTAAGCTATGTGATGTTTGTGTAAATTTGAAACTTTACCCGCACTAAACCCAGGATATTACCAGAGAACCGAGGAGTTCAATTGCTATTTTGTTTTTCTGTTTTGTGGTGGTGCACTGAAAGACGATTTATCTTTTCTTTTGTCTAGATTTGTTCGCTTTGTTAGTACACCAGCAGTGCTCGAGAGATTTATCAGTCTAGAAAGAGAAATTCTGCAGATTGAGGAGAGTTCCGTTCAGGCCAATGAATTGTCAAACACAAATGTAGCTGGACAGCTGGAGGAAGGTATCATCATCAGGATCTAAATCATTATTGGCAATAGTTTCGATCTGTGTTGGGATTGATTTACTTTAATCATTTGTATAATATGTACCACTTTTCAACTCTGTACTGAATAGCTTTGTTTTATCAGGGAGTGGACCAGCTGCCAATCGTATCACACGGAAGTCAAGCGATTCCTCCAAGGTATATCACTTTTCCATGAAATTTTTTGATTAATTGTGATACTTAGCAGAAAATCACATCAATTCTTTAATTATCTTCACCGGTAATTGTTCTCAGCTAAAAGGTGAACTTGAGAAAAGTGATCATGCTGTGCCTGAGGAAAACTCCAAGTAATCCTTCTTTTTCTTTTTTTTAGCAAACTTTGTGTTTATGTACGTGTTATCTTTCTGGAAATGTCACTCATTGATCGTTTGTTTTGATATCAAGGATCCAATTTCAACGGCTTCTGGAAGCCCGGAAAACATTGCTTCGCAAAGAGCAAGCAATGGCTTATGCCCGTGGTCTTGTTGCTGGATTTGAAGTGGACAACATAAATGATCTCATCTCCTTTGCAGATGTTTTTGGAGCTTCACGGTTAAGGTATGACTTGGAGATTCAGTAACTGTTATTCATTGTTTTGAGAACGAATTTGCTGACCAGAATTGATGGAAAATAAAGCCAAAATCCTTTCTTTAGTCACTGTGTGTTCTTTTTTAATTAGTGGATTTGCATCTTGTGTTTCTAATTTGGTTAATTTGAGTACAAAAAAAAAAGCCAGATTTTTAACAGTAAAAATGAATCCATTTTTACTGGTTGAATTCTGTTGGCTGTAAATATGTATTTACATGAATAGGAGAAAATGTCATCGGAGTCATTTGAGCTTTGGGATGGCGGCTGAAGCGGCCATTTATTCCTTTGTTTTGGCCAAATATCTACATTCCATTAGAGTAATAAACTCCATTGCAGATTTATCTGAATAGATCCTGCAGCCTTGAAATCTAGTGGTGTTTGTATGCAGGGAAGCATGCAACAATTTCAAG
Source organism: Populus trichocarpa (assembly GCF_000002775.5). NCBI lineage: Eukaryota > Viridiplantae > Streptophyta > Magnoliopsida > Malpighiales > Salicaceae > Populus > Populus trichocarpa. Next base: position 3,725,593 of record NC_037295.2, read on the forward strand.
GAGTTATGTAAAAAGAAGCATGGGGATGGTCTTTGGATGGAAGAATTAGCAGCAATGGAGGCATGCCCTCCATCAGAACTGTCATTTTTGGGAACTTCAGGAATTGTACTTGCAAATGAAATTAGTGCCCTTAATCAGAATGTCATGCTAAACTTGGCAAACAATGGGGTATCCACTGGTGATTCTGTGCCCAAAGGATCTTCAGATGCATCAAGATCTGATTCAACAGCAGACAGCAAAAAGGGTATTGTGTGTTCTTTCCTTGCTCACTCCTTTCTTCATCATGCATTGTCTCGAAGCATCATCTATTTTGGTTTATTTATGATAGATTACTCGAATAGATCTAGGGACACATTCAATTCATCACACATTAGTGTACTTTTCAATATTGTTGTTAATCTCCTGTTACTTGCTGTGTAAATCTTTCATGAACCTGAGGTCCTGTGCTTTTTTTGGCAAATATGTAAAGCGTTTTTTCTCTTTCTGAGTATGGTGAAATTAGCAGTACTCATTGTATAGTTAATGCCATTCATGTATGATGTAAAAAGCACCGCCGATGACCCCTGTTTTGATGCCCAAGCAACAAAAGACGGCTCCAACTACTACTCGCGGATTTTAAATTTTTGAAAAACTTTAATCTTGGAATAATAAAGTTGAGATTAGTATGATCTGATTCCTTCTCTTAATTTGAAGTAGATAGTTTCACAGTACATTAACTACAGGTAATGTAGTCAAAATAGTCTCTGTTGCCCTTGATTCTTGGTGTTTGCTAGGTTATTCTGTTGTTATTTCTTGCTTGTGCATAAGGCACGAAGTCTCCATACTACTTTCCAATAAACAATTTTCTGTTCTCTGATGTCAAATACATTAATTTGCAGATGGAAGCATGGCAACATCTGACCAGATACCATCAACTAATGCCAAAGTTCAAGTACCAATGCAGTGGCCATATATGTACAATTTCCAAGGCCCTGTTCCTCAATTTCCTCCATATCAAGGATATCCTTTCCCTACCATGCAGCCTATTCCTCCTCATTATCCAAGAAATATGCAGTGGCCTTCTAGTGTGAAAGAACTTAGTCCAGGAAAGAAGGATAAATCCATGAACAAAAAAGGATATGAATATTCAGGAGAAGAAAGACAAACAGAGTCCAGTGACTCTGATGTGAATGATTCAGATTCCCATACGGATCAGGAAAAAAAGCGCTCTTCTACAGATGTTCATTACAAGAAAAAACACAGGAAGAAGTCATCTAAGACCGTGGTTATCCGCAACATTAACTACATCACCCCCAAGAGAAGAAATGGAGGAAGTGGTAGTTTTTCTGATGAAACTTCTACGGATGAGGATGATTTCATTGATGAAGATACCATCAAACAGAAGGTAGATGATGCAGTTGGACCGTTGGAGAAATTGCACAAGTCAAATTCCAGTACACATAGAAGAAAAGGTTTGAACAAGAGTAACCACAAGTCAAATGAATCAAGTGATTCTCCCAACCAGGATTTTGCTGATGGCCTTGTTTCAAATACATCCAAGGTAGGAAGAACAAACGAGAATTGGGATACTTTCCAGAGCCTTCTGATTAAAGATGATTGCACGGTTAATGGAGTAGAAAAGTTGCAGCCAGTGGATGTTCGGGAAGAGCATTTCATAATCAGAAGTGCTGGAGATGGAACTTCATCAGGGATCAATCCTGCTATGGAATTGGGACCAGAGAAAGTACTGAACAAAAGGATGGCTGCGGGTGATTCATTTGTTGTGACTCAGAGGGATGGGGAACATGAGGATAGAGTTAGGCCGGAAGATATTGAAAATGCAGAGGGTTTTAGACCAATCATGAAGAGAAGGGACTCGTCAGATGAAGATTTGCTAATTTCACGAAGATTAGAAGAATCTAGTGGACTTGGAGGTATCTTATCTCGTACTAGTAGGACATCCATAATCAAGCCTGGAAAAGGAGATGATTGGTTTGTTATCAATCATTCAGGGAAACCAGAAAGCCAGGATGCAGCCAATTGCATGCTGTCACTAGAGGGTGATTCTTCAAATGCCAAGCCAAGTAGAAAAGACGTACTTGTTGATGATTCTTTCATGGTTCACGCTCGATCAACTGCAGATGATCCATATGATTCACAGTGGAAAACTGACATAAGAATGGCCGCGGATCTAACTTTATCTTCCCAGCCAGAAAATGGAACTGCAGATCATAATCATGAAGTACTGGATGCCTATGAACCGAATGACCTTTGTGCGGTCCTTGAACGGCATTCTGGATTTGAATCTACAAGAGAATCCTGGGACACAGACCGGGGAATTGACATATCATTCATGGAAGCTCAGAGAAGCCCGAACGTTGAATCTGGAGATCAAATTGAGAAGAAGCTTCCTTCAAACACTGACAAGACCGCCATCAAGAAGAATGGAATTATTGGGAGAAAAGTTCCAGAAGTGAGGTCTAAAATTGTGCAAGGATACCTCGGTAAGAGCAAAACTGAGATGACGTCTAAAGGCAAGAAATCATCACTTGCCAGTAAGCCCGCAATTCAGAAGAGCAAGCAAGAGAAGGTATTGATTAGGTTGCTTATTCAAGCTGTTCTTTAATATGTTTCACAAACTTTTCAACTTCTTACAAAACATGCTTGTGAACAGGAAGAAGAGACTAGGAAGAAAATGGAAGAGTTAGTGATTCAACGCCAAAAAAGGATTGCTGAAAGAACTGCAGCAGCTGCCGGTGCTCTGGCAGCAACCAAGAGAGTATCATTGGAGAGCAAAACAGTGAAAGGTTCTCCCAAGTCTGACAAAAGAAATCATTCCTATACCCCCGAGAGACAAACAAGATAGGTTACCATCAAAATCAGGACAACTCAAGAAAGAAAGCTCAGATGGTGAATGTGTAGATCCTCAGTTACTGAAATCAATGCTTCACTTGGTCTTGAGTTCGATGGGATTAACAGTATGCAAGATAGGTTACTATCTACAAGAAATGATCCCAAGACATGTGCCATAAAGTGCCTCAGTCAGTCCCACTTAATCAGATACTCTGCCATGTTCTCGATATTTTCCTTTGCAAGCAATAACTCGACGGGTTGCTTATATACTTTTAAGATTCATATAATGAGCGATGATGTATAGTTCTCATGTGCTATTCTTGAGACTTTGCCTATTTAAATTCTTTCACATTATTGTGCATGGAAATAATCTCCAGCTTGTTTCTTCGACGTCACAGGTCTGTAATTTGTATCTTGCAATGTAAGGCTTCATTATTGCCAAACAGGTTTCATGGTTGCTTCTGTAGCACTTCTATTTTCTGTAACACTTGCGTTTAATTTGTCGCAAATTGTATTTGGTCCCATTCAATCCTACCTCAAGGCTGCCAGCATTGTGGGAGGACTGAGAAATACGCAAGAACAAAAATCTCATCCTAAAAGTGGCAGGCAAAATGAAAGGAATGAGCACACCAGCAATGCTTCCTGTACTAAAATAACTTCACTACTGACATGAAAACTGCAGTCACTGTACAGTATTGTAACAATCCAGAACTGTTTTCTGCCAAAATTGCGATAATCATGTCCTCAAATGTTGGTACTGCCAATGGGTGCAGCATGCCTTTGACTGTGCCTTCAAGAACTTTTCCATCTATTTTAAGGCACAAAGCTTAAGGTTCCAAATAACGTGAAATATGGAGGTAGAAATTCCATAAATATGGTATTGCATGACCCACCCCAGTCCCACCACCTCCACCTCCATTTCCACCTTATCTCAATGCCTCCATTGTCCTCAACATCTCCAGTCCCACCACTCCCACCTCCACCTCTACCACCACTTATATCACCCTGTCCATTATTATCATTCTGTCCATAATTACTGTCATCAACCATCTCTGCATTTTCTGAACCGACCACCACCACCCTCTCTGCAGGATAAAACAAGACATGGGTAAGCACCATTGTGAAATTATTCCGGGAAGCAAATTACATATGGATGGAGGTCCTGACTGTTTCACGTAGCATTACCACAGATAAATAAATAAAATAATATCACATACAAAATCAAACTACAAATAACTAATTCAAATAACACGAGTCCTTTACTCCCATAACTAGTCATACATACATACATGTGAGTGTGTTACATACAAGTAGTAGGGTGTTTGCAGGTCCTGTTAGACCCTTACAAATAGTTCTCTGCAACTTTAAATTAATCCTCAAATAGACTTTATTAAAGATGAATTCGCAAAAAAAAACTTCTACAAGATTTGGATTTTTCATGATTGTGATGGACTGAGGTGGTTGGTCTTGACCTTTTCCAATAAATTTTCACATGAAAAATAAGTCTCATGTTAGAATTGTCTATTTCCATCAATAAATGAAGAGTCTTTTTCTTTAATTGAATTCATGGTACGCTTCACTACTTAAGTTAGTAAGTGAGATATGTGTGAAGAGAAGGTGTATGAAAGAAAAAAATGAGTATGTATAGAATAGGTGAGCACTATAAGTCAAGTGAACTTGAGTCGTATTTATTTTTTCTAGTAACTTGTGGTATTTATCGAAAAGTTACATAAGCTTACTTTATAAGAGCATCTCCAATTGGAGAGGCAAATGGAAAGGTAAATTTAAAAACATGTCCTTTTAACTTTTGTTTCTTTATTTTATCATTCCAACGCAGTAGGCAAAAAAAAAAGCCAAAATGGCTATTCAATTTGAGAAGAGCTATTTCTACAGGTTTCTGTAAAATAGCTAAAATGGAATTAACGTTGCCAACAACTATTTTTATAGCCGTTGGTCAACAGTGTTTTTTTTCTCTTTAAAAGCAAGGAAAGAAACAAGAAAAAGTGTATGAAAGAAAAAAAATGAGTATGTATTAAATAGATGAGTACTATAAATCAAGTGAACTTGAGTCGTCCTCCTTTTTTCTAGTGATTTATGGTATTTATTGAAACTAAAAGTTACGTAAGCTTACCTTATAAGAAGGAAAAAATTATAGATATATCTACTTTTTTAGAAATGTAGTTATTGATTGGTGTGTCATGCTTGTTATTTATGGATATATTTACTTTTCTAGAAATATAGTTATTGATTGATGTGTCATACTTGTTATTTATAAATAGGTTGGTGCTTGAAAGCAAGTCATTGATGAAAAACATAATCAGGCTAAAAAAATTGGTGAAAAGTCAAACTTAAGAACAGGCACTAAGGGAAATGGTTGTCAAGGCTGGAGAACAGAGTTAAGCTAGTCTGTTTGGGAGTGTGGTTGCGGTTGTTTTTTAAAGTATTTTTCATGCTGAAATGCATCAAAATGATGTTTTTTTATTTTTAAAAAAATTATTTTTGAGATCAGCGCATCAAAACGATTTAAAATATACAAAAAACAATTCTTATAAAAAAAATTAAAATTTTTTAGGAACGCGGTTCCAAAACCTTTTCTCTCATTTGTTTTTTCTACCTTCGATGGGTATAAATGAAGGGTTAGTTGGGCCAAGACTAAAGAGAGTTGGGTAGGAGAGAGAGATCGAGAGTAGGGAGAGGCCCAAAATAGCCAACCCTGGTTAGGCTAGTTGTAGCCCATTCGAGGGCTGTAAAAGATAAGGCAGCCCAACCAAGGGTTGCTAAAAATGGCAACCACGGTTAAGCTAGAGGCATCCCATTTGATGTTATCATTAGCTCTAGCTTTTTAATGGTTGAGTGTAGCTGTGGCCATGAGAATGATTGGTTTTGTACAGGGAGATTGCATGGAAACTTTGCTCTTGGCTATATTTTTATGTTTTAAAGTATTTTATATTTATAAATATATTAAAATAATATTTTTTTTATTTTTTAAAAATTATTTTTGATATTAACGTATCAAAATGATCTAAAAATACCAAAAAAATATTAATTTGAAACAAAAAAATATAAAAAAATTATATTTTTTTAAAAATACTTTTAAAATACAAAAACAAACAGTGAATAACCGTAACTAGCCTTATAGCATGATCGATAACTAGTGAATGATTTATTTATACTCCTAGCTCTTAAAAGTTTTTAATGGAGGAGGTGAATAATTGGAGGAGAAGCTACTGTTCACTGTTAATTATGGAATTGGGCAGTTCATCGGAGGAAAAAAGGTTGCATGTCAGTTCGATCTAGTGTTTTTCGTATAGAAAAAAACATTAGTTAACTATGATGCTTATTAGTTATTGGGTCGTGTCTTGACATAAAAGATAAGTAAAGCTGTGTGCAGAAAATAATATTTTGTGCATGGAATGTTTATGCGTTGACTTCTGAAAACCCAGAAAAATACATAGAAATACATGTCAAACATAAATAATGAATTAATCTTTATATTTAAATACTTAATTTTTTTTTAATCCAAGAATGAACACTGTCAATTTATCCAAGAATTTAAGATGTTAAAATAATGAATTAATCTTTATATTTAAACACTTAATTTTATTTTATTTTTCTGCTACGAACCAATGTAAGATGCGCACCTAAACTAATGCAGATTTATAATCTTGTGCTATAACTAATTACCAGTTAATCAGTTTCACAGGCAGGGGCAGTCATCATAATTATCAAGCTAATTACTCATGTAAAGTCTCTGAAAAAGTAATTAAGTTTTAACAGTTTTACTTAAGCTGAATAAAACTTAATCTTTTGTTTTTTATTATTATTAATTTGTGTTGCTTTAAATTTATCTAAATCAATCCAACCATCTATTAATTTCAGAATTATTCAATATTAATTTAAACCAGGTCTAATGACCTCTGATAGGTAGGATGTCTGGAATAGTGATGGTAATTTATTTTTAAAGTATATTTTATTTAAAAATACATTAAAATAATAAATATATTTAAAAAAATTATTTTTGATATTAGTATATTAAAATTATTCTAAAATATTTAAAAAAATTCAAATGTTGTCCTAAATGAACACTATGTTGGGCACACGGTTTTGATTTTCGACTGCTAAGTGGGAAAATTCAGAAATATTGTGTTAGGAATGCCATATAAAAAAATCAAATTATATGATTTTTTCTTACATTTAATAAAATACTATAAAACTACTATAGTTAGACAAGAACATAGAGGGTTTAGAAAGAGCTACAAGGGAGAATAATTAGAGTTTTGTTTTTACTTTTTCCCCTCTCTATTTCCAGTAAACACTATTAAAACAGTCAAAGTCTGGAAGGAAGGAATTATGATTAATTGCGAAAGAGATTAACACAAATCACAAACTTAGACAGGACTATACAATCTTAGTTGGCAAACTCCAAAATTAGGCCTATCCTAGTTAGTCTTAGTAACATATCCCCCATTATCCTCAGACAGTAACCTAAAAGAGTGGCACGTAGAATTTACGAGGAGGAGGGAGGGTAGCTGATGATATAAAAGGTCACCCACTCGTTCCATTTTGCCCTGGCTTTCTCTCTGAGAATAGTTCCAAAGCAAGGATTTTTCTCGTTTTTCTCATTTTTTTCATCCCCTCTTACCATCTAACTCTTACGGGCTGCACGTTAATGTTTCATGTTCGAACTCCCCCTGTACTTTGAATGTTTCTGCTGTTCTTCACGACAGAAACTTGAAATATCCCCTCTGTCAATCTCTTGTTTGAACAAATATCTATGGTTTACCATCATTTTCATTCTTGTTACGTTTCTTTATGTTAATTCTGGTTCTAGCTTAAAAGTTATGTCAACTGGTATCTTCTGTGGTTTAAAGCCTTTGCTTTTTGGAGGCAAGACTTCTAGATTTGAGGTACATGAGTTTTCCTCCTTTTTTCCTTTTTAATGTTTTTCACTTGTTATCTTGTTGATATGATTCTTGTTGTAGAGAAGGAATTGTCCCAAAGTGAGAGAACGTTTTAGGCACAAGCTAATACAATGAGTTCTCTGCTAAATTTATGTTCATCCTGTCAAATACTATACTCTGCGCAGTTTTATGCTTTCATGGCAGAGAGATTCATGTTTCCTCTGAAAGCCATTTCATGGCACTGCCTTATGTTTCCTCTGGTTTCTTTTTCTTCAAATTCATCTAAATTTCCTGCCACATCTTCCTGAAACTACTTGATTATAAAACAAATAAAGCAGAAACAAAATTCCATGACTTTTCCGATCAATAAATCTGTTCCTCAAAACTTGATTCATTTTCCATTTCACAATACAAATGCTTGAACTGCTAAAAATAAGAAACTTTATTTATAGAATGTATGATTTCAATTAACCAACTCGGAAGTATATATAAATATATAGGAAAATAATCAAATAATTATGAAAATAAATCATTTGATGTGGTACTTGATTTTCTCCACGATTAGTGACTGTATTCTTTTGATTTCAATCTAAAATATATTTTCTTGATTTGTTTTCTAAAAATGCACCCTCAAACTTATGAAGATTTAAAATATAATTTGAAGTTATACTCCATAAACAAGAGAAATAATATAAAAGCCATAATAAAAAAAAATGATCTTGATTACAAGAACAACAAAAAAAACAAGACTGGTAAATTATAGAATTAGAGTTTTTTTTGTAAGGGATGTACCGTGATGATAGAAAAATAATGCCAAGAACAAAAGAAAATAAATAAAGATTTAAAGAAACTAATGTTAGGCAGGCAGCAATGATAAATAATGTTATCTACTAGCTAGTAAGTAAAAAACTGTTTAAAGAAACAAATTGTTTGATATGGTAGTTGATTTCCTTCGTAATTAATGATTATATATATTAAATGGATTTCAATTATACTGTCTGCTGTGCAGTTCTTAAAGTAATTTGCTCATGTCAACTTGATTTTAATGAATTATCATGAGATAGGAAAGGCTGCAACACACACACACACACAATGAACATCCGGAAACAGCATTGGCTTAGCAATATTGACATGAAAAGGAGTGATATTGCAGGTGGTGAAAAGCGCTCACCTAGTCAAGGGTCAGAAGAAGGAATCACAAGAACCAAAGATGGAGCGTTCACGTTCTCGTGGATCTCCAGGCAACTTCATTTTGATGATGGAGCTCAGGAAGAAAATAATTACCTTCAGAGACATCATTGACCTACCACCTTTCGATGGCTCTCTGAGCATAAACGAGGTATCTATCATATTTAACACAGGATCATCTGTTGAAAGCAGTTGGGATTTGAGAATCGTGCCTTGAATCTCAAGTCATTTGTCTTGTTGCAGCTGGTGATGGGAACAATGAAAGATCTGCACAAGTTTTACCCTGAAATCATACCCAGTAGTCAACTGTCAGAAGTTAAAGGAGCATCTATCGATAAGGTTTAGTAATTAGTTTCATCATGGCTAGGCCTAGACAGTTGTTGGATGCTCTTCTTTTAAGATTTCAAAGCTGATCATCCAAATGTATGCTCAAACAGGTTCTCATCTACTTTTGTGAGGCTTTGAAATCAATTGGGGATTCATGGATGATGAATCAAGAATGGATGGACAAAGCTACATACAACATGTACAATAACAATGATCACAGGATCAATTCAGAACAAATAGGTATGTCACACAACATGTACAACACATCAGTGTTTTCTTATCCATGTTTTCGGATCTTGTAAGGAAAAATGGAACAGAAACTAGATTGAAAGAGGTTTAGAAAGAGTCAGTGTGAGAAGCTTGATTATTTCCATTTAATTTCTCTTGTACAACTAAAGGTCATGACTTCTGTTCAATTTTTTTCCTGATTTCGTAGTTGAAATTGCTTTGGCGACACTCACCTGCCTGATTAAGATACCAAGAGAAATGTTTGATGTCATGGATGAATATGAGCCAAATAAAGATTGTTCAAAATCCAACGCATTCAGCAAAATCTTGACGGGGTCCTATTCAGACATCAATAGCTACAGCCCATGTGGTGCTTCTCCAGAGACTCCTACATCAGTTCTTCCTCAGTTTATGGGTTCTCCTGCCTCGGTAGAATTTGCAAATTTTTATTGCTCTTCTCCTCGTCTCCGGTCTCTGAGAGCTCAGGCACTTGGGAAATTGAACCCCATGGACATAAAACGTCTCTCGTTCCAATACATGCCTTCAAACCTGGAAACTCAAGACGGCAACAGTTTGAACAGAAAAGACTCTGTGGATGATGAAACAATGGCAGAAATGGAAGCAAAGAGCAAACCTTTGTACCAAACGAGCAATTCAGATGAGGAACTGATGTTTGAAATGGAAGCAAGCAGCAATTCTGAAGTGAAAAAAGCTTCTGGCATTGAGGATCCCAGAGATTACAGCTCCAAAACACGAATGCCACAGATTGCAGCATCTGAGATTACTATAGTGACAACTAAAGCCACAGGATTGTTAAAGCCATCAGCAGCATTGTCACAAAATGCATCACAAGTTCCACCAGCGCAGCCACTCATATCCTCACCGATGATGGTAGACGTGGTAGCAACACCACTACAACCACCATCTACTCCGCAACCACTGAAGTTGCAACCAGATGTAGCAATCCCACAGCCACCACCTCCACCGTCACTGCCACCAATTGTGCTGCAGCCAACGACTGTTACAGTGGGAAGTGTACCACTTCCGCCGCCGCCGCCACCTACTATGTCAAAAACTGTAGCAGCAGCAGCAGCACCTCCACCGCCACCACCCATGGCATTTGGAACCGCAACAGTGGCACTCCCACCACCACCTATGTTATCAGGAAGCGGAACAGTATCACCGACGCCGCCTCCGCCACCACCTCCTCAAACATCAACTGCAAGAACTGCATCACCTCCTCCCCCACCACCCATGATGTCTTCAAAAGGATCCATGCCATTGCCGCCGCCACCACCACCGATGCCACTCGGAAATGGAGCTGCTCCACCACCTCCTCCACCTGGTGCAGCAAGATCCTTACGTCCCAAGAAAACACAGACTAAACTGAAGAGATCAAGTCAGATGGGTACTCTGTATCGGGCTCTTAAGGGGAAGGTGGAAGGAGGAAATCAAGTTACTAAATCATCTAGTGGAAGAAAGGGTCCAGCTTCAAGCAGTGCTGGTGGAAAGCAGGGAATGGCTGATGCACTAGCAGAGATTACAAAGAGGTATGCTTTACGAAGAACTTAACAATGAAAAACAATCTGTTTGGTTGAACTTTATTTGAAGGGCAAGGAAGAAGTCATGAAGAGAACCAAATGCGTTTCTTTCTCTGTGCATCAGATCAGCATACTTCCAACAAATTGAAGAAGATGTTCAAAAGCATGCGAAGGCAGTCACAGAGCTGAAGGCTACCATCAGTAGTTTCAAAACGAAAGACTTGACAGAATTGATCAAGTTCCACAAGCATGTTGAATCCATTCTTGAGAATTTAACTGATGAAACACAGGTGAACATAGCAGAAAAAGTTTGTTATTTTCACTATTCTTCAATGTCCGCATGTCCTGTCCTATCTATTTCTATCTCATTATGACCTGTATTTCTTCGCATCGCAGGTGCTTGCAAGATTTGAAGGTTTTCCTCAGAAGAAACTGGAAGCATTAAGGACTGCAGCTGCCCTAGGCTCGAAGTTGAATGGAGTAGTCTCTGAACTGCAAAATTGGAAGATACAGCCTCCACTAGGCCAACTTCTTGACAAGGCCGAATGCTACTTCAACAAGGTAACTTTGCCAGCGTCCTGAACTCATTGTAAAACTACCTTCATTGCAATATTTTGGTAAACAGCTAAAAGAATTGATAACATACAGATCAAAGGAGACCTTGATGCCTTGGAGAGGACCAAAGATGAAGAATCCAAGAAATTTCGTAGTCACAACATCGACTTCGACTTCTATATCCTTGTACAAATCAAAGAGTCAATGGTGGATGTTTCTTCAAACTGCATGGAATTGGCACTCAAGGTAGATTCACTTATGAATCACATCTTGATGCAAAACTAGATGCTAAATTTAAACAACTTGATGATCATCTCAGAAGGTGATTCCACTTTAGAAGAAGATTTTTCTTATAATTTTCTTCTGCTTCAGGAGAGGAGGCAAGCAAAAGCAGCAGGGAAAGCAGTAACTAGAACCAAAACTGAACCTAAAAAGGCCTGTGCTAAAATGCTTTGGAGGGCTTTCCAATTCGCATTCCGGGTTTATAGCTTTGCTGGTGGACATGATGATCGAGCTGACAAGCTGACAAGAGAATTGGCCCATGAAATAGAGACTGATTCTCATGATCAATGAGTAATTAAAAATCATTTAAAGAGAAAAAAAAATAGAAAACGAAAAGAAAAACCCCACTAAATAGCTATGCTACTCCCATTTGTAACAAGTAATTTTGGAGTTCATATTCTTAAGCGATTGATTACTTCTTTTTTTAAAAAAAAAAAAGAGTCAATTGATGATTGAGGGAATTTGGACTTAGAACCTCATTTTTGGAAAAACTTGGCTACCGATTATGCTGTATCTCGGCCATGTAGTTGATTGTTAATTCTGTCAAATTTTTTTGCTTCCCGACTTCCGACAAGAAATGTAAGAAGCGGCATCTCAGACATCACTGTCTTTTCATCTTATACATCAATGCTCAAATTTAAACACAATATCAATGACGTTCTTGTCTAACAATTATATTTTGATTGATACCGGAAAATTCCAACACTACTAGAAAAGAGGGTAACTAACATCGATGCAATTTTAATAACAGATTAACAACATATATATATATATATATATATATATATATATATATATATATATATATATATATATATATATATATTAGTAACGGATTTAGTAACGAAAATTCAGACTAGCATTGTGAATGACAATGTGGAGGATAGATAGGTGTAAGGATAGTAGATGTTCAACATTTTAGAGAAATAGAAAACTCATAAATCTTAGTGATACATACCTTCAAAGAGATTGGAATTTAGATAACTCATCACTTGTTGAATCCACCAAAGAGTACAAACCGATGAATAAGAAAATGCTTAACTTGATGATATGTTTTCGTGGTTGGAAAATATTTTTATAAAAAATTAAAAAAATTATTTAATTTTTTTTATTATTTTTTTGTGCTAATATTAAAAATAAATTTTAAAAAATAAAAAATATTTATTTTAATATATTTATTTTCAAATATAAAATATTTCAAAATACAATTTATATCCTAACTCTCTCGACAATTCACTATCTTCCACGTCAGGAAAATAATACGAAATTCAGACTAGCTAGCTGCTAATGGGTGATAAATTCTTCAAGTTGGCAGACTTTTCAACAAAATATCTGTCATTATGTGCACCTCCTTCTAGTCTAGTTAGCCTATGTTGCTGTTTATATTGACTGATAAGGCTATCTCCATACAAGTGCGTTGGAGTGAAGATATATTGTCAAAGCTCCACTAAAAATTTGTTGACAAAGAGGGGAAATCTTGCTGGTTGTAAAATATGGTAGAAAAATCTTCAGGTCTACTGATTTCTTGGTTTCCCGGCCTGTACTCTTGTCAGTAAAATTACTGTAACTATTGGTAAGAAGCACCAAATCATTCACCGTTTAATGCGTCCAGAACTAGACACATCCAGCGTTTCAGGGATATATGGCATTTTAAACTTCCAAGGTCTTTGTTTAGCACCAGTTATCTCATCTTCATGTTTCCATGTACCGTTCCAATTTATAAGGATTGCTCCTGCATGGCTGCATCATTGATTCTGATAGTAAACCATTGATCAATGGTCATCGTCTATGGTATCTGCAATTTTCTGGTCTTAGTTGGTGGCTAACGGTAGCAAAAACTCGTAATTTTAACTCGTAAATTCGAGGGAGGTGTAGGAGACACCTCCTCTACACATGTGTCGTTGGGAACCCAAAGCATAAATTCGTAACTCTGTCCCTGCACATCACTCAGGCGTACAGTAGAATTTGGTGTTTTAAATGTGTAGCAGATGTTCCATCCAGTGACTGGGTGTACAAAGCATGTATTTTCAAGAGCTTCCTGCACGTCTTTTTTTTTTTCATGAACTAATATAGTGATTGATGAGTTATATGAAACAATATGCATTATCTTTCAGTTTAGCAACAAACAGTAGTAACCAAACAGTTGAACTTAGCCAGGATTTGTCGTGTGTTGATTTTTTTTTTAATTTATCTCTCAATATTGTTTCATTAAGAATTTTGTTTTATTTGTATTTAACTTTTATGGGATTAGTTTCAGTTTGGTGACTACAATCTTTTTAAAGGTTATTTTAGGTCATTTTATAAAATTAATTTATTTTTAATCTTATATTTTAACATTTATATTTTTAATTGGTGTTCATGTTTTTTATTTTACTTTTTTTTATGTAGGGTTATCACAACCCTATATCAATAGTCACCGGATTAGGGAGTTAACTTGAATTTTTTTCGTTGTTTTTTTTTAAAAAAATTCAATTTCATCCATCAGCATTTTTCTTATTGAAATTTTGCTTTGTTGTTTTTTTAGGTTGCCTTTTATACAGTCAATCCTGACTTCATAACCATGACCACAAGTTTTGAAGGTTAACACAGGTTAACTTTGAATTTTATAGGTCCTTTTTTAAAATTAATTTTTTTTCAATTTTATTTTTCAACTTTTAATTGATTTTTTTGTTTTTTTCTTACACTTTTCATTCTATGGAGTTATCTCAATCGTGTACTCATGGTTGCAGGGTTAACAAGTTAACCCGAATTCACCCAGATCTTTTTTTTTCGTTGCTTTTTTTATATAATTAAATTTTTTTTACTTTTGCTATCCGCCATTGAGTTGTTTGATGGTTGAGCTTCATGATTTTATTCAATTTCCTTTCATTAACGACTTTTTTATATATTTTATTGACATGGATAATCATTTAATTTAATAAAATATTTATTCTAAGAAACAAAGTTAATTAACATAACTGAGTACATGGCTCCTGCTATGATATTAAATATTTTAGTTTTAATTATCTCCTGATCAAATATTAATTTATTTAATTTGATGTGTATATCAACCTTTTAATTTATGATTGAATTTTATATATATATCCAAAATATATTAGAAATGCATGTATATTCCTCTCTTTTTTCTAGCAAAAAAATATTTAGTCCGCGGAGAAGTACGGATGAAATAGCTAATTTATTATCATAACAAAGGGAAAAAAACATAACAAGTTTACTCAATCAATAAATAAATAAATTGAAGAAAAAAAACGACTACAAGTATTTCTCATATAGACATAACAACTAAGATATGGTAGCTGATTTCATAAAATTTACATGCATTCATTTTCCCCACTTTTGCTTGGGGGCCGGCGGGGGTGTTTCTGACCGATTTCTCTCCATAGGCTCTGCTGCTATTAATCCTTGTATACACATATAGTTGTTGGATCTAGTTTAAACATGATAAATAGTCAAAGTAATTGGATTGATAAGTCAATTTTACAGATTATTCAATTAATTTATTTTTTTCAAAAAAAATATCTTAGTCTTAATCCTATCGTTAAAGTCAATCTAATTATACACCAACCTATTAAATAACTTGAATTTAAATTAATAAATCAATATTAAAATTAATTTAAATTAAAACTTGGGTTAAAGATTTGTGAAGTTAACTTGTAGGCGGGCAGAGTGGATATACATGTTTCACCATTTTGGTTTCCTTAAGTAAAATCCATGCCCCTTTTTTTATCCAAAAATTAGTTTCACTCATAGTTTTGAAATCCGGTCTGGCCCGACGGGTCAACCTGGACTGGATTGAAGAAAAAATAAGAAAAATCATGATTGGGTATGACCCGACCAACCTGGTGGGTTGACCCAGCAAAACCCGGTCAAAAACCCGTTTGCAACCCGTTGATTTTTGTTTTTTTTTTGTTTTTTTTTACTAAAACGACACCGTTTTGAATTTTCTTTAAAATAGGGATTAACTTGGCCGACCCGGTGACCCGGTTAAAACCCAAAACTCAGATCTTGGACCGGGCCAGCCACCAGACCGGGTTTAAAAACTATGGTTTCACTAATTCAACTAGCCACTCTGTGTTTAGATGAATTGATTGTGATTATATATATATAGGTGACCCTCGGACGTTTAGCTTATTTGTCTATAAGTAGATAGGCTCCTCGTACTATAATCCAATCAGATTAATGTAAGAAATAATTTATGAATTCAAATATATATGAGGTTGATTATCTTGGTGTTCTTCGGATTTCAAGGTTGGAGTACTAGTTTCCATCGGCAGATGACTGCAAACGGCCCTTGCTAGTGCCTCAGAAATTTTACCATATGAGGGCCTAATCTTGCACTTCAAATTATAGTGCATAAATATAATTGACTCAAAGCGTGATTTTAATAAATTTAACCCGAATGAGCAATAAGACGAGTTCAGGTGCGAGCTCAATTAGGTCAATTGCAGGATCCAAGCACCATAGCTTAGCATGATGGGAATAGTCGAAAGGATTTTGTCCCTGAAAATTATCTACCGAGCCAGACCTTCATGGGGCCTAGGCCTGAAAAGGGTCGCCTGGCTATGCAGATTTGATGGGGTTGAACGGCAAGCTCGAGCTATTGTTGGAAAATGTTTTCAGTAGTTTCAATCTCCTTGTCTTTTGATTTGATGTGGTTGAGGTGCTGCCGAAGCTTTATATGGAAAATATCAATGTCGCTTTCATGTTAATTCATGAAGTTGGACTACCTCCAATAAATTTGGAAAATAATATATTTAAAATAATACTTTATAAATAACCGCTGTATTCTCAAACACCCGATGGAAATTGTGAAAGTTCGATCAGCATCTATTTTTTAAACCCATGTTTGATACGAGGCATCTCAAGTTTTTTACATAAAAGATGAACAGATTCGAAGTCATAAGCTTCTTTGCACAGAATTGTAATGAATTTGCACCAAAAAAGAAGAAAGGAAAGAAGAGAGAATCTCTTTCCTTCATAATATTTTTAGATCTTGAAGACAACATTTATTTGCTAAACATAAGATTACTACACGCAGAAATGAAATTAAAGCACATTATATAAGAAAGACAACATTTCTTGCTAAACTCAAGAAGCCAAAAAAGTTAAAAAAAATGCATAGCATATATTTACACACAAACGGACATTCTCAATCTTGATGACGATCATTCTTTTACATATTCAATTTTGACGCCACCAATAACAGGGCTCTTGCCGGACCTAGGGACCAAAGTCACCACCACGCTATCATCATCTTCAGCCTCCAAATTGTTCAACAATTCATTAATGGCTAGTGTCAAACTAGCCTTCCCTTTCGTCCTACTCGTATGAGGCACATTCACGAAGCTCCCAGCAAACTCAGCCTTGTTCGGTCCTCTGGGTGATGGATCATCCTCGTCATTAACATACACATCAAACTTCACAAACTCACCTCTCTCAAAATCAATCCCTTCTATCACTAAAACCTCCTCTTCATCTTTTTTCTCCTTTTTACTTCTTGATTTCTTTGGCCTCGAAACCTCAGTACTCACCACTTTATCTAAATCTAAAGGGAAAGCGCTGATTGCTGTCAATACCATGTTCTTTGTTTCAGCTGCCTGTGCTGCCTTGCCAGGGCCAAGATCCCCTCTCCCTCTTCTGGTTTTGTCTACAGCTGAGACTGGCTTTGCATCATTGGCATATGCATCACAAAGAGCACTGCTTGCATAATAAAGACCTCCTAAACCAAAGAGGACATCTCTTCTGTTGGTAGGCTTTTTGGGATCGAGATCATTAGTAGCTTTGCATGAAACAGTGCTAGGCGTTGAAATATGTTCGAGTACCTTAGGGGAGAAGGGGCGGAGGAAGGAGCTCCTAAAAGTGGTTGGGGAGAATGATAAAGAAGAAATATACGCCATCGTTTCCTTTTTTTATATGTCCAGATAAAGATGGTGCTCGATGGTTTATTTATCAAGACAAAGGATAATTTCCGTCGCTATATATAAAATAAATCATGTACAAATGAGTCGGCAAGGATGTTTGATGTGCTTTGGTGCACTCTAAATTATATCTTTAAACTCGGCTCTATCTTGCTAATTGATTTGAAAATCTCCAAGTTTGAGAGCCTATCTTCGAATATTTAGTTAAATTACATGAGATATTAATCTGACCAAATTTATTAAACTTGGTCAGAATTTCAGTGAAGTAATCTAAATCTAAGCTAGAAAACTAATGTTGTTGTTTTAATAAAAATAATTTATACTCAAATTTTTTTTAGTTAATCTCCAATTTATTCTATAATTATTATTGTTAAAATCATTCATTAAATTGTAAAATTATATAATTTTACGAGTCAATATATATATTTAATATTTAATTTTAAAATAAAAAATAAAAAACTAATAAAATTAGATTTTATCCAATTAAAATCATACAAAGTCACCCTATTACATCAATAATGATTTTACATATTTTTATTCTATTTACTGGGAAATTCATTTTTTTATTTGTTAATTAATGTGGGTATCCGAACTAATTTACGTGTATCTCAATTAATCATATAGGTTCTAAAATTAATAATCATATAAATTTTTGTTCTGATATTTATAAAATTTAAATTATAATATTTAAAAAATAAATATAAAAAATAACTAGTTAAATCATGGTTGGCATTGCTTCCACGTCTCTCAAAAACAGAAAATGTTAATTAAAAAATATGATGAAGAGTTCAAAATGTTCAAAATGCTTCCACGTCTCTCTGACATTTGTTTTACGTCTAATCGCTTCAAATACGCTTTATGCTATATCTGTTTTTTATATATAATTTTTAATTAACCTTAATTACAGAAAATTCCAATTAAATTTTAAACAAAACATCCACACTTATATTAAAAAATTCATATAAAAATTATTTTCGGATGTACAAAGTGATGATAGTGTAAAAAATATACATTAATTCTTACTAAAATAAGGTTTTATATATATGTATATATATCGAGAGAGAGTATAAGAGAAGTAGGTGGTCAAAATGAACCCCTGTAGAAGGATATTGAATTAAATTCCCGTAGAATTCCCACTAAAATTCCACAAACAAAATGTTATGTTATTCTACCTCAAGCTCTCTTTTCTAGTCGGTAGAAGACTTGTGGCTCACCCTCCCTCCCTTGTTAACTATTCAACGCTTCAGATTATTACGGAAAGGAGAATTAGATAAACCACTATTCACAGTTATTCAATTGAAGATGATGAATACTACTTGAAAAATACTATGTAATTGTTTTTAATGCTACAATGACTGATTAATTAATATCCATTATTAAATGGATTTTTTTATCCATAAATGTTATACCGTAAAATTAAACAACAAAAATAACCTCGTTGATTTACAAGATTTGACAGCTTTATCCAGGTTTGCAGGTATTTATTTTTGTTAGTTTTTTTATTTTTTTTATTTCATTTTTTATGAGATTGGTTCGGTCTCATAACCATGATTATGAATTTAATATGCTAGCTCGGGTTGACACAAGTTGTTTTATTTTGTTATTTTTTATTTTAAAATTAAATTATTCTAGAATTCAACTTTGTTATTTTTCTTTTTTAATAAGCTCTCTTTTCTTTTTGTTATTGTTATCACTTTTCTTTAATAAAATTTGATTCATATACTATAATTGTTTTTCTACCATAATATAATTGAATTAACTGAATTTTTTTTCTTCTCTAAAATACGTTAAAGAGCGCCGGTGCATTGTTTTATTAAGTTTTTTTTATAAGAAAAAAACCCTGTCCTGCTCACTGCCAGCGCATACCCACCAGTATAGTACTTTCAAATTGCAAGTGCTAATAATTTATTGTGTTTATTTATGAATTCCTGCTCCAAAGCTAAGCAACCACAAAAAATACGGAAGCATGCATTCAATATGAGATGAATACATTTAAAGAGTATTATATATGTTGCCGGCTTGCCGGTAGAGTTATCACCGGGGATAGCACTTCTTCTTCTTCTTCTTGGTTTTTTTTTTTTTTAATAATTCCATATCTAATATTTTTCTTTATACTAGAGCCAATGTTTATTTCTTATATTTCTCCAGTTTATCTAAATTTTTTTTTTTAGTTTAAGGCTTTATCTTACTTGTTTTTCTTTTTTCTTGTCACTTACTCTTTTATGGGTTTTTATATTGCAATCAAATTTTATATAGATGGCTAATATTGTAATTTACATATATCATTTGGTCAAAAGATTGCATACCATGTGAGAGATCTGGACAGCAGAGGAATTGATTAATTTTTACAAATGAAGTGTTAGTTATTTGTTCATTTGTAGAATAATATCAATTTCTTACTTTTAGTTTTCTTCGTAAGATATCATAAAAGTTTGAAAGTGTAGTTATAGTTATTTTTTAAAAAAAAAATTATACCGAAATGTATTAAAATGATTTTTTTTTATTTTTTAAAAATTATTTTTAAGATCAGCGCATCAAAACGATTCAAAACATACAAAAAAAAAATTAAATTTTCACAAAAACAAATTAATTTTTTTCATAACTTGCACCGGATTCCCAAACGTTATCATAATGTTTTATCTTAGCTCCCGTAGGTTAGCTTATTTTATTTTCTATATATAGACAATCTTATTGTATTGTTTTTAGGAACTTAAATAGTAATATAGTGTAATATAAAATTATTTTTAAAATTTTATTTAATAGTTTAAGTTTTTTAGTTGAGATAACTTTTTAATATAATATCAAAACTTTAATGATTAAGTAGTTATGAATTTAAATTTTATAATATTTATTTATTTAATAAAAATTAAATATAAAATAATATAAATTCATACAACTTTCAAGTTTAAATTACTTTTATTCAAGTAAATGTGTTAAAAGAATAAAATAAATTATATATTAAATTATATATTAAAAGTTTTGAAATCCTGCCATTATGAGGAGATAACACGGCGATCTGTATCAGGACGAAAATCAATTTAGATAGTTACGTACGTGAGGTATCATTTTTATATATATTATCGAATTAATGAGCGCCGCCCTCATCAATGAAGGCTAAAGTCCTTGTACAACGATACCAGTTATAAATTAATGGCTTTGGGGTAAATATTAATGACCTGCTTTTAATTAACAAAATTTACGCATCTAGCCAATCGGCTGCCAAACTATTTAATTTGATGTTTTTTTTTTGTTTTAAATTGTATTTAGATATATTTTAAAAATATAGCTGATTTAAAAAATATTATATTGATTTTTTTAGTGTTTTTTAATAATTTTGATATATTAATATTAAAAATTAAAAATATTATTTTAATATATTTTTAAACAAAAACTATTTATAGAATTTAATATCAGACATAACATTTAATTTGCATGGTGGCTTCAACTGAGATTCGCCAACGAACTAATTAAAGAGCATTAACTGATATTATAGGTATGGAGAAATTTCGACACTGGTTGTAGATTTAAAGCATGTTTGGCAGTGTGTAGCAATTATTTTTTAATTTTTTATGTTGAAATGTATGTAAAAGATATTTTTTTATTTTTTAAAAAATTATTTTTAACATCAGCATATCGATCCAAAATATACAAATCATATTAAATTTTTACAAAAAAATATTTTAAGAATATAAAATACCGAATAATCTGAAGTGTTGAATAGTTAACGAGGGAGGGTGAGCCACAAGTCTTCTACCAGCTAGAAAAGAGAGCTTGAGGTAGAATAACATAACATTTTGTTTGTGGAATTTTAGGGGGAATTCTACAGGAAGGTGATTCTCGTTAAAAATGTTTTTATGTTTTAAAAATATTTTAAAAAAATTTTGAATTTTTTTTATTTTTTTTTTGCTTTAAATTAATATATTTTTAAATATTTTTAGATTATTTTGATGTGTTAATATCAAAAATTATTTTTAAAATATAAAAAATATATTATTTTGATACTTTTCTGAATAAAAAATATTTTGAAAAACAATTATAACTATGGGCCTAAATGGAACTACTTCTCTTATACTCTCTCGTTTTCATATATATATATATATATATATATAACCTTATTTTAGTAAGAATTAATGTATATTTGTAACAATATCATCACTTTGTACATCCGAAATTATATAACATTTTGTGTAGTATTTCTTCATTTATAAAACAGAAGGAAACATCGCAGTTGTTACTGTAGAGACAGGAAAAGAAGGCATATCAGCAACAGTGAAATCGATCTTGCTTTATTTGCTGCAAATAAGACACGAACATACATATGTCCTTATTGCCACTTGCCATATGGGCACATATGATAGCAAAATGATTAAAAAAACAAATTAAGAGAAGAAAAAGGAAAATCACATCATGCTAATCCAATTGCTCCACGCACAAATCTCCGAACATGTTCTTGATGATCATCAATTAATCTTGATCAAACTCAATCTTGATGCCGCCAATTTTTGCTAGACCCTTGCCATACCTTGGCACCAAAGTCACAATCAGACTGTCATCACCCTCAACATCCAAATCCTCCAAGAGATCTGTAAGAGCCAACCTGAAACATGTAGTCATTTTCTTCCCATGTTTGTGCTTATGGGGCACATTCACAAAACTTCCAGCAAACTCTGTCTTGTCTGGTGCACTAAGGGAATCATCCTCATCATTAATGTACACATCAAATTTCAAAGCTTTAGTTTTGTCAAACTCAAGCCCTTGAATTACCAGAAGCTCCTCCTCGTCTTCTTTCTCCTTTTTGCTTCTCGATTTCTTTGGCCTTGCAACCTTAACACTGATCACTTTATTCAACACTAGAGGGAAAGCAGTGATTGGTGTCAATGCGTTCTTTTTCTTTTCAGCTGCAATTGCTTCCTTTTCATGGCCAAAGATATTGCTAGCCACTTTCTTGGCTGACCTTCTTGGTGTTGGCCTGGATTGTAGCCAAGGAATTTCAACATCTTGATAAACATATCCTAGGTTTCTTGAATCCAGGCAATCTCTAACCTTGACACGAACAGGATTGGCATTTTCATCGTAGAAAAAGAATGAGGCATTAAGCCAATCAGGGTCAGTCAGGTCAGTTCGCCTGCCTCCTAATGTCTTCCATACTGACCACATTCGGTCAACGTTCGAGTGATGACAGAAAAAGATTGGATCTCTAGCAGCTGAGTAGAAATTGCCCATGTCTTCAGAGTTTGGTTGAGTGTTGTCACCTGTCCAGATATGAACTGGACCGTGTGGAATATTCTCAATTGGACCTGGTTCAGGGCCTGGTTCATCACCAGCACGGTATGCACCACCGAAAAAGAGCCTAGGAGTCTTTCCATTGGACACCATTTGCCTGTACATAATGGTAAGGTTGCTAGATAACTGCTCTTCGTTTGAAGTGGGGGTGTCTGTGCCACTCCAATCAAGATCAAGCAATGTTGGTGGTTGGTGATTCTTGTTGCGGAGACTATCATACAGTGGTGAATTAGGATCGGCATACATGGCTGGCAATTGCATGCCACCAGGAGAATCCCAGTTCCAGAAAGGCAAAGCAAAAGTTGGATCATCAATCAATTTGCCTAAGATTTTCTCATAGAAGTAAAGATAGTATCTATGGAAAGGAAAGAAGAGCCAAGAGTTGTGAACTTGAATTTCTAAATTAGGAAACCCCACTTGGTCATAAGCACCATTACAATAAGCACAATGAACATCGGCTTGTTGCATGAAGCTACGTGGATCATCTTCAGGGAGAGCTTTCATGAGCTCAATGGCTTTCTTGTATTTAGCTATGTAGTCCTTATCAGCTAAATGAGCTGCTGGTCTAACACGTAATGGGGCATTTGAAGGAGGGCGCTTGAAGTCTAGGATCTTGGTAGATGGTACTGGAGGGCAACAGTTTGTTTCATTCGCACCGGTGGGCAAGTCTGCCCTGCCACATTTGGAGATATCAGGAGCAGACACTGGCGCAGCGAAGGCAAATGGATCACTAAGACTTGTTGCCCCATACAGGCCTCCTAGACCAATAAGTAAATCTCTTCTGGTGGTAGGGTTTTGCGAATCATCATTTGTGGCTCTGCATGAAAATCTAGGGGTGTAACGATGGTTTCTCTTCTTGATCAAGGAAAGTTGGGATGTTTTAGGGAATGAAGGGAAGAAAGTGGAGCTAGAGATGGTGGTTGGCGTGGTGGTGGAAGGAGAGATAGAAGCCATGTTTTGTTTTACGAGTATGTTAATGATAAAAACTGAACACCTTTTGCCATGGTTTTATAATGAAATGGCCAAAACTTTTTTTTCTTTTTTCTTTTTTCTTTTTTCTTTTTCTTGCATCCACAAAAAAAAAAAAAAAAAAAAAAAACGAAGACTTTTCCCAATCTTAAATAGGAAAACAAAGTTCTAAGTTGACAACTTGATATTTATCAAAACAGTGACCAATAGCATCGTGGGGAAGCGAGGAATTCAGGCAGCAAAAGGTATCGTGTAAAGACCAGATTCCGAGGAATTATCTTGTTTATGGTACGGCATGCATTCACATGTTAAAATCTCCAAGTTTCAAGCCTTTCTAGCTAGCCATGCTCGAGATTTTCAAAGAAAAATTGATTTTAGAAGGTAGCGCGCATGTGCATAAAATGTTAAACGGGTTAGTTTACCAAATCAATTAATTACTTAGCAAGCACACCATTAAAATACTGGAAAATACCTTGCAAGATGTAAGAGGGAAAACGACATTGTAAAGGCTGCTAGTGATGGAAGATGCATGCATCGGGCTCTCTCTCTCTCTTGTATATCTATTCGGAAAAACATGCAGAAATTATTGATAAATATTATAATAGAAAAAAACTTGAAAAAACACAAGGTTTAACAATGTGTTTATATTTATAGGAGCGAAGAATTTTTATTTTTTATTATATTATATTAAAATAAAATTATATAATATATATTTATAATAAATCTTATACCATTCCTCGCAACCCCCAACCTCTTAATCATTATTAGCTACAAAACAGAAAAATAAATCCCGAAGGTGAAGATTACTGCTTCTCTTTATGAATTACACATGAATCTGAAACACCAATCAAGGACGGGGAGGTTAACGAATGAGATCCATGACTGATAAAAGTAGGAAAAAAAAAGTTTAATTTGTTTGATATTTTTAAATTAGTTTGTTCTTACAATATTTTATTTGGTTAAGGAATTCCACCAAACAATATTATCCTCTTTTTCTTACAATCATTTGGTTTTTTAAATTAGTTTTTATATTCCAAAACATTGTATATATAGTTCTCTTACCCAAATTATAAAAACAATTCAAATATTTTTCACATTAAAGTTTTGTTTTTCATGGTCCAAGTCTCAATTGAAGTCTTGAGATGGGAAAAAATAATCACCTCTATACTATCAACGATCAGACTAATCCTCTTTTATCACTTAAGTTCACAGCACTTCAATTTAAAATAAAACAAAAACAATCTAGATATGATTAAATATGAACACCCCCACTTGCCCTCTGGCGGAGCAGATCTACCAGAGCATGCACGTCAAGGGATTTGATTCGGGGGACAGAGTGGTTTGTGCCTGTAAACTGCTGCCGGAATACAATATTTTTTTAGCAAGTGACATGCCACTACACATATTTAATTGATTTCTCAGGCACATTAATTTACATCGTCGGAGAGACTACTAGACACCAGCGAGTTGGTGGCTTGGTGCAGACGGCGAATTTATTAATGAGAAAAATAAGCGACAAAACCATAAAGAAAGTCCTCGATTACAATGAACTTTTCAAAGAAAGTGAGATACACTGTTTTATCCACCGGTGGTCAATATTATCTTATTAATTATAGACTTTTCTATTAGACTTGTAGATAACCTCGAGGTTCGAGCCACTAAAAACCCGTGGGCTGAAGACCACTTGGCACGTGGAAGAATCAAAAGATAGATTTGAGAGCAAGTTCTGAACAACTCATTCGGTCAATGAAAAGCCATCTTCTTGGAACCCGGTATTTTTTTTTATTTTTTTAGAAATATTTTAAGATAATTTTCTTAAAAAAATCTTAAATAGCTTTCTAGATGATTTCATGGAAGGAAAAAAATAAAAAAAGCTTGAAAACCCTTACAAGAAATGTCTAAAATTCTGAGGGATTGAATAAAGATCACCACACATGCTATTTATTAGGACAAGTACAAACACAAGATGGGGAGTGGAAGATTATGATGTTCAGAATTGCAATTGACGTTCCTCTTCGTTGAATTTAGGGTTAAAGTAATGGCTATTAGGCCAAAAACAATGAAGATTCATGACAAGTTTTGATTCTTACTCCAGCTCCATGTGCTAGAACCACCGCCATTACATCGGCGGTCAATGATCCGTGTAAGACTGGCTCGTTAACATGGAGTTTTCTTAATTAATTGCTGAATTGTTCAACCGACACTTCAAGTTTCGGGGAGAAATAAAAACAGTAATAGGGTTTGCAAAGGGCCGACATTAGGTAAAAATCATGCTCGAGTACCTTCACTCTGTACACCTTGCCAGACCAATCTTCTATTGTAAATTTGGTGAGATCAACTCGTCTACCTCCATTAAAGCTAGTTTGAGTTCCTCTTGTAGTGCATTCATTAAGGAAATTAGATAGAACGGGGCTAATTTGATCAAATTTAAACTAGTAGCCTGGTTCCATCAAACTCGGAATGTTAAGGGGACCATGCATGTCTTTATGATTTGTGGACGAAAGTTAAGGGCTTGAACCTCCACTTTTTCCCCCCACCATTTTCTCAACCTCCAAAATAGTGTTGTATTTTCGCTGTGAGTTGAATCTAAATTTTTCAAAACATAAAATAAATAATTAAAAAAACTAAAAAAAATTAAAAATCGCCTACTACTTATATAAATATAATAAACGTCATATAAACAGTAAATTTTATACTCAGTTATGCCGTGAGCTATCTAAGTTCCAGGTCAATTTATAAGGTTGATTCAGGTTTTATAACTAAGGTTATAATACTATTATTAGTTTTAGTTTTAATATTTAATATAGACTAAAAAATATCTAATTATTATTTTTTAAATATATAAATTTGTGAGTAATTCATAATAAAAGTATAATAGATTTTTTTATATTTTATTTTATTTTATTCATTTTTAATTAAATATGATACAAAGATAGTAAATATATCTTACACAACGTTACCAAATACAATTTTACTTTTATCTCCTATCATGTTTTTTTTTTTTTTGTCTTTATTTATTATGTTTTCAGATAATAATAAAATATTAATTAAAGTGTCAAACTAGTCCAACTTTAATATAATGAAAACGAGCATAACTTCTCCTATAGTTAGGTGAGAGGTTGAAATTTTTCATGAGAACATAATTACATAGGAACACCTATTTTTGTTTTAGACTTTTAGGCCAAAATTAGGCCTGGTTTCAGAATTTAAATCTTTTCATGTGCCAGTCCCTTCATTTTGCATATTTTTCCAAATCAAACCTCCTACTATAAATTTGATCAAATCAATCCATCCACCTCCATTAAAGCTAGTTTGAGATCCCATCGTAGAAAATGGCATTCCTCTGGCCCATTGATCTAGTGAAGAAGTTAGACAGTACAGCTTAAATCACCTCTAATTAACACTACAGGGCTAATTTGATCAAATTTAAACTAGAAGCTTGGTTCCATCAAACTCGAGATGTATAGGACAATGCCTGTTCTTTTGATTTTTGGACAAACGTTATGGGTTTGCACTTTGCAGAAGAAGCATGAGTTGGGTTCCACACAGGGCCTGTTTTATAGCTTCTCAACCTTCATGTGGTTATCTGGCTTCATGGAACTCTCATCTGCTCCTCCTGTTTTAGCCCCTTGACCATTTTCTCAACGGCGGAAGGTTGAATTTGTTTTTTACTGGTTTTTATGTTTGTAGTGAAACAAATGTAGTAAGGTGTTTGGTTATAAATTAAATTGTGTTTTGTACTGCAAGACCAACTAAAAAATTGAGTTTGAAACGTAGTTTTTGTAAAGTAATTTTTACATGCGTTTTAACTGAGTTTTGTAAAACCCTATTTATTTTTGCGTTTCAAAAGCGCTTTTGAAAAAAATTGAATTTTTTTTATTTGTTTCTTTGCTTCAAATTAATATATTTTTGATGTTTTCAAATCATTTTGATGCGTTGATATCAAAAATAATTTTTAAAAAATAAAAAATATATATTATTTTGATGTGTTTCCAAGTAAAAAAATTTTGAAAAGCAACTGCTATCACACTTCCACCAAATGTTTTATACATGTTTTTTTGCTACACATGGACTTCAACCATAATTTTTACCAAACACGTATCTAAATACAACTAACCATAATTAATCATAATTTTTTTAAACTTATTTTTTAAAAAACCACAGCCACAAAAACTACTCAAAAAACAAACTCTATGAAATAGAATGTGCCCCTAATTTTGGATACCAACCTCAGTTTCCACAGAGGTAACCACCGTTATGGTGCCTATTTTTAGAGGGTATTTGAATGGGAGGTGGCTTGTGTTTTTTTGAATAAAAAACATGTTTTTATAATTTTTAAAAATATGATTTGTGCTTAAAAGATATTATACTTTAATAAAAAAACCACCACCCCTCCAAACCAAACACACCTTTAAACATCACGACTGTCATGATCAGGTCGCAGAGAGTCATTTGTCACGAATATTGTTTACTTCAAGTATGCTTGATATTTTTTTATATGGATGGAGAAAAGCTTATAAGTGGTGATTAAATCTAGTCAGCCAATGGTTATCCACAACTAATTCCATAGCCGTGTACTAATTATATTCAATTTGTACTTAGTTTTTCTTTCTCGTGATTAGAAAATATGCAAGTTGTCAGTTTGCAGCCATTAATTAATTACGCTGTTTCATAAATTATTACTTGAGAGAAGGAGATGCTCGATTGCAAGGCTGTTCCGTGAGGACAGTGCTCTCGAGACTGGTCAATATGAGACTGCTTCTGAGAGGGTATATATTTCTACCTTTTCAATTATTTACTTGACTTTTTTTTTTTTGGTTTTTTTTTTTGTTTGCTTCAAATTGCAAAATGCTGGTGGTAGACTAGCAAATCACTACCAAAAAAAATAAAAATAAAAAATGCTGAAGGAATATATCTTCAGTATATCTATCGGTATTAAAAAATATCAACAGAAACGGCAATGAAATACTACTAATAAAAAATATCAGTCAAATTTAATATTTCTTTAGTATTTTATAGGGGTAATTATTTTCGGTTCAATTCTTTTTATTTTTATTTTTTTTTTCCAACTTTCTTTTTTGTTTTATTTATTTTTTTTTTTAAATTATCTTTGTTGATTTTACTTTTTAAATATTGAACTGGTTAAAAATTTTGCTTTGTATTTTTTTTTCTTGTGTTTTTCCACATAGTTTTTTTTTAAAAAAACCAAAACCGGTTCAAACCGACCGGTTTCGCTTCGGTTTGGTTTTTTAGGACAAAAACTGGCTCAAACCGGTTTGGCTTGGTTTTTCGGTTTGGCTCAGTTTTTGTCTGGTTTGGCTCGGTTTTTTTTTTCCGGTTTTTTCCGGTTTGGGTTCGGTTCGGTTTTTTCGGTTTCAAGCTTATAAAACCGAAACCGAACCGAACTGGTCGGTTTTTTCAAAATTTTAATCGGTTTGATTAGTTTTTTTTCACGGTTTGATTTTTTCAGTTATTTTTTTTTAATTTTCTCGGTTTAATTAATTTTTCAGTTATTTTTACTCACCCCTGATATTTTATTTTATAATATCGAAGAAATATTTGCACTTAAAAATCAACTTTTACAGTTCATTTAACATTGGAAATTCCATCGCTATTTATTTTCCTGGAATTTTCGTTGCCTATTCCATCCATAAGCTGTTACATATTCTGAAAGTATTTTTTTATAAAAAAAGTTTCAGAATGGGTGCAAAATTTCCCATGAAAAGTAACCTAAAAGGCTTTAAGCCTTGAACATTTTTTTCTCATAGTTTATATGGCTTATGGCCCAAATGATAAGTAAGCAAACCCAACAGAAGTCTGGAAACCTGTTCACTTATGAGGTTGGCAATTGTCAAATCTTGAGCCAACATGTCTTCCATTATTCTTATGTCGAATTCTATCCCTTCGAGCTTTGTTTTCAGTTCTGTTACTCTTATGTCACAGGTTACAGAGAAACAGAGTTCATCACTCATGGTATTCATGCTTTGTCGTGGTTCGAGAAATTTATTTTTTATGTAATAAAAATGTTTGGCTAGAAATAATCCAAGAATCTTTAGTTTAAATAGTAATTTAAATAATATAACAAAACAATAACAAAATAGATATAGGGAAAAAATAACAATATATATATCAAACAATTTAATTTTATTTTTTTAAAAAAAGCCTATCCGGTCTACACCTAGGAGTTTTTAGCACTTTTACTTGTCTTAAACCCATCTCGAGAAGCAAAATCATTCGATCTTATAGGCGTGTAAATAGCTGAATTTAATATATCAATTACGTTTAATTAATGGTATTCATTAACTTGGTATTTGTTTTTTAAATTAATATGAATCTCCGGATCAGTTTGTATGCATCTCGATTAATTTTATGAATCATGAAGTTAACAACTATATAACTCTTCAGTAGTCTTGACGTTTGTAAGACTTGCTAGCAGTTTACCCCATGATGTGGAATGTAGTTTGTAAAATCTAATTTTATTTAGATTTTTTATAATTAAAATAGATATTTGTAAAACACATCATGATTTAAATTCTTCAAAACATATATATTTATTTAAATGAATTTTTTTTTCTTATTTATGTATTTGTTTATCATATATTTTTATTAATAGTATATTTCTTGGATTAAAAGTGAAGTTAATTAATATAATTTTTAATAATTTAAAACATATCTCTTCAATCTAAACTTCATTTTCTTATTAATGTATTAAAAAAAACATGCATTTTTTTTATTAGAAGTATTGTTTTTTAAATAAAAAAATTATCATGATCTAAAAAGAGAGTTTCAATACGAGAAAATTGAAAATCATGAATTGATATTTTGTATACAATTGAAAAAAATAATAATTAATTTGATAAAATTTTGTAAAAATATTATAATAAAAAACTAACAAAATCTAAGTTTTATTTTTACTGAATATTCATGATCCCAATATTTTTTAAATTGCATATTAGATTTATATATAATAATTAATGAAATGATTGATAATATCATAAGAAAAGACTATAAATGTATTTGAAATCAAAGCCAAAATTGAATGGTATTTATATCAGTGTATATGGCTTATAGCTAATCTGATTGTTAAATGTGATACTAAATTTGTTCATGTAAAAGTATATTTATTATTAAATAAATGATTTCTTTATCTTTAATATTCATTTATGTTTAATTAATGAATAGAGAGTAAAGATAAAATCCTTGAGACAAAAAATTTTTGCAAATAAAATTATAAAGTTGTTATAATTATGAAATTTTTATTACATCAAAACATTGTTCCTAAATGTTCTCGGTCAATACTCTATTAATATTGAATATTAATTAGAGTCGTTGAGATTAATACATATTATGTTTCTTTTTTTTATGAAAGAAAGCAGTTGTTCTCATAAACTGAGATATAAGGAATACTTGGAACTAATATATAGGTGCTTGTCACATAACATGTACACTATACTAACTCGCATGACGATTCCATATGAAAAGATCATTTATGTTTATGGAAAAAATCATGTGACAGTTGTGTAAGTTCTCATAAGCTGAGGTATAAGAGATAATTGTAACTAATATATAGATGCTTGTCACATGACATGTACACTGTACTAACTCGTATGAGGATTCCATATGAAAAGATCATTTATGTCTATGAAAAGGCTTATATGACAGTTGTATAAATAATTATTGAACTTGATATTATTAAGTTATCTTATATAGAAAATGGTATGCTTTGATCCCAACTACATGTTGTTCTAATCAAGGATAACAAACAAACATATATTGAGTATAACATGAACTATATGAAAGTATTTGAGTGATCAATAAAGGATTCATCACCCTATATAAATTAGAAAAAATGTTACTCATGTTCTTAAATAGTATTAATTGTGAAATCCTTGTGCATGGTGTAATGATATCTGAAAACAATTTCAAGTCTTATTCAAATGATCAATAATTATGGAGTTGAGAACAAACATTATTTGATAAAGAAGAAACACTCAATGCTATAAAGTCTAAATCAGAATATTCTTGACGAATGAATAATAATTACACTGATAAACTACTTACTGGAAGGTTGAGTTAAACAACTTATGACTTTTCTAATATTTAAAGGATCATGACAATTTGCTAGATGATGCACTTGATCTTTAAATATAGATCAATTATTGAATTGATGATAAATTGAATTATTGAATTTGTTTAATCCTATTTTATTTAGAATTGTGATTTATAATTAGGCCCATATATAAAAAAAACCTAATGGGTCATATATATAAAAACTATTAATAAAAAATTAAACTGGGATAAATAATCAAGTGAGATTTGATTGTGAATAAGTTTTAGAAATTGAGGATTACAATGTAAGTAGTATAAGGGTTACAATTCTAGACCTAGAAAAATTAAGCAGGTACTTGGTTGAATAAATTTATAAAAGTTGTCATGAAATAATAAACGTGATATTATTTAGAGGAAATTTTGATATTTTTCTATTTATATGGTTATTAGGTTTCCTTATAAATAGAATGATATGCTCATATTTTTTATGTAGAGAAAAATTATATAAGTTACAGAATCTACGATAAAGAAACACCTGAAAACATAAAAGATAGAGCTAGCACTCAAAGGCATAACGATTCCTCTCTCTCTCTCTCTCTTAAATGGATTTTAGGTGACTTTTCTCACTCGTGATTCATATAGATTACTGTTAGAAGCTCGATACTTGGATGATTTGTGGTTTGCGACTCATATAGATTACTGTTAAAGGCTCGATACTTGGATGATTTATGGTTTGCGACAACTCATCCTTAAAAAAGTTGATCAAACCTTAGAAAGAAGATCTAATCTTAAAGTACTCATTGCTCAAATCCTAAATGACCCTAGATTGTTTAAATAGATCTTTGATACTACCAAAAAAAATTAAATTATAACTTCTGTTGCGAGATAAATAAAAAACTAAAAAGCAGTATAAAAAAAAGCTAGTCACTTTAACTAAAAATGTTAGGTCAATGCTATTGTCCTGATACAAAGAAGGCCAAGTAAGTGGCTTGCAAGCGAGCTTATAAGGGTTAGGCTTGCGTCCATATTCTTCTTGCTTTTTTCTAAGAGGGTAGACATTTTTTTTAATAAATAAATGATGTGTTGTTTTCTGTTGTAGATGACATGTCATTTATTGGTAAAGATTTTTGTCATTGGAGATGGTCGAAGAGTTAAAATCTAAGTTTTGGTATTCAAAAATTCATTTTCAACTATTTTTTATTTAAAAACACTTAAGAAACACCCTAGCAATCTTGATACCAATTTATAATCTCAAAACGTTTTTAAATTGACAAAAAAAATTCAAAACTAAACTAAATAAAAAAAAATTGAGCTTCAATCTATTTTTTTATGCAAAATAAAAGTTTAAAAATATCTTAATGGTAAAAGAAACTCAATGACACTAAAACTAATGTTTTTTACAAGATGGCTAGTTGATCATATTTTCTCTCGTTACTTATTTTTCTGCTACTTTTCTCCCATATTTTAAAACTCAAGGATTGAAACGTAAAAAGATAAAATTTACGACTTAAATATAAAATTTTAAAATTAAAGAAATAAAAAAAATAATTAAATAGAGAATCTTTGAACAAAAATGAACTTTTTTTCATGAATTTGAAAACAGCTAGGATTTTTTTTTTGGTTTTATTTTTTGTCATCCTCTTACTTGATTTTTATATTATAAATTTAAATCTAATTTCATCAATTCTATTTCATTTCTGAAAGCAAAGAATAAGCAAAGAAAAGAAAATAATCAAGACAAAAAATATCACAAATATCAGGATGAAATTGAGAAAAAAAATAAAGTTTAGTGATCAAAGTGAAAAATGAAAAACGACACTGTTCATTCAACACAGCCATCCGTAGTGATTTGTGAGTGACTGACAGTGGCATGTTTTCTTTTGGCTCGATTGCCGGCAGTGCTTTCTGTTTGAGTGAACAGCAAGCAAGTTTTCTTTTAACTTGATAGTATGATGTGTATACAGGAGTAATAAATAGTTATTGTTTGTATATTTAACACCTTAGTTCCAACTTTCCATCCATTTTATTCTCGTGTGTTGAGTTGAGAGAAAGAAAAGGTAGAGATTTTTTTCTGTTTTTTGGGTTTGGAAGATGGGTTCCTTAACATCATTACCGGAAGTGGTTTTTGGGGTTTGATCTGATTGCTTTGGCTCTTGCTGTTACTGCTGAACAGAGAAGGAACACTATAAGTTTTTCTTCTTTTGCCTTTGCTTTGTTTTTTTAGAGAAAGCATTTTTTTTCTTCTTCTTCTTGTAGCTTTTTAAATTGGTGTTTCTAGGAGTTGTTGTTATAGTTGTGGTGGAGGTGGAGGTGGATTATGAGTTTTGCTTTGTGGGTTGTAGAGATACGAGGGTTTTTGTTAAACTGGTTGTGCAAAAATTAGAAAGTTGTTGGCTTTTCCACTTTTAGGTTTCTTTAAATGCCTGGTTGGTTTTGTTTCTTGAGTCTGGTTGGTTTTGCTTGACAATTGTTAATTTATGTGGTGATATCTTGTAGTGTTTGGTCTGTGAAATTTGTGAGCTTTGTGCAAACAAGAACTTTGAAGGAGGGCAAAGAAATTAAGGAAAAGAGAAATTTCTTGTGCAAACAAGAAATATCTTGTAGTTTTCTTTACTAGATTTGGTGTTTAAGTCCTTTGTGGGAATTATTTATGTTTCTGTATGAGTGCGTGTGATCTTAAGAGAGATAAAACACTTGACCTTTTCCTCCTTGGTCCGGAGAAATTTAAAGAATTTATCATCCGAAATATACAGAAATCAGTAATGAATGCTACGGTCTCTTCCCTGCCATTGCTTATGTTGAGTGTTTTGTTTATTTCTAAGAGCTAGCTGCCTTTTGATTTGAGTGTTAGGTTAAGCATGTCACTGAAAGTATATAAAGATGACATTTGCCTGGTAAAACTACACGGAAAACTGTATTTGGAGCATATTGATTTCAGGTTAGCAAATGCTGTGTCATTCACTGGTAATTAACCAGCAAGACATTAAAGACCTTGGTCTATGAACAATTGCATGGAGTCAATCTCTTGGAATGCTTTTATGCGTGCTGGTTAAAGGGCCTTTGGCTTCCATATATGGATACTGGGTATTAAGAACTTAGTATTCATGCATGTGAGCTGCTGTAATTGGGTTGTTCTGTGCTTGTTATAAACTTGTAGGTTCATGAGTCTGATGTTCTGTTAGTGATGGATGACCAAGTATCTGACCAAATAGTTAAATCCCTTCTTGATTGAGTACATCATTTAGTAATTTGTTCTTTTCCCTTCATGATTCGTAGGTAAGTAAGATTAACGTGAGTTTGCACCTGCCAAAATCTGGTACTCGTTCCACCACAGAAAATGGTCAATTGCAGACAATTTCTGATGGACCAATTTGAACCTATCCTTCTCTTCTTTTACAGTTAACAACTGAAAAAATAGGAAACGACAACTATCGTCACTATGATTCAGACATTGCAACTGGCTTAGGAGTCAGTGCACTCCTGTTCCTTATGGCTAGTCAACTGCTAATAGTGGTGGGCTGGTCGATGCTTGTGTTGTGGGAAGGCTACGAGACCTAGTGGGTCTAGAGCACGAGCGATTGTCCCTATTTATCACCTTCTGGTTTGTGCTTTAGCAAACCTTTTCTTAACCTTAATATTGCTTTCCAAACCTTGTCCAAGAAAAAAAGAAGAGAGGTGCTATTTTCTATTTTCGCTAATTTGAGCAACGCATTCTTGTACCAGG
Organism: Populus trichocarpa; assembly: GCF_000002775.5. Lineage (NCBI taxonomy): Eukaryota > Viridiplantae > Streptophyta > Magnoliopsida > Malpighiales > Salicaceae > Populus > Populus trichocarpa. The sequence goes on from NC_037295.2 coordinate 3,761,390, forward strand.
GTATTCTTCTTTATTGCTGAGGTCTGCTTGCTGGCAGCCTCTGCTCGTAATGCCTACCACACCAAGTACTTGTCAGATCCTTCTCACTCTTGCCAGAAGGTGAGGAAGGGAGTCTTCTGGGCCGGAGCTGCATTTGTTGTCTTGACTAGCGTTGTATCCGAGCTTTACTATGTTAGCTATTCCAAGGCTAATGATGGACTACTTTCTTATAACGGAGACACTGGTACAAGGACGGGGAATCTATAACCTGAGCTGATTTGGAACTTCTGAAAGTATTGAGTTTGTCTCTGTTTAGTTGGCCTGCATGTTGTGATCATGGACAATCAAGTGTTAACATACGTATATTATGCCAGATTGATTTTGATTAAGTACAAATTAACTTTGTAGTCTGGTTTTATATTTCATTTATTTCTTGTTCGTCAGTTTCTTCGTTAAAGCTGCTCTTGTTCATCATCTTTTAGTCTTTTTGATACACTAGGATTTAACTTATATATCTCAAAGAATGAGCAGTATGGTTATAAACAACAGTGTTTCTTGGAGATTATTTCTACTCTCATTATAAGATATAACTGCTGATCATAAACCAGAAATCAGCAGTTCTGTTCTCTTTCTTCAGATAAAGACATCAATTTTTTTTTTCAGGTGAAGACAAGCATCATTTTCGGTTAATATTGACTAATAAAATGTGTCCTGTATCTTTCGAAAATTTGATTTTGTCCAAAATAAAGCTTTCCTGGAAGCCAAATGCTTTGCAAGCTTTTAGCCTCCATGTCAATTCTTTCATTCAAAATTTGGTGGCTGATATTCCAGATCAGGTTCGACCCCATGGTTATTTGGCCTCTTGCTTTTTAATGGACCCGAAAAATTGGACGTAACGTATGCAGAACACGTGCACCAGCCAATGAACACATTTGATCACCGCAACCAGCATAAGCCCCACAAGGTAGAAGAAACAATAACCTGTCATTGAGAGTTGAGACATCACTTCTGTTTCTAACCATAGAAAGTGCTTGGCATAATTTCCCAGAAAGATCAAGTTTGTGATTGAACAAGTTGAGTAATACTTTCCTTTTTTTCCTACTTGTAGCATCAATAACACCACTTGGAAAGAAGCTGAAATATAATTATCTAATTAGATGCATTTGTCGACTTGTCCAAGAACCCTCCCCCAGAATCAGAATATACGAAAAAATTTCATTAGATGAACAATCCATCATTAAATGAAACTTCATTTTATTTGAATTTGTTTGCAAAGATCATAAAATAAAAACATCCTTTCTATTTTAGTACTTGGAGAAGGATTGCTGCCGTCAGGGCTCTAACTAGAGGTGTAAGTGGGAGCCACGGTCTTCTCGAAGTTCAAAATGATCTCTGAAGTTTAATAGTTATTTCATATAGGTTTTATCTAATTTATTTTTCTATAAAATAGCTCATTCTAATTTAAAAAGAGAGAGTTATATTTTAGTCCAAAATCAATCATTATTATATACATTTTCTTATGTGTAGAATATTTTTTTATATCAATATGTTTTACTGTTCTTCCAATCTAAATTCCCCACTAGCTGCCAAGAGAATTTCAATGTTCAAGGGGCATGCATGCTAGTTAACCAAGATTTTCAGGCTTTCTGGTCATCAATTCTGACCTTTATTTTAGCAGTTCAGTGCTGCTATAATCCATAATCAACGCCAACGGTCTTTAAAGATAGAAGAAAACAAGCCTTTGGACTAATTATAGCCTAAACTTGCACAGATTCTGCCCAACTACAGTGCCGAGGGGATAAGAACAAGCATTCTGGACAATTTACATTAACATATAATAACAGCCATCAAGTGCCCAGATATGTTTTAAGGATTTAAGAGAATCATGCAGAACTCGTCATGAGAATTCTAAAATGCTCGAAACTCACTGCAAAAAGTACTTTCCATCAGGAATATCTGTCAGGAATAAAAAAGTAGAAAGATTCCTGAACAAGTGGTGAGAAAACAAATCCATATATCCAAAGAAATATACATACCCAGAAGAATCTTCCATCACATCTACTTAATAGCCTAGCCAATAGCTGGAGAAGACCCCATCACTCATCTCTCAACTTAGATACCTTCTCTATCACAATGTGAACCCTAACCCCTTAAACCTACTTCATACGGAAACTTTTCCTTTAGAATTGAAACAGATGGAGGTAAGATAAAGAGAGAAAATGACAGCAAAAATGGACACCTTATACTATAGCCTGAAGCTGAAACTGGAAAAAAATAAAAAACCGGTGTGGGGGGAGAGACCGTTTGAAACAGTCTACTTCTAACTATAATAGTTACCTCATTAATATAGGATTGTGATTCTTACAAATGAGACTGGCCCTTCACATAAAAACATTCAAGTACTTGAAAAAAAAAAAAAACTGAGAAAGAAAGGATTTATACACACTTCTAATAAGGTTAATAAAGACCTGGGCTATGGTTTGATTTCAGAATCATCCCATGGTACATTGAGATCAGCAGAGACGTAATTCTCTATATCATCCCAATTCCAGTAATTTGTCATGTCCATTCCACTGCTTGTATTTGGCACTTGCAATGAATGAGTGATGGTGCTGCTTGTGGGAGGCATGGTGGTGGTGATGGTTGAGTCCTCCATAGATTCTCCAGTGTAGTTATAAACATTTGAGGGCTGAAAGGAGGTGCAAATTGAAGATGGATGTGTGTCAAAAGAACTTGAATAAGGAAACAGTAAGCCTTGATTTTGAGGTATAGACACAGATGAACCCAAAAGGACACCATTGTTGTTGACGTTGAAACTTTTGGTGTCAAAGTTGTTGCAGCTGATTGAATTCTGTTGCAAAACTGAAGATGGTGGATTGATCATTGCTTGATACAGAATTTCAGATAAATCCTTTTGACCACCAAGTACAAGATCGGGAAGATTCTGCTTTTGCTGCTGAGCTTGAATTGCCAACTGGGGATTAACCCAATTAGTCATATTGGTCGCGCTATTATTGTTGCTTGGAGCAGTGGTGCTTGCAGTAGTGCTTGAAGAGGTGGTGGTGTTGGAACTTGTTTTTGATGTTTTCTGCCTCTTGTTTTTGCGGCCGCCACCAACAGGAACATTTCGGAGATTGCCGCCTTTTGTCCAGTGTCTCTTGCAAGACTTGCAAAAATGCCTAGGCTGTGACTTGTTATAGTTGTTGTAATAACAAAACTTTGTGTTTGTCGACTCACACCTTGGACACTTCAAGGGCTCGAATTGCAGCTGGTTTTGTTGCTGCTGCCTCCTTATTACAGGAGGTTTAGGCAGCTCCAAAGTATGAGCCTGCAAAAGGGTCTGGCTCCAATCTAGCCCATCACCAGTAACCTGCTTAGAACTCAACCCCATCTCTTAAAACACCACAAGATTAACAACTAAATAACAACCAAGAGAGTGAGAGGAAGCAAATTTTCTCTATTTTCAGACAGAAACAAAGCAAACAAATTCTAACTGGCTAGCCCTTGGACCTTGGAGCAAGAAGAGAAATCAATATGAAGAATAACAAGAGGATGAGGTTGATCCTTGTGAGGCGAACAGTGAAATATTGCTCAAGTGAAATCGGTGATATAATTGAGTGAAATGTTGCTAGGAAATGGGTAGGAAGGTGATGAGAAGTGAGCATGTCTATTCGAGTCACTATCTATCTTATTAGTATAGTCTCCTCCCTAAATACCAGTCTATATTAAACTACTGTTCCAGGGAAATTAATGACGATAACAAGAACTTGAGAAGATCAAGCTTACTCAAGCTACCTAGCTTCTTTGTGGTCTCAGAAATTCTAGATTGATATACTCAGCACCCTTCCCTTACATCTCCACACAATTTAATATATATATATATATAGAGAGAGGGAGAGGGAGAGGGAGAGGGAGAGGGATGCTATATTGCTATATATTTACTTAGTCCTTAAGGTGGTGGCGGGTTCTTGACACGTGGGTGTTTACAGGCCCTTGATAGTGCCTTGAATGCATGAGTTGTAAAGAGGACGTAGATGTTTCTTGCTGCTTCATGCTATAATTTAGAAGTCTGTGGGGGGCGGTAAGCTAACGCACGCACAAGAATATAGTTGGAAAATTGTTATGAAATGAAACTACACTACCATTGTGCGGTCTTCTCATGTCTCTGTCCCATCCCATTTCTGTAATCAAGATATTTAGGCACAACTTTTTCCATGTTAAAATTAAGTTTTTGCTCAATCAACTCATAAACAAGATCATTCATGGATCATGAAGAACTTAATTAGTTTTTGCAATTTCATTTTTTTAGATTTGAATTCAAAATGAATACGAGTAAGAAGAAAATGATCTATCACTTGAATCTGCTCTGCAAAATCTAAGATTGTTGCTTATCAAAGCAAACCAAAAGGAAGCAAAGGGTGGTTCTTGTCAATTATGGATGGAGATCATAATGGGATGAGTTCGGACATATATTATATGATCTTGTCGGATCTAAAACCCTTTTAAATTTAGCACTGAGGTATGTATAGCAAAAATATTATCACGTAGAAAAAAACTTGATTAAAAAAAAAAACTTAAAAACCATTGGTGTTTTATTATGATCCTAAACATATTATACTATTTATTAAAACAATATAATAATAACACTTTTAACCTTTTAAAAAACCGACAAAGCTTGCAATTGAGGGTAAGATTGTATTTTTAATAAGATATATTGGATATTACATAATTGATGGAGGATAAATTAGTTAACACATATTTTTTTTAATATGATGAAATGTTAAAGAAAAAAATATATAACTTTGGTCCAAGAGCTTTTTTTATCTTTTTATTATTATTTGCAAATTAAAATTTAAGCATACTCTTTAAAGCAAAAAATAATTAAACTTAGCTTTTATATCTTTTTATTTTTTAAGAACATTGAAGTAACGAGATTGTCTTTTAAAAAAACACATAACCATGGTTTCAAGGGTAACCTCAGTCTCATGATCTGAGACAATTATTTAAAGTATTAGCCCGGTTTAAGTTCGGTTTATTTTTAGATTCTTTATTAAAAATTGATTTTTTTCAACTCATGATTTGATATTGGGTTATTACGTCTTGAGCTTTGTAGGTTTATTTCGATTTCATATCACAGGTGACGGGTTAATCAAGTTAACCAAGGATGACTCAGTTTTTTTTCTCAATGTCTCCTTTTAAGAAATTGATTTTTTTTCCGATTCCATCCGTTAGCATTAAGTTATTGACCTTTGAGCTTTATAATTTTTCTATTTTTTTTTTCTGCGGGGTTATTCTAAGTGCGAGTTAGTCAAGTTAACTCGAGTTTTTTCATATTTTTTTACTTAAATTCAACCTTTTTTGCTAGGTCTCTTTTTTTTTAAAATCTTGTTTTTTTTCTCTCGATCTCATATCATGGGTTAGTCAAGTTAACCCTTGGTTACTCTGGGTTTTTTCTTCGACATTATATTTTTTAAAATTAATTTTTTTTCAATTTCATCATTTGATAATAGGTTTTTGGGTCTTTTGCTTTGTGATTTTTTTCTCTTTATTTTATGCGGGGTTATCTCGATCTTATATCTCGAGTCGCTTGTTAGTCAAGTTAACCTAGATGACTCGAGTTATCATCGCTTGAACAATTTTTTTTTGTTAGGAAGAATTTAACCCAACCCGTGGCTTAACACAGACCTCCTATCTAGTATATGATAATGATGATGATGGATATATTAGAAACTTATTTGTTAGTGCGGTAGCTTCCATTTTTAAGTGCTTTTTAAAAATGTGTTTGTCTTTAAAAAAGTTAAATTGATGGTTTTTGTAATATTTTTTGATGATTTTGATGTAAAAAAAAATTTAAACAAATATATTTTAATTTATTTTCAAGAAAAAACCACTATTAAAAAATATATTACATGTCAAATACCAAACACGCATTAAATACAAAATAAAAGCAGTGTTATTTATGGAGTTCGGTCTACCAGGTCAAGAGACATTAAGACTATGGATTAAAGGAGCAAAAACCTGCTCGTTTCTCATGCTACATCAGATCAAGGGTTTCTCAACGAGCAAACTGGGCATCCACTGCCATGGATCCATAACTTGATGAATTAAATAGTAGGGTAACAAACAATTGCCATCAATCACGTGATAATATATATATACCTCAAGGATGTTTCATGCCCAGCAGCATAAGTTGATCTGAAGATGTTCTATATAATGGAATAAAAAATATATATTAACGAGCTTCTAATTTAATGATGATGAGTTCCTTTCATTTAAGAAAATTACTAATTTAAATCTTATTTCCAGAGTATTTAAGCTTAAAATATAGTAGTAATTGTAAGAGGTCGCCAAAGAAGGATACTAGCTGCTGCGAGTTGTTGGATCATCAGTACATAGATGATCAATTACCACTGATGATCAGGTGGATTACAAAGTAACTCAATTTGGAAGTTTACTTCAACCTATTTGAGAGTCAAGTAGCTTTCATGTAAACAGTCAACTAGATCATTTTTTTTTTTCATTTTCAATTTTTTCTCATTTATATCCTTTTATAGCTTAATTAGAAGAGATTAAGCTCGAAATTATACTCGAAATTATAATTTTAAAGATAAAAAACTAACATGTAATTAAAACACATAAAAAATATATGGCTAATCACACATTAACGACAATTTTTATTTTACTTCAAAAATTTATTTTCTCTATTGTTCATTTCCTGGGCTACAGAAAAAATAGAGAAACTTGCTTGAAAATGACAAAGAAAGAGAAAGTGGTTGGTAGATATCGATTTTAACCCAAAAAAATCTATTTTATTATTAAATGATTCTATTTGACAAGAGAAGTTTCATGATGAGGATATTCTTTAATCTTCAACTTGCATGATATGGTAGTTTTGGACTTAGGAGGTTTTATAGATTTAGTTTGATTTTTTTTCAATTTTGTTTTAGATTATTTTATATGGGTGAATGACCATAAAAAATAATAATATTGGCTTAAGCACGAGGTGCTGTCTTTATCTTAGGCTCGTACATGCATGTTATTTTCTTATTAGCTCTCTGGAGCTTTATTTTTTTATTTTTTTAATTTAATGTTGTATTTTATCATTTATTGTAAATTAATTATTATTATTTTTTATCACATGTTGCGAAGGAAATGAGAGAATTATATCTAACTAGGTGGCCGTCACATACAATTAGGACCACGAGGGCCACATGTATATGATTAAGCCACGAACAAGGCATAAAAAATTAGTAAGCTCAAGCTTATCTGAACAAAATCAAACCTTTATTGAATGTTTTTTTAAGGGAATGTGAATAAATAGAAATCAAATACATGGTCGGTTGGTTAGGTAAAGTGACTTTGTATGGGCATTTCCACGTACATCATCAGAAATGACAAACCAGAATGTCTGTCGAACAATTTAGAAAGTGACATGCCATTGCTAGCTTAGCTTAGCTTAATAATGAATCATGCTCCATATGAACTGGTCTAATCCGCCCAGCTGAGAGGCTAATTAAAAACATTTCTTATTAATTAATACTAAGCTCATCTTGACTGATCATGTCAAGAATTTATTATGATTTCAAGTCTCGAACAACCACCTCCTGGGTGGCTCTACGTGGATAGTGAGCTCACTAGCATGTTATCTTTCGAAATTAGACGGTGTCATGATGAAGAATTTTTCTCCGAATAATTGTTTATAGTTTAATTAACTTGATCGCGACATGATTAAAAAAATCTGGATTTGAAGTTTGGTGGCTATCGTATTTCCTATGTTGTTTAATTTTAAATTATTTTTTTTATATATATATTTAGATATTTTAATAAGTTGATATAAAAAATAATTTAAAAAATAAAAAATACTATTTTGATGTAATTTTAATAAAAAAAAACTTTAAAAAACAACAATTACTATATTCTCGAGTATTCTTTTACTATCATTGTCATTAACCAACTAAATATGATAAATTTAATGTGAGATATAATGATCCGAAGATTGTCATTGGATGTGTGGCTGCATCAAGGGCCTATCCGGTTGGACCACTCGTGGAATTCCAGGGTAGATCGACCGTGGATTCTCAAGGTTGGTGTGCTTGAATGGTCAATTCCCTTGCGTTTGTTCTTGGAATTGATAAATCTAGATGTTACATCATGGCTTATGACCATTATAAAGGATCATCACAACATGGCAAGCAATATTCCACATGATCAGAACAATAGATTCATCCAAATTCGACATCGAGCTAGGTAGGTTTGACAAAATGGTTTATGATCTCATAAAATCAGCATTTGAATATCAGAGCTAATCAGTGAAAATATATGTACACAGCAGTTTGTACGAAACGGGTCGTGGTGATCATGAGGATGTAGGGTTAAAAATTCCTGACGTTGCCTCATAGAGATTTAGTCTAGTACAGTGATAAATAATTTATTTTTCTTCTAGGGTTTCCATTTGAAAGTTTCAGGTTAAAATCCCCAGAAGGATGAGAATGGAGATTTACAAATGAACAAGTTCATACTCATTTTGAAAAAATAAAAACAAAGGTTATAAAGAATGGTTTGCAATCATGAATTCTTGAGTTTTACTATTTTTTCAAAGTGTTTTTAAATTATTTTTTTACTTAAAATTAAAAAATATTAAAATTAGAGTTTTATTATATGTTTTTAGATAATTTTAATATATTAATATAAAAAAATCATTCTAATATATTTTCAATCAAAAATCATTTTATATCATAATATCAAACACAAAATCAACAAAAGTTGTCGTATTGAATAAAGAAAACATGAACCAATTTAAGACACAATTGTCATTATATATAGATGCATGCATCTATGCATTACTTAAACCATGTACTCGTGCAGTCAGTCATGAAATTGTTTTGATTTCTTCCATGAAAGAACCAAAAAGCAGCTGCTGATAACAGCTCTAGCTAGCCTTATCAGAATTATTCCTCTGTGGAATTGTTCTGTAAAGCTTTGTTCTTTTCGAATTGGAGACTTTGAACACGATGCTGATAATTAATTTCTCCAACAATTCTTAGTGGGAATATCTGGCTAGACTTAGGCTTTGATTCAGATAGCAGAAGTTGCTGAGAAAATAACTCATGAAGGAAGAATATGAATGGCTTTATGAAGAATATTTTTTGACTATTCTAAATTATTTGTGATAGAAACCTAACCAAGCTATCAGTTTAGTTTCATGCGGACCATGCAATCAGCTATCCTTAGATATACACTTACTAGTTAGTGTCAGATCGTATATCATAAAAAAGATTCTTTGAATTAAGCATTTGTTTGGTATTGGATTATTGATTGTTTTTTAAGTATTTTTTATTTAAAAATATATTGAAATAATATTTTTTTTATTTTATTTTTCACATCAAAACTATATGAAAATATATAAAAAAAATTATTCTCAAACAAATAAATTTATTTTTGTTTTATCAAAATTGCTTTTATAATGCAAAATCAAACAAGCTATAAATGTTTAGATTAAAATAGTTTTTTTTTTACAATATTAAATTTTATTTGAGATTTTATTTAAGTAAATATGTTAGAAAATAATATAATTTTTTTTTAAAATTTTATCTAATAATTGATTGAAATGATTCTTTCATAATTAGGTGATGATAATGATTTTTTACGGGGTGTTTGAGAGTATCATAATAGTTATTTTTCAAAGTATTTTTATTTAGAAATATATTAAAATAATATTTTTTTATTTTAAAAAAATTATTTTTGATAAACACATTATTATCAAAATAATGTAAAATTATTAAAAAATATTAATTTAAAATTAAAAAAATATATATAATTTTTTTAAAAAACACTTTTTTAAGACGCAGCAAACCGTTACTTAATTTCTTTCTCTACGCGTGTGAATATCATATCATATAATATCATGTCATGTCCAGAAGTTTGCCTCGAAAACTTAAATCGAAGGAATATTCACTGCAGCATTTGGAACATTCAGACTCATCATCAATGAATCTGATTAAGTTGACGAAAATGTAAGAGATGACAGCCCAAGTCCATCAAGCTTGTCAAGAATGATGCTTCAAATCAAGGGCACCGCACAGATTATGCACAAAATGACCATTTTTAGTGGTGAGCACAGGAGGACCGTCTCGTCCTCTACATAGCCAGACACACAGAATCTGTTCATGAAATTATTATTATTATCCACTCATACCCTTCCAAATGCGGCTGCGAATTGCTGTGGAGGAGGTGATGGTGGTGGGTCAGTCTGGGGAGGGAGGCAAGGGACTGGAAGAAGCAAGGAATATGATTAAAGTGCGGTGAGTAGTCATGCTGCATGGACGTCTAGCTGAAAGCTTAGATTTTGGTGTCACCAACAGGTACAAGTGCCAAGTATTAGATTCTTTGTTCACTGAGAAAACTTAGTGCCAAAGGAGGAGGGTCGCTTTCATGGGCTGCTGTGTGGTGTTTTTTTTTTTTTGCTGTGTGAAGTGTCAAATATGAGGCCTAGCCACAAGGCCGTGTGTAGGATCATTGTTTTACTGTTATTTGTACCTTCGTCTTTGTTTGAATCATGGATTTTATGACATTTCATTTTCTTCCCCACCTTTTTTTTTTTTTTTTAATCTTCTTTTGTTACATGGGATTGATTGGCTCCCAAGTCAAGTGGTGGTGGCCGATACAGAAACCAAGACATGCACATCTTCGTGGATTTCCTTTTGGGATGAAATGGTATTGATTAACACTTCTTCTGTTAATATATATATATATATATATATATATAAAGTTGTGTGTGGAATCCATTTGTGAAGTGCACTATTTGTACGACTATTTGGCCCCATATAGCGGTTTATAAAATTTTGATTTTTTTATTTAAAATTAATTAATTTTTTATTTTTAGATAAAAAAGGCATTTGAGTTCCATGATTTATTATTATTTTTACAATCGCATGATTAGCGAGTTGATAGTTCATACTGTTCTCTCGTTGCTTAACAGGGAAGTAGCTTTAATGCTACGAGCTATCATGGAGGATTATGAGAGTGCCTGTTTTAAACTAAATTATATATATGAAAATAAATTTATGATTTGAATTCAATTATAATAAATTTATGTATTTCATTTTATTATAAAAAGTATTTTTTATTTAATTACAAGGACCCTTATATTTACCACTTCTTTAACTACCATCCCTATAATATTTTAAAAACTTATATATGATTTAATCTAAACAAAACAAAGACTTTGGTTAAATTGAAATTTACAAGTTCTAAGTAGTCAAGATGCTTACTGTTCAAAAACAGGTTGGGTTGTGGTCCTCTCTGTACCATTTTCTCTTTATGCCGAGTAGCGGAAATCGAATTCTAACACTCCTCTTTTTTCGTTCCTATTTAAATAATCTGGAAGGGATAAATACTCTCATACAAGCAAGCTTACGTAAGCTTGCTAGTTCTATTCATATTTTGACAGTAGAGGTAGAGAGCCACACTAGAAGATACTGAATGAGACCGGGAGTTGATTTTTTTTACACAATAAAGGTTGTTATCAAGGAATCCTTTCACCAATCAAAACATAGCTCCATCCGTTTCTCCTGGTTTTAGCCTCTTGGAAGCTAGCTAGCTTCCATTGCCATCCCCTTCTTTTAAGGATTCCGTGGATAATTTTCTACTTGTCTATTTAGAGAGGTTCTCACGTACTGATATTTTAACCATAACTCCAAGTGGTAATCAGAGAAATCAAGAGCATAGGTTGAGATTGATTGCATGGTAAAACAAGTGGGCATTGCTGGTGGCTCTTCATATTATATCAAAACCCATACAACAATGCTGAGAATTCATGAAATCATCTCATGCAAGTGCAGAATTAACCAGAATATGCTTATAATTAATTCCCTCAAGACTGTTGATCTCCATTTCTAATAAATAGCCTAATAAGCATAACCACCTTAGAATTTGAAATCCTTTTTCTTCGATTTCCCATCCTTTTCCTGCATCTTACGCTTCCTCTTCTTCTCATTCTGCAAAAAGATTAAAAACAGTAAAGATCTCAATACCGTAAATTATTAATGGCGATCAAGGCCACCTCTCAAGTTTTAGGCATATCTGGAATGAGAGGTCTAGCCAGCCACTCCAATTAAATCATTAACTAGTTTTATCTGAAAAACAAAGATCATATCATTAATTTGATAAACAAGTAAATGGCAAACCTCTGCAACCATGTCACTGAAATCCTCTCGCTGACTACGTAGCTTCTCCTCCTCTCTTGCTTCCTCATATCTGTCAAATGCACCAAAGTTAGAAACCAATCTTACATAACATTCATGATTTGACGACAAACATTTACAAGAGTTCCACTTACTTCGAAGGCAAGACATTATCCATAACTTCCAATTCTTCAGGTAGTAGAGTAACATCAACTCTATCTGTTTTCTGACCTCTGAGCAGATCAACCTGCAAAAGATTGACACATGTTACGCTTACTTTTGTGCCAAAAATATGCATAATCAGAACAGAAACTGCGAAGGCTGGTTCTTTTATTTGAACATTTGTTACTACATTTAACTCCCTTCAAATAGAAAACGTAACACAATCCCCGGTGTATTACTTACCCTTTTGGCTGCTGTCTTGTCCTGGGAGCCAGTGTTAACCACATATCTGCAAGCAAAATCAAGTTGAAGAATGAGAACAATATTAAACAAGAAGACGACCACACACACACACACACATATATATATATATATATATATATATATATATATATATATATATATATATATAAAGAAGGTGGTTTAGTTATATTGCATACGTGTGTGTTGTTCCAAGTAGAGTCCCTGCAGCAATTCTCTCTTGTTTTTCTTCAAGAACCTTTAAGATAGGCAAAGACAAAAAACATACATCAGAACTAGCTTTCTCATCAAAATGCTAAAAGTATAGTTAAGTATAAACATGCATGAAACTAACACAATTTTGAATAGTGAAACTCACTTGATAAAGAGGCCTCTCAGGTTCCTTTCTCTGCTGCTTACGAAGGTCAATAACATCAGGAGTCTCAACTCCAGTTGGTGTGCTGCACAAGGAAAACCAATTCAATTCACTGAATAAAATCATGTACCTTCAACATGATGAGAAAAAAGAAAAAGTAATACTAGATAGACATTGGCAAAACAGTGTGCTTAAAAGTAATGAAATGGCCAGCCATATGATTGCAATAGCACACAATCATCGAATCGTGATTAACTACACAATTGCACGCATAGAAGGAACAGCTGGCAGCATGATGCTTAAGCACACAATGACCTCGATTAACAAACAATAAACATAATTGCAAGGTGCACGCACTAGTAAACATCAAAAAGTGAGGATTTCAACCCAATACCTTGAAAGGCTATCAACAGATTGAACACCATCCTCCAACTCCTCTTCATCAAGCTGTTCCTCCTCCTCTTCCTCCTCCTCCTCCTCCTCCTCCTCCTCTTCTTCTTCCTCCAAATCACCCCAATGCTTGGACTTATCAACTGGCTCCTCCTGCATTGGGATCCAACAGATATTAGAACTAGTACCAAGTTATACAATCAGAAATGAATGATGATTCCAAATTACAAAGGAGAAACTAATTAGGGAAAGTACCTCATAGTTGGGCTGTTCTTGTATCTGAACCCCAAAAACATCTCCATATAAAGGGCGCCCGTACTGTTCACAATTGATGGAAGTAAATAAGAAATGCATTGAAATAATTTTGGGTGGACAAATAGGGACATAATATGAATCATGTAAATGTGTTGGAACAAGAAAAACAGCTTACTTCATCAACAGGAGGCTTGCCCCAGCCACCAGCATGATATCCAAAGCTAGCTCCAGGAGGAATAGGAGCATTAAGTCCAGGAATTTTTAGATGCGGATATGATGGAGGAGGGCCATATCTCTAGAAGAGGCAAATCAGTCAATATAAACATTAGAAATACAGGTAAAAAGTGAAATGAGCACCACTACAGACAAGCAGTGAACTTCAACATCAAGTACAGGAAGTTATAGTCAATCTGACCTGCATATTAATAAGCCAGGGAGGAGGTGCACCCTCCGGCATACCAAGAGCTTCTTTAAGTTCTTGTGAAAGACTGCCTGGCTTCATCTCCCTAAGCTTTACCTGCACATCAGAGGAAAAATTAAATCACAAATGAAATATATTACATAAACGCCCTCAACATGTTCATTATTTTGTAGCAAGCTTAAGCCCGTAAAATGAAGAAATTTATCATGTCATCTCATTTTTTGCTTTTAAGATAAACAACCATAAGTAATGCATCAAAACCATGAGGTTTAATTTTGTCCAAAGTATGGAAGATCAAATCTGCCTCGCGAAACAATCAAATTTTATAGTTTATGCACAAGGTTTTTCAAGAGCCAACTTCATATGCCCTATACTCGACTTTCATACTGCACAAATATCTACAGAAACTGGTTAATGAGCTTCAAAATATCTCCTTCATCTTACTTCAAGTAGAAGATTCTCTTACTGTAGTATAAAAATAAACAAAGTCACTGATATCAACAAAACAATAATAAACATAGTCATCTAATTTTTTAACATGAAAGAGAAACATGCACGCATAGAAGAAGCATAGTATAAAAAAATACCTCAAACTCTTTTCCTTCATGATATAAGTCACCATGCATGGTCAGCTTTGGCTTTGTTTGATACTTGAAAAAAGCATCATGGAGAACCTAACAAACAAAAACCAAAATGTAAACAGAAAAGCAAAAATTGGCAGAGAAACATCTCAAGGTCCTAAAATGAAAGCAAATGTATAAATGCAATGAACCTGATAGTCAATATCCATTTTCCCCATCTTTGGCTGCATCCGCTCACGTTGCTTTTGTTTTAACTTCTTACCGTCTTCCTTTTCAATGTAAGCCTGCACAAGTGAAGGTGAATAACAATTGCTGTAGAATGAGAAGAGGGATTCAAAACCCCTAGAATCCAGTGGGCTAAACCCTTGAAATCCACAAGGGATGACTCCACAAGAAACTAGGATTCTTAAAATCCACAAGTAAATAAAATATACAAAAATTTACAATTCAATGGCAATATTATTCAGAGATGATCTATTCAATAGATTCCCTCAGCAATAATGAAATTCCAAAATTTAATTTTCACATGAATATCAAGCTATTAACCAATAGTGATAGTTAATTTGGAAAGTCATCATATTATCATGTATTCTATATGAAATATCTCAAAGGCAGTATTGATATCAAGACCAAATCAACAGTTCCCATGGCTGGCATTATCATGCCATTTAACAATTCGAATAATGATATATTAGTTGAGAAAAATTAAATTTTCTTTTTTAATCTCCAATGGTCTCAAGTACAATAAAGTAAAGAGAGGGTGGGAAATCCCATTGATTTGCTGAAAATGTTTTTAATTGTTACACTGAGTGCAAGAAAAGATCAAAAACTGTTGTGGTATTATGGAAAAACTGGATCACTTGAGCAAGCATTAAGTGATCAAAAAGCCAAAGAAAGATTTTTTTTTCTGATGACAAGAGACTGTATATGAACAGAAAAGTGAGCAGCAATGGTTATTCTCATCATGACAAGCATGAACATGTGAATAACTCGTAGCATCAGAGCACCAGCATGGTATCATGCAAGAACTACTGTTAAGAAGTCATCAGAGATCTGATGAAAGGATTCTTTTCAGACAATTAAAATATGTACAAGTTCAAAAAAGCCCGCAGCAATGATACATTCTTCATCATGAAAAATATGAGCATGTGAAACATAAATGCATAATTATAATAGTGAACACGTCATAGCAATGAAGTTACCTGTCTAATTTTCTCAATTCCTGTTGCAGCAATAAAATCAGGAAGTTGAAAAGGTTGCTTTTCAATACCACGCTTACCCTGCAAAACCAATCAAAACCCTGATGAGATGCCAACTTTGCAAAAATAAGTGCTATCAGAATAAATTGACATCCAGTTCAGGTTATTTCATGCTAAAAAATAAATTGAATAAATAAATAAAGTTATACAAATCTAGCCCCAGCATTAAGCACAATGGAAAGGCATCTGAAAATTCAAAAAAGATTAATTAGCACCTCAATAGCAAGAAAAAAATATCCCCATTCTGTAGCTTACAAATATAAGTCAAAATCTTACTAGAAAAATAAAATTCCCTGACACATGTAATGTACAAAGAAACATATTAACTTGCAGATCAGGCAGCAGGAGCATTCCATTTGGTTATAACGTGTTAAAGAGTCTCAGATGACCTAGAGGAGCAACCAGTTGTTAATAAGAATTTAAACAGAGGTTAAATTTTTAAGTCCAAGGTTTGAAGGTTTGCTGAATTTGAGATATTTCATAAGAGCTAGATCATACTGAGACTCTTGACATACCATGGCCAGCAGGAACCTCCTGCTGCATGGTCTTGCAAGAAATTACAGTTCATATAGTATCTATGTCTCAAGTCGCACTATAATATATATTAAAAGAGAAATCACTTAAAGGTCCTGTTTGCCAAACACATACAAGTCAGGGCTCCATGATTGTCACAGCCGCTCCCCTGCAAGAACCACATGTATACATATAAGAGAAACCTCATCGAGCGTTATCTTTCCTCACCCCATCCCTAAACCTCTCATGGTATACCATTCCCATTTATCATGCATATTCTGATCCATTGAGCTCCTTTTACAAGAATTACTAACCTGCAGAAACTTCCTTTTCTGGCACCAGTGTCTAGGAACAGGAACAGTATTTCTGTACGACTTCAAAAACACTAAAAGCTTCGGATCTGCAGAAGTTGCATCCCATACCTGAAAAGTGAATAATTTGGTGAATAACCAAAAACTAATGAAAGTATACATTATGTAATAACCAAACACAAAACGGAAAAATAATAAACCACTGAAACGTTAAAAAAGCAATAGCACCTCAACAACATCAGGTCTGGAGCATATCTGTTTCAAATCAGCAATTTTCATCCGCCGTTGAAGCTGGAAAAAAACCACCATTCAGTAATGGGACAGCCACTATTCATTCTATTAATGCAAAAAAGCCAGCAACAATAATACTGCATCGCTATAAAAGCAAACCTTTTTCTTCTTGTTTGACACGCCTTTCTCCTTTTGTTCATTATCTTCTTCTTCTTCTGAATCTGAATCTGAGTCGGTTTTCTTCTTGGCATCTGCATTTTGGATTGATTCATCCTTTTTATCATTCTCCTATTTGAATTAAGAGAACATAGGATTCAGATAACCGTTCTTGTAAGGAGAAAAATCATGAAATGGTAATGCATAAATTGTCAAAAGAGAAAGGGATAGAAAAGAAAAACCAATCCTTTTACCTCAGAACCAGCACTTTGAAGGAAATTGAACTTCTCAAAAACATTCCTGAACTCATCCATGCCATCTTCTAACTCTGCCTTTTCAGGGACATACTCAATTACAACTTGCTCCATAACCTACAAGTTTGGACCAAATAAGAAGTTGCTAAGTTAAAATCTACACATTAGAACTTGCATTTTTACAGTGAGATCAACATATAAACACACGGTTTTACTACAATTTCAAATTAACCTGTGCTCCAAATTAACCAAGCAATAGCAACGATGGCATTGATTCATAAAAACTCTGTCTAATTATACAAAGAACTGCCAAACAAACAGTGAAGCGAAACTCAGAGTGGCAACTTGATTACATTTCTAAGGACAACAGGCTACAGAAAAGAATGAAACGGGGACAGTCATAAACTCCAAGTTTTCTCCCATTTGCTTAAATCAGCATTTACTGTTTTTAAGATAACATCAAAATCATTTTCAAATTTTTATTCTTGATTTTATTTACCCAAACCACCACAATCAGTACCATAAATTCCCAATAATTACAAGTAATTTTTCCCCATTCTCAAAAAAGCTAATCAAAGAGAGCAGCATTAGCGGGAAATCATGCCAACATCGACTAAATAGAATATAAAACCCTAGCTTCAAATCACCTAAACTACCAAAAGCAAAACCCTAACGTCTCATTTCTAGAATGGAGTATAAAACCTTAATTCGGAAAATTCATACAACAATAATAACCAACTCACACCACAAAATCAACTACACTACCTCAAATTCTTCAATGATTCAAACAAATAGATAGTGACAATAGCATTACCACCACAAGAAAACCCTAGAACTAAACTACGAACCTGTTGAGGATCGGCGTTCTCCTTTGCATCGCCACCATCACCATTGGCGGCGTCGCTGTCGTCTCCGTCTGCGGCGGCGGCTGAAGCGTCGGGTGCCTGAGACTTGTTCTTCTTCTGCTTGCGTCTGCGACGACGGCGTTCGCTCTCTTTGGATTTCTTTGTAGAGTTAGGGTTAGTTGAGGCTAGATCTCCATTGGAGACTACGTGGTTTTGATATGGCAGAGTTTCTACGGTCATGGTTTTCGTGTGAATTAGAAAAAAAATAATCGATTAATTTTAATGGCGATTTTTATCAGAAAAAGGAGTGTTTCCGGGAATCTGGCTTCAGGATGATGGCGAAGGCGTATAAATAGGGCCTGTTATCTTATATATGGGCCTGGATGCTTGGTTCATTGGGCTCTTGGACGGAGCCTCGAGCCTGTTAATGTATGCCAACATTTTGGCGGGAAGAAGGCGCCATTTGGGACGCGGCCCAACCCCTAACGGCATTTCACAAAAATCTTATTTTTTTAAATTAAAATTTTTATATTTTAAAATTGTTTTTATATATTGATATCAAAAATAATTTTTAAAAATTAAAAAATAAATATTATTTTAATATATTTTTAAACAAAAAATCCTTAAAAAAACCATTACTGTGCTTTCAAACACTACTATTATTAGGATTCAGTATTAATTTTAGTACTTAAACATTGTATTTTGCTATCTCTTTGAAGTTGCTATTTTGTTTGTAGGATAATATTTTTAAAAGATTCATTTTATAATTATATATATTATTATTTTTTAAGATGTTTATAACAGTTGCTTTTATGAAATGATTGTAAAAATTTATTGCATGGCAATAATAAAGAATAAGACGTGAATTTACTTAAAGTATATTTAAAATTTTCAAGAAAACAACAAAACTAAAAAATAAAACTTTCCTAACTTATAAACACACAAAATAGGAGGAAAAATAAACTCATTAATTTAATCTAACCCTTTGAAAATTGATTGCATATAATAACTCCCAATTTGGATAGCAAGATTCATGCACACACTCCTCGAGAAACTTAATAATCTTCACACGACTTAAATATTCCCATATTAAATTTAGTCTCGATCTTATAAATTAATTCTATAATTCACTCATTCAAAACTTAATAGAGTTTGAATTTTAATTTGAATTATTTTAAATATTGAATTGATTAAATATAAAATCACTTCTTTTTTTAGTGTTTACATTCATAACCCTTCTTCTGGTTTCCTCTCATTAAATGGTTGCATACACATTTGCAAAATATGGAAGTTCTGGATTCATAAGTATATGACTTCAGAGATCTTCATAGTCAGGAGATAGATTGGCCAAAAGTTGGAAAATCTTGTCTTTTTCAACTCGTTTCAATAATGTTGTAAGATCAGTAGTGTGAGGTCTGTAAATTGCTAGCTCATTCCACAAGCTTTTCTTGCTTCCAAGATATTGAATAAAAGATTTACCTTCTTGTTGTAATGAAATATCTTTCTTCAACTGAAACACATGTGCAACATTGTTTCAATTCCCATAAATCTCCTTTACTGCCTCTCATAGATCTCTGCAATAGATTCTGAGCAACCGAAGATTTCTGCAATATATGGTTTCATGATATTAAGCAGCTATGATTGACCCATTTGATCATTCAAAAACCAAGATTTATATTGGGTTGACTTAGAAGGAACAACTGAGGTTTCCATTTCTTTTGACAAAAAAAAATCTATTTAAGCAAATACGAGAAAAGATAGGTGGATGCTAACATGCTCTGATACCATGTAAAATGTCAATCTTTCATGCATTGTTACACGTTGTTGTTGTTGTTGTTGTTGTGTGTGTGTGTGTGTGTGTGTGTGTAAAAGATTGCATTATGGTCTTAGTTTAGAATCAAGTAGAGGATACGTAATTACATATTCAAATCTCTTAAAATTAGGAAGAACCTATTAAATCTATTGATTCTGCATCTGCTAATTATGCCAAGGAATTTGACGGCATCTGTCAATTATGTCAAGCAATCTGCCAGAATCTGCTAATTATCCCAAGTGATTTGCAATTGCCACTTTGCTTCTACTAAGAAATCTGCTCCCGCCAATATTGTATTCCACAGACAAAAGAGTGCATACATAGACGTTGGTGTAAATTTGATGGCATTACTGTTAGGTTCTCCAGCAGTTTCTCTTCTTTTTCCTCCCATGGGGTGTGCAAGTTCTCTGATGTAATAAAGGAAACTGATACTTCTTGTTAGTTGAAAAATGCAAAGATAGCTGTGGCTTTTATAAAGCCTTACAAAACAGAAAAATCGAAATACAAGGGAAAACAAATCAAAACAGAATTGAACTGATCAACTCCTACAAACTAGCTTACTTGACAGGTTAAGCAACAATTCCTGCCTATTATTCAGTTATTACGTTGTAGACCAAATCAATAACGACCAAGTCAATAATTCCAACAAATTTCTCCCCGTAAACTGAAAATGCATCAGTTTACTTCTTCAAGTCGTCGAACGCCAAGCCAACTTCTGAGTTGCACAAATTGGTCCAACTTAATTGGTTTAGTCATTATGTCTGCCACTTGATCTTTAGTTCTAACAAAACTCAACCTCACAGCTCCTTCAGTTGACAGATTGCGCAAGTAATGATATCTAACATCAATGTGTTTTGTTCTTCGATGCATAACTGGATTCTTTGACAACTTAATGGCTGAACTATTATCACACATGATATTGACGCACTCACAGTTTTTGACGCCTAGCTCCTGCAGAATTCCTCTAAGCCAAACTCTATGACATGCACATGCAGTGGCAGCCACATATTCAGCTTCTGTGGATGATAGAGTGACAATTCCTTGCTTCCTTGAACTCCAACATATTGCTGCTCCACTTAGAAGAAAAACATAGCATGAAGTGCTTTTTCTATCATCTACATCTCGCGCATAGTCGCTGTCTGTGTATCCTAGTAGATTTCTGTCATTCTCATCTCCTATATAGTGGCTGTCTGTGTATCCTAGCAGATTTGTATCTGTGCTCCTTTTGTAGTAGACTCCGAAATCTAAAGATATCTTAGTACCCTCTTAGCAATCATCATATGTTCTTTTTTAGGATCAGCCATATAACGAGAAATCAAACATACCACAAACATTAAATCAGGACGAGTTACCGTTAGGTACATTAGGCAACCTATCAGCTGTTTATACGGTGTTACATCAACATTTTTGCTGCCTAACTTTGACAAGACAGTGCTAGGAACTATTGGATTCTTTACAACATTGCAGTCCCACATATTAAACCTTTCCAAGACTTCCTTAGCATACTTTTTTTGGCATAGATGAATTCCTTCCTTGTTTTGATAGACTTCAACTCCAAGGAAAAACTTCATTTTTCCCAAGTCTGTCATCTCAAACTCCTTCTGCATGGACGACTTAAAATTTGTGCACATATGCTCATCATCTCCTGTGTAAATCAAGTCATCTACATAAAGACTTACCAGCAACAATTTATCTCCATTTTTCTTCAGGAACAAGGTGTGATCATAATTGCTTTTCTCAAATCCTTCCTTCTTAAAGTAGCTCTCAATTCTGCTAAACCAGGCCCTTGGAGCTTGCTTTAAACCGTAGAGAGCCTTCTTTAGTCGATACACCTTATTTTCTTGTCCTCTTATGACAAATCCTTCTGGTTGATCAACATAAACCTCCTCCTTCAATTCACCATACAAGAAAGCACTCTTTACGTCAAGTTGAAAGATGCACCATCCACGTTGAGCTGCTAGTGCCAACAGAACTCTGATTGTATCCCATCGGGCTACTAGCGCATACACTTCATTGTAGTCAATTCCTGCTTTCTGTGAGTATCCTTTGGCGACGAGTCTAGCTTTACATTTATCTACTTTGCCTTCTTCATTGAACTTTGTTTTGAAAACCCATTTGACACCAATTTTCCTTGCTTGATGTGGCAGTGACACAAGCTCCCAGGTCTGATTTCTTTCAATAGCTTCTATTTCAAGCTTCATGGCCTCCTGCCACTTCTTTTCTTTCACCGCTTCATCAAAATGTATTGGATCATTGTTGGAGATGTGAAAGGCTAGGCTTTCGTCTGATTCTTCTTCTTCAGGAAAACGATTACCACTTTCATAATCACGCATCCAAACAGGCTCTCTTCTTCTTCTTGTCTGTTGTGGAATTCCAGAATTTGAAGACTCCCCAATTTCTGGAATTACTTCTAAATTGCTGTCTTCTGCTTCATTAAATTCTCCATCAGTTTCTTCACCTTCAGACTCTTCTGTGGTAATATCATCATCATCATCTCCCCAAGCTAACTCATTCTGCTCTGATTATGTTGTACTCAGGTTCCACTCCCATTTTCCACCTTCTTCAAATATGACATCTCTGCTTATGATTATTTTCTTTGTCACTGGATTATACAAACGGTAGGCTTTAGATTCGTCACTGACTCCAAGTAAGATGCATTTGTGACTGCGATCATCAAGCTTAGTTCTCTTTTGTTCAGGGACATGTACATGTGCAATAGAACCGAATACTCTGAAGTATTCTACATCTGGTTTTACTCCTGTCCACCTCTCCTCAGGTACCATGTCTTTGACTGCCTTTGTGTAACTGCGATTTAAAACATGGGCTGTCCATCTAGCTGCTTCTGGCCATAAAGATTTCGGCATCTCCTTCTCAGACAACAAGCATCGTACCATGTTCATGATGGTCCGATTCCTTCGTTCTGCAACTTCATTTTGCTGGGGAGTGTAAGCTGCTGTTAGTTGTCGTTTTATGCCATTGTCTTGGCAGAATTTATTGAATTCATTTGATGTGAATTCTCCTCCCCTGTCAGTTCTGAAACCACAAATGGCTGTTTTTGCTTCTTTTTCAGCAAAATGTTTGAAAATTTTGAATGTCTCAAAAGTTTCTGATTTATCTGCAAGAAAATAAATCCATGTTTTTCGAGAGAAATCATCTACCAGCACCAACAAATACCTCTTGCCACTGTGGGAGATTGGGGTGATTGGTCCACAAAGATCTCCATGAATTAATTCCAATTTATTCGATGCTCTCCATTTGCTTTTCTTTGGAAATTCTTGACGTTGTTGCTTTCCCACATTGCATATTTTGCAAACATTGTATGCTGCTCCTTTGAATTTTGGCAGTCCTTTCACCATTTGTTTCTGCTGCATGGACTTGTTGTTTAGGTGCCCATATCTCCTGTGCCAGAAAATCTCCAAGTCTTCTTCTTCCATCTTCAAGCAGTTACCAGGCAATGGCTTTATCTTCGCATAAACCAGGAACATGCGATTTGCAGTCATTTGTGTATTTATTATCAAGCCCCTTTGTTGATGATAAATTCTGCAGGTTCCTTCTTTGATTAAGATCACCAAGCGCTTCTCTTGTAGCTGGCCAATGCTAAGCAAATTGTTGGTGAGATTGGGGATAAAATATACATTTGACACGGTTTGTGTGATACCTTCCACCTCAAATCTGACATTGCCTTTTCCTTCAACTGCCATTTTCGAACTATTTCCCAATCTGACAGAGTGTTTGAACTTTTCATCAAGCTCAATAAACCAAGTTTTATCTCCTGTTATATGATTTGAGCACCCGGAATCGAGGAACCAAATGCCCTTTCCTTCAGCTTTACTAGCTTCTGTGTGTGCCATCAAAAGTAGTTCTTCCTCCTCGTCAAATTCAGCATAGTTGACGACTCCCTTTTCTGAGCTCGAGCATTCAAATTGATAATGTCCTTGCTTTCCACATCGAAAGCAGTTAATGGCTGACCTGTTGACAAAAGGTCTAGCTCTTCCCCGTCCTTTAGAGTGAATTCTTCCTCTCTGAAATATCCCTCTGCCTCTTCCTTGTGCATTCCTTGGCTCGTTCATCACCTGTAGAACTTGCTCTTCGCTCCTCTTCTCAACCACCTTTTGTTCATGTACAAGCAGAGATGCTTGTAATTCATCTACTATGAGCTTGTCAATGTCTTTTGATTCCTCAATTGAGCATACTACGAAGTTGAATTTTTCTGTGAGACTCCGAAGTATTTTCTCAACGATTTTGACATCGGGCATATCTTCCTCGCAATTCCTCATGTCATTAGCAATAGACATAACTCTTGCAAAATACCCAGACACACCTTCTCCTGACTTCATTTCTAGAGTCTCAAATGTTCTGCGAAGTCGCTGCAACTGAGCTCGCTTCACTCTAGCACTTCCCTGACACTTGACTTTCATGGAATCCCACAATTGCTTGGCAGTCTCCTTCTGAGTGATGGTTTTCAATATGCTCTTATCTATGGATTGAAATAGATAATTCTTTGCTTTGAGATCCTTGAGTCTTGCGTCGTCGATTGCTTTTTGTTGTGCTGCATCTATGACTTCATTTCCCTTTGGTTCTTCGAAACCAGATTGAATAACGCTCCAATACTCCTTAGAACGCAGGAGATTTTCCATGATCAAGCTCCAGTGATCATAGTCTCCGTCGAATTTTGGAACACATGGTGTTGTGAAGCTTCCTGAATCAGTTGCCATTTTTCTGTTTTGTGTTTTTCCTCTCAAACACTCAAATTGTATGTTTCTTTTATCAGGTCCGTGTATGCTCTGATACCAAATAAAGGAAACTGATACTTCTTATTAGTTGAAAAATGCAAAGATAGTTGTGGCTTTTATAAAGCCTTACAAAACAGAAAAATCGAAATACAAGGGAAAACAAATCAAAACAGAATTGAACTGATCAACTCCTACAAACTAGCTTACTTGACAGGTTAAGCAACAATTCCTGCCTATTATTCAGTTATTACGTTGTAGACCAAATCAATAACGACCAAGTCAATAATTCCAACATGTAATTGTTGTGCATGCTAAAATGGTAAATGTACGTTTTATATACTGAAACTAGCAAGAACAATATCCAATTACTCTCTTATCTTGATCCTTTTGTTTGTTATTAAAAGAATAAGAATAATGCATGATTGAAAATGCTCGAAAGTGAAAGGTCATAAAAGCCACATGCAGCCAGCGAGAACGATGGAAAACATCAAGACGGTCCATCAATTTTTACATAAATGCCCATCATTCATGTTGATGCAAACATGAGCTACGTCCAATCTAACCCTACATGCAGACATGGTTAAGACATGAAGCTTCATCTTTGCTAATTCATGGTGAAGTTCACAGGAGCCATGTTAAAGGGTGAAAACAGAAATAATACAAAATATGTGGGCACAGCACGGACCAATTTCTGTACAGGTTACTATAGCCATGTGCACCCAATATTAAACTATTACACCGACTAACAACTGAGACGGGGTTCCATGCAACATGCGAGATCAGCAATTAATCCATCCAGACTTCGACAATCACATAAAGTCTATTGCCTAGCATGTTCATCCTAATTTTAGATAGTTTCCTTGACTTCAATTGACAATGTTGTTATTTAAACATCCTTTCACAGTTCAAACTCAATACCTTCTTTTGTTTTTCTCCAAGAAAAGAAAGATTCCATTGAAATTAAGGGAAGCAATTCGCTCATCAGTGGACACAGCCAAAACCCAGAGTGAATTAAGCACTTGCAGTCATATAGAAAAGATCAAGTTCATAAGGGTAACAATCAGCAAGCAGCTTGTGTGTCACTAATAGCTCCTATTTGATAGATAGATCACCTAAGTTTCATGTGCAAAAACCATCAAATTTGCATGAACTTGATTGTCCACGATGCAAGAACCCCATGATTATAAAAAAAGAAAAGAAAAGAAAAACTAAAATTGATCATGCCATGTAACTATATTCTGGTGAAACATATGTTTATGGCTCTATCATGTCATGGAATGACCAGGACTGGATCTACTTAGCTGAGAATTTATTGAAAATTATGGTCTCTTGTCATCAAATTAGTGATTTACAATTCCCTTACTATATGGGATTTGAAAGTATGAAGTTCAAGATAATTGTTTAGTCAGCAGCTGTGGTAAATGGTTTTTCAGGGAAAAGGAGAACAAAAAAAATAAATTTTCAATGGCATAGCATATGTCCCAGAATGCTATTGTAAATCTACCTCAAATATGCAAAGTCTAAAGCATATGGATCGGTGATAATCAAACAAAAATAAATAGGTGACGTGCATGTGAGGCCAGAAAGTAGGTGCCCGTATTAATGGAGGCTGAAAAATCACTTTCAAAACTTATTTTAATAGGCATGGTCTTCGACCTGATTACATATTCACAACTTCTGCTGACAAATCAGAGTTACCTTCAAAGACTCAACCTTGCTTAATACTTAATGTCCAAATGGTGTTATTTTTTATGCTGTGCAAGAATATGCAGCAAATTACATGACAATCGAAAGGGTCATAGCTCTTAATGGATAATTTTTTCTCTAAGAAATAGTGGAGTGATTGGATCGGTCCATTATCTACCAGGTCAACAAACCAAAACTATTTATTAGAGAAGAAAATAGCATTAATTAAGCTATTTCTGCACCTTATCATAAATGCAAGGCGGCTGAAAATCGCAGTAGATACAGAAGGTTCTTATTAGATTCCATTTTCATATCTTGGAAGAAGATACACATCAAATAAATAATAAGAAAAAACCCGATGGGTTCTTTCTTCAAACTTCATCAACACTGTAATGGTGGAATGGATTGAGTTAGTCCATAACCACAGCAAGAAATAAATCTTCAACACTTCAACTTCCATCATTTTTTTCTATGATAATTTACAAACTCGAGCTGGAAGAATTGCAGAAGACACAACAATCCAACATTATATAATTGATTATGCTTCCACTTTCCACTTTAATCTCCCTGCTCTGCTTGTTCCATAAGTGAACTGCAAAACTTTCACTTTTAATCTGCTCAAGTTTTTCATGCAACCATGTAGAGTGAACCTTATCTCTAGGCCCTCTAAAGAAACTTCTAATTCGACTCCAATCCACCGGATAAAATGCAGGAGGAGGCAGTACGGTGAAGTTAAACCCAGGCCTTCCATTGACTCTCGAAACAACTCTTGAAACCAGATAAGGACCATTGTGACCCCACTTGTTTCCATCAAATGTGAGTGCAAATTCTTCGATGAATTTGAAGAGTAATGGATGCTTCTTATCAAAAATCAACACAGCATTATTCAATCTGCTCCAATTCCTAGTTTCAAGATCAATAGTTTGTGCCCCTATAACATTTCTCAATTTGGTAAATCTCTTCAACACTATCACATCAGTGTCCATATAAATACCACCAAACTTATACAACAAAGCAAGCCTAAGCAAATTAGACATGTTTTGACCCAAAGAAACTTCTCCAGGGCTAACATTCCCTTTCTTTAACCCTTTAAACCATTTCTCAGCATGAGTGTCCTTGAATAAATAATCAAAATCAGGCTTAATAGCAATCAATTTAAACCGTTTATCCAAAAATGGCTTTAAAACAAGACTCCCACTTTCAGAATCCATGGAATTAGAAACAATAACCAAACAAGCATCTGGATGAGACCTGAACAAACTCTCAACAGAAAAAAACTCTCTATCACCAAACGACTTCAAAGAAGAAATCCAAGTCATAAAGAACCTAACCTTACATCCATGATTCCCAAAGAATTCTCTTACTCTTGTTGAGAACCGCTTTAAATTGTCGGCAGACCTCAGCATCCTCTTCACAGCTTCGTATCCGTGAGTCTTATTTGGCTTAAAAACCACAGAATGGTTAATTGGTATCATTGTAATGGCTGGATTTTGCAAAAGTGGCAAAAGGGTCTTTAAAATCACGGGTGGGGTATCTTCTTTCACTGCATACATCACTGAAGCTGGGAGCTTTTTAAAAGAATTTTTAGCAAGATTTCCCTGTGAGAAATTGGCGGGTTCTGGCAGAGGATTGGAGGGAAAGGGAAGGTGAAAGTAGAAAACAGTGAAACCATTATAAAAAAGTAAGAGAAAGAGTATAAGAGCAAGAAGTGAAGTTGGTATGCACAGGAGAAAGGCAAAGATCGATCTTTTTATGTTTTGCAAGTGCTGCATATAGACCAGACAATTCGGTTTAAATTTGGTGATGTGGTAATGCATAGTGTTCATTAGCTAAAATGTGGTTCTGGGTTTGGTTTTCTTGCTCATTTGTGTGCTAATGAGAAGCCTTAAGAGCTGCAGACAGAGAGAGATGATAATGGAGAGTATGTGAGACGGGAGATTTTAATGGAGGCGGCAAAATATCAAAAAGATAAATATTTTTGAGTTATGGGTTTTGGCATTGGGAACCAAAAAGGATAGTCTACAAGAAGTGGGAGTGGCCAGTTCACTTTGCACAAGGAGAAAAAGGTGAATTGAGAGACATATAAAGAGAGAAATGAAAGCTTGGCTTGGCTTGGCTTGGCTTTTGTTTCGTTTTAGCTTGAACTTGAAATTAGGCTCATATTTTGAAGTAGAACGATGTGCTTTTTTTCCTTTTCTTTTTTTTTTTAGGGTTTTTTTATGTTTATTTTCATTTAATTTGTTTTTGTATTTTAAAAAAATTAATTTTTATTTTAAAATTATTTTAATATACTAATATAAAAAATAAAATTTAAAAAATAAAAAAATTATTTTAATATATTTTTAAATAAAAAATAGTTTAAAAAATAATTGTTGTCACAATACCAAATTTAAAATTGGTTAGTATTGTACAATTATAATCATGAAACCGTATAAAGAAACATTGTAAATACTACGAGTTGTTGAATTCAAAGGATTTGTTTTTTATTTTATTTTAGACAATAATATTCAAAGAATTAATTGAATGTGATTTAACTATAACCACTGGATTTGTATTAAGATTTTAATTTAACATTTTAAAGTGCTTATAGAAATACATTATAAAAAATGATGTCTTACAATACATAATATGCTTCGCTTTGAATTTATTTAAGTACATCTTACATGATATAACTTTACTTGAAGAACTCAATGAATCTCACTCAATCTCAAGTTGTAACTCCTTGATTTTATATCTATTCATATTCTCTTAATTTTGCAATTTTTCACTAAAAAAATTCAATGAATCTCACTTAATCTCAATAATATATATATATTTTATTTTTTAAAATTTATTTTTAATATCAACATATCAAAATGATTTAAAAATATAAAAAATCAATTTTTTTTTTCAAAATTTTTTTTCAAGCCATAATTTAATTAGACCCGTTTGTTTTTTCTGTTTTAAAAATGTTTTTGAAAAAAATTAAAAAAAAAATTATTTTTTTCTTTACTTCAAATTATTTTTTTTTTGTGTTTCCAGATCGTTTTAATATACTGATATTAAAAATAATTTTTAAAAATAAAAAAAAATATTATTTTAATTTATTTCTAATAAAAAACACAACTTTTAAAAATAACTATTATTATACTCTTAAACCTTCCGTAAAAATAATTAGTCTACGGTCCCTGTCGTATAATTATAGTTTGACCAAAAAGTTGGACTAACAGCTACGGTGCGCGCGCGCGCTCTCTTTACTCTCAACATAATTTTAAGGCTGCGCCCTCAACGTTGACTTGGTGTATTCAATAGAACAAATTCTTCTGTATAATAAACTCGAGGTTTGAGCTCAAAAGCCAAAACGTTATTAAGCTAGAAACCTTTTGTTTATTTTTATGTTTTAAAAATATTTTTAAAAAATTTAAATGTTTTTTATTTTTTTCTTTATTTTAAATTAATATTTTTTTATAATTTTAGATCATTTTAATGTGCTAATATCAAATAATAATTTTTAAAAAATAAAAAAAATATTATTTTGATGCATTTCTAAGTTAAAAACACTTTAAAAAATAACCGCAACCACATTCCCAAACACGCAAGGAAGATGTGTAAAACCTCCTTGACCACCAAGTATTATGTCCCTTAGAGTTACAACTATGGTATATACACACATGATAAAAATAAAAATAAATTTTGATTTTCCTCTAAGGTTTGAGAAGTATCTCAATTTCATCTGAAAACTTCATTTTGTGTCAGTTAATTTGTATAAGAATGAGAAAATTATTAATTTCTATTGAAATTTACCATGATAAACAAAATAAAGGTTAGATAGTGATCAATAGTGATGGACTATGGCAAAAATATTTCCTTTTGAAAAATAATGCTATATACAAAAGAAATTAAAACATTATTAATAAAAGAATGAGATAAAACAAATTATTGATTTTGCTTTTTTACCAAAAATTCTATTAAAGTTTCATTTTTTAAATTCCTCTATTTGATCTTTTATATATTGATCTTTTATGTATTGATCAAAGTACATTTATTATATGAAAAAAAAGCTTGCATACATTTAATAAGGGTATTTTTAAATAAACATGCTTGATTGATAGCATTTGAAAGCATAAAAGTTACAATAAAAAATAAATGATGTTTGATTACGTGCATGTTTGGCTTTATTATGTTTTTAAACCACAACTAGTTTTAGATGATTTTTTTTAATCCAAAACAACAATTTGTTTATATTAAATGAATAGTGCTATGTTGCATCTTCGCGCTATTTGTTTTTTAAAATGTTCAGGTGCTCAGATACATATAAAAAAAAATCTAATAACTTGTGTTATCGTTTCGACTAGCTAATTAGCCCTAAAAAAACTTATTCAAACCCATTGATCTTTTTCTTTTCAAAAAAAAATAATGCTATTGTTACATATTTATAAAATAAAAAAGAATTAACCTGGTTCAACTCACCTAACCCTAGATAATTTAAGTCAACCTATCTCACTCGAGACTTACTTTGGAATGATCCCCAAGTCTAGTTCGAAAGTATATGATAGATAACTTAAAAAATCTGTAACATGAGTCATTAGAACAGAAGGATCGTCCATGGAAAAACAGAAAAGTTCAATCTTCAACAAATCAAATGCTGAAGGATGAAATCGAAAAAAAAAAATCAATAACACGAAAGGATCTAAAAAAATAGCAATAAAAGAATAAGAGTGAAAATTAAAAATAAAATGAGAAAAATTATTTGATCAGAGGGTTAAATTTTAATTTCCCAGCAAAATGAATTTTTCATTGCTAAGTTTATATATATATATATATATATATATAAGGAAGGACATGAAAGTAATTGTAGTCATTATGCTGGCACGTGACGCTGCCAGCGGAAATTGAACTTAGCAATGAAATCTTGATTTTTATTTTATTTTTATTAAAAAAAACCTTAGTTTGCAATATAAGTATTTAGTGGGAAATGAAATCTTGGATTATAATACAAGGATTTTGTTTGGTAATTAAGTTTTCTTTAACCTTCTCTCTCTCTCTCTCTCTCTATATATATATATATATATAGACGCACACACTTTCTTTAAGCTTGAGTTAAATCTACTCCCCGAGACGACACTTCTTTTTGACAACTGTAATCTTCTTCCTCCTCCTTATCAACTTATTAATTCATCTCCTTGCAAATCGGTATTCTTGAAGGGTAAATTAATCTTACCCTCCATCAAATAAATATTATTTCTTTTCTCTCTTCCATTTTTTACCAAAATACGCATGGAATTTATTTTTAGTTATCTCGTACTAATATTTTTTTAATAATTTAATAATTCCTTTCTTTCTTTCCACCAACATAAATTAACCCAATACTATATAATCCATCTCTATTTTTTTTACTTTAAACCTATAATCAAACACCACCTTCGCAGAACCTTGTCGTTAGAGCTTAGAGCTGGTTATGGGTTGGTAATGGAGCTTCTGGCTTCGGACTTCAGACATAAGATATTCAAGGCCCGATGAATAAAAGATGTCAGGCTCGGTCCAAAGAGCTGCAAATTAGACAAGAAAAAAAGGCAAGCTTTTCTCCACAAGTACATGTGTCATACCCAGCCATGGTTGTGCTGCTTGACAATGTGTCGAGCTACATGTTGGATCCGACATTGGCCAAACACAGCCATGGTTGCTATACCTTGTGCTCGGGTTTGGCAGTACGTTAGGCCAGGTGCAACTTGGATTTGATATCTATCAAACCTAGTTCTTTGTGTCTACCAAACCTAGCAACGGAGTGGGCCTGATTCGTGTTTTCTGAAAGTATTGAGCTTGGAATTTTTTGTTACTGGGCATGCATGACCGAATTTGCTACACTACATATTCAAGTGTAATACCGAAATTTAACACTATTAATTTTATAAATTTTTATATAAAATTATAGATAAATTATTTTTTAATAAATAAATTTAATTAACAAGTTTACACTTTGTAGCATCATTAGATATATTAAAATCTTTCATGCCTCTCTTACTTTTATTTTTTAGCCGGATAAAATGGCTTAAATGCAATTCAAAATATTACAAAGATAAAATTATATTTTTTATTTACAAAAAAATAAAATTCATGAATTATAAATATATCATGAGATATTCAAAAAGAAAATTCACAATCTTCATTCTCTATTGTATATATATTTTTCAGAATATTTTTCTATAAAATATTATTGTATTTTTTTAAAAAAAAATATTTATTTTTAAATTATTTTTCTGTAGAATATTTTTTATGACACATAATCAATTTCTACCTAGGCTATAGAAAGCGAGAAAAATTAACTTGTTTCCACGGACACTTCTCACCAATAAGAGCGTGTTTAGCAGTGTGGTTGCGAGTGCTTTTCAAATAACTTTTCGTGCCAAAATGCATGCCAATGATGTTTTTTTATTTTTTAAAAATTATTTTTGACATCAGCACATCAAAACGATCCAAAACATACAAATCATATTAAATTTTAGCAAAAATAAAAAAATTTAAATTTTTTAGAAACACGGGTTGAATCGCGTTCCCAAACATTTCGTAAGAATATTAACAACTTATTAGTTAGGTGTAATTCATCACCCAGGCCGTGTTGACGACCCGAGAGAGAGAGAATGACAGGGCCAAGGAAAATGTTTAGCTCAGTATTCATGATGGTGATCCCATGGAGGATCCGCATATCTACAGACAGACCGTGAGTTCTCTCCAGTATGCTTATCTCAAACGGCCTGACTTAGCTTTCTTTGTCAATAAGTTATGTCAAATCATGGCTCTCCTCAACACTCTGGCAGGCTTGCAAATCTGTACAACAGTATATCACGACAGTACCTTGCACGAAGGTCTCATCTTCACTCCCTAGTCCACAAACGAGACCTGAGGTCTATAGTGACGCGGATGACCGCGCTGCACTGGTGAATATGGAGTTTACTTGGGCAGAAATACTGTTTCTTGGCCAGCAAAGAGGCAACCTACTGCTGCTCGTTCACCTACAGAGAAGCAGAACATAGAGCAGTTGCTAATGTTATTGCTGAGCTAATTTGGATTCGTTCCTTACTTCAAGAATTGGGATAACATGTTAGTCAACCAGCCATCATCTGATGTGACAATGTTGGAGCAGCATAAACATACGGAATACAGACAGTTGAGCTTCTCTCCAGCTTTATTTCTTCCTCTGCTAACTTTATCATATCATTATTAATAACACAAACAACAAACGTAATTAAGATCTTGACAGGTATCCACCACAAGGCATTAAGATAATAATTGTACTTGCATCCAAGTTAATTTCGAGGCGTTCACGTGGGAATCATAAGTGATGCACTCGTTCGTCTCTACAGCAGTTGCGATGAATGATTACAGCAGTCGATCTCATGAATCCATCCCTTTTGGCCTGGATTGTTAGTGGAGATCCATGAATGCATCTTTTGTTCCATTTTCATGGAGTACTTCTAATTTACCTTCATTTATATGGCTTCAATTTTTAATTATTTGTAAAACAGATACTCTATTCATGGTTTATGTGATTCATTTATATATATATATATATTGATTATTTTTATTTATCTTCACCCCCGTCTCCATGAAAATAAAATTTCTCCCATATCCACCTCCAATCAAATAATGCAACGAACCTCCATGGAGGCATATTTATGTAATTAACATCTCAAATAGAACAAAGTGAATCCTCATTATCATAATTGTAGAATCTAATTTAAAAACTAACCCTGAAAAAGAATTTGAGTTACTGGTTCACGAGGTCAATTGTTTTTATTAAAATAATTATATTTCAAATATTTTTTTAATGTTAATTCAATTAGATTTAGATTAACTTTGATCAAATTAACTAGATTATAAAAAATATAGTCGGATCAATCATGCTTTATAAGATTACTGTTTTGTTTGATTTAGTTCAATTAAAAATTTTAATTGGTTAAGCTTTAAATTCTAGATTTTCCAAGTTAATCCTTTAAATAAAGCCGAGTTTAACAATTATGATGAATGGTGATTGATTCACTATGAAAGAGATAAAGCATCAAAGTGAAAGTTGTAAAGCAAGATAAAAAGAAAGAAAAGCGCATC
Source organism: Populus trichocarpa (assembly GCF_000002775.5). Lineage (NCBI taxonomy): Eukaryota > Viridiplantae > Streptophyta > Magnoliopsida > Malpighiales > Salicaceae > Populus > Populus trichocarpa. The sequence goes on from NC_037295.2 coordinate 3,795,859, forward strand.
AAAGAAAGTTGAACCATGCCAGTTATGATTCTTTAAATGTCTATAATGTTCATAGACATGCCATCATTGCTGCTGCTTAAGACTATTTCTTTCCTTGGTCAAAAAAGAAAAAGGAACGAAAATAAGAAATCTGCATCCTTATCAAGCAGACAAACTTAATTGGTCATCTTAAGCAGTATCAGCAAATAGCCTACCATATTGATGGCTGTTTCACCTGAATACATGCCAGAAAATCCCATTGATTTTCGTGCTCCGCCGCCCTCTCCTATCGCCTCTGGCCGAAGATCATCCGTCACCAATGATGGAGTTCTCAATGAATTTCTTGAGCACTCTCTACGTGTTCCGGATTTGATTTTACCTGACAATTTCTTTCCAAAACAAAAAATTGTTGAAACACCTCCAAGAATCGATTGTCAATCACTGAATTCTAAGGAAAGTAATTCAGTTCTCAAGACATTGGATTCAATAGCAAGAATCGGGTGCTTCCAACTAGTTAACTTTGGAATTCCAAGTGAGTTTATAAAGTTGGTGTCGGTCATGGCAGCAGGAATCTTTCAGCTTCCTTCTGAAAAGAAGGCGGCGGTGATGAAGTCACCAGAGAAGCCTTATGGATTCGAGGAAGTTCATGGCGATCAAGAGGCCGAGAATGAATTAAGTGAAGAGTTTGTGTGGAGTAAAGATGAGAGTTTGAAATTGGATATGGAGAGAATATGGCCAACTGGGTATTCAAATTTCAGGTAATAATTTACGCAAAAAATATATAGTCTTCATATTTTGTTCTTCTTTGAAAGTGGTATTATCAATCTGTTCTTGCGTACGTGTTGTTGTGTGTGAATTGTTGTTGTCTGCATTAATTGCCGTTACTGTTAAAAATCGAGGCATGCTTCAGCAACGTTGCATGGCTGTAGGTGAATAGTAATCTCTGAGTTTGGTAATTAACCTGCACCAAAAATTGTTCTAATGATCTTATTAATTGATGTTCATCCTTTTTTTTCTTCCTTTTGGAGATTTTTTTGGTGAATTCTTGAAGGTTTTTTTTTGTTATACATTACAATAATGTTCGAATACAAGTCTGGACTGCTGGTTTCAGTCTCCCAATACAAGTGCCAATCTTAACATCTCTTCAAATATGAATACTGGTGTGTCGTACGTGAACTATGATGAAGCTACATCTTATGCCCAAGTTCTCATAATTCGCAGCGAGAAAATGGAGACCCTTTCGTCAGATTTAGGGAATTTGGCTGCGAAGATTCTCCAAGTTCTCCAAGAAAATTGTCCGAGAAAATCAAAGTATGCAAATGATATGATGCAGAGGCAAGATCGCATTGGCCCAGTCTGTTGCCTTTACAAGCATAGACGTGACATTCCAGCTGATCGACTGGCTAGCTCCTTGGGATATGATGTGTTCAGCATGCTAATTAGGGGAACTGACTACTCCCATGCCTTGTGTTTGCATATATGTGATGGATCATCGCAATTTCATGTTTACTCCAAGAAAAGCTGGGTGTCTTTCTGCCCAGATAAAGATGCGTTGATTGTCACAGTTGGAGATCAAACACAGGTATTACAAAAATTACTTAAAAAAAGTAGAATAATTACCCTAGCTTTTTGTCCAGTACTACATCAATTTGTTTAACCTAAAAAGATTCCTAGCATATGATATCAAAAGCAGCTATGCTCTCTTTACAACTGTGATAGTAATGATATGGTATGTATGGAAATTAAATTCAACATCATGAACATAATCATAAACAACCTCTAATCAAAGATTAATTCCTGTACCTTAACTTATCATTATGTTTCCTTTATATCCAATGACAGCGATTTTGATGTGCTCTAATCATATCATGGGAGATACTGTAAACTAAACAAGTTTATGGAGAAGATGGTAACAAAACGTTCCATATTCTGCCATCCATGTACGTATTGATAGCCTCTCTTCTCTTATACAGGCTTGGAGTGGTGGCCAGTACAAGCAAGTTCTAGGAAGACCTATCTTTAAAGGAGAGGGTGAGGACAATATTTCAATGGCTTTTCTCTATTCTCCTCCAAACACCATTATTTGCTGCTCCAAAACCACCAAGGGAAAGACTCTTTCCCTTGGCCAGCAAGCTATATTGGCTATAATTTTGACTCTGGTGTACCATTTATTAGTTTATTTTTACAAGAAACTTTGATGCTCTCAAATGGATTCATCAACTAATAAGAATATACGTATTCATATTATTATTATTATTATTATTATCATTGTAATGGCTATCATTTTATTTTTGTTGTTGTTAGAATGTTAAGCTATTTATAATATTATAGAGATTGAATATACAAACTGTTTATAATAAACAGTGATTGTACAACATGAATCCTAATACAATTCATATTTTCTTTTCACATATGCCTTCTCCTGAATCATTTGTATGAATTAGAACACTAAATGTAGTGCAACATTCACCGACAATATTAATCTGCTAAAGTATTTTGTTTTGAATAGAACTTCTCGTGAAACAATAACTTGAATCTTTATTTTCTTGGTTAATGATTAATTTCAGCCATCACTTCTCATAATCAATTGTACATCATGAATCATATCCAAGAATAATTATTTTTTGTTCGGTTCAGTTTTTAACAAAAAAAAAATAATCAAATCATTTTTTTTAAAAAAACCAAAACCGGTTCAAACCGACCGGTTTCTGTTCGGTTCAGTTTTTTAGAACAAAAATCGGTTGAAACTGGTTTGGCTGAGTTTTTTCTGGTTTGGCTCGTTTTGTTCGGTTCGGTTCCAGACTTATAAAACCGGAACCGAACCAGTCGGTTTTTTCAAAATTCTAATCGGTTTAATTGGTTTTTTTTTCACGGTTTAGTTTTTTCAGTTATTTTTTTCCGGTTTTCTCGGTTTAATTGGTTTTTTGGTTTTTTTCTCACCCCTATATTGTACAATTCATATTTTCTATTCATTGATGCCTCCTCCTGCCATTTGTAAGTATTAGAACACTAATTATACTGTAACATTAGCCAACATTAATCTGGTAAAAACTTTTGTTTTGAACAGGATTTATCGTCAAACAATAACTCGAAATATCCTCGTCTTCTTGGTTACTGATGAATTTCAACTATCACCGGTCTTAATCAATATATTTTGTATAAACATAGGGCAAAATTATCCTCACCAGAAGTTATTCATAACCTAGCTAACCATTAAACGTGTTGGCTTCACGTTCCATTTTGTTGCCATAAACTCATGATTTCAAAAGGATCTAAGCCTGAAAAACATTACCAAACAGATTAAATTCACTAAATCTTGCACTCAAATACGAACAATGGTAATTCTAATGACCGTTTCCCTCAATCAGCATAACATCCCTCTAGATATGTCATTAAAATCAATCAAAAACACTCGGCTTCTATGGAAAAGCCTTCATAAAGAAAGGGAGTTGGAGAGGAGAGGGAAGTCCACCCCTCTAGATGGAGGATCAAACCATAGTATTTTTTTTTTCTAGAAATTAGAAGAGCTATATGATATTTTATATTTAATTTTGAATCAAAGGATAAGTATTTGGGTTTAAAAAAAAACTTGAGGTTTTCGGATTTTGTTTTTTTTCTTATTTTGAATTTTAATTTATCAGTTTTGATTTATATTTAAACATAGGTTTCTTTGGTATAAATCTAATTTATATATCAAATACTTTCTAGAAGTAGAAAATAATTAAAATAAAATAAATTAATATAAATCAACACTCAATAAAGGAATTTAGTTTCTTGAAAAAGAGAAGAAGAAAATCAACTCAAATAAATTTGCAACAAATAAATAACAAAAATAAAAAAAATAAAGAACAACAACAAATAAATAAATCAACTAAAAATAATTTCCACCTAATCTAGAAAACCTATTCCAGAACCCATAATCCAGCAACAAATAAATTCATTTAATTGAAACTAAACAATAAAATTAACTAATAATAATTAAAATTAATCCTATACATTTAATTGAAATTGAACAAAATTTTTTTAAAAAAAAATCCAACTAAAATTCAATAAAATTGTTTTTATATGAACAAAATTTCTACAATAACATTCATACAATTATTAAGAACATAAAAAATAAAACAATATTAAGAAAACAAATATAATGAAAAAAAACACAAAAAAGAGAAGAAAAACAAAATCTTACCTTAATTTCATTGCGAGTGAAGCTGAGAAGAGAAAAAAAACAAATTCATAAAGTATGTTAATTAAAAAAAATCTAAGAAGATAAAAGAAGAAGAGAGGAGAGGACATACTTGCATGTGAAGGAGAAGAGAAAGAAAGAGAGGGACATTGGTGTTTTTTATAGTAGGGGAAGAAGAAGAAGAAGAAGAAGGAGAAGAAGAAGAGGTGTGTTTGTTATGAAATAGGTGATTCTGGTCTTTTAATTGAGCTTTTTTACTGATGAAAAATTAAATATTAATATTTTTAATCATTCTGTCGGTGATTTTGCTTGTAATAATTAATTTTAATTTTCAATTTAATCAAAGATTCTCAGAAACCCCTCAAATATCACCGTCGACTTTTCAGTTCATTGTTGATTTTGTTTGGAAATAACAGTAATTAACAGTGCAATTGAGAAGTGAACTTTTCCAAAGCTCTTTTGAATATACCTATAGACTTAATTTGTCGGGGATATCCTCTGTATTTAACACAATGAATAGTGCTAGGAAGAAGGGAATAATTTCAACGCTCTTTAGAATATACTGACAGATTTATTCCGTCGGTGTATCTATTGGTATTTTACAGTTCCAATGCTCTTTTAAATATTACAAACGGATTTTATCGATGGATTGATATTGTCGGTAATGTTGTCTGTATAAATGACATGTCATCGTACTTCTTGGATTGTTTTTATTTTTATTTTCCACTGTAATCCTCTCGGTATATATCGACAGAATATTTTCGTTGGTGTTTACCGATGGATATAGCAAGGGAATATTTTATCGATAAAACTCATTGCAATTTACCGACATAAATATTTCAGGTATTGTGAATTCTTTATTAACAAGAATACACATCGATACATAAAAATCATACTTAACAATGAAACTCTAAACAACAAACATGGTAGCTACAATTTCTTATAAAGTTAAATTTCTTCACATAAAAAACATTAGTGCATTGCTTTAATAAGATTAGCAACATCTAACTAACTCAAGATAAATCATGTATTATGATCACAAACAATTTGTTAAACTATCATTCTCTATCAAAAAGTAAAACAAAGAACATGTAAAATTACCTTGTCGACTTGTGCTTGTCATGCGAAGGGTGTAACATAATTCCATTCATTTCAATAATGGTTAGAATTCCAAGCACTCAAAATTGTAATTATAAAGGGCAATGCTTTAGTACATGGTAAAAATCAAGCAAACTCATTAAACAAATCCTAGTGATTATGACAAAAAGAGTTGGAACCTATAAGATGATGAGAAGAGAACAACTAAAAATATGGAAATATTTGTACAATAAAAGTTTACATGAGAATATATTAATTATTTTTAAAACTAACATAATATTATAATAGAAACAATCAACTACATAATGTCCTATATCATTACAAACCTCATTTATGTACTCGTGTCCCTCTCAAAACACATCTAAAATGACTAGAAATAATATGAATAATTTTGCGTGTCGGAAAGAAAGAGAGCAACCCACCCACTTGGATGACAAAAGGTCTTTGCTTGACATGGATTCATTTACTTAGTGAGACAGATGCAATCATAGCCTAAAGAATTTGGGACTGATTTCTTTTGTTCAAACTTGACACAAACAAGTTGCTGAGGCTAATTAATTTGAAACACTTTTCAAATAAGTATGGACCTCCTCTCTATACATACATATCGAGTCAATTGCTGACGGAAACATCAGCTTTCAAGCAATGTTCGATCGGGATATTTTTTTTTATTAACATTAATATTCAAGTTAATTTACGCGTATCTCGACTAATCTCACAGGCCTTGAAATTAACGATTATGTAAACCTCCAGTAATCCTAAAGAAACTCGAACTCGTGATCATTTTGGAGTAAATCTAATACCTGACCAGTTAAGCTACCCCTCAAGACTACTCGATCGGGTCAGCTTGTGCGTACCTCGATTAATTTCACGAGTCCTGAAATTAATGACCATGTAAGCCTCAAATCCAAAACCTGACGCATTAAATTATACTTTTTTTACTATATTTTTAGTTGTGTTTTGTCCCTCTCAAAACACAACTAAAAATATAGTAAAAAAAAGGTCGTTTTGATTGGTAGCTTGTATTTATTACTAAACTTTTTATTTACACATCTAAAATCATTATGTCAAGGATCAAAAAACAGTGTACATGTATAACATTGCAAGATAAATTTTGTTTTCTATTGCAAAAAAAGTAATAGCAAGATAAAAGAGATCGATTCATCAAAAGAGGTCTTTTATATCTTGCAAATCAAGAAAGTGTGAAAATATCTATAAAAAATAATAGCGAGATAAAAAAAAATCATTTTGGCTCTTCATTTAGCTCTTCCATTCCAGCAAAATCAAGGGAAAAAGCTAAAGATTTAGTTTTTTTTTTTTTAACTCTTCTTTTGCTCTCTAATTGGAGATGCTAATATCTATCAAAAAAGCTAAAAGAATTAAAATAAATTATTTAAAAATTCCTTCTTTCATCTCCATAATTTTCCTTAATGACTTTGCTTACAAAAACCAAAAGTTAATATTAAATTTATTAAAATAAAATCGGGTTGTTAAAATAACTTTTTTTCATTGAAGTGTTTATAAAAAAAAAATACATTGTTTAAAAAACTATATCAATAATATTACTTTTCTAAATAGCTTTTGTCATTGAAAATATTCTAATAGGTTACCTTTCTGTTTTAGAATTTAACTATCACACAAGGAAAACCCGGAGAAGTAGCTCAACAAGTGAGGAGCCACTGCTTTAATGATTTAGGTGTCACGAAGTTTAATCTCAAAGAAAATAGCAAACTTGGCTAATAGAAAGTAAATTTTGATGTGGACAAGAACAAAACATAAATAATTTTGTTACATATTAAAAGCCTAAAAAATAATAAATAAATAAAAACATTATAAATATAAAAAGACTTTTTACTTAATTTTATCCATTCATGTTTCTCCTTATCAAAAGACTATTATAATTTTTTTATATATATATAAAAATTAATCAAGAAAAATATCTATTTTTCTAAAAAAAACTCATACATTAATCTTATTGGATTGAAAGGAACTCGTTCTCGAGTTCTCTATTCAATTAAAAATTATTTTTCATCAAAAACATCATTTTGCATGTGGGTCATATCATCATTTATTCCTAAAACTTTTATGTATAATGCCTCGTCATAAATCCTCAACACAACACGTACGCACTTCATCGTTAATCTTCAACACAAACAAAAATAACATACTAAGTTTTGAACATTTTTTTTAGTGCAAAACCTCCGTAATTGTTTTATAGCACAACAAAAAAAAAAAACCACCAAGTATTATTAGGTTAATTTTTCAAACATGTTTTTTCTACAACACATATAGCAAAACAAAATAACCATAAAAATTCGTTGAGTTTTAATACCAATTAATATAGAAAAACAAAAGATAAATGAATTTATTTCATGTCAAAATCTTAAAAGACCAAAAACACCAAACCTAGAAAGAGTATCAAGATATTTAATTTTATTCATTTAAATCTTCATTTTTCAAAGACTATTATAATTTTTTATATTAAAAAAATAAAACTCACAACAATATTGGATAGAATAAAATAAATTAGAAAAAATATTCCCCTTAAATAGGAATAAAAATTACAAAAACATCATACTAAAAAGTAAAAAAATAAAAATAAGTAAGAAAAATATATTTTCCTAAAAAACCACTGCATCAAATTCTCTCCACAAAATCTGAAATACATTAATCTTGGCATCTCAAACAATACCATTCAGAAAATATTGCATTAGCGCCATCAAAAGTACGTAACACAACGCCAAACGTCAGTACTAAAAACGATTTAATCTATACAGTGGTCTCACAGTTTAAACCACTTGCATTAATGTACTCAATAACAGCATAATCAATTAATCATAACTCATCAGATTTACTGTAGACCGCGAACCTGAGGTTGTTATCAGAATCATTAAAATAGATGCTGTTTGGTGCATCATTGCATTTCAGAGAAGCCCTCGTCTTCTCTTGTAGTCACCAACAGTCAAGGTCAAAGCATGTCTTCTCCCATCATTCTCACGGACTTGGCATCCAACATTTGCTTCTATCCTCTGTTTCCTAGCCATGAACCCTGCATGGGCACCCTGAGGTCCACGAAACTTCTGCAGTGCAATCAGTGAGATTTCAAGCTCAAAGTTATGCATTGTATTTGACTCAGTGCCTTGATCCACAGGAGCACTGGTATCAACCAACTTCCCAGCATCAGCTGCCGCATCCAAGGCAGCTGCTGTAGCAGCAACACCAGACTCCGAAATTGCCCCTGCTACCACATGATTACTATCTGCAAGTGCCGCTGTGTCATTTGCCTCACTATTCGATGCTGCAACAGCATCATCTCCTCCAGCAGGGTTTGAAACATAATAATTCCTTGACCTTGTCCATCTCCTTGAAAATGGATCGTACCCAGCTTCTCCGGCTTTTAGACCTGTATTTATAGGCTTCAATTCTGATGCATTTCTGAAGTTCTCAACCCTGTTCTTTCTATTCATTTCTGCCAACCTAAGAGCCTTAGCATCTTTCACCTTAGCCTGCCGAGATGCCTCCAGTTCCAGAATCCTTGCCTCTATCCTCTCAACCTCTGCCTCATCATGCCTACTTTGTGCAATTTCCAACTCCCTCCTCAACCTGTCCTTCTCAGCAGCAACATTTAATGGTCTCGATGATGCAGATTTTTTCTCCTGCAGCATCTGCTTCACAGTGGCTGCTGAGTACACAAAAGTGTTTGACTTACGTATGGCCTCCTTCTTTTCCAAGATATCTTGTTTGCTTGGTAAACGGCCACCACCACGCTCTGCCTCTCTAACCCACTGTTTATACTCTTCCTCAGTTGGTGCAGAATCTGACACCATAGCCATCTGCCACCTGGCAGCAGAGCTATCAGCACCCCAAGTAACATTCAAATACTTATAAGTTGACTTATTCTCCAGTTTGTATGGTTTGTCAGGTTCTGCAGCATCAACATTCCGGACCATGCAGAGCCTGTACACAGGCCCAGTCTTCGATCTACCAATCCCTACCCTCACAAAACAACCAATAATCAATTCTTCAAACCAAGGCTCCATAAACCATTTTGCAAGTTTTGTTCTCCGAATTGTAATTTCTTTTATATCTTCATAAGTTGGCCCCCGGGACCCAGGATCCCCATCCTCATCACTATCTGCCATTCCACCATCACCTGTTGACCCTTCATCCTCACTGTGAGACCTACTTCCACTCTCACTCTCACTGCTAGAGCTACTCAGACGTGCTGAAGTGAAATTATTCTTCTTGACTTGTGCAAAGCCCCTGCTGCCAGCAGATCCTCTAGATGCATCCCTCAACTTGCGATGAGCCTCCGGGTCCTGCTGTTTTAATCGTTTAGCTCTCAATTCATTCAATGCATCATCTTTAGCAGCAGCCCTGTCAGCTGACCTAGCTGACGAACGCACTCCACGCGACGATGGAAGAGGTGGAGTCTCTTTTCTAGATCGGGTTGGCTTATCATTGTCCCTTTTCGATCTGATTTTCTCAGTCAAATGTTTATCCCCTTTCTTGTCTGCCCGGTCTGCCAATATCAACTCCCTGTCAAGTTCACTCATCTGAGCAAGCTTCTGCCGATCATTCTCGTCTTTGTAAAGATCATCACCAATATCCGATCCATCACTACTCTCACCCTCACGATCCGAACCACCATCATCATAATCACCTTCTTCCTGACTACCCCCCTCATCATCCCTCTCATTAGTTTCCAGTCTCTTCTTCAAAGGCACTTGAGAACCAGATGGCTTCCTACTTGCATACCCACGATCATCATCCGAACCATCATCCCTAGAATCACTTCCACCATCCGAATATGAACCCTCCTGTTTTCGCCTCCTCGATGGAGGTAATGAATTCCTGTTTCTTCCTGATTTCCCAGTCCTTCCCGCTGCCTCAAGCAGCAAATTTTCTAAATCCGCCATCGTCATACACTACACTGACTTCAAGTACCACTGGAATTAGTCCCCAAGTGTCAATCCAACAAGTTAACCAACCAAATATACAAAAACATGAATTGGTTATCAAAAGCAAATCTTTTTAACTCTCACAATTAAAAAAAAAAAAAAAAACCGCAAACCATAATCTACAGCAGCTGATTGTGGGGTGATAATTCCCACTATAATCTTTATCAACCCAGTAAATTAAAAACGACCCAAATTAAAATCTACAGCTGATTGAAACCCTAATATCATAAAAATCCCTTCTTTTTGTAAAACACTAGAAATCAAACGCAAAATTTAAACCAATACCAACCGTGAGAAGGAAGCAAGAAAGCTAAGCTGAATTAGGGTTTGGAGAGGCAATGGAGAGCTTACCGTCTGAGATTTTCGAAGGCAGGATCGAGCTAAAGATTGAATCTTTGCAATCTAGAATGTGCGTGGAGAGAGAAACAGAGATCATAGATTCGCTAGAGGATATTTTTTTATAAAAAAATCAGGAGTTCAGTTTTAACTTTTAGGAACTAGAAAAGTCACACGTCAATTGTCAAATCAGTCCTCTATGTTAAAGTTCTTAACAAAACACTACTATGAGTCTAGAATATTACGATTCAGCCACCCGAAATTGGTTGTCACAAGGCTATCTCCAAGAGATAATAATAATAATAATAATAGGGGAAAAGCCTTGAAACTATATAGTAAAAATTTTATACAGACTGATGTAATGGCTTTTTAACCTGGTTTATATGATTTTCTTGGTTCGTATTGATATAATAAAAATTAAAGAAATCGTTATTATTTGCATAATTTTTGCATAGCAATAAATAAAGGAAGATTTTATGAATAGTTAGTAATTATTTTATTAACTAGTTTAATTAAAACACCTTGACAGATGTAATTAAGAACAAAAAAAAACTTGGGACCCAGAGGTTTTGCTTTCTCTGTGGTCTCAGGTTCGAGCCCTGTGGTTGCTCATATGATGGCCACTGGAGGCTTACATGGTCGTTAACTTCAGGGCCCGTGGGATTAGTAGAGGTACGCGTAAATTGGCTTGAACACCCACGTTAAACTAAAAAAAAAAACAAAAAATAACTTTCTATAGGCATAAAAAAACCCCTTTCCGATTTGGTTGAATATATCATAAGAATTAAGAGCTAGTACCTATATTAAATATTTTTTAGATAAAAGATAAAGTATGATGAGGGGATTTTTAATTAAAAAGTTTCGAGAAAGTAAGTTAGAATCAAAAGCCACAAAAAATAAAGGACTCGAGGTTTTTATCTCATAATTTTGTTTAGAGAATAAAAAGGAACTAAGGAAGAAAGAAAAACAACATTAAAAAACAGTAATAGTTTGTAAGAGAGCTTTTGGAAATGTCGGTCAATTTATGTTTTTAAAAATTTAAATTATTTTTTTGTCAAAAAATAAATTTTTTTATGTTTTGGATAATTTTGATGTGCTGATCTCAAAAATAATTTTTTAAAAATAAAAAAAATTATTTTGATGTATTTCAGCATGAAAAGCATTTTGAAAAATAACCGCACTCATACTCCCAAACAGGCTAATATGTACTCATTTTGATGATTTTTGTTTTGGTGTTCACACTTCACTGCTTGGTGAGACCCTAGTTATTAAACTCGAATCAATCTAGCGGGTCGATTTGAGACTTGGTGGTTGGATCGGTTTGGGTAAGGTAAAAGACTGGCTAGTGCAAAAACCCTTTGGTATATGTATTCTATATTCATAAGAAAAAAATTGTTTTTTCAATGTTGGATTTGAAGCCCTTTAGTATATATATTCTATGTTCACAAAAAAAAAAGTTATTTTTTCAATGTGGGATTTGAAACCTTTTAGTATATATACTCTATATTCACAAGAAAAAAATTATGTTTTTTCAATGTGGGATAAAAAAATTTAGTTTAAATACTTCAACTTAAAAGAATAACATGATATCTTTTAATGTGAAATTTAAAAGATTTGAAACCCTTTAGTATATATACTCTATGTTCACAAAAAAAATAACTTATTTTTTAATGTGAGATTTGAAGCTTTTTAGTATATATACTTTATGTTCACAAAAAAAAAATTATGTTTTTTGAATGTGGGATAAAAAACTTTTTTTGTTTAAATACTTCAACTTAAAAGGATAAAAATATATCTTTTCAATGTGGAATAAAAACCTTTTTGAAATATTCTTTTAAACTTCATTATTTACAACATGTATAGTCTATATTCACATGAATTGTTTTTTAATTTTTTTCATATGAAATATTAAAACTTAAAATATTTTTTTTAATTTTTCCGGGTTGACCCGTGTAACTCGCGACCCGGCCCCTTGATCGGGTCAACCCCCGGATCGGGTTTGATAACTATGGGTGAGACTATTTTTTATATAAAAAAATAATGTTAAAGTATTTTGTAATTTATTATAAATTTATAAATAATATATTTTCTATAAAGTTACATAAAAAATAAAAATAATTTAATAATTGTTTGAGATTTAAATGAAAAACTAAAATAATTTAATAATTTTTTGAATTTTAAATGAAAAACTAAAATAATTAAAATTTATTTTTAATAAAACTTAAAATGGAAAATATATTTCTATTAAAAAATTATTAAATAGGTTAAACATGTGGAATAATGAAATGAAAAAACAATATCTAGTGTTTCAAATATGTTAGATAAAAAAAAATAAGAGTAAAAGAGATTTTTTACATTCTGTATTATTTTCCACCAACCTAACATAATAGAAAGACACTCACTTTGTAATATATGAATTTTTAGAGAAAAAATAATTTAATTTCTTTTAGTTTAGAAATTTTATTCTTTTTTTTTTAATTTAGTATTATCATGCTTAATCGTAGCTTTTGAAAAGTGAAACTAGAATAGGAAAAAAATAAATATTTTAGATTTTTCATTATAATTATAGTATTTTTCATTTTTTATTTTTTTAATTTATATATGAAGACAAACTCTATTATCCTTGGTCATCAATTACCTCACCTTATTTTTATATCATTACTAAATATAACTTACATTCTCTATATTATTCAGTCTTGTCAGTTTAAAAATATAAAAAATATATTTTTTTTATTTTTATTTTTCAATTCAGTGTTATTATTCTTCATCCTAACCTTTTGAAAAGTGAAACTTGAATGGGAAAAAATTAAGAATTTTAGATTTTTCTTCATAGTTATATTATTTTTTATTTTTAAATATTTTAATTTATAATAAACTCTGTTATCTTGGTTATATCACCCATAATTATTAAATCTGGACCTGCCTGATGGGTTGATCCGGGACCCGAATGACCCAATGGCTAGACCAGTCCGGGTAAGATAAAAGATCGGCCTGAGTAAAAACCTAGCAAAATCTGGTCAACCTGTCAGATCGACCAGTGACCCGGGCGACCTGACAAAACCCAGTAGAGACTTTTTTTTTCAAATGTGTTTTTTCTCCTAACCAAAGACCACTCTTTTTTATATTTTTTAGTTGGCTATTGACTATTTTCAAAGTTCACAATATAAATACTAGAAGAATGTTTTATTTTTTCAATATGAGATTTGAAATCCTTTAGTATATATATTTTATGCTCACAAGAAAAAAGTTATTTTTTCAATATGGGATTTGAAGCCCTTTAGTATGTATACTCTATGTTCACACAAAAAAAGTTATGTTTTTTCAATGTGGGATATTTTTTATCCCACATATGAATAATAGAAGAATATATACTCTATTAACCCTTTTCAAAGTTCACAATATAAATACTAGAAGAATGTTTTATTTTTTTAATATGGGATTTAAAACCTTTTAGTATATATATTTTATGTTCACAAGAAAAAAAATTAATTTTTCAATATGGGATTTGAAGTCTTTTAATATATATACTATATGTTCACAAAAAAAAGTTATGTTTTTTCAATATGAAATAAAAAAAACCTTTTTGGTTTAAATATTTCAACTTAAAAGAATAACATAGTATCTTTTCAACTTGGAATAAAAAAACCTTTTAAAATAATATTTTAAATTTTATTATTTACAACATGTATAATCTATATTAACATTGATTATTTTTTAATTTTTTTATATAAAATATTAAAACTTCAAATATTTTTCAAATTTTTTTAATAAAATTTTTTAGATTTTTTAATTTTATACAAAAATCTAAAAAATAAAATAAAATTAAAAAATATCTTGGTGAGACGAGGAGATAAGCCATGAATCTCCTTCCTTTTCTTATTATTAGAGCATCTTTTAGTTTTGACTGTAAGAAAAGAAGAATATAAGAGAAGCATAAAGGGAATGTGTGTTTTATGTTGTTGAAAAAATGTTGTCTGCAATTTCAAAAACAAAAGTGTGATGAAGGCTTTTCTGAAAGACACAAAGGGGCTGGGATTTTTAATTAACTTCATCTCTCTCTCTTTTTTTTTTTTTATCACCTGGAAGGTAATATCTGCTTTAGTTTTGTTGTTTAAGGCTTAGGTTCTCCAAAGCCTTTATTCTGTTTTTTTTTGCCGAACACACCTTAGATTAATTTTGAATTTTGAAGGACCATTTTGCAATTAATTCTTGGGTTTTTGATATCAATTTTTCACCCTTTTATATTTAATATTTGGAATTGTGACCTACACACGAAGTATTTTTCCTGTATTAAATAAATTAGTTTTTTTCTGCAAAAACAACAAAATTTTCCTTTAAAAGAAATGCATTTAGATATTTTTATTGCATATGTCCAAGTTTCTCAAAAATAAATCATATTGGTATAATTTAATTATAATAAAATAATCACAAAAATAGTTTTTATTTTGCATGCATATTGGATTCAATAACTAATTTATTAAAGTCATGAGAATTTAGTTTGTATTAAAAAAAATTATTTTGTTTCTTTTAATATACAAGATTATAAACTTATACGTAAGACATATTCTCTATATTGAATAAAAAAAATTCTTTTATTTTTATGTTGTGATTCTAGAATGATTAGACTTGATCCCTAAAATTATGGTACACTCTACTAGGGTGGGCTAACTTTAATAATTAAACAGGCTAACACTTAGAAAACACAACATTATCTTAGTTTATATCAGGCAAATAAACAATACAGCTTATCTTGAGTAAGGTGTGCTAAGGGTGATGTGTCTTCCCTATACACAACCAGTCCCCTTATCTAGACTCGAGATTAGTTAGGGTTTCTAAAAACCAAAAATACTCGGTGACAACTCCTTTTTTTTTAACTGAGAAAGATAAAAAATTCTTTATTCTTTTCACCCATTACCATGAAGATCCCAGTCTGGAAAAACAATCGTCGCAACGCCGCATACATGCAACACGTCATGTATTTACAAAAAAAGGTATTTCAAATTTTATTACTTTCCATTCTCATGCTATCAACAGAATATGCATCACTGAATCAAACTGATGCATCAATGTTAGTTGAATGGTGAAATTTATATCATTTTAAATTGAGATTAGGTACTGATTTGTAATTTACCATCATAAGTAAAAAATTGGGTAGGATACTTATTTTCCTTATATATTAAAAGAAAAGCTAAAAAGTGTGGGATTTTCACTTGTATATATGTCTTTATTTATTGTGAATCTTAATAATAAATTGAAGATTTTGCCCTTAAAAAAAATCTTATTTAAGTGCATTTTTAGGAGTAAAATAGTCTTTTTATTTCACTCATTTGTCATTTGTGAATAGTTAGGGGTGTCTTGGCTTTTTTATCAATCTTTTGCATAATTAAATGACTTTTTCGCCCTTAAAAGTAAATAATTAGTTAAATATTGTTTATGATTTTTTTGGCATTTCATATTTTTTATTTGCAGTGTAATGATTCTATTACTCTTAAATATAAATTTTTTAAAGCTTGACTTGAGATTGAGATGTTAATTCATAATTGCAAAGTGGTTTTTGTTGTTGTTGTAATAATGCTTGGGTTCTGAGGATAAGATGATGTTTTTTAAAAAAGACATTAAAAAGGGTTGACGTGCGTCAACTGCTCCACCGCCTTTCGGGCAGTGTGTGCTACTACATACGGTTGTAAAAAAAAATGATTCTGCTGCGTCATTAGATTCATCTCAGCCTTCTCTTTCTCCATGTCCATCACGTGTACTCATTGGACCTCTGATGAGTTGTTGACATTCTTTTTTTTTATTATTCTCTCTTTTCTCCTAGAAAATCATGCTTTGCCCTCCACATTTTCATATTAGCCCTTTAAGTTTATTTTCTTTTGATTTTGTCCTTGATTTTTTTATATCTATTTGTTTTGTTTTAATTCATTTCTCAATTTTGCTTTTCAATTGCATCCTCCTTTAATTTCCTTGTTTACTATATTTTTTCCTTATTCTTTTGATTTTATTTTTTCTATTTTGTTGATCTATTTGTTGTTGGTTTTTCAAAATCAATCCTTTTAGTTTTGATTTTAGTCATTTTCTCTTTTGTTAGAGTTTTATTTGTTTTCAATTTAATCCTTCAATTCTAATTTGCATATATATAATGTTTTTTGATTTGGTCATTCTGCTTTTGATTTTTTTTCCTTGGCTCTTTTGTCAAAAAATTTATAGTTTTTAATTTTATCCTTTAAATTAAGTTTATAATTTTTTTTCAATAATAATAATATTAATTTCATTTTGGTCCTTCTTCTTTTGATTTCTTATTTGTTTCCTTCGCCCTAAAGTTTTTTATCGTTTTTAATTTATCCTTAAAATCAAGTTTATTGTTTTTATTATTTTAATAATAATAATAATGGTAATTATAGTGGTTGTAATAATAATAATAATAATGGTGATAGTAACAATATTACTAATAATACTATTAATAATGATAATAATGTTAATAATAATGATAATAATAATAGTTTAAGTAGTGGTAGTGATAATGATTATAGTCGTAGACGTAATACTAGGAGTAGTAGTGCCAACAACAACAACGATAGCTATAATGATAATAATAATAATAATAATAATAATAATAATAATAATAATAATTGTTTATTATAGTAGTAGTAATAGTAGTAATAGTAGTGATAATGATAGCTATAATAATAGTAATAATGGTAGCAATGATAATAATAATAATAATAATAATATTAATAGTGATAGTAATAATATTGATAATTCATCATTCAACGTTAGATTTATTGGGGGTTGAGTTTCACTATTTTTCTATATACGGTATTTCCATTCTAATAACCCAAGTTACATGTTTGAAAAGTTTATGTGGCCTGACGTTCTTTTTTATTTTTTTTCTTATTGTTTTTCTCCTAATTTTATCATTTAACAATAGTTTTTTTTAAATAAAAACCAATCATCTAAATTTCCTTTAAATTTATTAAATAAATCAATTCACGTCTTATATATTTTTAGTAAAAATATGTGCTAGGTAAATATCCAATTCAAGAAATTTCAAGATTTATTTTCTTTCATGAGTTTAATAGTATTGCAAAAAGATCCCCGCGGTATTAGTGTTTTATTTTTATTTATTTTTACGTTTTTTTTTTAAATAGTTAAACAGCATATAAAGCACCCAAGAAAAAAACACGAGTACATTAATGACACTCTCCTCTGAAAAAAAGTATGGACCAAATCCAGCACAAATTCGTACAAGTCCAAGGATTAAAGCTCCACGTAGCAGAGATCGGAGCAGGTAAGAATCCAACACACTCATCCCAACAACTGTCATGAAACTATCACTGATATTTTGATCACTGGCCTTTCATTTTGATCTTCAGGTCCCAAAGTGGTGGTGTTTCTCCACGGATTCCCTGAGATATGGTACTCATGGCGCCACCAGATGATTTGTCTTGCCAACGCAGGATTCCGGGCCATCGCACCCGACTACAGAGGATACGGGCTATCCAATCCGCCACCTGTGCCGGAAAAGACCATGTTTGTTGACCTTATCAGCGACCTTCTCGCAATCCTGGATTTCCTCGAAATTACTAAGGTACTGCTGCTTTTACGGTTTTACCCTCGACCCCCACCCCATCGTAGAAAATTTTAACTGCAGTACAATAACCTGCTGTAACATTAATTTTTGTTTCCCCAAAGTACTCTTTTGTGACCTTAATAACCCCAAGAAACCTAGGGGTAGTTTGGGTATTTTCGAAACAACGAAAGGAATTTTAAAAAACTTAATGGTCATCATAGACAATCAAGAGACTAAATCATGGTTTCTGAAACAAAAGGACTGAGTTATTATATCGCTTAAACCACAGGGACTAAATTATTATTTTGACGTCAACGAAGTTTGTGTATCCCTCATCCCCTGCAAGGTCTGGGTTCAGACATCTTTTTTGTAAAAAAAATATTGCATGCACACCAGGTCTACGCTGCTAACCGCATTTCAAATTGCGGTTGGTCGCTCAAAAAGCATCAAAGTGATCCTTTTTTGCGCGGCCACCAGTAACATGAAACGTGGGTGGTCTCATAGACAAACGGGCTGTTAGTCCCGACTCTCAACCGGTCTGATGATACCTTAATGTTAAAGAAACGAAATTCCACATCAAGAATATTTTTGTAACCGAAATTTTCCAAGAGGAAAGTGATGGTATGGAAAATATAGCTAGAAAGAAATTACTACAGTACGTGAGCAGCTGTTTTAGTGTGGGAGAAGTGACGAAAAGAAGAGACTTTTGAAATGTTGACTTCTGATGGGTTACTGAGAAATCCAAGCAAAATTAAGAAGAAATCTCAGAGATTGTGAGTTTTATCATTTGTGGGGTGTTATTGATTTGATTCTCTCCGTTTTGTTACTTGAATGATCATAGGTTGTTCTTGTTGCAAAAGATTTTGGAGCCAAGCCAGCTTACTTGTTTGCACTTCTGCATCCAGAGAGGGTCCTAGGGGTTGTGACACTGGGAGTGCCATTCATACCACCAGGTCCAGGTCCAAGTCAATACCAGAAATACCTCCCCGAAGGCTTTTATATATCTAGATGGAAGGTCGTTTTCCATTTTATATTCCTTGCTCTAAACATTCGATATGGCATGCCTTTTTTTTTCTTTTCTCTTTATTTTTTGTATCTGATAGTTTGTAAGAATGTATAGAAATTCTAAATGACCATCGAATACTAACTATGCATGCATCGACTAGGACATTTACATGAACGGTTTAGAATTTAACAATCTACATGCTCGAGACTGTCTAATTTGCTGAAGTCTAAAAATCATTTATCTGATTCCTTATTATTTTTTCTTTGAGTTGTGTGTAGAAACCTGGACGAGCAGAAGCTGATTTTGGTCGACTTGATGCAAAAACGGTTGTCAGGAACATCTACATTTTGTTCTCTAGAAGTGAAATACCAATAGCTGCTGAAAACCAGGAGATTATGGATTTGGTGGACCTATCCACTCCTCTTCCCTCTTGGTTCACAGAGGAAGATCTAGCGACATATGGAGCCTTGTACGAGAATTCTGGATTCCAAACCGCGTTACAAGTTCCATATAGGTAAGTGGCGTGTCTATTAAAGGAGTGCCAGTCTCTGCTAATTTGTCTGACTTGTTTAATGTTAGCATCTTATAAGATTGGTTTGATTGTATACTTTGTAGGTCCCTTGATGAAGATATCAACATAACAGAACCAGTAGTTGAAGTTCCAGCACTTCTGATCATGGGCGACAAAGATTATGTCTTCAAATTTCCTGGGATGGAAGCTTACATAAAGAGTGGGAAGGTCAAAGAGTTTGTCCCTGGTTTGGACATCATATATTTGCCTGAAGGAAGCCATTTTGTTCAGGAGCAATCACCTGACGAGGTGAATCAGCTCATACTTACTTTCCTTAATGCCAGAATCTGGTCGTGAGGATTTGTTGCGAAGTATGTCTTAATATCAATTGGCCTTAATGCTGCAACCTTGGAACACTGGAATCTAATTCTGATGCTGAGTTCTATGATTGTTGAGTATGCAGAGAACTGTTAATTCAGGACCACTGCTCTCTGCCTCTGTATCTGTGGTCGGACCTGTTTGTATTTGAGTTTGAAGAAAAACCATGCATCATACAATTCGAGTTTTAAATGGATTTTACTGTTTTCAATAATCATAATTTTGTACGCATGCTGAAATATCTTGCCTCACCATAATGTTAAGCTCCATGTGAATTCTTCACACCTTAATGTTAAGCTCCATGTGAATTCTTGGAAAAAAATTTCGTGGAGGTTGAATGGATAATGAAAGTCATAGAAGGAGAACACTGCATTACGTGGTTTTCCATGAATTACAGCTTCATATGGTGTAAAGCTGAAGAACAGCACACAAATCCGCTATTCCTAATAAATTCTCTGAAACTGGTAAGTTTCCTGGATAAAAACTGTAGTATCAGTGCCAGCTCAAGCTCAGAATGCCACATCTATTGATTAACTTGCCAGTTACCAACACGAGGAGACACACACAGCAACTTAAAAAAGGGCATTATATAGTTAAACCAAGAGAACAATTATTATTATTATAAGAAAATCTAAATGGAGGCGGAGGATTCAATGTGCAATCTGCACTGTTGATCCCCAAATAAAATTAAAATATTGATTTTTTTATTTAATATTACATTTTTTTTTCAGTTTCTCCATCCAACAAGATATTATTTTATAGTTTTATTCAATTGGTTTTTGATAACAATTTTTTTTTATCTTTTATTGGCATGAATAATTATTTAATTAAATAAAATTTTATTATAAAAAAATATTGTCAAGTCAAATATTTTAATTATGTATGTATATATTTTGATTTGTTATTAAGAAATTTTTTATATAATTTTTTTTTAAGAAACCTGAATATTTATTTTTCTTTATTAAAACAATTATATCAACTAACTACGTAAGATAAGATTGGGAATTGAGAAGTTTATTTGTCAGCAGACAGTAGCTTCAGTAGATGGTAAATGTGGACTGGACTGCTGATCACTCGATCAATTCCCACCTTCATGAACTTGTTTTTTAGTACAGAAAGCTTCATATCAGTCAACTCTCTCTCTCTCCCAATGGATCAGATACAACACAAATATGTTGACATAAGAAGTGGAGCTTCATATTGAGCTTCAGGTCAGTTTTCTGTATTAAAATCTCTCAAGGTAGATCTGTGAACATCATGCCAGACGCAAATGATATTGAATTGGTAATCATTCAGATGCAAATGTTATGAATTTGGTTATAATAATAATTTTTAATTTTATTCTTGAAATCAAATCTATGAATGTTTTTAATGGTAATATATTTTTTTATCAAATTTATTAATAATTATATTAATAATAATGAAAATAATAATATTAATACAAATTCTTATATTATTTAATTTTATTCTTCAAATCAAATTTATAATTATTTTTTTAATAATAATAATAAACTTGGTTTCTAGATGGATAGTGACCTCCGTCTGGCTTAACATGAACAAGTCGAGGTCAGAACTAGCCGGTAATTTTGGAATTTTAGATGGATATAATGTAAAAACAAAAAACCTCTTAAGGCCGCGCGACATATAATTAATTTTTTTTATTAATTTTAATTTCAATTATTTGGATTGTAAGAAAAAATAATAATTCATTTTTGATTAATTCATGCTATTGGTTAGCCAGAAACCAAGCATGCTAGTCACCTTTCAAGGCCGCATGGTCCAGTTGGATTTGAGGTACCATGCTCCTTTAGCCAAAAACTGAGTGGGAAGCCTCTGCTGTAATGTTCATTGATCAATACAGTTGACACTTTTTTTTTTTTAATAATTATGAGGTGTTTGGCTAGCTTACACGCATATTGATTCATCCTTCAAAATCATAAAATTAACAATTAGATAAGTCTCGAGTAACTTTAAGATTTACAACACTCAATCTTCGACCATGTCTTGAAAGATAGCCAGTTTAGTTTGGTGATGTCTAAAAAAAAAATTCAAGAACTGCCGAGTTAGCTTCACCCCTGATAATTAGTTTACACCAATTTAATTCTTGACGTGCTAGCTAGCTCATGGCAATGCTAAAACAGTACTGTAAAGGAAACGTGTAAAGCTTTTGACACTGCTCCTCATCTTTGACAGTGCTTCCATCCTCAAGACATGGATTGTGCTGTGTCGACTACAAGCAAATCAAAAGGAGCCACTAAAAAAAGAAGCCATTATTGAGCAGAGAGGCGGATGATGAAAAGCCAAATGGGACCGAGAGGGACGATAGAGGAAAGGGAAACCAAGGGGGAAAAGGAAGCATGTGGAGAGGGAAACTTCCAAAGCCTTGGATTCTATGTTCATCAAA
This sequence comes from Populus trichocarpa, assembly GCF_000002775.5. Classification (NCBI taxonomy): domain Eukaryota; kingdom Viridiplantae; phylum Streptophyta; class Magnoliopsida; order Malpighiales; family Salicaceae; genus Populus; species Populus trichocarpa. Next base: position 3,818,285 of record NC_037295.2, read on the forward strand.
GCATGCTGGTCCATTACCACATCCATTCTCATGGGACAAGGCTACGATGCCAGAGAACCCAATTCAACGTCATGGTCCCTCTCATGCGCGTTTAATTATATCCGTTTGGCTGTACCTAACTCCTATTTTTTTAATTTTTTTTTAAAATTAATATAGTAAATTAAAAGTTGTAATAGAATAATATCATTTAAAAGAAATTAAAATGTTGAGATGGGGTTTGAGAGTGAAGGATAGCCTTTTATACTATATTATATAAGTATAGTTGTTAGAACCGGTCCAAGAACTTGGTATTCAAGAACCTACCCAGAAGAAAAAATAAGGGTTATCTAATTACATTATCAACTCACGGGTTATTAAATCAATTTACATGTTATCAAATCAATTTTTTTTTCAAAATAATGTTTTTTCATGCGGTTTGGTTAAACTCCATATACCAAACTTCTTAGATACCATCATATATATATATATATATATATATATATAGAAAAGAACCTGTAAAACAAAATAATATCAACCAAGTTTAAAGGATGAAATTAAATTAGAATAGAGTAACTCAGAAGTCAGAACATGAATTATATAGATTAAGGGGGGTCGCTTCATGCCAGCCAAACTTGCACTCCGCGTCTTTGTATCCTTTTCCTGTGTTTCCTTGTTCTAAGAACCTGTAAAACAAGATGGAAAGCAGGCCAACAGGGAGGGAAGCCAGTGGTTTTTTCCCCCCTGTTTTGTTAGAAGTTTTCTTGAAAAAAATTTAATTTTTTTAATTAAAAAATAAATTTTTAAAAATAAAAAAAATATTTTAATATATTTCTAAACAAAAAATATTTTGAAGAATGATCTTTATCACAATAACAAATATAATATTAATATGAAATAAAATCTAATTTTATGACATGTGATCAAGAATATTAAAATAGTGTAAACTAGTAAGATTGTCCATATTATGTTGCGGGCATTCATAAAGAATAATGAACGGTAGTGAAGAAACATCTTCTAAGATTGATGGTCCGAGCATTGTTGCGAACCGATTTATAAATAATATAAATCATTATGATAATGGTAGTAGGAAGTTAAATTTGTGAACAACATATCAGACGCAAGCACCGTAGGTCTGGTTATAATAATAATAATAATAATATTTAATTTTACCATTGAAATCAAATCTATGATTTTTTTTTAATAATAATAAAATGTTTTTTCAAATTTATTAATAATTATATTAATAATAATAAAAATAATAATATTAAACATGTCTGATTCAAGTTCTTATAGTTTTTAATTCGTATCCTTCAAATCAAATATATAGTTTTTCTTTAATAGTAATAATATTTTTTAAAAACTCAATAATAATAATAATAAGACTCACGTTCTTTGGCTCTGACATCCCTTACTAGACCGAAGTTACCACAACCAGACCCAAGTAACTTGGGTGTGACGTCCCTGCTAGACCCAAGTTATTTAGGTAAGACATCCCATACTAGACTCATGATATTCAAGATCCAAGGTGTTGAGATCTAATAATCATACCTACCCGAGCCCTAAGATGTGATTGCTTTTCTAGACCCGAGCGCCAAGGCACCAAGACACTATCCACCATAAGTCAAGTCAATGTACAAATCAATCGATTTTCAAGATAAAGGTTTTTTTTATTAAAAAACAAAACTTTTATTAACTCTGAAATAACTTGTAAAATTATATTTTAATATTATATCTGAACAAAATTAATTTGAAGTAAAAATAATATTAGAAAAATATTGAGAAGCACTTTTTTATTGTAAAACCAAACACACTAAAATCATGTAGATTTTCATTTAAACATTAAAATTCAAGAAGAAATTAAGTTCACAGTACTATTAATTCAATCGATGAAGGATTAGTCGCAACTACTTTAGGGCCACCATTGACATTGATTACTTTGAATAATTTATAGGCATAAAAAATTAATACATATCTTTAAGCGGATCAATTTTAGATTATCTCTCTCTCTCTCTCTCTTTCTATTTTTTTTTTTGGTTTTCAAATATTTGACATTTTCGTTTAGATAAGCTCTAGTGTGTGTTTTTTTTAGAATATTTTAAATTAATTATGTTTCTTGAAATGTCAAAAACATTTCATGGATTAATTTAACTTAATAACGCCAAAAAATTAGGAATTAAAACTGATAATTTCCACCAAGTAAGAGTACCTAATTGAAAATTTACTTTCTTATCATTTACCTCAATTAAGCGGAAGCATGATCATGAGAAGGGATTTGGGAGGCACTTAGATTAGGCTCTTCTCTAGTCTTGAGAAGCAGAACCAATAGAGACGTGATTGCGCACTCCCTGAGCTATATAGTAAGTGGCTGCAAACAAATTGTCAGCACCAATTCAGGTCCGGAAAATTAAAGCATTGAAGCATAAAAGGTGACCTAACCTGATTAAGCAAATTACTACTTATTCCAGCATCACCTAGGAGTGAGACAGCCAGCCCATCCAGTGTCTACATGGTAAGGGAATAATTCCTTCAAGAACGCAGAGAAAATTATACTTGCAATACAACTATAAACGAGATGGTACAGTGCGGAAGGCAAGATGTTAAATCAATTGATCTTATTATAATACTGTGAAATATGATCAGGACAAAAAAATAAAGAAAGAAAGAAAGAGTTGTTTATTTTACAATGATCGATATGATGCTTCTTTCCATGTGGAATCTTCGTCAAAGACTTGTTGAAAATGCCAAATTGTGATCCACTTTTGGCTGTGTCAAATGCATGGGTGGGGTTTTCACACAGAGCTATTACCCTTGTGTAAAACTCAACGCCAGTTTTCATGAGTTCTTTGGGATTCTAACATAGTAAAAAAAAAGAAGATAAAATAACAAAGTGTAAAGAATATTTAGTGAAATAGATATTTGTGATTAATCAGTTGCAATTGTTATATGCTGGCTCTCTCGGATTTACTGGACAGAAGATTTATTAAAAAGAGATGAGAAAATAATTAAAAGAGAAAGAAAAGAAAAAAATCTTCAAGGTATATCAAAACTCTGATAATGATATTACTGGTATTGTTGAAACAAATCTAAAAATATCAATGAAGGTCACCAATAATGATCATAGTAGGTCATACGAGTGACCGAGATAAATGAGTCTCAATACTTTTAAACAGCTCATATAACCTATTTTATTCATTATTTATATTTTTTTTTATGTTGTTAAATTCATCTTGTAATGATACCAATAATATTATCATTATAATTTCAATATATTTCTATTATTATTATTTTTTGTTTTGCTCTCTCTCCTCTCTTTCCTTATAATTTATGAAGAGTTAGAGGGGGAAAAAAAAAACCCTAGTCTTCCACTTTAATCTGGCTGAATACTACTCTATCTCAATCTTATTCACTACTTTGTCAATGCAAACTATATTTTTCCTTAAATAAGATCTAATCCACCAGCGGATAGGTGATCAAGAATATTAAATTAGTGTAAAACTTGATTTAATTCAACATTATAAATTCGAGGTGCTATAATAATGTGAAAAAAAAGAATAAAAAAACTAGATGATGGCGACCACATATCAATAATTCCAGACATCACGTGGAGCACTTTCATCATCATCATTATTATATTAGTATAATAATGTTTGTCACTTTGTTGTATTATTTTTTAATTGTTTAGTTGTTTACTATATGTTAAAATTTCAAGATCTTCAAAGATTGGTAAGATCTTAAGGATCTAGAGTTACTATGGGACCGTCTTTATTTTCCTATTTGGATTTTTTTATTTATATTAAGAATTTAAATTTAATTAGTATTTTATTATTTAAAAATTCTAACGGTAAATTGATTCTATTAGTCAGGCCAATTTTAAGTATAAATTATTTTTTTTATACAAAATTTTAAATTTAGAATTAATATAAATAAAAATGTTTAGTTTATTTTTTAAAGTGTTTTTGTTTAAAAATACATCAAAATAATATATTTTTAAATTTTTTTTTATTATTCATCTTTTACATCAAAACATTTAAAAAACATAAAAAAAACAATTAAAAAACGCAAGATTGCGTCAATGCTAAATGCAATCTCAATCTCTCTCTCTCACACACACACACACACACGATCCACCTCTGGTGTCAAATGCATAGTGATGTTCCACAGCGAGCCACTATCTATTATGTAAAATCTCAACAATTGAGAAATGTCATAGATCATTTGGTCTAATTTACGGGGACAGAGTTGTGGAGTTGGGGGCTGTAAATATTCCTCAAAAGATCGAGTCTTAAGGTCTCGGAGCAATTATACGACGGGGAAAAAAAAATGCTACAAGGGTCGAAATAAAACATTTTTACTGGTTGATGATATCCAAAAATCCAACAAGCAATAATAAATTTTTTTGAGTTGGATAATCGGTTAATCAGTTGGTCTAATAATTTTCTTCATTCTTCTTAGTTAAAATAGTTAATAGTTTATAATTGATCCTTGATAGGTCAAAGCCGCTCATAGTTAGTACTTTCAAAAGGTCATTTTTGGTGGAGGTAAGGACTCTCCAATGTTTAAATAATAATTTTTTAGAGAGAGAAAATAAATGAATATTCTATAGAGAGATGCTCTGCAAATACAAATGCAGCTAAGGTTGTTAATTCTATTCCGTTTCGTCTGGAATGGCCAAAACATTTCATATCAATTCAAAAAACAGAACAAAACGAAACACTTTTCACCTCATTTCAAATCTCGATCCTTTCCGGATTTTCCGGATAAATTGGAGATTGTAAACCTTTGTTCTAAAGGTCTCATGATATATTTATTACTCATGAGTCTTGGTCTTTTGTGAAAATGAGGGTTTGCAGTGTAATTACTCTGATAACATTAATAAGAAATAAATATCTCTTATCTAATGGGAATATGGTGGGTTCTCGAATGACTTTTATACGTCTAAAAAGGTATAGGGAGATTAAAGTTTAAGACATTAAGTGTAGCTAAGCCTATAGAGATCAAGTTCTTTTCTGAGATTAGATCCAAGGGAGGTTGTTCATTCCCCTGGACATGAGAAGGAAGAATGGTCATTATCTTGGACTTAGTTGGCTGTCAAATCTAAGCACCTTAGGTCTGACATGCGTGTCAGACCCACGCTACCTTAAACTTGACTCACTTCCAAGTCCAAACATCTCGGGTCTGACATGCATGCCAACCCACGCTACGTTGGACTTGCACTACAACATTATCCAGTTTTACCGACAAACTCATTCCGTCGGTGACAACAATGAAATCTGTCGGTGAAAAACATACCAACGGACTCACCGACGAAACACGTCCGTCGGTATAACAGTCGTCGGTAAATCCCATTTCCGTCGCAAATAAAAAAAACACCCACCGACGGACACACCGACGGTATTACAGACAGATACGCGCGCGCCAAAAAAAAGTTCCCCGCGGGAACATTACCGACGGAATAAATCCGTCTGAAATTTCAAGGGTACTTACCGACATCCTTACCGACGGAAATTCCGTCGGTATGTATGGCATGGCTGGTAATTTTGTTGCAACTCTCTGTGTAATACCGACGGATAATAGCCGTCGGTACGTCCGTCGGTAATTATGGCAGGGCTGGTAATTTTGTTGCAACTCTCTGTGTAATGCCGACGGATATTATCCGTCGGCAATGCCGTCGGTATTTAATCGCCGATGGATAATATCCGTCGGCGATTCCGTCGGTAATGATGGTAAGGATGGTAAGTGTTCGCCAATGATATATCCGTCGGTTGGTATTTAAAATATATATATATAATAATTTATTAATTGTAAAAAACCTTAATAAACAAATAAAAATGCATTAAACATTAAAAATGTAAAAAGTAATGTTAAATAATATTAATTACAAATTTAATGTGTTTAAAAAACAAAATTAAACTAGAATAGCGGCAGAGCTGGAGGAGGAGGCGAAGGAGGAGGAGGCTGGTTGTTCCCGGGACCATACGGCCAAAAAGAAGCTGCACAAGTATCGTCACCCATCTTTGATCTCATCTCCATGACTATTTGACGGAGCTCATCATAATTCGTCGAGAGTTGTTGATATTGTTGTTTCAACGCAATGAACTCCTCAGACTGGGTGTTCGATACTGATGGAGAGCTTCCAACAGTTGAGACACTACGAGTCGAACGCAAGTTTTCAGCCGTAGTGTTGGAGAGCCCGTAGACCCTATTTTTATCGGGTTCACCAGACGATCCCGCTCCATCCACAAATCAGGATCGAAATCTGGATGGGTCGACGGATTGTCACCATATCTCTCCCTCAACCGGCTATTATAGGTCTCCTGAAAATTCCATCGGTAAAAAAATCATCAAATGCAATTCAAGATGCAATTCAAGAAAATAATAACTTACAAAATAAAATGAATGAACGAACATACCACGAACTGCTGAGCACGATTGTCCACGAACTGCTGCACCCCCTTTTGGCGGTCTTGACTCCGCACATGCGTCTCTAGAAACAGCTCCATTGGACTCGGTTCACGTCCAAGAGACGCAGCCTGTAAGGAAAAAATAGGTTGAAAGTTAAATATATTATAAGGAACGACAAATTAATTAACGATATATTTCATTAAAATTAATCTTACCATCCGCTTTGCATGTGCGCTGAATGGGACGGATCCACTAGTGTGCGTGGTCACCGAACCATGAATTTACCGGTTCTGGTTGTCGGCGCCGGACTGTGAGCGCCGTGAGAACCGCTCTGAGGTCACGTGCTCAATATATGCCGTCCATATTTCCCCCGAGATGAATGGCGGTTTGAATTCCTGCCAAACCGCCACCTCATTCCATCCTTCAAGACCGTTATCCCTCGCATGTCTTTTTGATTTTTTTTGGGTGTCATACCAAAAATCACGCAACCTACTTCCATAGTAACAAATTAGAATTTAAAACATAAAATTATAAAACAAAAATAAATAGTATTTTCGATGTTACCTAGTTGCCGCGTGATTCTCCCATACCCTCCTCACAACATTGTTGTTCGCCCTATCCCACTCAAATTTGTTCTGTGTATATAAATAATGCATATAAAATAAAAATAGTACAAGATATAAAATTATAAAAATCATTTATTAAAAATAAGCTGGAAATTAAAAATTAACATCGACCTGAAATCGCTTAAACCATGCATCGATATTAGGTTTCCACTCAGGATGTTTGGAAACCTAGCTCCATTGAAACAATGGAATCTCCATCGACGATTTAAACGCCAATGTTATAGTCCTTGCAGCCTCAATGTTTGTGAACCTGAAATTAAATAAAAGTAGTAATTAATATTAATTAGTTGTTCATAAATTATGTTATAAGTATATAAAAAAAAACTAAAACCTAAACAAACTTACATTGAGAGGTCATCCTTCCATTGTGCCTGGTACTTGCGGGTGAATTGACCCCGTTGTGAAGGCACACTGCTTCTGCGCTGTGAAACCGCGCTAGAAGAGGCAGCATCACAAGTTGGCATAGATTCCTCGCCGTGATCAGCACCTAAGGATACGTCCTCCTCGCTACTAGAAGAACTAGCTGCAATCGTCTTCTGACGACGTGCTGTAGATTTCATTCTACGCATCTACACAAATGTATATGAATAATTACATAATTAACTTCGATTATTTAAAAAAAAATCAACAGAGTATCCCCTGTACTGGGGGGTCCCAAGTTGTCGACAAAATCATATTACACTTTCAATTTTATTTCACATCCCGATCCAATTATCCTGGATCTCAACCCAACTCATCATCATCAACACAACATTTTATTCAATAACATCATATAGAATTACAACTATGAACATTCATTGTTAAATTGGTACTTAGAGTTACAAACATTAGATTAAAGTCATACATTCAAATTTACGGATTAATATTATTAAGATAAACTAATTAAATGCAATTCTATATATATAAATTAACATTTTTAAAATAAATCAACAATAACAATTATATATATAAATTAACATTTTTAACATAAATTCAACAATAACAATTATAGCAATACAAACAATAATATCCTAAATTAAGATAAACTAATTAAATGCAATTATATATATATATAAATTAACATTTTTAAAATAAATCAAAAATAACAATTATATATATAAATTAACATTTTTAACATAAATTCAACAATAACAATTATAGCAATACAAACAATAATATCCTAAATTAAGATAAACTAATTAAATGCAATTCTATATATATAAATTAACATTTTTAAAATAAATCAACAATAACAATTATATATATAAATTAACATTTTTAACATAAATTCAACAATAACAACTATAGCAATACAAACAATAATATCAAAACTAAAAAACTAAAATTAATAAATAAAATTAAAAAACTAAAAAACACTACACAACACACAACATAAACACAAAACAAACAATACACAAAACTAAAAAACATTATATCAATTCAAAATAAATTTGGGAATAAAAAATGCTTATCTTAATAATGTGTTGAATTTAAGATTTTATCTACAAACAATATACAAAACAAAGAACACCAAAAAAAATAATCATAATTAAAATAAAAAAATACAAAGATAAAGAAAAAAAATACATACCTTTTAAAACTACCACCAAAACAATAAAATCCTTCTAAAAGCTAAATATAAACAAGAGAAGAAGAGAAAGGGAGAAGAGGAGAAGAGGAGAAGAGAAAGGGAGAAGAGGAGAAAATGAACAAAGTGGGGGGGGGGGGAGGGCGGTTTATAAAGCAATATTTCCGACGGAATTACCGACGGAAATTAATTGCTGTCGGTGGAATTAAATTCCGTCGGTACTTCCGTCGGAAATTAATTGAAATGCGCACAAAAAAAGTTCGAAAATCCCGCCAAACTTTTCGATCCGTCGGCAAATCTGTCGGAAATGCCGTCGGTAAGGGTACAGACGGACACGTGTCAGACATGCGTGATCCGTTGGTAACGGTGCAGACGGACACGTGTCAGACATGCGTGATCCGTCGGTGATGCCGTTGGTAACAGACGTCGGCAATACCATCGGTATTCGTGCAGACGGACAATTGTCAGACATGTGTGCGACATTCCGTCGGTGACTCCGTCGGTATTGACGTCGGAAATCCGTCGGTGAATGTGGCAAAATCCTATAATTTTTTTGCAACTCTCTGTGAAATACCGACAGGTTATATTCCGTCGGTATATCCGTCGGGGAAAAGGTAAATTTTTCTTATTTTTTTATGTAACCCTCTCAAAAAATCTTGAATTGCAATCTTACAGCACACACAACACAATAACAAAGGCTGGCCCTTAAAGAGGAATAAATATTTCATGTTTCAAATTATTACATTATAAAAATAAGGCTTTATAACATATTTAGTTAGTCGGAATTTTCATCTTCGTCCTCTATTGAATTGTTATCATCAGCTTCATCGCACTCTTCAATTTCGTTATCATCTTCTTCAACAATATTCTTTTTTCCACTAGTAGAGCTCAGAACAACATTCAACTCCTCTGCGTCAACATCAACAAGACTATCGTTGAAAACACGAAAATTTGAATTTTCTTCTAAGTCAATCGACGGAGCAACTCGGTATGGTTCAACCAACTCACTAGCTTGAAAGACTTCATCTATCACACTTGTGTCTTTGTTCTCATCCTGAACAACCTCGACACGACCCTTGGGTTTTGTTTTTAAAACGGATAACCAATCAACTCTTGATCGGTCCTTTCTAAAGGAAGGGGTGTATGTGTAATAAACTTGTTGGCATTGCTTTGCGAAAACAAAGACGTCGTTTACGTTGCGGTGTCTAGCTTTTGAGTTGATTTCAACGAGACCATAGTGAGGATCTACTCTGATTCCTCTGTCAGTTGTGTCATACCAATAGCATTTGAATAAAAACACTCTATTTTGCTCGCTATGATATTGCAGTTCGATGACCTCTTCCAATCTACTGTAGTAGTCAACTTCAAACTCACTAGAAGTCGATCCCTTAATACAAACACCGCTGTTGTATGTCTTTCTTCCATGCCCATATTCTTCAGTATGAAAGACATATCCATTGACAAAATATCCATTATAGCACTTGACTTTTCTTTCAGGACCCAGACATAGTAAAGACAGTGAAATAGCAGCACTACCTCCCATTTGATAAACCTAGCTTGTAAATTAAATACAACAATAATCAATAAACGGATATTATGTAACATTGACTACAATTAATTACATTGCAAGAGATAATGAGTTTGTGATAGGACTTACATGTGTTCTAAACCATGTGGCAAATTGTTCATCTTGTAATTGAAAGATCTGGGATTCGGTCAGCTGTGAGTTATTGGACAGTAAGTATCGTCGATGTTGCCTGAAAGGTTGTTACAAATTATATGAGTGTATGGTATCACAAAACATAAATAGTACACTCTTGACAAAGTTTAAGTCGAACATCTACTTACTTAATAAAAGGTCTCAGCTCATCACAGTTAAATAGGACATAATTGTGTGCTTGTCTGAACTCTATTTCAGACAAATATCTTCCCCTCACGACATTTTTAGGTGTGGGTCGTCCAGGATTGGAGAATATTGACAAGTTCTCACTTGAATGCACTTCACCACCATCATCATGCCGTGGAACACGGTTTATCCTCGTTCTCAAATGAGGTTCGAAATAGTATGAGATAAACGTTGAGATCTCCTCAACAATATACGCCTCACATATTGACGCCTCAACATGCGCCTTGTTCTTAACCTTTTTTTTAAGATTGAACAAGTACCTGCATATATATATTAATAAAAAATTATCAATTAAAAACATTAAAATAAAAACAAAAACATTTAATTATAAATGTCATAGCAACTGTAATATCTAACCTCTCGAATGGATACATCCATCTGTACTGGACCGGTCCTCCAACTTTTACTTCAAACGGTAAATGTACAGGTAGATGCTCCATTGAGTCAAAAAATGATGGAGGGAATATCATCTCAAGTTTGCATATTATCTTGACGATATTCTTTTCAAGCCTTTCAATGTGATCAACATTCAACTTGTTGGAGCATATGTCTCTGAAGAAATGACTAATCTCCGTTAGTGCATATAATCTGCATTCCTCCGTATTAACCAGCCTTGATATGTTCGAGGCATGTCCTTCGGGGAAACACAGACTCTTAAGCCATTTGTAGACTAGTAGTTGTGCGTTTTTCTCTAGCACGAAGCTTGCTCTTGGTTTTGCGACCCGTGACCATCACAAACCAACTCCATATTTTTACGGTTACAGAACAGCGCTACATCCAATCTAGCCTTGATGTTGTCCTTTGTCTTCCCCTTCACATCCATGACGGTGTTGAAAATGTTCTCAAACACGTTCTTTTCAATGTGCATGACGTCAAGGTTATGGCGGAGAAGATTGGTCTTCCAATAAGGAAGTTCCCAAAATATACTTCGCTTCACCCAATTATGGGTCAAACCAAAACCAGGAAACTTCTGCTTACCTGATTGGAGACCAAACACAATTTCACCGTACTCTGACACAACATCAAACAATTCTTCACCGGAAAGACGCGGGGGTGCAACATCATTTTCAACTCTGCCAACAAAGAAATCCTTTCTGTTCTTTCTGTACCTGTGGTTATGTGGCAAGAAACGACGGTGACAGTAAAAAAAAGAAGCTTTACCCCCGTTTGTTAGCGTGGATGCCTTGTTGTTCTCCATACAATATGGACATGCTAGCTTTCCATGCGTGCTCCAACCAGAAACCATTCCATAAGCTGGGAAATCATTGATAGTCCACATCAAAACCGCTCTCATAACAAAATTTTGTTTCCTCGAGATGTCATAAGTCAAAGCTCCAGAGGACCACAACTGCGTCAACTCATCAATCAACAGACGAAGACAAACATCTACATTCCGCCCCGGACTGCTCGGACCTGGTATGACCATAGATAAAAACATGAACTCCGGCCTCATACACATCCCCGGTGGCAAGTTATAAACCGTCAGTATGACCGGCCAACAAGAATAAGGAGCAGCAAATGACCCGAATGGGTTGAATCCGTCTGTAAACAACCCAAGACGCACGTTCCTTGATTCAGCTGAAAAGTGAGGATGCATACTGTTAAAGTGTTTCAAGGCTTCACCGTCAGAAGGATGAACCATCACTCCATCAACCGCATGGTGTGATTGGTGTCATGTCATGTGCTCAGCAGTCCTTGGTGACATGAATAACCTCTGCAGTCTAGGTGTGATTGAGAAGTATCTAAGTTTTTTATATGCCACGAGAGTCTTCCCTCTACCAGTTCTGGGTTTGTAACGGGAATGCCCGCATGTCATGCACTCGGTCATCTCAGCATTTTCAAGGTAGTATAACATGCAGAAGTTAGGGCATATATCAATTTTCTGGTATCCTAAACCGAGGGGTTTCATCATGGACTTGGCAGCATAGAAGTTCTCTTTCAGCCTGTTCCCTTCAGGTAAAATGCTTCTCGCCCATTCAATAATCTTGTCATAACCGGCCTCACTCAACCCGTGATCTGACTTGATGGTGAACACTTGTGCTACGGCTGATAATTTACCGTGGTTCGTGCAGCCATCCCATAATGGTTCGTCAGAATCTCTCAACAGATCAAAAAACCTAGCTGCATCTGCATTAGGTTCTTCTTCTACGATTGGACATTCCCTGACATTACCTTCACTCATTCTCATTGCATCCATAACCATATTCCTGTAAGGATTACTGTTCTCATTTCCAACTTCATGCATGTTGCTAGCACTAGAAGTTGACCCAACCACCTGTTCTTCCATGCTCTCATCAGGAACAAATAGTTCTCCGTGAGCATACCAACATAGGTAATCTTCCATGAACCCTTTGGTTAGAAGATGCATCGTTACAACATCTTGATGCAGAAACTTTAAATTTTTACACTTCCTGCATGGACACCTAATACCGCCATCAGTAAAATTCCTTGGAATAGATGTTGCGAAATTAATAAAACCCTGGACACCGTTACAATAATCCATCCTCCGCAATCCTTGGGGTGAGTCCCGATACATCCATGAACGATCATCCATGACTTCTATTGAACCTCTATAAAACATAACAAAAATATTGGTTTTCCCCGACATTATCCGACAAACTAAAACAACACTTATGTTAAATATTCATTATCAATTATCAACTATCAACGTTCATACATACAAATTTATACATATATAAATTTACAGAAATCACAACTTCGAAATATAATTGATAACAATTAAACAAGACACTTAAACAAGCTATTAATTATTTATTTCATCACAACGACACATTTAATTCGGTGTAATTCAAACAAAATTTCAACAATTTACAAACAAATATAATTTGATAAAATCTAAAACAAACTATAACAACTACAAAATTATACATTCATACTACAAGTTTCTTTGACAAATAACAATTAAACAAGTACAAACGTTAACAAAATGCATATACTAAAACAATAAAATTCACAATTAAATATTAAAACTAAAAAGGATAGATTTACTTACAAAAAAATGATAAAATCTACAAGAAACGGATATTGTGACCACGTACAAGATATAAGAAACTTGAGTGCTCGTGTTGAGAATATATAGTGGAGAGTTTGGGATGGGTGTTTGGCTGCAGTTTGGGAGGGGAGCTGCAGTTTGGGAGGGGAGAGGTGGGATGGGAAAGAAGAAGAAGGAGAAACAGAGGAAGAGAGTGTCGGCAAATGGGTGCATATAATGTTTTTTTTCGACGGACTCACCGACGGAAGTATTCCGTCGGTGACAGTGCCACGTCACTGTACGACTATCTCAGTTTGAATCCCCCGGTAATTTCCGTCGGTAAATCGCTTTACGTCACCACGCCGTTGCATATTTCCAGACGAGCTGTAAAATTCGTCGGTATATACCGACAGATTTTGAGACGGAATTATTTCCGTCGGTATATATTACCGACGGAAAAATTCCGTCGGTAATTCCGTTGCTTTTCTCCGGTTTTCTGGTAGTGTTGGTGCACTACCAAGTCTAAGCGCCTTGGGTCTGGTATGCGTTTTAGATCGATGTTATCTTAGGCTTGATGCATTACTATGTCCAAACACCTTGAACTTGAATGATTGTCAAGTCCATGCATCTTAGGTCTAACATGTACGTCAGATCCATACTACCACTACAAAGCTAAAATGCCCTGAATTTAGTATTTGTGCTAGATTTATGCGTTTTAAACTAAATAAAAAATTGACTCATCACTAATCTATAAATACTATCTACATAATGGAGCTTAGTTGATATCTTCTACCACTCACTACTTGAATAATGAAAATGTTTTTTTTCTTTTAATGGAAAAGACATTTTAACTTCATCTTCAATTACTTTATATAAATGTTTCCTTCTATCTTAGATATTGGGTTCTGAAAACACAATCATGCTAAATTTATTATCGAATATAAAATGTATTTAATTTTGTATTTTAAAAATATTTTTTGAATTTTTTTATTTTAATTATTTTTTTGCATTTTGTGCTAATGTCAAAAGTAAACTTTTAAAAAAATTATTTTAATATATTTTTAAATTAAAAATATTTTAAAAAGCGACCGCTATATCAGTAACAACAAGATTTAATATAAAACAATTCTAATTGCATCAGCTGAGAGGTGATCAAGAATACTAAAATAGTGTAAATTTTGACTTAATTCAATTATTAGAATTGGGGGCGTAACAATATTTTGAAAGAAAATGGCAGAAAAGAAGGGCAAACAGTACAAATACCTTGGATAATGGTGACCGAATATTTGTAATTTGAGACACCGAGTTCTCGCAAGGAAATAGTTAATAGTGCCAATAATTAATCTGCTCTCAACTTGCTACAAATCGCTGCCATAACCACATATTCAAAAAACAAATATTTCTTACTAGTTTAGAAATATTATTTTTAAGGTATTTATTGGAAAAGATATTTTTTAAAAAAATTATTTTTTTTAAATTAATATTTTTTAATGATTTTAAATTATTTTAATGTATTGAAATAAAAAATAATTTTTAAAATATAAAAACTTTTTTTTTAATATATTTTTTAAAAAATCCTTTTAAAAACAGAGGTTATAACCAGTTTTTTAAGACCCGGACCGGCCCGGCAGGTCGACCCGGGACCCGGCCGACCCGGGCCTGGGACCGGTCCGGGTGAAGGCAAAAACCCGCTCGGGAATTGACCCGGCGAAACCCGGTCGACCCGGGACCCGGTCCACCCGGTCAAACCCGGGTGAGACTCGGTCAATTTTTTTTTTAATTGCAAGTCATTAAACGACGTCGTTTTTATCATTCTAAAATGCCAAAACGCTGAAGACAGTGTGAAGAAGAACGAAGCAAAATCATTTACAATTGGCAAACCTAATTTACTCACTCTGTGAAACCCAGCTGCCCAGCTGATGAGCAGAGGACGTCCCTGCGGATTCTGCCTATTGATTGTGAAGGAGCTGAGGAGCTAAGGTCATCTTTGAATCTCCTTCTGGAACGCAGCGTTTTTCGTTCTCTCACATCTTCCCGCCGCTTCTTGCCTCTGCCTCTTCTCTTCCTTTAACCACCGCGTCTCGGCATATTGCACCGCCTGCCTCTTCCGGTCAGTATTTCAAGTTTTCAACTACTATTTCTTTAATTCTTTTTGTCTCTGTTAGACTGTTAGACTTGGGACTTTTGAAGCATAAATAATTGTGGTTAAAGATTGAATGTTGATCTGTTAGGTTTAGTTTTTGTCCACGGTTTTTAGCTTGAATGAGGTTGATAGTGAACACCCAAATAGGTTTAGTTTTCGTTGCTTTTTTGTCAAAAAGTTTAGAAGCAGTTTACTCTGGCTCTTTTGTGGGTAAGAAAGAGGAGTTTGGCATGCTAATTATATCTGTTTCTTTTATATTGTTGACCCAGCATTTTGTTAATTATTGATCTGTTTCTTTTATTTTGGTTGATCAAAATTTTGTTGATCCAGGCTCGGGGGAATATTTATTGACCCAGCATTTTTGTCAAAATTTTGTGGATTCTATTTCTCTGCGTAATATTTTGGTTGGTGATTCATCGGGGGAATATTTATTTTCTAAGATCAGGCTCACCATTGCTTGCTTATATATATATGTAACAAGGGTGGAATATGAATAGTAGAAAATATGAATAATTTCTACTGTTAATTTGTTGTGGTCCTTCGTTAGTATTATTTTGATAAATTGTTTATTTCTACTGTTATAAATTGTTTATTTTTAATTCTTTTGCATTGAATGGAAACTATGGGACTGTCATTGTTAATTTATGAATGGATTGCAAAGTGAGTTGGCTTGAAATTATATTCCCTCTTATAAATTATGTCAGGTCTTAAAATGTCTTCACATGATGGTAGTACTCCAAGTAGTGATCCTTCAACGGCCCAATCATCTCAACCTTCAATTTCTATGTCAAGTAGTAGTAGTAGAGGAAGAACAGATTTGGCATGGGGTCATTGTAGAGAAGCTCATGAACTTAGTGTTGGGTGTAAAAAAACAAAATTAGTTTGTTTATATTGTGCTAAAGTATTTGCGGGTGGTGGCATTAATCGATTTAAGCAACATTTAGCTGGAGCTAAAGGAGAAGTTGAACAATGTCGTAAATGTCCTCCTGATGTTCGACATCAAATGCTTTTGAATCTTAAAGGAAATGCTGAAACAAAAAAAAGAGTTAGAGAAATGCAAGCAGAATTCAATCCATTTAATGCACGACAAAAGGAGCATGAAGAGATGATGATTAGGCAATTAAAAGATGATGATGATGGTGATGATGATGGTGATGATGAGGATGATGAGGATGTCAGTACTAAAAAACATATGTTACCACCGAAGGTTGCAAAAAAGAAAAAGATTCAAAGCACCAGCACTGTAAAACAATCGACTACAAGTTGTGGAAAGCAGAAGAAATCTGCAACATTAGGGACATATTTCATGCCGAGAACAACTCCTGGTGCTCAAAAGTCTATTCAGAATTGTTGGCAAAGGAAGGAAGCAGTTGAACGGTGTGATCTTGCTTTAGCGAAGTGGATGATTGATGCATGTGTGCCATTTAATGCTGTTAATTCTGTGTATTATCAGCATGCCATAGATGCTGTAACAGTCATGGGTCCTGGTTATAAAGGACCAAACTTGCATGCTATTCGTGGTTATTACTTGGCAAAAGCGGTTGATGAAGTCAAGATTTATGTTGAGACTTATCGAGAGATTTGGAAGAAGACTGGTTGCACATTAATGGCTGATGGATGGACAGATCAGAAGAGGAGGACTTTAATTAACTTCTTAGTATATTGCCCTAAAGGAACAGTTTTTTTGAAAACCGTGGATGTATCAGATGTCTCAAAGACTGCTAGATTGTTGTATCAGTTGTTTAGAGAGGTTGTTTTGTATGTTGGGGTAGAAAACATTGTGCATATGGTGACTGATAATGCTGCAAATTATGTTGCTGCTGGCAAGTTATTGATGGAAGAATTTCCTTCAATACTTTGGTCTCCTTGTGCTGCTCATTGCATCAACCTCATACTCCAGGACATTGGTAAATTGCAGTCGGTTTGTTGTGTTGTTGAGCATGCTTCTGGTATCACAAAGTACATTTATAATCATTGTTATCCATTGTATTTGATGAGGAAGTTCACTGGAGGAAAAGAAATACTTCCTCCTGCTCCTACTCGTTTTGCTACCAATTTCATTGCATTGCAAAGCATTTTAGCTCATAAAGATGAGTTGAGAGCTATGGTGACATCTAGGAAATGGGTCTCATCTGCTTATGCTAAAGATAGCAAAGGAAAAAAGTTTGTTGAGAGTGTGCTAGACTCTCTGTTTTGGAAAGAATGTGCAATAATTGTGCGAATGAGTGAGCCTTTAATTCGAGTTCTACGAATGGTTGATGGTGATGATAGGCCTTCGATGGGATATTTGTATGATGCTATTCATCATGCAAAAGAAGAAATGATGAGGAGATTTCAAAAGAGAAAGGCTAGAGTGAAACCTTTCATAGACATTATCAGTAATCGGTGGGATGGACAATTTTATAGACATCTTTATGCAGCGGCATTTTGGTTAAATCCTCGATTTCAATATGATGCAAATATAATGGATAAACATATGAGCACCATTTCTGGACTTCTAGATGTTCTAGAGAAGTATGCACATGGAAATCTACCATTGCAAAGTAAGATTACAAGTGAGATGAAGTTGTTTAGGAATGCTGAACATGACTTTGGTCGAGTGTCCGCAATAAATAATCGCACCCTTATGCCTCCAGGTATATAATTTTTATATTTAAAAATATTATTTGACATAGTCTCCTTTTACTTATTATTTTTTTATATAGATGAATGGTGGATGACATATGGAACCAGCGCTCTAAATCTACAACAGTTGGCTATACGAGTGTTAAGTCAAACTTGTAGTTCTTTGGGATGTGAGAGAAATTGGAGTATGTTTGAACATATTCATTCCAAGAAGAGAAATAGATTGGAGCACCAAAGGCTTAATGACCTTGTTTACGTCCACTGCAATCTAAGATTGAAACAAAAGTATTTTTCTTTTCTCTAATTCCTTAAATATTATTTTATCTTGTTTAGTAACATTATTAATACTTATATTGTGTTTATCTTCACTTTTAATATATAGGAATTATTGGAAAGGACGAAATTATGATCCAATTAATGTTGAGACAATTTGTGACATTGAAAATTGGGTAGTAGAAGATGACCCGTCAATCTTGACAGCTGAAGAAGCAGAGAGTTTTCACCAAGCTCTATCAACTATGACCATACAAGATACTTTAGATGATGGTAATTAATGATTGATTATTTAATGATAAATATTATTTAAAATAAAGTTTTGTTTAACACATAATATTTATTTATTAATTGTGTTTGAAATGTAGATGTCATAAATGTTAATGATATTGAAGATGATTGTGACGATGAAGTTTCAAAGGAGCATGCTGATGATTTATTAGGTGTTGACGAGATTGGCTCAATTCCATCGACATTTGATCCAAATTTTGCTTCTATGGACACAGAAGAACTTAATGTGTTCATTCAACAAAAGTGAATGTGTTATTTATTTAGAATTTATGTGGTTGGATGTTTTGTTTTAAATATTTTAGAATTTATGTGGTTAGATGTTTTGTTTTAAATATTTTAGAATTTATATTTTGTTTGTGTTTTGGATATTGAATTAAATTTATGTTGTTGGTTTATAATTTAAATTTGGTTTATGTAAGTGTTGCATTGTAACTAGTTATGTGTTTTTTTTTATAGGTTTTTTTTTTGGGTTGACCCGGGTCAACCCATCTGACCCGTGACCCGATCACTTGACCGGATCAATTACCGGGTCGGGTTTCAAAACTATGGTTATAACCTTCCCAAACTTCACATCCCCAAATTATTGAATTGCCATTTAAAGCTTGTAAGAGAAACCACACTATCACAGTAAAGATTTGCTTCCAATAAATAGAAACCACACAATCACGCTAAAGATTTGCTATCGAATATAATATGAAATAAAACTCAATTGCATCAGCGGACATGTGATCAATAATATTAAAATAAGGTAATAGTTGATGGGGCCACAAATTAAACCAGCTCTCAACTCGCTACAAATAGCTGCCATGGCCTTTCATTCTACGTTATATTTTCATTTTTTACATTCATGGAATCCTCTTTGCCTTCCACCCAAATCTGGGATTCTGGTGACAGTGCAGAGAGGAAAAATGAAGCTAAAAATTACAATGAAGTGATGGACGCCCTTCCAAAAGTTAAAGGCTTGAGGGGGAATGATTATTACCTGTACCAAGGCTTTTGGTACTCTTCCTTCTTCTTGGAAGGACTCATGTCTGTTCACGAGCACTTCAATCCTCAATCCACCGATATATTTGTCGCCAGTTCTCCAAAAACTGGCACAACTTGGCTTAAGGCCCTCACTTTTGCTATTCTTACACGATCCCGTTTAAGTGGTTCAACAACTAGTTCTTTACTTACCAAGATGCCACATGACTGTGTTCCTTTTTTGGAATATCACCTTGCTCGGAACCCAAGTAATCGGGACTTGGCAATTCCTCTGCTATCTACTCATGTTCCTTACAGTTGTTTACCTAAATCTATCATTTCTTCTAGTTGCAAGATTATTTACATTTGCAGGGACGCAAAGGATGCTTTTGTTTCTTTGTGGTGCTTTGTTTCCGCGCATCAAATGTCGAAAAATGTTGAACCTCTTCCTCTGGAAGAGGCCTTTGAGATGTTCTGCAATGGAATTTCAATCTTGGGACCATATTGGGACCATGTTTTAGGGTATTGGAGAGCAAGCTTAGAGTTCCCTGAGAAGATATTGTTCTTGACATACGAGGAAATTAAGAAAGACACCGCTGCTCATGTTAAGAAACTAGCTGAGTTCATGGGTTGTTCTTTCACCTTAGAGGAAGAGGAGGAAGGGGAGGTGCAAGAGATAATAAGCATGTGTAGTTTTGAGAAGTTGAGCAACTTGGAGGTGAATAAAAATGGGAAGCACCGTCTAGACACATCAATTGCTATTCAAAATAGTTTATACTTCAGGAAAGGTGAGATAGGCGACTGGGCAAATCACTTGACACCTGAAATGGGAGCGCGTCTAGATGACATAATGGAGCGGAAGCTCAAGGGTTCAGGCTTGAAGCTGCCCAGGTGACCGTGCCTGGGGTCCCATTTGCTTATGATTATTGCCGAAGTGGGTTCATCAAAAGATGTTATCAGCATGTCGTGAAACAGCAACGTGTATCCCAATAAATACCCTCTCTGTTCATAGCAAGTATTCACATTTTGTGAATCTTCCATGTGAATAAGCAATATTCTTTTGTGAATCTGTGTTTGTGACTTTCATTGATTTCCTTGCATGTTTGTAAGAATTCAAAATGGGATTCGTTTTTTTTTTTTTTTAACACAAGTGCATGCATTCCATTCATCAGTTTGATAAAAAATAAATTTACTCTAATATATAATATTAGAGTGTTTTCTTCACAGAAATTGCAGTGTGTTTTTCTTCACAGCTATACATGTTTGAAAAGAACCGAGACAGCCATACATGAGGGCGGAGCAAAGACCAACCGAGACAACCATCCATTAAGATTGTTGAATTGCAGATCAAATGAACGTAGGAGAACTCGTGTTTTCCACTCCTAAAATAAGCCCAGTTGCCGGCTTCATTTGCAACAGAGACACATAAAGAATCTGAAAGCAGTTTTTATGCACTATCAGCAAAATAATTTGACCAGTCAGAATGATGTTTTCCCCCTTACTAGGCTCAGATCACAATCCTTCTTACTTCAAACAAGTCTTTTGGAACCGATATGTCGAGGGATGGCTTGATTTATACCGGAGATTTTGATGGAAACTTAAAGAAGCGTGGCTTAATTATACCTTGGATGCGCAAATTGATTACAGGGAAAAAATGACAGAAAGTGAGTTGCAGGGAATGAAAAAGGCATTAGTAAACTCAACACCTTTCAGGGCATCGTTCCTTGGTTTACTCCCTTCTATTTCTTATTTTGTTTTTCCTGCCATTGTCTAATGTTTTTCTAACTCGCAGTCTGGTCTCTGCAGAGAATGAGAAAGCAAAAACTCTTTAAGAGAAGATATTCTCCGGCGATGGCATCAACTAAGTGCGTGTTTGGCGCTCCGGCTATGTTTACAGAAAAAACATCGTGGTCATGTTTTTGGTTACAGTCTAAACATAATTATCTGTTTGTGGACCCGTTATCATTTGCTTTTAAACCGCAAGATAACCAAAAACAACTTCAAGCTGCCTTCTGTGTTGAGTTGCAAACTTTATAAACAAAGGCCACAAGAAAAAGAGCAGAAACATAGCAGTGAATAATGAACAGTGGAGAGCAGCTTCCTCTGACCACCGGCATCCGCCGTTTTCACCGCCAGCCACTGCTCATCCTCTTCCCCTTCTCTTTCTCCTTCTTCTTTGTCTTCTGCATTGTCCACTGTTCACGTTGCATGTGAACAGTGGAGAGCAGCTCACCACCGGCCTCCGCTGTTTCTACCGCCAGTCACTGCTCTTCCTCTTCCCCTTCCCCTTCCCCTTCTTCTTCTACATTCTCCACTGTTCACGTGAACAGTGGAGAGCGTCTCCACTATTCATGGCCGGATTGGGTCTGGCCCAAACCTAAATGCATTGGACCGGGTCCAACCTAAATGCATTGGACCGGGTCCAACCAAGTAAAATAAAAAAATCTAAAAATATTTCTTAGATATTGTGTTTTATTTGAAAAACTAGTGTTTAAAATTATTCAATGACACTACATAATTATATTAGAAGGAGATCGCATGATGACGTAGCATTTGCAGAATTTGATTGCAATCCCAATTTTATTCCTAATGATATTTTACCTGATGTGATGATATTTTACCTGATGTTGGTGCACGTTCAAGAAGCCATGAAAACTGTAGTTTTTGTCGGATGGATTTCGTACGTGATTGAATTGCAAATAATTTAATGAAACAATAAAAAATACTTTATATAAAGTATTATTTATTTCATGATGTAATAGCAGTAGTTAAATCTATAATATTCCAATTAAAAACCATCAATATTAATATATATATGTTTTTTTTAATTATTTTATAACCTCAATTTGAAAAACATTCTTTAAACCAAACACATTAAACTACTTTTTGTTCAACCTCAATTTCAACCACAATTTTAACCAAATATATATTTTTTCAAATCAACCTCAACTAAAAATACTTTGTATAAAACAACTTTTTTAAACTACAATCATAACAGTTATCACAATACCAAAAACACACAAAGCTGTACTGATAAGCAAGTTAAAGTGCCACCATTGATTTAGGATCTGCTTTAGATCTTATAAGGTGAAAGTAAAACACAAGGAAATGCATGCATGCACACCACTAATCTTTGATTCTGGCGAGAACAGTGATGACTACACACACAACCATATAGAATTACATTCCAAGATGAAGAAATTAATAACAGAGCAGTGCTATAAAGCTAAATGTGAGAACCAGAGATTAATAAGCAATGCTGAAAATTTTATCATGCATAAGATGAGAGAAGCATAGGACATATTTTATCAAATCTATAGTTTTTCTTTAATAATAATAATATTTTTAAAAAATTTAATAATAATAATAATAAAAAAAAAAACTCATGTTCTTTGATTCTGACTTCCCTTACCAGACTGAAGTTACCACAGTCAGACCCAAGTAACTTAGGTGTGACGCTCCTGTTAGACTCAAGTTATTTGGGTATGATATCTCATGCTGGACTCATAGTATTCAAGATCAAAGGTGTTGATATCTAACAATCATACCTCACCCAAGCCCTAAGATGTGATTGCTTTTCTAGACCAGAGCGCAAGGCACCAAGACACTAAGACACTATTCACCATAAGTCAAGTCAATGAACCAATTAATTGATTTTAAAGATCAAGTTTTTTTTTTAAATAGAGAAACAAAACTTTTATTAACATTGAAATAACTCCTAAAATTTTAATAAAATTAATTTGAAGTAAAAATAATATTAGAAAAATATTTAGAAGCACTTTTTTATTGTAAAATCAAACACACTAAAATCATGTAGATTTTCATTTAGACACTAAAATTCAAGAAGAAATTAAGTTCACACAGTACTATTAATTCAATCGATGAAGGATTAGTCCCAACTACTTTAGGGCCACCATTGACATTGATTACTTTGAATAATTTTAATTTATAGGCATAAAAAATTAATACATATCTTTAAGAGGATCAATTTTAGATTCTCTCTCTCTCTCTCTCTCTATTTTTTTTTTGGTTTTCAAATATTTGACATTTTCGTTTAGATAAGCTCTAGTGTGTGTTTTTTTTAGATTATTTTAAATCATGTTTCTTGAAATGTCAAAAACATTTCATGGATTAATTTAACTTAATAACGCCAAAGAATTAGGAATTAAAACTGATAATTTCCACCAAGTAAGAGTACCTAATTGAAAATTTACTTTCTTATCATTTACCTCAATTAAGCGGAAGCATGATCATGAGAAGGGATTTGGGAGGCACTTAGATTAGGCTCTTCTCTAGTCTTGAGAAGCAAAACCAATAGAGACGTGATTGCGCACTCCCTGAGCTATATAGTAAGTGGCTGCAAACAAATTGTCAGCACCAATTCAGGTCCGGAAAAATAAAGCATTGAAGCATAAAAGGTGACCTAACCTAATTAAGCAAATTACTACTTATTCCAGCATCACCTAGGAGTGAGACAGCCAGCCCTCCAGTGTCTACATGGTAAGGGAATAATTCCTTCAAGAATGCAGAGAAAATTATACTTGCAATACTACTATAAACGAGATGGTACAGTGTGGAAGGCAAGATGTTAAATATGATCAGGACAAAAAAATAAATAAAGAAAGAAAGAGTGTTTATTTCACAATGATCGATATGATGCTTCTTTCCATGTGGAATCTTCGTCAAAGACTTGTTGAAAATGCCAAATTGTGATCCACTTTTGGCTGTGTCAAATGCATGGGTGGGGTTTCACACAGAGCTATTACCCCTTGTGTAAACTCAACGCCAGTTTTCATGAGTTCTTTGGGATTCTAACATAGTAAAAAAAAATGATAAAATAACGAAGTGTAAAGAATATGTAGTGAAATAGATATTTGTAATTAATCAGTTGCAATTATTATATGCTCGCTCTCTCAGATTTACTGGACAGAAGATTTATTAAAAAGAGATGAGAAAATAATTAAAAGAGAAAGAAAAGAAAAAAAAAACTTCAAGGTATATCAAAACTCTGATAATAATATTATTGGTATTGTTGAAACAAATCTAAAAATATCAATAAAGATCACCAATAATGATCATAGTAGGTCATACGAGTGACCGAGATAAATGAGTCTCAATACTTTTAAACAGCTCGTATAATCTATTTTATTTATTATTTATTTTTTTTTATGTTGTTAAATTCATCTTATAATGATGCAGATAATGTTATCATTATAATTTCAATGTATTTCTATTATTATTATTTTTTGTTTTGCTATCTCTCCTCTCTTTCCTTATAATTTATGAAGAGTTAGAGAGGGGAAAAAAAAACCCTAGTCTTCCACTTTAATCTGGCTGAATACTATATTTTTCCTTAAATAAGATCTAATCCACCAGCGGATAGGTGATCAAGAATATTAAATTAGTGTAAAACTTGATTTAATTCAACATTATAAATTCGAGGTGCTATAATAATGTGAAAAAAAAGAATAAAAAAACTAGATGATGGCGACCACATATCAATAATTCCAGACATCACGTGGAGCACTTTCATCATCATCATTATTATATTAGTATAATAATGTTTGTCACTTTGTTGTATTATTTTTTAATTGTTTAGTTGTTTACTATATGTTAAAATTTCAAGATCTTCAAAGATTGGTAAGATCTTAAGGATCTAGAGTTACTATGGGACCGTCTTTATTTTCCTATTTGGATTTTTTTTTATTTATATTAAGAATTTAAATTTAATTAGTATTTTATTATTTAAAAATTCTAACGGTAAATTGATTCTATTAGTCAGGCTAATTTTAAGTATAAATTATTTTTTTATACAAAATTTTAAATTTAGAATTAATATAAATAAAAATGTTTAAATTTTTTTTATTATTCATCTTTTACATCAAAACATTTAAAAAACATAAAAAAAAACAATTAGAAAACGCAAGATTGCATCAATGCTAAATGCAATCTCTCTCTCTCTCTCTCTCTCTCTCTCTCTCTCTCTCTCTCTCTCTCTCACACACACACACACACACACACACACACACACACACGATCCACCTCTGGTGTCAAATGCATAGTGATGTTCCACAGCGAGCCACTATCTATTATGTAAAATCTCAACAAGTGAGAAATGTCATAGATCATTTGGTCTCATTTACGGGGACAGAGTTGTGGAGTTGGGGGCTGTAAATATTCCTCAAAAGATCGAGTCTTAAGGTCTCGGAACTATTATATGACGGGGGATAAAAAAAACAAATACTACGAGGGTCGAAATAAATATTTTTTACTGGTTGATGGTATCCACAAATGCTACGAGCAATAATAAAATTTTTTGGATTGAATAATCAGTTAATTAATTAGTTTTAATAATTGTTTTTTATTTTTCTTAGCTAAAGTGGTTAAAAGCGCTTATATTTATCATTGATAGGTCAAAGCTACTCGTTAATACATTTAAAAGATTTTTTTTGATGGAGGTAAAGACTTTCCGATACTTAAATAAATAATTTTTTAGAAAGAAAAAATAAATGAATATTCTATAGAGAGATACTCTGAAAATACAAATGCACAAGAGAATTGGAGATTGTGAACCTTTGTTCTGAAGATCTCATGATGTATTTATAACTTATAAGTTTTGTCCTTTTGTGAAAATAAGGGTTTGGAGTGTAATTACCCTGATAACATTTAATGAGGAATAAATATCCCTTGCATAATGGGAATATGGTGGGTCCTCGAATGGTTTTTATACACCTAAAAAGCTATAGGGAGATTAGAATTTAAGACGTCAAGTGTAGCTGAGCCTATAGAGATCAAGTTCTTTCCTGAGATTAGATCGAAGAGAGGTTGGTCATTCTCCTAGATATGCCAATAGAGAATGATCAATATTTTGGACTTGGTTGGCTGCAAAATCCAAGTACCTTGAGCCTGATATGCGTGTCAAATCCACCCTATCTTGAAATTGGAGCACTACCAAGTCCAAGCGCCTTGGATTTGACATGCATGCCAGATCCATGCTACGTTGGACTTGGTGCACTATCAAGTCCAAACACCTTGGGTCTAGTGTGCGTGTTAGACCCACATTATATTGGGTTTGACGCATTACTATACATGTCCAAGCACCTTGAACTTGATTGATTGTCAAGTCCATGCATTATAGATTTGATATATGTGTCAGATCCATATTACCTTAAGCTTGACGCACTATTAAGTTAAAGTGTCTTGAATTTAGAATTTCTCAGGATCCATAAATTTTAAAGAACCAAACAAAAACTAAATAAAAAATTGACTCATCACTAATCTATAAATACTATCTACATAATGGCCTTAGTTGATAACTTCTACCACTCACTGCACTTACTTCAATAATGAAAAATATTTTTTCCTTTTAATGGAAAAGACATTTTAACTCCATCTTCAATTACTTTACATAAATGTTTCCTTCTTTTTTAGATATTGGGTTTAGAAAACACAATCATGCTAAAAATTTATTATCAACTATAAAATGTATTTTTTTTTATATTTTATATATATTTTTTAATTATTTTTTATATTTTCATAATGTTTTGATGTGCTAATATTAAAATTAAATTTTTAAAAATAAAAAGTATTATTTTAATATATTTTTAAATTAAAAATATTTTAAAAAATAACCGCTAACACAATAACAAACAAGATTTAAATAAAAAAAATTATAATTACATCAGCAATCAAGAATACTAAAATAGTGTAAATTTTGACTTAATTCAATTATGAGAATTGGGGGCAGCGTAACAATTTGAAATAAAATGGCAGAAAAGGAGGGCAAACAGTACAAATACCTTGAATAATGGTGACCAAATATTTGTAATTTGAGACATCTCGTTCTCGCAAGGAAATAGTTAAGAGTGCCAATAATTAATCTGCTCTCAACTTGCTTCAAATAGCTGCCATGTCCACATATTCAAGAAACAAATATTTCCACTAGAGGTTTATATAGTCGTTAATTTCAGGGCCTATAGGATTAGTCGAGGTGCGCGCAAGCTGACCCGAACACCCACATTAAACTAAAAAAAAAAAAATATTTCTTACTAGTCTAGAAATGCTATCTCCTAAATTGTTTATTGTTCTATGATTCAACCATCCTGTTTTTTATAAATATATTGATTTCTTCATAAATTTTTTTAGTATTTTTAAATTATTTTAATGTATAAATATAAAAATAATTTTTAAAAACTTTATTTTAATATATATATTTTAAAAATTCCTTTAAAAAATAATTATCACCGCATTTCCAAACTTCACATCCCTGTATTAATGGATTGTGTTGTCCCTGTATTAATGGATTGTGTTGTGGGCTCCACGCCATTTAAAGCTTGTGAGAGAAACCACACCTATAAACTGAAACCACACGATAACACTAAAGATTTGCTAATTCGGGAGTGTTTGTTTTTATATATAAAAGTATTTTTTAAAAAAATTAATTTTTTAATAGTTTTATATTATTTTAATGTATTAATATTAAAAATAATTTTTAAAATATAAATTTTTTATTTAATATATTTTTCTAAAATATAAAAATACTCTTGAAAACAGCGGTTATAAAATACTCTTAAAAAATAAATAAAAATACTCTTGAAAACAGCGGCTATAACCTTCCCAAACTTCACATCCCCAAATTATTAAATTGCAGACGTTTGGCAGTGTGTTCAAAAACATATTTTTAAAAAAAATTGATTTTTTTTATTTTAAATTAATATATTTTTAATATTTTTAAATTATTTTGATGTAAATCTTAAAAATAATTTTTAAAAACTAAAAAAATATTATTAATATATTTTTTTAAATAAAAAATATTTTAAAAAATAACCTCAGCTATTCACACACAGCCGGAAAGAAGAGAAACCACACAATCACGCTAAAGATTTGCTATCGAATATAATATGACATAAAACCCAATTGCATCAGCGGGCATGTGATCAATAATATTAAAATAAGGTAATAGTTGATGGGGCCACAAATTAAACCAGCTCTCAACTCGCTACAAATAGCTGCAATGGCCTTTCATTCTACGTTATATTTTCATTTTTTACTTTCATGGAATCCTCTTTGCCTTCCACCCAAATCTTGGATTCTGGTGACAGTGCAGAGAGGAAAAATGAAGCTAAAAATTACAATGAAGTGATGTCCACCTTTCCGAAAGTTAAAGGCTTGAATGGGTATGATTATTACCTGTACCAAGGCTTTTGGTACGCTCCCTTCTTCTTGGAAGGACTCTTGTCTGTTCAAGAGCGCTTCAATCCTCAATCCACTGATATATTTGTCGCCAGTTTTCCAAAAACTGGCACAACTTGGCTTAAGGCCCTCACTTTTGCTATTGTCACACGATCCCGTTTAAGTGGTTCAACAACTAGTTCTTTACTTACCAAGATGCCACATGACTGTGTTCCTTTTTTGGAATATGACCTTGCTCAAAACCCCAGTAATCGGGACTTGGCAATTCCTCTGGTATCTACTCATGTTCCTTACACTTGTTTACCTAAATCTATCATTTCTTCTAGTTGCAAGATTATTTACATTTGCAGGGACGCAAAGGATGCTTTTGTTTCTTTGTGGTACTTTCTTGCCAGGCTGCAAATGTCGAAAAATGTTGAACCTCTTCCTCTGGAAGGGGCATTTGAGTTGTTTTGCAATGGAATTGCAAATTTTGGACCATATTGGGACCATGTTTTAGGGTATTGGAGAGCAAGCTTCGAGTTCCCTGAGAAGATATTGTTCTTGACATATGAGGAAATGAAGCAAGACACAGCTGCTCATGTTAAGAAATTAGCTGAGTTCATGGGTTGTTCTTTCACCTTAGAGGAAGAGGAGGGAGGGGAGGTGCAAAAGATAATAAGCATGTGTAGTTTTGAGAAGTTGAGCAGCTTGGAGGTCAATAAAAATGGGAAGCACCGTCCGGACACATCACTTGCTATTCAAAACAGTGTATACTTCAGGAGAGGTGAGATAGGCGACTGGGCAAATCACTTGACACCTGAAATGGGAGCACGTCTAGATGACATAATGGAGCAGAAACTCAAGGGTTCAGGCTTGAAGCTGCCCAGGTGACTGTGCCTAGGGTCCCATTTGCTTATGATTATTGCCCAAGCGGGTTCATCAAAAGCTGTTATCAACATCTCGTGAAACAGAAACTGTGTATCCCAATAAATACCCTCTTTGTTCATCTCTTGTATTTCCTATCAAGTATTCACATTTTGTGAATCATCCATGTCAATAAGCAATGTTCTTTTGTGAATCTGTGTTTGTGACTTTCATTGATTTCCTTGCATGCTTGTAAGAATTCAAAATGGGATTCGTTTTTTTATTTATTTATTTAACACAAGTGCATGCATTCCATTAATCAGTTGGATAAAAAATAAATTTACTCTAATATATAATATTAGAGTGTTTTCTTCACAGAAATTGCAGTGTGTTTTCTTCACAGTTATACATGTTTTAAAAGAACCGAGACAACCCATACATGAGGGCGGAGCAAAGACCAACCGAGACAACCATCCATTAAGATTGTTGAATTGCAGATCAAATGAACGTAGGCGGCACATCTGCTGGAAGGATCTCGAAATGCCTTGTAATTGGTTAAAATAAAGATCAAGATCTGTAGGAGAACTCGTGTTTTCCACTCCTAAAATAAGCCCAGTTGCCGGCTTCATGTGCAACAGAGGCACATAGAGAATCTGAAAGCAGTTTTTATGCACTATCAGCAGAATAATTTGATCAGTCAGAATGAAAACCCCCCCCCCCAGGCTCACAAATCTTCTTACTTCAAACAAATCTTTTGGAACCGATATATATGTCGAGTGATGGCTTGATTTATACCGGAGATTGTGTTGGAAAATTAAAGAAGCATGGCTTAATTTGTACCTTGGATGCGCAAATTGATTACAGGGAAAAAATGACAGAAAGTGAGTTGCAGGGAATGAAAAAGGCATTAGTAAACTCAACACCTTTCAGGGTATCGTTCCTTGGTTTGCTCCCTTTTATTTCTTATTTTGTTTTTCCTGCCATTGTCTAATGTTTTTCTAACTCGCAGTCTGGTCTCTGCAGAGAATGAGAAAGCACAAACTCTTTAAGAGAAGATATTCTCCGGCAATGGCATCAAAGAGAAAAGTCCGACGTCAACTAAGTGAGTGTATAGCGTTGCTGCTGTGTTTACAGAAAAACACCATTGTCATGTGTTTGGTTACGGTCTAAACATAATTTTTTATCGGTGGGACCCATTACCATTTGCATTTAAACCGCAAGATAACCAGAAGCAACTTTAAGCTGCGTTTTGTTTTGAGTTGCAAACTGTGTTATAAATAGAGGCCACAAGAAAAAGAGCAGAAACAGAGCAGTGAATAGTGATTAGTGGAGAGCAACTCCCTCTCACCACTGGCCTCCGCCAGCCACTGCTTTTTCTCTTCTCCTTCTCTTCTCGTTCTCCTTCGTCTTCTGCATTCTCTACTGTTCACGTGAACAATGGAGAGTGGAGAGCAGCTCACCATCAACCCCTGCTGTTTCCACCGCCAGCCACTGCTCTTCCTCTTCCCCTTCTCCTTCGTCTTTTACGTTCTCCACTGTTAATGTGAACAGTGGAGAGCAGCTCACCACCGGCCTTCACTATTTCCACTGCCAGCCACTGCTCTTCCTCTTCCCCTTCCCCTTCCCCTTCCCCTTCTCCTTCTCATTCATCTTCTGCATTCTCCACTGTTCATGGCCGGACTGGGCCTAGCCCAAACCTAAATGTATTTGACTGGGTCCGACCCAGTAAAATAAAAAAAAATCCAAATTTTTTTTCTTAAATATTGTGTTTTATTTGAAAAACTAGTGTTTAAAATTATTCAATGACACTACATAATTATATTAGAAGGAGATCGCACGATGACGTAGCATGTGCAGAATTTGATTGCAATCCTAATTTTTTTCCTAATGATATTTTACATGATGTAATGATATCTTACCTGATGTTGGTGCACGTTCAGGAAGCCATGGAAACTGTAGTTCTTGTCGGATGGATTTCGTATATGATTGAATTGCAAATAGTTTAATGGAACAATAAAAAATACTTTATATAAAGTATTGTTTATTTCATGATGTAATAGCAGTAGTTAAATCTATAATATTTCAATTAAAAACCATCAATATTAATATATGTCTTTTTTAGTTATTTTATAACCTCAATTTGAAAAGTATTCTTTAACCAAACACATTAAACTATTTTTGTTCAACCTCAATTTCAACCACAGTTTTAACCAAACATATATTTTTCCAAACTAATCTAAACTAAAAGTATTTTTTATAAAAACAATTTTTTTCAAACCACAACAGCTACCACAATACCAAACACACACAAAAAAAACTGTACTGATAAGTAAGTTACAATGCCACCACTGATTTAGGATCTGCTTTAGATCTTATAAGGTGAAAGTTGAAAGCTAGCAAGAATCGTCACAGAGATGAACAGAGAAGTGAATAGAATTAGAGGGAGATACTGCAATGCAGAAGAAGAAGAAAAACATTTCTGTGTATATTCACTTATATTTTTTTACCAGCGCTGTTACATTCATTTTATATGAACCAAGATGAGAAGCTTGTTTACGTAATCTAATCAATAGTAACAGACTTTGTTAACTGTCTAACAATATTAACAAACTTTCTAACCATTGTATTCTCTATTCTCTTGACAGGTGGCAGAAGCAGAGCCTTTGATATCTTGACATTCCCCCTCAATCACAAGCGTGAAGGAACCAAGCATAAGATTGGAACAGTGACGCCGAAATAAAGGAGTGGAAAGACCTTTAGTTAGGATATTAGCAAATTGATCGGTAGAAGAGACATGTTGAACCAACAAATCACCTTTGACAACACGTTCTCAAACAAAATGATAATCAATTTGGAGATGCTTCATTCTGGAATGGAAGACTGGATTGGAAGCAAGGGAAATAGTTGAGATATTGTCATAATGAATTAACGGAGGGATATGTAAAGGAATGTGAATGTCACAGAGCAGCTGGCGAATCCAGGCAAGTTTGGCAGCAGCAATTGCTAGAGCCCGATACTCAACCTCAGTAGATGATCGAGAAACAATATGTTGTTTCTTAGAAGCCCAAGAAATAGGACTGGAGCCGAGGAAAACAATAGAGCCAGAGACAGAACGTCGATCATTGGGATCGCCAACCCAGTCAGCATCACTATAAGCTTGTCGATTAAGAAGACTAGGCTGAAAATGAAGGCCAAAATCAAGGGTACCTTTAAGATACCGCAAGATTCTTTTGACAGCCACAACATAAGAATGCATGGGATTATGCATAAATTGACAAGCTCGGTTCACAGAGAAAGCAATATCGAGCCTGGTGAACGTGAGATACTGCAATGCGCCAACTATGCTCCGATATTGTTGTGGATGAGAGTAGGGTTAGCCATCATCTTTGAGCAAATGATGATGAGGAAGACAAGAAGTATCAAATGATTTGGAATTTTGTAAATCAACTCTAGCAAGTAAGTCTGTGATATAACTTATCTAGGACACAAACAAACCAGAAGGGAGATAAGAGATTTGCAATCCCAAAAAATAATTCAACTTACCGGTATCCTTCATATCAAATTTCTGAGTCAAGGCAGCAATGACTGAAGAAAGAAGAGAATAATGACTGCTAGTAAGAATGATATCATCTAAATAGAGTAGCAATATCACAACACTAAGAGAAGAATGTTGAACAAACAAAGAGGGATCGACAAGAGATGCTTGAAACCCCAAACATGGTAAAAAAACTGGTAAAACGTTCATTCCAGGCACGAGGAGCCTGTTTAAGGCCATACAAGGACTTTCTTAGTCTGCAAACAAAGTTAGCAGGATAAAGCTTACTCATAAAACCTTGGGGTTGAGTCATATAAACCTCCTCATGAAGAATACCATGCAAAAAGGCATTGGTAACGTCAAGCTACCGTAAGGACCAGTTAAACTGAGCTGCAAGAGTAAGAATTAAACGAACCATAGTAGGTTTTATGACAGGACTGAAAGTTTCATTATAGTCAATTCCTTCCTCTTGACTGAAACCCTTAGCCACCAATCGAGCTTTATGCCTAGCTATAGAACCATCCGCATGCTTCTTGAGTCGGTAGACCCATTTACAGCCAACAAGATTCTTAGCAGGTGGGAGAGGCACCAAATCCTAAGTACCTTATGCATGAAGAGCATCAATTTCCTCCCGCATAGCAGACTGCCATTCTGGAAAGGTTGAAGCAGCCTTGAAGGAACTGGGTTCAACCTGAGAAAAAGCAACAGACTATACAGAGGTAAAGTAAGCCTTTCTTTTGGAAATACCATTCTTAAACCTGATGGTCATTGGATGAAGATTCATCGGTGAAAGAGGTAAGACCACACACAAATTCTCAGGTTGGAAGTCAGGATCAAATCTAGTGACAAAGAAGCGATTGGTTTGAATACAAAAACAGAAATACCCTTTATACTGACCAGCATACCCCAGAAAAATACAAGTGGAAGTTTTGGGCTGAAGTTTGTTAGTATTATAAGGCTTGAGTAAAGGAAAACAAGCACAACCAAAAATCCACAAATGAGTAATGACCAGTGGAGAACCATATAACAGGAAATAAGGTGATTTGAGTTGAAGAATTTGACAGGGCATTCTATTAATCAAATAAATAGAAGTAGCACAAGCACGAAACCAAAATTTTGGAGGTAAATGGGCAGTTTGTAACAGAGTGATGGCTGTTTCTAAAATATACCTATGTTTGCGCTCAGCAAGGCCATTCTGTTTCGGAGTATAGGGACAGGACATTTGATGGACAATACCCTTGGTAAAGAGGTAATGTTTGAATTTAGTACTAAGATACTCACCACCCCCATCACTTTGAAAGACTCGAAGAGTAGCAGAAAATTGAGCAACTAAAAAGGTATGAAAGTAGGCAAAAATGGAATAAACCTCTCCTTTATTGATCATCAGAAAAAACCAAGTAAATCGAGTACATTCATCAATGAAACTAACATAATATCTGAAACCTTCAACAGATACAGTGGGAGAAGAACCCCAAACATCACTATGTATGACCTCTCAAGGTTTAACAAATTTAACTGCGGGATAGGGAAAAGGAAGTTTAGCAAGTTTACCCTCTAAAAAAGTGGTACAAACGAATTTGGATGTGTTTGAAGTGAAAGAAATCTGGGATTGATTTAACAGAGTAGAGGTGACTATGTTAGAGGGATGACCAAAACGCTTGTGCCAGAGACTTGTGTTGACCTGTTTACCAAGATAGCAAACTTGATTATTTTGAAAGAGAGATTATGAAGGAAACGAAATGGAGAAAGGAATAGGATATAACCCAGCTCTACACAGTCCCTTGAGAAGGACATTTCCCATGAATTTGTCCTGAATCCAAAAACCAAAATCATCACAAATAAATCGACAGTTGTTATCTTTACACAACTTATGAACCGATAATAAGTGTTGAGATAGCTTAGGCACATGCAAAACTTGCTTTAATTGTAATGAGCATTGATGAACATCTAAAATAAAAGAACCAATATTAGAAATGGTCAAACCTGAACCTCCTGTAGTGGTAACAGTATCAGATCCTGAGAAAGGTGTAGCCAGATTGAGTTGAGCCAAATCAGAAGTCATATGTGTTGTGGTGCCATTATCAGCCAGCCATAATTGTTCAGGAGGGGAAGAAGATGGAAAATTGGCATGCATAGCACTAAGATTACTGGAGGGAGGCCTGCTTTGATAGCTGAAATTACCTCTATGATAACATTGAACGACAGAGTGCCCAAATTTTCAACAAATTTGACATTGAATGGAAGTGGCAAAAGTACTTAGCAGAGTGTGGCGTTGATAACAATTAGCAGCTACATGACCTTTTTTAGTACAAATTTGACATGTAGGAATGTCAATGCCAGAACCAAGAATGCCAGGATTAGAAGTAGGTGGAACCTAATAAGGGCGTGGACTAGATTGATAATGATTACGTCCTCTGCCATAACCCTTAAAATTAAACCCCTGATTGCCAAAGTATCCTCCAGTAGAACCATGAAAGCTACTGTGATGACCATTAAATCCTCCATTGAAACCAGAAGGAAATTAAGATGGTGGAGCAGACTTGGAGCTAGAAGGATGAGAATTAGAGTTACCTTTATCAAGAGCAAGAGCCTTGCCAGGAGATATTTGATGTTGAGCCATCACTGCAGGAACAAACAGGGAAGCAGAATAAGTTTGCTCAAGAATGGCTTCTTCAGCTAGCAATTGAGACCGAAAATCTTTAAGGGATAACACGTTGTCTCGGTCGCGAACAATACACCTAAAGGTGTTATAATTAGAAGGAAGACCATTGAGAGCCAAGATTACAATATCATCATCTTCAAAATAAACCCCTGCTACAGAAAGATGGTCTCGAGCATCTTTGATCTTTTACAGATATTGAGACACAGAATCTGAGCCCTTCTTGATGGTTTGAAGCTCACTTTTCATCTGAAAAATATGTGCCTTAGTAATTGTGGAAAATCTATTCTTCAGTTGAATCCACATGTCATGAGAGCTAACACATTCAATAACATAGGAGATTGCAGTTGATGAGAGAGTAGCAATAATCAACTGCATCAATGTCCGGTCATACATTTTCCAAACCTGATGATCATCAGTTTCAACACATTCAAGGTCAGCATCTGCATCAAACCGATTTGGACACTTTCTTGATCCATCAACAAATCCTAAAATACCATGACTCTCAAGTAGAATATGCATATGAAAATTCCAGATGAGATAATTTGTGTCATCCAGCTTGACTGTTACAGCTGTTGAAACTGTAGGAAGTAAACAGGTAATAGGAGATTGAACAATTAAAAGTTGAGAAGTAGTCACCATTTTAGAGTTCAAGAGATAGCGAGGAAGAGAATCACATACGATAGGCATAGTCCCAGATTTGAGAAGAGAGTTGAAGAAGAATTTTTCAGTTTGACAATATATCAAATAGATGATAGGTAGATCAATTATTATGAAAGAATTGGTTGATTAAGGCGATAATAATACCAGAAACAGAGAGTAGCAAGATATTAGAAGCAGAGAAATCACAGGATCACAAGATAATAACAATCCTAAGCTCTGATACCATGAAAGCTAGCAAGAATCATCACAAAGATGAACAGAGAAGTGAATAGAATTAGAGGGAGATACTGCAATGCAGAGGAAGAAGAAAAACATTTCTGCATATATTCACTTATATTTTTACCAGCATTGTTACATACATTCATTTTATATGAACCAAGATGAGAAGCTTGTTTACGTAATCTAATCAACAATAACAGACTTTGTTAACTATCTAACAATATTAACAAACTTTTTAACCATTATATTCTTTATTCTCTTGACAGGGCAGAAGCAGAGCCTTTGATATCTTGACAAAAGTAAAACACAAGGAAATGCATGCATGCACACCACTAATCTTTGATTCTGGCGAGAACAGTGATGACTACACTCTGAACCAAATAGAATTACATTCCGAGATGAAGAAATTAATAACACAGAGCAGTGCTATAAAGCTACATGTGAAACCAGAGATTAATAAGCAATGCTGAAAATTTTATCATGCATAAGACGAGAGAAGCATAGGACATATTTTTCCCACAATTGAATATGTGAATTGAGCACAGATTTCCCTGTTGCAAACTGTTCCTAATTTCTCAAATGATTAACTAGAATACGAGTTGCACTTAAAATTTTAAAGCAACATATATGCTCTTGATTTTTAGTGAATTGCTGAAACAAACATACAAGCTCGATCACACCTCTAGAACAGAGTGACAGTTCATGGTGACCTCAAAGACTGCATCAAGTCCTCCAAGCTCTCGTAACTTTTCCCTAAAGCCCCCCCCAGTCTTCCTTAATTACCATGCCAGATGTATCTGAATGAATGCAACCCATACAGTGAAATGAATAAGCAATCAGAAAAGGAGAGAGAGAGAGTGAAAAAATTTGTCACAAAACTAGATAATGGCGACCACATATCAATAATTCGAGATATGACGTGGGGCACTTTCATCGTGATTATTGTTTGTCCAATAATGTTGGATGTATTATTTCTTGTTAAGACTTTTTAGGTTGTGAAAAGTCCAAGATGTAGTATAATAAAATAAATATAACCTTTGATTTTATCATTTATATTGAGCTGAAATTTTGACATACAATTCTAAAGATTTTGTGGTTAAAATTTCAAGATCTTAAAAAAAAGACCTTTAAATAAGGATTTAAAGTTACTATGAGATGGTCTTTATTTACCTATTTGGTATTGTTTTTATTTATATTAGGAATTTTAATTTAATTAGTATTTTATTATTTAAAAATTCTAATAATAGATTGATTCTATTAGTTAGGCAAGTTTTAAATACAATTTATTTTTCTATACAAAATTTTATATCTAGAACAAATATAAATAAAAATATTTAGTTTATTTTTTGTTCGGGTATTCATATTATTATTAAGATTTTTTAAAAATATTTAGAGATTTTTTTTTATTTCGCTATTGTGTTAGGACTATAACCTTAAGGTTTGGATGTTTGTGAAAGTGGAAGCGGTTACTTTTTAAAATGTTTTTCACTTAGAAATGCATCAAAATCATATATATATTTTTTATTTTTTAAAATTAATTTTTGACATCAAAACAATGCAAAAACACCAAAAAATTAATTTGAAAAAAAATCAAAAATTTTGAAAACCTCGATCAAAATGTTGTACCAAACACCCTCTTAGTTTTATCTTATTTTTAAAAAATAATTCTTGATATTAGCAAACAAAACAATTTAATAACACAAAAAAATTAATTTTAAAAAATCAAAATCTTAAAAAACTCTCGTCTAAATGTTTGCTTTTAGTTTTATCATCGTTGCACTGCGTAAAGATGCTAAAAAGAAAATAGTTGATATAGCCACCTAAGTGCTGGTGGTGTTTCAGAGTGTAGTAGCGATTGTTTTTTAAAGTGTTTTTTACTCGGAAATGCATTAAAATAATATTTTTTTTATTTTTAAAAAATTATTTTTAACATCAGCATATCAAAATCATCTGAAAATACTGAAAAAAATATTAATCTAAATTAAATAAAAAAATAAAAAAAAATCAATCTCTTTTAAAAATACTTTTAAAATGCAGAAACAAACAGGAGCTCTCAACCTGCTACAAATAACTGCTGCAATGGCCTTTCTTTAATATTTTACTTACACCATTCTGCACAATATTTTCTTTTGTACATCCATGGAACCCTCTTTGCCTTCTACACAAATTCAAAGCCCATGCTAAAAACTACAAGGAAATGATCTCTACCTTTCTACAAGTTAAAGGCTTTTGGTACTTTCCGTCCTTCTTGGGAAGACCCATCTCAGTTCAAGAACACTTCGAGCCTCAATCCACTGATATATTTGTCGTCAGCTTCCAAAAACGAAGGAAATCTTTGGTTAATGTTCTCTAATAAGTACTAACACCTTTTCTCCTTCAACAGTGAAATTTACGTGCCTTTCACACCTTTTTACGTTCGAACATTTCATTTGTTCTTGTGCTCTAAATTCTAAATTGAGTCTGTTTTTGTGAGTTCCATTCTTCTATTTAAAAGATTAGAAAACGCAAGATTGCATCAATGCTAAATGCAATTTCAATATCTGTGTGTGTGTCAAATGCATGGTGATGTTACATGATGTGTTTGTTTTTACGTTTCAAAAATATTTTTTTAAAATTAAATTTTATTTATTTATTTTTTATTTTAAATTAATATTTTTTAGTTTTTTCGGATTATTTTAATTTACTGATATCAAAATTAACTTTTTTAAAATAAAAAAAATATTATTTTAATACATTTCTGAGTAAAAAATACTTTGAAAAGTAACTGCTACTACACTTCCAAATATACCCTTAAAAAAACAAAGTTATGGAGTTGGAGGCTCTAAATATTCCTCAAAATATCAAGTCTTAAGGGCTCGGAGCTATTATCCAGTCTTAAAATTTTTGCATTTTAAAAATATTTTTAAAAAAATGAATATTTTTTACTTTTTTTTATTTTAAACTATATTTTTTTCTTTCTGTTTTTATATTGTTTTTATGTAAAAAATAAATTTTAAAAAATATTAAAATATTTTTTAAAAACAATCACCATACAATAACAAATAAAATATTAATATGAAATAAAATCTAATTCTACCAGCAGACAGCTGATAAGAATACTAAAAAAGTGTAAATTTTGACTTAATTCAATTATTAGAATTTGGGGCAGCGTAACAGTGTCAAAGAAAATGTCAGAAAAGTAGGGCAAACAGTGCAAATACCTTGGATGATGGTGACCAAATATTTGTAATTTGAGACATCTCGTTCTTGAAAAGAAATAGTTAATAGTGCCAATAATTTTTTTTTATTAATTTGAGGTGTTCAGACCAGTTTGCATGCACCTCGACTAATACTTACGGTTCTTGAAGTTAACGAATAAATAAGCCTCCAGTGGCCATCAATATTAACAACTACAAGGCTCGAACTTGAGACCACAGGGGGGCAAACCCCTT
This sequence comes from Populus trichocarpa, assembly GCF_000002775.5. NCBI lineage: Eukaryota > Viridiplantae > Streptophyta > Magnoliopsida > Malpighiales > Salicaceae > Populus > Populus trichocarpa. The sequence goes on from NC_037295.2 coordinate 3,858,597, forward strand.
GATCCAAAACTCTTACCACTTGACCACCTACTAGATGGTTAGTACCAATAATTAATTTGCTCTCAACTTGCTACAAATAGCTGCCATGATCACATATTCAAGAAACACTAGTTTAAGAGCTTGGGATCAAGAGGTTTGCTCCCTCTGTAGTCTCAGGTTCAAGCCCTGTGGTTGCTCATATGATGGCCACTGGAGGCTTACATGGTCGTTAACTTCAGGGCCCGTGGGATTAGTAGAGGTGCGTGTAAGCTGGCCCGGACACCCACGTTAAACTAAAAAAAAAAAAACACTAGTTTATAAACCCTGAGGGGTAGCTCAACTGGTTAGATTTTGAGTATGTTTCCTAATAATCACGAGTTTGAGTTCTTTTAGGCCAACTGGAGGCTTACATAGTTTTAAACTTCAGGACTCGTGAAATTAGTAAAGGTACATACAAATTCAGTGGTGGAGCCAGAAATTTTTAAATGAGGAGGCAAATTACTAACAAATATTTGATATTATATGCTATACATATATATGTTATATATAGAAATGAATTTGAAATACATGTGCCTCAAGTCAAGCAAAATTAATTTAAGAATACTTTTAAAATGAAAAAAACTTATGTTATAATTGTTTTCTTCGAGATTTTATATTTTAAAACTGCTTCATAATAATTTTATTTTTAATTTCATTAAAAATATATTTCTCAATATATACAACAAACTTTCATTTATCTATTTCTAAATCTTCCAAGTACTAGGAAAGTTGTTGACAACAATTTTATGCTGACATATGGTACATAACATCTAAAATCATATCTTAAAAGAATTGTCATAAATTGAAGTTGTTCTTACTGACTTGTTGTTTTGTACAAGTAGATTAAATATAAATATTAAATGTTTTTTTAAATTTATCTATTATGTCTCTAATTTTTTTAGTTGTCTTATACTTCATTTTTAATCATTAGTAAATTCATTATCATCGTTTTTCATATGAAATTCATAACAAAACTTATCAATTCATCAAAACTCATTTCAATTCATATCCATTAGCATATAATATTACCCATACACATATTAATTCAACAAACCCATAAATTATTATAAACCCTAACATTTTTAATAACTAATTTTTGGAGATGTAGACCCAGTATTTTTGGAGCTTCCATATCTAGTTGACCTATCAGGAAGAGATGAAGTTAACGTTTGGGAATGCGGTGCAAACCATGTTCCCCTAAAATTAAATTTTTTTTTGTTAAAAATTAATTTTTTGGTATATTTTGGATCGTTTTGATGCGCTGATCTCAAAAATAATTTTTAAAAAATAAAAAAACATCATTTTGATGCATTTCGGCACAAAAAATACTTTGAAAAGCAACTGTAACCACACTCCTATACAAGTAAAGTCTCTAACAGCACAAGTATAAAAAATATAACTGCTGGGCAAACCAACTCTTTTCTCAAACCCATCAGTTGCCTCATGATATATATATATATATACACACCATGCATAGAATTCATGGATAAAAGAAAGGAATTGGATCTGATTTGAGGTGGGGGGATTGCCCCCTCTTGCCTTTATGTGGCTCCGCCACTATATAAATTAGTTTGGATATTTACATTAATTAAAAAAAAAATACTGGTCTAGAAAAGCGATCTACAAGGTGATTATTTAGTTGACTAATTGAATCTGTTTTTTATAAAAAAAATATTTTAGAAGATAATTTTTAATAATTTTAGATTTTTTTATATATAAATATCAAAAATAAAATTAAAAAAATAACAAAATATTATTTTAATATAATTTTAAATAAAAAACACATTTAAAAAAACTTAATAGTATACTCTCAACCAAGGTTGTCAATTCCGTTTCGGTAGGTGTTTCGTTTTTTTAATTGGAATGGAATGTTTCAGTTTCGGAGTGTTTCGGCGTGCCGTTCCGGGGTTGTACTGTTCATATATATATATTCAACAAACATAATTCAAATTCAAGATAAATTAATTATAAATTATGCAATACAAACACAATGCCAAACAAATATAATTTCAAAATTTAAAATATTTCTAAATAGTCAAGATTAAATAGATCTTTACCTTAAAGTAATTCAACTTAAACAAAATATCAAAATATTATGAAAGTAAAATGTTTTAACATAAATATTTTAAATATAAAGTTAGGTCAATGTTATCAAGGCTAATTGAATCTAAAGCATCCCTTGGTTTGCTCAAATTTCTACAAAGTATAAACATGAAAAAAAAACATGAATATAAACCTTATATATTAGTGATAAATCTAATTTTAAAAAATTAATATCATTGTTAATGAAAATAGTAATAATAATTTTCAATATTATTATTAATATCATTGTTATTGAAAATAGTAATGAAAAAGAGCCTTTTATAATTGGGTGATTTAATTAATTAAATTGAACAAAATTCAATTTGATTCAATGGATTTTCAAGAACGGAACGAAACAAGTGGAATGAAACCGGAACGTTCCGGGTGGAATTTAGCCGAAAAATACAGAACAGACCGAGATTTAAAATAAAATGAAATTTATTCTGTTTTTTAAATTGGTATGAAATATTTCATATATTTCATACGAAACAAAACAAAACAGAATTGACAACTTGCTCTCAAGCACCCAAAATAGAGGATTCAATTGTATTGTGGGTTCCACACCATTTAAAGCTTGCAAAGAAGGATTTGAAACACAATCACACTAAAGATTTGCAATGGAATATAATATAAAATAATACCCAATGGCATCAGCGGACATGTAATCAATAATATTAAAATACAGTAAATTTTGATTTAATTCAATTATTGGATTCTAGGCAGCGTGACAATGTCAGAAAATCTTGGATGATGGTGACCAAATATATCAGTAATTTGAGACAACACGTTCCCGAAAGGTAATAGCTGATGGTGCCAAAAATTAAACCAGCTCTCAACTCGCTACAAATAGCTGCCATGGCCTTTCATTCTACCTTATATTTCTTTTTTAACTTTCATGGAATCCTCTTTGCCTTCCTCCCAAATCTTGGATTCTGATGGAAATGCTGAGAGGAAAAATGAAGCTAAAAATTACAATGAAGTGATGTCCACCCTTCCAAAAGTTAAAGGCTTGAGGGGGGATGATTATTACCTGTACCAAGGCTTTTGGTACGCTCCCTTCTTCTTGGAAAGACTCATGTCTGTTCAAGAGCACTTCCATCCTCAATCCACTGATATATTTGTCGCCAGTTTTCCAAAAACTGGCACAACTTGGCTTAAGGCCCTCACTTTTGCTATTTTCACACGATCCCGTTTAAGTGGTTCAACAACTAGTTCTTTACTTTCCAAGATGCCACATGACTGTGTTCCTTTTTTGAATTATAACCTTGCTCAAAACCCCAGTAATCGGGACTTGACAATTCCTCTGCTATCTACTCATGTTCCTTACAGTTGTTTACCTAAATCTATCATTTCTTCTTGTTGCAAGATTATTTACATTTGCAGGGACGCAAAGGATGCTTTTGTTTCTTTGTGGTACTTTCATGCCACGTTGCAAAGGTCGAAAAATGTTGAGCCTCTTCCTCTGGAAGAGGCTTTTGAGCTGTTCTGCAATGGAATTGCAAATTTTGGACCCTACTGGAACCATGTTTTAGGGTACTGGAGAGCAAGCTTGGAGTTCCCCGAGAAGATACTGTTCTTGACATATGAGGAAATGAAGAAAGACACCGCTGCTCATGTTAAGAAATTAGCTGAGTTCATGGGTTGTTCTTTCACCCTAGAGGAAGAGGAGGAAGGGGAGGTGCAAAAGATAATAGGCATGTGTAGTTTTGAGAAGTTGAGCAACTTGGAGGTGAATAAAAATGGGAAGTGCCTTCTAGACATATCAATTCCTATTCCAAATAGTATATTCTTCAGGAAAGGTGAGATAGGCGACTGGGCAAATCACTTGACACCTGAAATGGGAGCACGTCTAGATGACATAATGGAGCGGAAGCTCAAGGGTTCAGGCTTGAAGCTGCCCAGGTGACTGTGCCTGGGCCCCGTTTGCTTATTATTATTGGCTTAGTGGGTTCGTCAAAAGCTGTTATCAACATCTCGTGAAACAGCAACCGTGTATCCCAATAAATACCCTCTCTGTTCATCTCTTGTATTTCCTAGCAA